>NC_137802.1:16456157-17056157 GCF_963383645.1 Muscardinus avellanarius | reverse complement strand
CATCTTGTAATAACCTGGTATGCTTTTGTGAAGAAAGTTGCCTCTAGGCAACCTTTCGATTCCTCCACAACTTAGTGATACACATCAGTAAGTTAGGGGGCCATAAAAGCTTAATTATGAGCAGTACTTTCAAAAAAAGGTGCTAAAAAGAAGTCGCTTATTAATACAAATGGACCTATCTCACATGAAATACTCAAATTTTACTTGCATAAACAATAGTTAAATTTGTCAAAGGACAGAACCATTTCTCACATATAGCTAGAGACAGTATTGTGGTATATCATTTTATTTTTACCAAACAGTGAACTAGTTTCGTGATAGTTTCAAAGTTGTTTGGTCTGTATTTTGCCAGAAGAATGACTAAATTAACATGCTATTCATGAAACTCAACTCATCTTCATTCCTTGGCATCTACCAAGATTGAAAATCAATCATTTTAACTATACAGACGTACATATATGTATACTATACATAGCATACATATAGTTAGTATTTATTTTAGGGCGAGATTACATTTTGTTTGTTACATTTCGTTTTAAATCTAAATAATAGTCAACCACGGCACAACAAGGCATATTAGAAAATGAACTGCATACACAGTGGTGGTCCCATACATATACTCTGTTTGGCGTTGTGTCAGATGTCTCCGATGGGTGTGAGTACTCAGTCCTTGCTAATGATGTTGTCATGATGATGAAATTTTCAAATAAGACATTCCTCAGATCATATCCCCATCATCAAGCAGGACTCCAGGTGTTAGAGGGATAATGCAAGAAATGCTTAAGCAAAAAGAAAGAAATCTGAAACTTTATCAAGGGTCAACTTACCTGACTCATTTTTTGCTTCATAATCTTTACTTGTGCAGCTCGTGTCCTACGATAGTTTTCGCATCTTTTTCTCCACTGTACCTCTGCATCATATCGGTCTTCTCTTTTAAATATGCCTTCAATTGATTGTGGAGCCAATGTGCTATTCTTTCCTCTTCCTTTAAGGCCCAGAGTCAGTGAAATATGGCTTTCTTAAACTTCATTTTATTAGAAAATCAAAAGTTGATTTTGTGATGAGTCTTCACATGTTGATTTATTATCTTAATAAAAATATTAAGTTCAAAAATATTTTCCTTCCTAATTCTAATGTTTTTAATTTCTTGTTTCAATCTCTTTCAGGAACATAGATACTCGAAAGGTGATAATGAGAGAAAATACTTTTAATCGGTATGTTTCTGTTACTAGTAACTCTGACAGGTATTATGGAAAAGAAATCTTAAAATAATTCAGCAGAGGGACAAGTTGAAAATTATCTTTCCTACACAGTCATAATTCCTCCTTAATGAAAAAGGACAATTTAAAATAAATGAAGTTTTAAAAACATTGTTGAGGACTTCCGGGAAGATGGCGACTGAGAAAAGCGGGGCTTAAGAGCCCCGCTAACAACCAATCTCCATTACCACAAAATCAGTGCCTTTCATAGCCAGAAAACACCATCACCAGAGAAACAAAAAAATCACCAGGCTCCAGAGAGAAAGCGGACTGAGAACAGAGCTCAGAGCCACAGAGGAGATACACTGGCCTCACGCCTGAGGACGCGGCAGCAGCGCCATACTGCCGGCGGCAGCGGCGAATTCACCAGACATCCACAGCAAGCCAAGGTGAGCCGCTGCGGAAAAGCCAGGCAGGATTTCTCACCGCAGGTAAAATCTAAAGCTCCCAGTGGCTGAGCTCAGTACACGCTGCAGGGATTCAGAGTCGAAATCAAAACCAAGAAGAAATACGCCAGCCTCACGGCCGAGGGCGTAGCAGCGGCGCCATATTGCCACCGGCGGCAGCAGCAGCGAATTCACCGAGTCCAGTACAGCTACATCTGCGTACTCAAGAACAGTGAGTCAAATTGCGGGCCACAGAGGAGAAATCCCAGTACTTTACTCCCTGGGACTTGACCCAGTGGGGGAGTGGCGGTGGCAGAGATATCAAACCATAGGAGAAAGTGCAACCTGGCACCCCCCGCAGTCTAAAGCAGCCTCTATCGACTCCCTGGGTCTGAGACTCTGTGATACAACCCAGTAAAGGAGTAGTGGGGTCTGAGATACTACTGACTCGAGATCCAGAACACCTTAAGTGAAGTCATAGTGACCCAAGGGAAGAACCCAGAGAAGGCACAAACTTCCGAAATCATGGGAAAGAGGAATAATACTGGAGCAATGAATGCCCACAACCCCACAACATCAGAACCCGATAAAACAGAAATTCAGAGATTTCTAGAAGATCAAATCAGGAAAATAACTGTAGAAATAATAGAGGTGCTTCGAAAAGAACTCAGAGAGAGCCAAAAAGAGATAAAGGATGCAATTAATGAAGTAAAGGCCTCAATTCAAAGCACAAACAACCGATTAGACCACATGGAGAGCAGAATCTCGCTCTTAGAAGATGATCATTCCAAAAATGAACGCAGATTGCACTTCCGGGAAGATGGCGACCGAGAAAAGCGGGGCTTAAGAGTCCCGCTAACAACCAATCTCCATTACCACAAAAAGAGCGCCTTTCATAGCCAGAAAACGCCATCACCAGAAAAACAAAAAAAACCACCAGGCTCCAGAGAGAAAGTGGACTGAGAACAGAGCTCAGGGCCACAGAGGAGACACACGCGCCCGAGGACGCGGCAGCAGCGCCATACTGCCAGCGGCAGCGGCGAACTCAACGGACGGCTACAGCAAGCCAGGTGAGCCGCTGCGGAACAGCCAGGCGGGATCTTTCGGCGCAGACAGCATTTAAAGCTCCCAGTGGCTGAGCTCAGCACACGCTGCAGGATTCAGAGTGGAAATCAAAACCAGAGAAGAAAAAATACACCAGCCTCATGGCCGAGGGCGTGGAAGAGGCGCCATATTGCCACCGGCGGCGGCAGCAGCAGTGAATTCACCGAGTCCAGTACAGCTACATCTGCGTACTCAAGAACAGTGAGTCAAATTGTGGGCCACAGAGGAGAAATCGCAGTATTGTGCCTCCTGGGACTTGACCCAGTGAGGGAGTGGTGGTGGCAGAGATATCACACCATAGGAGAACGTGCAACCTGGCACCCCCCATAGTTTAAAGCAGCCTCTATCGACTTCCTGGGTCGGAGACTCTGTGATACAACCCAGTAAAGGAGTAGTGGGGTCTGAGATAATACAGACTCGAGATCCAGAGCACCTTAAGTGAAGCCATAGTGACCCAAGGGAAGAACCCAGAGAAGGCACAAACCTCCGAAATCATGGGAAAGAGGAATAACACTGGAGTAATGAATGTGCACAACCCCACAACATCAGAACCTGATAAAACAGAAAATCAGAGATTTCTAGAAGATCAAATCAGGAAAATAACTGTAGAAATAATAGAGGTGCTTCGAAAAGAACTCAGAGAGAGCCAAAAAGAGATAAAGGATGCAATTAATGAAGTAAAGGCCTCAATTCAAAGCACAAACAACCGATTAGACCACATGGGGAACAGAATCTCGCTCTTAGAAGATGAGCAATCCAAAAATGAATGCATAGTTTCTAATCTAGAAAAAAATATCCAACAGCAGGAATCTGACATTGAAGAAATATGGGCCCATCTTAAGAGAGCTAACCTAAGAATAATTGGAATAGAGGAGGGAAAAGAAAGTGATACCAAAGGGATCAACAATCTCTTCAAGGAAGTAATAGCAGGAAATTTTCCAAATATAGAGCAAGAGGTTGATACACAGATCCAGGAAACTTATAGAACTCCCTTTAGACAGGATCGGAGAAGAGGATCCCCACGCCATATAATTGTCAAAATGACCAATGTGGAAGCCAAACAGAGAATCTTAAAGGCAACAAAAACAAAGGGCCAAGTGACATTCAGAGGCAAACCAATTAGAATCACTCCAGACTTCCCAAACCAAGTCATGAGAGCCAGAAGGGCTTGGAGTAACATATTCCAAACTCTGAAAGAAAACAACTTCCAGCCAAAAATTTCCTATCCAGCAAAACTTTCTATCAAATTAGATGGAGAAATAAGAAGCTTCCATGACAAACAGAAACTGAAGGAATTTATGTCTTCAAAACCAGCACTAGAGAAAATACTCAAAGAGATTAACTACAAAGAAGAAATAGGTAACACTCACCAGAACCAGAGAAACAAGAGTTTCCATCCAACAGACAACTAAGATTGGTTATCTGTGGAGATTCATTATTTATGTTAGTCTTTTACCTATCTCTAAGTTGTATTGTTTGCCTTTATTGTTGTTAATTTTTAGGATTTCTAGTTGGAATATTAATATACCTTCAGATATAGCATTTGGAAATATTTTATCCAATTCTATTAGTAACTTTTAACTCTGTTTACATTGTCTTTGGATATACAATATTTTCTTTTATTTTTTAGGGAGTTTGTATGTTCTTCTGTTGCCTGTGCCATTGAAATCATATCCAAGAAATCACTGCCAATTTCAATGTTGTGAGGTTTTATGACCCAGATTTTCTCCTAAAAGTTTATAGTCTTAAGATTTATATTTAGGTCTTTTAACTATTTTGAGTTAATACTTGTATATGGGATTAGGTAAAGGTCCAATTTTATTCTTTTCCATGTAATTATTATTTTTCAACAATATTTAGTTAAAAGATTATTATTTCCACCACCAAATCTTCGTGGAAACCTTGTCAAAAATAACTTGACAATATAGGGAAGAATTTAGCTCTAGGCTTGTATTTAACTCCAATGGTCTATATATCTGCCTTTAGAACAGTACTACACTGTTTCAATTATTGTAGCTTTATATGGTTTGAAATCAGAAAATATATATCTGCTAGCTTTGTTCTTTTTCAAGATCGTTTTGGGTATCTAGAATTCATATTCCATATTAGGATAGATTTTTTTCTGAAAAATAAATATATAAATATATGATAGTTTCACCTAAAAAAACAGAAAAAAATATGCTCTAGTAAGAAAGAAAGCAAAAAGAAATATTGAAATGCTATCTTTAAATCATCAAACGCTTGGTATCAGACAAATGAAACTGTTATGTGAGATTATCATTTTTAATTTTGGATAAATTGCTATAATACTAGATGTCAACCACTAAGCCAAGCATGGGAAGGAGGGATGGGGAGAGAATGGGGTGGGGATCGGGTGGGGGCTGACGGGGCGATGTGTGCATGTATGTCTACAAAAGTTTGTATCCCACTATGATGTATGAATACAGTGCACCAATAAAATAAAATTTAATTTTTTTTTAATTTTTTTTTATTGGTGCACTGTATTCATACATCATAGTAGGATACATACTTTTGTAGACATACATGCACACTTTTCCCAGTCAGCCCCCACCCAATCCCCACCCCATTCTCTCCCTATCCCTCCCTCCCATGCTTGGCTTAGTAGTTGACATCTAGTATTATGGCAATTTATCTAAAATTAAAAATGATAATCTCACATAACAGTTTCATTTGTCTGATACCAAGCTTTTGGTGACTTAAAGATAACATTTCAATATTTCTTTTTGCTTTCTTTCTTACCAGAGAATATTTTTTTCTATTTTTTTTTAGGTGAAACTATCATATATTTATATATTTATTTTTCAGAAAAAATCTATCCTAATATGGAATATGGACTCTAGGTACCCAAAACGATCTTGAAAAAGAACAAAGCTAGAAGATATATATTTTCTGATTTCAAACCATATAAAGCTACAATAATTGAAACAGTGTAGTACTATTCTAAAGGCAGATATATAAACCATTGGAGTTAAATAAAAGCCTAGAGCTAAATTCTTCCCTATATTGTCAAGTTATTTTTGACAAGGTTTCCACGAACATTTGGTGGTGGAAATAAAAATCTTTTAACTAAATATTGTTAAAAAATATTAATTACATGGAAAAGAATAAAATTGGACTCTTACCTAATCTCATATACAAATATTAACTCAAAATAGATAATAGACCTAAATATAAATCTTAAGACTATAAACTTTTAGGAGAAAATCTGGGTCATTAAACCTCACAACATTGAAATTGGCAGTGATTTCTTGGTTATGATTTCAATGGCACAGGCAACAGAGGAGTATACAAACTCCCTAAAAAATAAAAATAAAAAAAATTGTATATCCAAAGACAATGTAAACAGAGTTAACAGTTACTAATAGCATGGGATAAAATATTTCCAAATGCTATATCTGAAGGTATATTAATATTCCAACTAGAAATCCTAAAAATTAACAACAATAAAGGCAAACAATACCCTTTAGAGATAGGTAAAAGACTAACATAAATAATGAATCTCCACAGATAACCAATCTTAGTTGTCTGTTGGATGGAAAATCTTGTTTCTCTAGTTCTGGAGTGTGTTACCTATTTCTTCTTTGTAGTTAATCTCTTTGAGTATTTTCTCTAGTGCTGGTTTTGAAGACATAAATTTCTTCAGTTTCTGTTTGTCATGGAAGCTTCTTATTTCTCCATCTAATTTGATAGAAAGTTTTGCTGGGTAGGAAATTTTTGGCTGGAAGTTGTTTTCTTTCAGAGTTTGGAATATGTTACTCCAAGCCCTTCTGGCTCTCATGACTTGGTTTGGGAAGTCTGGAGTGATTCTAATTGGTTTGCCTCTGAATGTCACTTGGCCCTTTGCTTTTGTTGCCTTTAAGATTCTCTGCTTGGCTTCCACATTGGTCATTTTGACAATTATGTGGCGTGGGGATCCTCTTCTCTGATCCTGTCTAAAGGGAGTTCTATAAGTTTCCTGGACCTTTGTATCGACCTCTTGCTCTATGTTTGGAAAATTTTCTGCTATTACTTCCTTGAAGAGATTGTTGATCCCTTTGGTATCACTTTCTTTTCCCTCCTCTATTCCAATAATTCTTAGGTTAGCTCTCTTAAAATGGGCCCATATTTCTTCAATATCAGATTCCTGCTGTCGGATATTTTTTTCTAGATTAGAAACTATGAGTTCATTTTTGGATTGCTCATCTTCTAAGAGCGAGATTCTGTTCTCCATGTGTTCTAATCGGTTGTTTGTGCTTTGAATTGAGGCCTTTACTTCATTAATTGCATCCTTTATCTCTTTTTGGCTCTCTCTGAGTTCTTTTCGAAGCACCTCTATTATTTCTACAGTTATTTTCCTGATTTGATCTTCTAGAAATCTCTGATTTTCTGTTTTATCAGGTTCTGATGTTGTGGGGTTGTGCACATTCATTACTCCAGTGTTATTCCTCTTTCCCATGATTTCGGATGTTTGTGCCTTCTCTGGGTTCTTCCCTTGGGTCACTATGACTTCCCTTAAGGTGTTCTGGATCTCGAGTCAGTAGTATCTCAGACCCCACTACTCCTTTACTGGGTTTTATCACAGAGTCTTCGACCCAGAAAGTCGATAGAGGCTGCTTTAGACTGTGGGGGGGCCAGGTTGCACGTTCTCCTATGGTGTGATATCTCGGCCACCGCCCCTCCCCCACTGGGTCAAGTCCCAGGGATTTCTCCTCTGTGGCCCCCAATTTGACTCACTGTTCTTGAGTACGCAGATGTAGCTGTACTGGCCTCGCTGAATTCGCTGCTGCTGCCGCCGGTAGCAATATGGCGCCGCTGCTACGCCCTCGGCTGTGGGGCTGGCGTTTTTCTTCTTGATTTTGATTTCTACTCTGGATCCCTGCAGCGTGTGCTGAGCTCGGCCACTGGGAGCTGTAGATGCTCTCTGCACGGAGAAATCTCACCTAGCTGTTCCGCAGTGGCTCACCTCGGCTTGCTGTGGCCGTCTGGTGAATTCGCCGCTGCCGCCGGCAATATGGCGCTGCTGCCGCGTCTGCCGCGTCCTTGGGTGCGAGGCTGGTGTATCTCCTCTGTGGCTCTGTTCTCAGTCCGCTTTCTCTCTGGAGCCTGGTGATTTTTTGTTTCACTGGTGATGGTGTTTTCTGGCTATGAAAGGCGCTGATTTTGTGGTAATGGAGATTTGTTGTTAGCAGAGCTCTTAAGCCCCGCTTTTCTCGGTCGCCATCTTCCTGGAAGTCCCTAAAATTAAAAAAAAAAAAAAACAAAAAAAAAACAAAAAACAAAAATGAACGCATAGTTTCTAATCTAGGAAAAAATATCCGACAGCAGGAATCTGATATTGAAGAAATATGGGCCCATTTTAAGAGAGCTAATCTAAGAATAATTGGAATAGAGGAGGGAAAAGAAAGTGAAACCAAAGGGATCAACAGTCTCTTCAAGGAAGTAATAGCAGAAAATTTTCTAAACATAGAGCAAGAGGTTGATACACAGGTCCAGGAAACTTATAGAACTCCCTTTAGACAGGATCGAAGAAGAGGATCCCCACGCCACATAATTGTCAAAATGACCAATGTGGAAGCCAAGCAGAGAATCTTAAAGGCAACAAAAACAAAGGGCCAAGTGACATTCAGAGGCAAACCAATTAGAATCACTCCAGACTTCCCAAACCAAGTCATGAGAGCCAGAAGGGCTTGGAGTAACATATTCCAAACTCTGAAAGAAAACAACTTCCAGCCAAAAATTTCCTACCCAGCAAAACTTTCTATCAAATTAGATGGAGAAATAAGAAGCTTCCATGACAAACAGAAACTGAAGGAATTTATGTCTTCAAAACCAGCGCTAGAGAAAATACTCAAAGAGATTAACTACAAAGAAGAAAGAGGTAACACACACCAGAACCAGAGAAACAAGATTTTCCATCCAACAGACAACTAAGATTGGTTATCTGTGGAGATTCATTACTTATGTTAGTCTTTTACCTATCTCTAAAGGGTATTGTTTGCCTTTATTGTTTCTAATTTTTAGGATTTCTAGTTGGAATATTAATATACCTTCAGATATAGCATTTGGAAATATTTTATCCCATGCTATTAGTAACTGTTAACTCTGTTTACATTGTCTTTGGATATACAATATTTTTTTTATTTTTTAGGGAGTTTGTATATTCTTCTGTTGCCTGTGCCATTGAAATCATATCCAAGAAATCAGTGCCAATTTCAATGTTGTGAGGTTTTATGACCCAGATTTTCTCCTAAAAGTTTATAGTCTTAAGATTTATATTTAGGTGTATTATCTATTTTGAGTTAATATTTGTATATGGGATTAGGTAAGGGTCCAATTTTATTCTTTTCCATGTAATTATTATTTTTCAACAATATTTAGTTAAAAGATTATTATTTCCACCACCAAATGTTCGTGGAAACCTTGTCAAAAATAACTTGACAATATAGGGAAGAATTTAGCTCTAGGCTTTTATTTAACTCCAATGGTTTATATATCTGCCTTTAGAATAGTACTACACTGTTTCAATTATTGTAGCTTTATATGGTTTGAAAGCAGAAAATATATATCTTCTAGCTTTGTTCTTTTTCAAGATCGTTTTGGGTACCTAGAGTCCATATTCCATATTAGGATAGATTTTTTTTTCTGAAAAATAAATATATAAATATATGATAGTTTCACCTAAAAAAAATAGAAAAAAATATTCTCTGATAAGAAAGAAAGTAAAAAGAAATATTGAAATGTTATCTTTAAGTCATCAAAAGCTTGGTATCAGACAAATGAAACTGTTATGTGAGATTATCATTTTTAATTTTGGATAAATTGCTATAATTCTAGATGTCAACCACTAAGCCAAGCATGGGAGGGAGGGATGGGGAGAGAATGGGGTGGGGATCGGTGGGGGCTGACTGGGCGATGTGTGCATGTATGTCTACAAAAGTTTGTATCCCACTATGATGTATGAATACAGTGCACCAATAAAAAAATTAAAAAATAAAATAAAATAAAAACATTGTTTACAAACAAGTTTATCAATGTACTAGGAACCATATTTTCTCTTCATAGAATACTATAGATATCCCTGAAAGTCGTTTATAGGGCAAATAAAACCTTTAGATATTTTTACACACCATATATCTGCATAGTATTAGAATCAAAGACTAGGCTAAGAAATTTAATGCCTGTTGTTATGTATTTTATAATTTTTTCTTAGGATATTTTCCACTTATTGTGCTGATTTATATGTATTTTGTAAACACCTTAAAATCCATTTTGGAACAAGGTATTACCTAATCATCTAATAATAAAGAGTTATATCATTTCAAAATAGAATCTGAGTTAAATTTATTTATACAAGAGAGATGTTGAATCAACTATTCAGTAATCATTTCCCACTTAACTTTTAATTGTATACGTGTTAATTAAACTGTACCTGGGGATCTAGCTCAGCATTATAGGATTTACCTAGTTGTATGAGACACGGAATTTGATCCCACGAACCAGAAAAAAACATGTAATTTTCTACAAAAACGGTTCTGGATTGAGAAAATTATCCATTTCAACCTTTGTTGGTGGATTTGCAAATATAAACTTTCTTCAGAACAATTTCTAAAACCTTAACCACATAATTCTATATTGCAAAATTTATTCAAAGTAAACAATATGAAATACAAAACGTTTAATGGGTGGGGGATTAGGAAGCCTGGGAACAAAGCTTTTCAAAAGTCGGCGATGTGTTCGGGAAGGAGATGGAACGACAATTTTCTGTCCATAACGCTGAGTGTGTTTTAAGTTTTCAACTAGAATGTCTTTGCTTGTCAGAGTGAATCAGTAAGAAAGTTTAGGAAAGTGAGGTGGAAGGTTTTAACTCAAGGAGTAACTTTGGGTCAGACATTTTTATTAGCCGTGATTTCTAGAGAAGCTGCAGTTTGTTATAGGCATTCAGTGTGCTAGAAGAAGTAAAATCTGGCAAGTCTTGGTGAAGAGCGGATTAGTGTCCTTCAGCTTTGAGGACAGCCCTATCAAGAAGACATCTGTGCAAAGAAATTTTTGTATCAGACTAAGATGATTTGAAACATGAGAGCTGTAGGTAAATGTAAAAGAAGCTATTTGAATAACACTCCTTTCTCTTATGAAATATTTTAAGTTCATTTCTGTTGGACTTGTTAAATCTTAAGGCTGGCTTGTGGTGAGTTACTGTAGTTTTATTTGTTCACTTGTACCCAAGCTTTTGGTCTGAGATATTTCTCTAGTATCCTTTGTTGAACTTTCTTGTAAAGTTTACAGGAAGCATTTTAGTCTTAGTATTGGATATGTTTAACATAAAGCTATTCGTATCAAATAGTTGATTTGGAAGAGTATGGAATCTGTACCAAGTTCTGAAAAATCACGTCTTTAGTTAAATAACAAGCGAGCCGTGTGTTTTTAGTCCTTATATTAATGTTTCTTGTCTAAAGATAGTCGCTGTTTTGATAGCCGTTTTCAACAGGAGCAGATGTTGATTACTCCTTGTTTTCTGGCTTTTTAGACAACTCATGTTAGTAGGTAAGAGTCATTCTTTTGTATTAGTAGCCAGTCATTGAATTTGAGAAAGCCAATGATCAGATATTAGTCCTTTACTGTGGTGTGTATGAGAGTGATCCTGCCTTTCAGCACACTTAATCCTGAAGTTAATTAGGGTCGGGCGTGGTGGCGCACGTTTGTAATCCCCGTGCTTGGGAGGCGGAGACAGGATGATCACACAGGTTCGAAGTCAGCTGCACTGGCTTAAGAGACCCTGTTTCCAAATAAAAAGATATAAAATAGGTCTGGGAGTGTAGCCCGGAGGTAGAAGGGCTTCCAGGAACCCCAGTACCACCACCAAAAAAAAAAAAAAAAGTTAATTAGGTACACCAGTAACCCAAAACACAGCATAAAAGTTTCTCAGAATTATGGACTTACCTTTAAAGAGTGGCATTACTTGCATATTAAAATTCCAGTGGGGAATGTGATAGTTTTTGGGCTTTGCACACATTTTTTTTGCCCAAGTCCTAGAAGGAAGACCATTTTTTTTGGTGGTACTGGGGTTCCTGGAAGCCCTTCTACCTCCGGGATACACTTCCACGGGCTACACTCCCAGACCCATTTTTTAACATTTTTATGTGGAAACAGAGTCTCTTAAGTCAGAGAGGCTGGCTCTGAACCAGCGTGATCCTCCTGTCTCTGCCTCCCAAGTGCGGGAATTACAAGCCTGTGCCACCATGCCCGGCAGAAGGAAGACCATTTAAAGGTATAAAGCCAAGCCAGGCATGGTGACACACGCTTGTCATCCCAGCATTTGGGAGGCTGAGACCAGAGGATTGCAGTTCGCGGACAGCCTCAGCTACTTAGCGAGGCCCTCTGCAAGTCAGTGAGACCCAGTTTCAAAATAAAGAATAAAACTATAGGGCAGGGGGTATAGCTCGGAGATCAAATGCCCCTGGGTTCCATCCTTAGACCCACAAAAATAAATAAATAAATAAATAAATAAATAAATAAATAAATAAATGTATAAAGCCCAGAAAGGTTAAGTAAACTGTCCTCAGTCTTTGGTGACAAGTAAGACTAGAACATACTAGGAATGTTGTCATGGAAAAAGCCTGGGTTTGTAGTAAATCTGGGTTCAGATCTCAGCTTTCTGCAGTTACTAGCTCTGTGAGCTTGGGCAGTAGAGTGAGATAGAATTTCATTGTGTGTATATCCCATAATGCATTCAACTGTTGATGGATACCTGGGTTGGTTCCATACTTTGGCTATTGTGAATTATGCTGTTAGGAACATGGATATCCATACATCACTATGCTATTCTGATTTCATTCTGCTTGGAAAGTCACCCAGGAGTGGTATAGCTGGATCATATTGGCTCCATTTCCAGTTTTTGGAGGACTCTCTACATGGACATCCATAGTGGCGGTGCTAGTTTGCAATCCCACTGATAGTGTAAAAGAGTTCCTATTTTCTCACATCCTTGTAAGCACCTATTTTATTAGTAAGCTTTGAAAAAGATGTGTTTTGGTTCATTTTGAATGGCCAAGCTTTCTCCTAGCCAAATTTGGGAGAAAAATTCTGGGGACTAATCTAATAGTCCCAATAAGATAAGTGTGTGAATGTACTACCACAGCAGACAGGATTCTCACTAACACGATCACCATCTGAAAGATTTTTTTTTTAACCATGCATTACTTATAAGTGAAAAACTCTTCAATCAAGAGAAAGACTTTATTAACACACATGAACATATTTAAAACCTAAATTTTGTTTACTATTTAAAATTCAAATATGCTATCAGAAAGGACTGCTATTAAAATATTGTCTCACAAGGCCGGGACCAGAGCCTGCTGTGAGGCTAGGCCGGTGCTGGGTGGGGCCTCCAAGGCCAGGATTGTAGCCTGCCGAGGGGTGAGGCCAGTGCCAGGGCCAGCGAAGCTGGGATCAGAGCCTGCCATGAGGCGAGGCTAGTGCAGGGGCCTTCGAGGCCAGGATTGGAGCCTGCCAAGGGGTTAGGCCATTGCCGGGGCCAGTGAAGTCAAGACCAGGGCCTTCCATGAGGCATGGCCAGTGCTGGGGCCTTCGAGGCCAGGATCAGAGCCTGCCGAGGGGTGAGGCTGGTACCAGGGCCACCAAAGCTGGTATCGGAGCCTGCCATGAGGCAAGGCTAGTGCAGGGGCCTTCAAGGCCAGAATTGGAGCCTGCCAAGAGGTGAGGCCGGTGCCGGGGCCAGCGAAGCCGGGATTGGAGCCTGCCATGAGGCAAGGCTGGTGATAAGGCCTCCGAGGCCGGGACCGGAGCCTGCCGAGGGGTTAGCCAGTGCCGGGACCAGCAAGGCCAGGACCGAGGCCTGCCAAGAGGCAAGGCTGGTGCTGGGGCCTCCGAGGCCAGAATCGGAGCCTGCCAATGGGTTAGGCTGGTGCTGGGGCCAGCATGGCTGGGATCGGAGCCTGCCATGTGGCAAGACTGGTGATGAGGCCTCTGAGGCCAGGATTGGAGCCTGCCAAGGGGTTAGGCTGGTGCTGGGGCCAGCGAAACCTGGATCACAGACAGCCATTAGGCAAGGCCGGGGCAGGGGCCTTTGAGGCCGGAATCGGAGCCTGCCGAGGGGTTAGGCTGGTGCCAGGACCAGCTAGGCTGGGACCGGGGCCTGCCATGAGGCATGGCTGGTGCTGGGGCCTCCGAGGTTGGGATCGGATCCTGCTGAGGAGTGAGGCCAGCAAGGCCAGGAAGGCCGGGACCAGGGCTTGCCGACGGGTAAGGCCAGAGACTGGGCCAGTGTGATGGGATTGAAGCCTGCCGTGAGGCAAGGCCTGTGTTGGGGCCTCCAAGGCCGGGAATGGAGCCAGCCGTGAGGCAAGGCTGGTGCTGGGGCCTCTGAAGAAGGGATCGGAGCCTCCTGAGGGTGAGGCCAGAGCTGGGGTCAGCAGGGCAGGGATTGGGGCCTGCCATGAGGCAAGGCCGTTGCTGGAGCCAGCGAGGCCGCGATCAAAGTCTACCAGGGGGCAATGCTGCTGGTGGCTCCTTCAGGAGCGGGAACAGAACTTGCAATATGGCATACACAGAAAAACATCACAGAAAATAGAAAATCAGATGCTTTCCCTAATATGCAAAAACTAGGAAGAAATGGGTAATGGGAGGAGAGCTAGTTGAAGAAAGGGCCTCATGGAAGAGCAATCAAGGTGACCAATCAGAGGGGATGGGATGGGGGAAGATGGAATCTCTTTAAAATGCATGATGTACGTAAACAAATATATCAAAGTTAATCACCAAGTCGGGCTTGGGATCGAGGGAGGGGGAGGGAACGGGATGGGGACGGGATAAGGGCTAATTGGATGATATATGCTTATATACCCTCACAAGTCTTGTATTCCACTGTGATGTTTGACTACAATGCAACAATAAAAATATATTTAAAAAAATAAAAAAATAAATCATGGAACTAAAAAAAATAAAATAAAATAAAATATTGTCTCCCTGAAAAACTACCTAAAGCTTTTCTTACCAAAGAGGCCTGCATGAGAATGCTGAAATTGTCTCATGTATGATATAGTTAAAATTTGTGTGTGTGTTTAAGAACAAGAGTATATGAAATTTAGAACTATCATTTGATCCAGCTATCCCACTGCTGAAAATATATCTAAAAGAAATGAAACAAATATCTTGGAGTGATACCCTCACCTTCATATATATGTCAGTGCAATTAACAACCTAGAGATGGAATCAACCAAGATGTCATGGAACCTCATATTTGGAGGCAGGTGCTCCTTGTGGTCAACTGCTGTTGTCAGGGGCAGCCCTTCTTTCCAGGTGACCCAGCTAGAAGTGGAGATTGAGCTTCAGGTGGGCTCTGAGATGGGTGAGGGCCTGAGCAGGTCAGGATGGCAGGCACTCTGAGGCAGGCTCACTAGTAGGACTACTGTCTCCTCCAGCTCCTGCACCTGGTGCTGCTGGAAGACATCCAAGCAGTCCCCTGTCAGGTGAGCTGGGAGACAGTGAGATTAGCCATAGATTTTGGGTCTTCCTGCTTCTCTGCTTGCCCTTTTTGTAGTTAGATGTGATGTGCTGAGTCCTGCTCTGTTGCATTGATCAGTGGCTCTGCCTCACTCCATCCTGAGATAAGTTATCCAGGGTTGGCAGTCTCTCATTCCCAGCTGTACTCACAGTTCAGCCCTAATCTAACCTTCCCGGGAAACAAAAATATGAGGTTTCCCACATTTTCTTGTCCCTTAACTCATCTTCTCTACCTGACCCTGTTTCAATAGTGTCTAAGGTTGGGGAAAAGATCACCTTAATCAAGGTGATAACATCTTAGTCACCCACAGGTTCACACCTCTCTGTTGCCTCCTATTGATTCGCTTTATTTCTCAGGTCTTTTCCCTGCCTGACACAATCCTGGTCCTCTAGGAGCCCTTCAGCTCACCTTTCTCCCTCACTCCACTGAACTTGCTTCTGCGCTCACCTGCCCTTCCTCACTGGCCTCAGTCATCCACTCCTGACTCCATCCTGTCATTTCTCATTTTCCACAGTCAATATTTCAGTATTTGAGCCTATATTTATGGATGACAGTCATCATTCATGTATTTCCATCATCCATGTATTTCCATCATCTGTGGTCATAGCTGTCTTCTGCCTACAAGTCTCCATTCATGAGCATTCTCGCCTGCCCTAACCCGTTCTGAGTCACAGAGCCACCCCCTCTCCACTTGTACTATGCTTCTGCTTTCCTTCATCCCTCCCTGGCCTTGCCTCTTGGAGCAGGGGATCCCCAGATCTTTTGCCTCCCCTCTGGCCATCCTCCAGTGTCCCTTCTGGGAAAACCCAGGGACTCAGTTGTTGTTACTGCCCTGCTGTCTTGCTCTCACACTCTGCTCACCAGTGCCCTCTGGCAGGCTCAGCACCTGCTGGCGCAGCACCCAGGGAGAGCAGGGGAAGGCTGCTCTGTGCACCACCCTGCACCACCACATGCTCACAGAACCACCATGGTCCAGCAGCCAGAATAGTTTGCACAGCCCCACGAACTGCAGCAGCCCTAGGTCCTCGAAGGGTTGTGTCTAGGCCCAGCACTTCCTCCTGTAGGGCCAGACTGACACACTCAGCCCCTGCTCGTCTTTGCCCGCCAGCCTCATTTTATCCGGCTTCAGCGCTATGGCGCCCTCCTCCCCTGCGGTCTTGGACAGCCTCTGGAGCAGGAGGAAGGGTGCACAGCACGGATGCTTTTACTTGAGTGGTGGTCCTCCCTGCACCGCCTGTTTCAGAGCCACTGGCCCCTTGCAAGGGGGGCTGCTGCCAGGACTGGGTCCAGGAGAACACAGGGTTACCTTGTTTGCAGCCCAGATCCTGCCTAGCAGTGGAGGCTCCCTAGCAGCCACCCAGGCCTGCACCTCCTGCCCAGGGCCTCCACCCTATGCCCACCTCTCCCCTCGCAGGCAGCAGCCGCTGGTGGTTGTGTGAGCCCAAGAAGACCTTGGCGCCTGGGGCCAGGGGACACCATAGCTGTCCATAGCAACCCCTGTGGCCCAGGGCCTCAGGGCCAGTCCCAACTCTTTAAAAGAAGGGTCTGGGTCCCACCCTCATGACCCCTAGGCACTCCCACTTCCTGCCCAGACTAGCAGGAACCTGTGAGCAAGGGGAGTTGCAGAGCCATCTGCAGGGAAGGGCTGAGCCCACAAGTCAGAGCTGAGCAGCAGAGCTGCTGGGGGTCTAGGAACTCTGGGCAGTCTGAGGCCAGAGGTGGTGCAGGCCAGGCTCTAGCCCTCCTGAGGAGCTTGACGCCAGGAGCCTCTGGGTCTCAGTGAACAAGCATGAGAACACTTTCCATGGTTTCCAGGTCTCCCCACTTTTCTGGGCTGGGGATGACCCCTGTTAGATCCCGTGCTGCCCCAAGTCTTCCATCCCGGGTCACTACTGCCTTAACCCTGGCCTTCCTTAAATGCCCAGCGTTAACCTAGACCTCCTAGAACCTGAAGAGTAACAGCTCATGACTGGCTCCCCACTCACCTCCCTCGGCCTCCCCCTCCAGCCTCCCTTCCTCCATCCTCCTTAAACTTCTGGGCATTAGGATCCCAAGTACACCGAATACCACGGGCCAGTCACCTTGAGAGAGGCCTGAGGCCAGGCTTCTCCTAGTGGGTGAGCCTCCCTAGTGGGTGCAGAAATGTTCAGGACCCAGGAGTGCCAGTCTGCATGGCAGGGCACAGTGTAAAGTCACTTTAGGGACCCTGCAGATTTGGGCAGTTCACACGAACTCTGTCTTTTCCAGGTAAGTACAGCCCCTTGGCCCTTAATATTAACTAGGATTTTAATTCCAAGCCCTCTTGTGGTCTTTCATGAGCTAATATGTTTAGGCCCTAGAACAATGCCTGACACACAACCCTCTAGGTACTAGCTGATATTATTTTATTTACAAATGAATGTCAGCATCACTGGTTCTAAAACTTCCTCTACCATTTCTATCACATCCTGCTTCCCTGTGTCCCCACACCCCCACCTGCCCTGGGGGTGGTACCTCCCACCTTCTACAGCCTCCCTGCCTGCCTGCCTTATTTCCTTTCCCTTCTTTTCTCCTTCCTTCCTTCCTTCCTTCCTTCCTTCCTTCCTTCCTTCCTCCCTCCCTTCCTTCCTTCCTTCCTTCCTTCCTTCCTTCCTTCCTTCCTTCCTTCCTTTCTTTTTATGTGGTACTAGAGTTTGAATCCAGGAACATTCTATCTTTGAGTTATACCCCAAGCCCTATTTTATTTTATTTTTATCTTGAAAAAGGGTCTCACTAAGTTACTGAGGGCATTCTAAATTGCTGAGTCTGGCTTCAGACTTGTGAGCCCCTGTCTCAGCTTTGTACCACCATGCCTGGCTCCCCCCACCCCTCTTTTAAGCAAATGAACCATGTTGATAGAATATATATTTTTAAATTATACTGGAGATCAAACCCAGGACCTCACACTTGCTATGGAAGCTCTTTACTATTAGCTATTCCCCCCCCCCCCACACACACACACTTCAGGGAGAATATATTTAAAAACAAAACCTCTCCGCTGGGCATGGTGCACATACCTGTAATTCTAGTACTTGGGAGGCTGAGATGTGAGGATCACAGGTTCAAAGCCAGCCATGGCAATTTAGCAAGGCTTTCAGTAACCTAGTGAGACCCTAATTCCAAATAAAAGATAAAATCAGGCTGGGGGTGTAACTCAGAGGTAGAAGGGCCCTGGGTTCAATCCTTAATACCAAAAAGAAAAAGAAAAAACAAAACCCGTGGAAGAACTGGGGATGTGGCTCAGAGATAGAGCACCCAAGATATCTCTCTCTCTCTCTCTCTCTCTCTCTCTCTCTCTCTCTCTCTCTCTCTCTCTCTTTCTCTCTCTCTGTCTCTCTCTCCACACACACACACACACACACACACACGCACACACACACACACACGCACACACAAGAAGAAAGAAAGAAGGAAGGAAAGAAAGAGGAAAAGAAAAAAATTAGGTGAGGGGAGATATCCTAAAGAGTTGCATTTCTCTGCAAGGTTGTTGGCAAGTGGCTGGCTTCCCAGGGAGCTTGAGGGCCGTTTCTGACATATAAGGAGAGTGGAGAGAGTTTCAATAGACTGAGAAAAATACGAATCTGGGCGTGAATCTGGGTGTGATGGTGCATCCAGGTAGTTCCAACTACTTAGAAGGCTGAGGTGGGATAATCGCTTGAGCCTAAGAATTCTGGGCCAACCTGGGCACCATAGCAAGACTCCATCTTGAAAGTAGGAGGGAAGAAGGAGGGGATCCATTATAAGATTTGATATGATCTATTTGTATTCTTAACATATGTTGTAATCATTCCTGCCAGCAGAAATTTTCCTCTGGCTAACTGGACCCACAGTAGTCCCATAGCAAACCCACAGGTGGCCTGTAGCAGTATTTTAGTTTAAGTGGGGCAAAGTGGCGCACGCTTGTAATCCCAGTATTTAGGAGGCTGAGACAGGAGTATCCAAAGTTCATGGCCAGCCTCAGATACTTAGTGAGGCCCTCCGCAACTCAGTGAGAACCTGTTTCAAAATGAAGAATACAAAAATAGGGCTGGGGCTATAGCTCAGCGGTAGAATGCCCTTGGGTTCAATCCCAAGTTCTGAAAAAAATTTTTTTTAGCTTATCTTTGTTCTATTTATTTCCAAGACTTCTCCCTAGCAATGTCATAATTGAGGAAGGTTGGTCTTCTGCATCCTCCTCCTCCTGCTCCTTCTCCTCCTGCTGCTCTTTTTCCTCTTCCTCCCCTTCTTTTTCTTCTTGGAATCGAATCCAGATGTATTCTATCGCCAATCTACCCCCAAAGTGCCTTTTACTTTTTATTTGGAATGAGAATCTTTCTAAGCTGTTGAGGCTGGCCTCAGATCTTCAGTCTCCTCTCTCAGCCTCCTTAGTACTAGGATTACAGGTGTGCATTTCATGCCTAGCTTCAGCCTTCTTTTTTAAAATGTTTTTGGCCAGGCGTGGTGGTACCTGCCTGTAACTGATTTTCAGTCACGTGTACTGTGTCCAGCCTCGTTTGTACTGCCTCCTTTGGAGGTTATTAGCACTCTGTTTTCTGAATCATTCTGAGTATCTGTGATTATTGGCCAATCCACACACTGCAAGCTTGGACTTAACATTCTCTGCTAAATCAATGACCAATTGTCCATCTGCTTTCAACATCCCAAATGCAGATGTTTCTTATTGACTCTTGTGTCATCTCCATTCATTTTCATACTAGAATTTCTGCATTTTTTTTAAGCTATCAATTAGTTGGGGAAGAAGGAGAGAATTTTAGTTGGGGAAGAAGGAGAGAAAAAGAGGAGCAGAGGTTCAAGTCTTCATGATTAACCACAGGACATTATTTCATCAATAGCCCCTGTCCTCCATTTTTTTCTAGTTTCTTCTTTTTGGACTTTTAAGAGGATGCTGGAACTTTTGAGTCTTCTTTCCACATTCCTCAGTGTGTTCTTCCCCGCTTTATGAAGCTTTCTTTCTGGGTGTGGAGTTTTCAAGAAATTCCTCCGTCCAAACTTCCAACTCACAAGTTGGCTTTTCACCTCCATCCACCCTGCCACTGGGTTTTAATTTCAACAGTAGTTATTGTTTATTTTCATGTTCTCCAGCTGCCTCGCTTAGTAACTTCCAGTTCCTGTTTCAGGTTTATAGTACTCACTCTTACCCTTTTGAACATCTTAATTATATTTATTTAAAGTCCTATTCTGATAGTTTTGAAGTTTTATTTCACTAGGTGTATATTCCTCCAATTTTGTTGAGTTTGTATCTCTTATTTATTTATTTATTTATTTATTTATTTATTTTGCAGTACTTGGGATTGAGTACCGCAAAATACAGGGGCATTCTATACTCCAAGCTACACCCTCAGCCCTATTTTTGTGTGTGTGGTTGTGGGGATAGAATCCAGGGGCATTTGAACTCAGAGCTATTTTTCATTCTTTATTTTTGAAACGGTCTCACTAAGTTGTGGAGGGCCTCACTAAGTAGCTGAGTCTCTCCACAAACCCATATCCTCCAGTCTCAGCCTCCTGAATGCTTAGATTACAAGCGTGCGCCACCACGCCTGTCCCCCAGCCCTATTTTTTTTATTCTTTATTTTGATAAGAACAAAGGTCCTTCTTTTTTTTTTTTTTTTACAGGTGGACACCTCCTGTCTCAGCATCATTTATTAAATAGTCCCTCTGGTCCCATGTGACTTACAGCAGCGCTCTGTCAGTCCTGAAGTGTCCACATCTGCCTGCCTTTGTTTCTGGCCTCCACATCCCTTTCCAATTGCTCTGCTGGCCAATCCCTGTGCTAACGCCGACCACGCTGTCTTTATAAGCAGGTTATTCCTATTGATGTCCGGCTCAATTGCTCATAGTCGTTGTAACAGGCACTGTCAGCATCTCCATCCCCATGGAGATGACAGCAGTGGGGCCCAGAGAAGGAGGGACTCTCCCAAGGCCATGTAAGCAGGAGGGGGCAGCTCAGTGTTCACTCTTGTGGGGCCAGTGGCGGCGCCTGCACTTTTCTACATGCCCAGGCAGAGCCCTCCTTCTCTAACCAGAAAGACCCCAGGAGAAAGCAGTGGGTGGGAAGTGGGTTTGATCCCTGCTTATGCAGTAAGCAGCAACCCAGGGCACTTAAAGGAGCCTGAGTCTGGATTGTTCGAGAGTGTGAGAAGACGTTCCGGTTCCTTCTGTAGCCCAGACAGCCACACAGGAGCTCAGGAGACTCTCTGCCTATTTGCAAGCAAGGGCAGGCAGCCTGGAAAGCTGCCCTGTTCACCGTGTTCCCCCAGAAACCTTCAGCTATGGCAACTCTGTGATGCCTCTGTGCCCAGACAGAAGCACAGTGGCCAAGTCCTGGCCCTTTCCCTCTCAGCTGAGAGTAAGGCCGCCATGATGTGGGAGGCTGGCAGTCGGCGTGCCCACAATGCGCTGTAGCCGGCCCGAAGCTGGGGCCTCGGGGCCTCCTCACACTGCCTTCTCCATCCCTGTCTGGTGAAGAGGAGCCTGCAGTGCGCAGGTCCTGTGGGATTGGCCTGAGGGAACGTCGCTGACCACTTACCCTTTCTTTATGCAAAGAATATGTCACTGTTGTCATATTCTAGTGACACTGATTTTGAAAATCTGTGAGGGTGATTGGGCTAGACTTAGAGATATAATAATATATATTATAATATTATATTAGTACTATGTTTGCATACTACATGTACTATAGTATACTATATATAATAAAACCTCTTTTATTCAGGTGACAAAATTATGTTCTGTTCAAATATAAATATTCACTGGCCAATAATTCAGACATTTAAAAACCAGGATAGAGCCAAAGAATAAAGAAACGATGCTGGGCGTGGTGGCACACGCTTGTAATCCCCGCGCTTGGGAGGCAGAGACAGGAGGATCGCGCAGGTTCGAAGCCAGCTGCGCAAGCTGGCTTAGGAGACCCTGTTTCCAAATAAAAATGTAAAAATAGGTCTGGGAGTGTAGCCCGGAGGTAGAAGGGCTTCCAGGAACCCCAGTACCACACACAAAAAAGAAAGAAACAAGCCCACTAAATCTACTGTTGTAGGTATGCATAGAAAAACTAAATGGGGTGATTTGACCTAAGTATTTAGAGACTTTTAAGACAAGATTTTCCAGAGAAGCTTCCTGCTGTGTCTGTTTTCACAGGGAAAAACAACACTGTTACCAGAAGGATTACTTCTCTCAGGTCCCCCTGGATGGCATCACAGCATTATAATACCTGTGCCTTGCTGGGTATGGTGGCTCACACCTGTAATAAGAGTAACTTGGAGGCTGCGACCTAAGGATTGAAGGTTCATGGCCAGTATCAGCAACTTGGTGAGGGCCCTTGCAAGTTAGTGAGACCCTGTTTCCAAATGAAAAAAATAATAGCACTGGGGTTGTAACTCAGAGGTAGAATGCCTCTAGCTTTAATCCCCAGTAGCAGTGTGTGTGTGTGTGTGTGTGTGTGTGTGTGTGTGTGTGTGTGTGTGTCTTTCACAGAAACACTGGGATGTCTTTCCTTCTCCTCTCACAGGTGTAGGAGCTCAGGAGGCTGAGGTGACTGCAGCCTTCCCAGGTGTAAATGGTCTGAGTGCTTTGAAGCCCAAGAGGTTTGCCAGTTCGCCACAGGAACCTTATTTCCAGGTCTCCTGCAGGGAGATCCTGCAACTCAGCACGCAGGGGCCATGCCCACAGTCAGGTCCCAGGCATCCTTGGTGTCACGAGATCTGCCTGTGTCTCTAGAATTGTTTAAAGTGGTGCTAATTAATTTTATTTCCTCATTCACACTCTTCTCACAGGTATCTGGTTTCAAAATCTGTGTCCTCTTCCATAACCCAAATTAGCTTAATGCAAGACAGAAATCTTATACTGATCTGGGGGGGGCAGCAATCAGTTTCTGAGGGAAATCACATAATGACTCATGTTGGAAAAATAAATAGAAGAAAAGGAAGAAAGGTAGGAAGAAGGGAGAGAAAGAAAGATGAAAGAAAAGAAAGGAAGGCATGTGTCAAGAGAGGAAAGAGGGAGGGAATGATCATGGTTGGGGCGACCGCTGGGTCTGGCCTGCCCAGCAGATGGCAGCAGAGCCCTGGGATAGTCCTGGCACCGGCTCCAGTCTTGTGAAAGCCCTCCCTCATCTCCACTCCTGTTCACCACCAGGCTTCATAAGCGCCTGCTGTAGAGCTGCCCTGGAAATCGTCATTTAATCGAGAATCACATGTTGACAACATCTCGCCCTTCACCACTTATCAATGGCATTAATTCAGAGGAAACCGGGACCACTGATAGCTTTAGGCAGTTATTTGCAAAAAGGAGACATTCACAAAGACAGATACACTGCAAGGGACAGCCAACCTGCTTAAGGTGGTGGATTTTATAGGAAGAGGGAGGCACAGGGAAACACTAGACCGCCTTCCTCCTCCTCCATTCTGTTACCAGTTTTCTCTGCCATCAAGTCACAGATATTTGGCTTAATGTATGTTTGCCTAGGTGGCCACTTGAACTTTCTCCGTATTTAGTAACACTCTCTGTGATGTATTATTATAAAAAACATCAGAAATTGATGTCTGAGACTTAATTTCAAATTGTCAAAACTACACAGTATAATAGCCCCAACTTTCTTAGTGGTCAGATTATTGTAATGTTGGAAGAATTCCTTATGGGAATGACAGGGTCCTGTAAATTGAGAGTTGCTGGAATTCTGCAAATGTAATTAAATTAGGGCTAATTTGTTAAGATGTATTGGGGAAAAGACTTCCCCCCAAAACTCTAAATTTCTGGGAGACTAAAGGAATTATTTGCTTACTAGAAAGAGTCATGAGTGCCCAAGACTGCAGATAGTACTACAGAATCAACCTATAATTTTTATACTATTGTTGGTTAGGATCTTCTATTCCATCTGTTCTGGGTACCTAGAGTACTTACATTAGTATATCTACTGGAAAGAGCAGATTTTTAAAGCAATGTTGTAAATAAAATCGTGGGAAATTGACAATGTTGGAGGAAGATGAGATAGATAGGCTTACTTGTGTTTCATTTGAGATCTTATATTTAGATTAATCTCAATAGAATATAACAGGCTAAAATGTTCAAGAAGTACTTAATGGAGTTAGGCTGCTACATTAATGATTTATGCTGAATTGAAATGAGAATTTCCTGAACATACTAGCAAGTAAAAGGAGGCATCATTGGTTTTTCTCTCTGTGTCTGTCTTCTGCATGTGTGGGGTGTTCTGTTGAGTGTGTGGTGAAGCTGTGTGTGTGTGTGTGTGTGTGTGTGTGTGTGTGTGTGTATGTGCGTTTGGGTCTCATTTGAACAAAGGAACAGCCTCAGTCTGGGAAAAAGCCCATGGGCTCAAGCCCAGGTGCACTTGCCCTATATACAATTTTATATCACACTGCTGCTTTGCAAGAACAAGCTGGGTGCAGCATCGTGCTCCCTCTTGCTGAAGAGTGTGGAAAGGAAAGCAGGTGCAGAACTAAAATGGGGTCAAGGATGCTCCTGTGTAGAAAATCTCCCATGACTATCTGCAGAGACATTTGCTCAGAAAAATCTTCTTTCCCATGAATGACCCTGTGGTGGCCCCTGGGACAGGGACTTCCTCTTGAACCCCACTCTGAAAGAATTCTATAGCAGGTGTTGCCTTCAACCTTTGAAGGGCATTTTCAGCAATGGTCCTCTGTGGAATGGCTGTACACATTCTTTCCTGGGCTCCTGATTTCATTTTCTCAATCCTTCTCCCTTTTTCTCACCCACTAGCAATAAAAAATACCAGTTCATTCATAGACAAACTAATGCCCTTCTTTCCAACACACACACACACACACACACACACACACACACACACACACAACCTGCTATTGAAAGCTTGCTATGTTCCAGATCCTGTCATTAAACAACCCATTGCCTGTCCTAGATCTCATTTGTACATCATTCTTTCTCATAAAATATTATTTCCAGATTAGCAATAGAAACAATGAGACTTTGAGAGGTCAAACTTGTCCAAGGGCTCCTAAAATAGAGGGGAATTGAAAACTAGCCCCACCTGGCCCTGAATCTTGAATTGTTCACACCATGCCCAGCTCAATCACTCCCATTTTAATGGTGGAATATTTCCTCCTAGGAAAAAAAGAAAAAAAAAAAACAAAACCCGAACTCTCACCAATATGGAGAACGCTGGGAAAGCAACTCATAATTTTATAAGTGTAAATAAGGCAAAGTGACGTGATTAAGCATGCTCTCTTCTCTTTAGGGAGCATGCAAACTAATACTTGCTGCAGAGATAGTAGAAGCAAACATTCAAATGTTGTAATCCCAGAACTGTTGGCAGATCTAGGCAATAACTGTCAACGTTGGCAAAGCAGAGTGGTGCACACCTGTAATTCCAGTATTGGGAGGTATAACTTGAAAAACCACCTCTAGGTTGAATCCCCAGTACCAAAAGAAAAGTATGTAACATCAGATGATTTCTATTGAGTGTTGAATATATATTTCCTTTTTGGGGTCTATTGAGGAAGTGTCTACCAGTACCTGTATGGTAGAATGTTGGCCCTATGCCCTCTTCTAGTAGTTTCAAATGGTTTTAATTTCTCAGTCTTTGATCCATCTTAGTTGATTCTCATGCAGGGTGATTCCATTCCTCTACATATAGATAATCAGTTTCACAACATCATTTGTTAAAAGGCAGTATTTTCTCCTGAATATGCTTTTGGTACCTTTATAAAAAATATTCAGGTTATAAACACGAGCCTTTGTTCTGTTCTGTGTATCTGTTTTTGTGCCAAACTGTGCTGTTTTTATGACTATCATTTTGTGGTATATTTTGAAATCAGGTGTGATGGTAAAACTCTGGAATGGTTCTTGTTGCTGAGAATTGCTTTGGAATTTTCTGGGTCTTTGTTTTTTCATATAAAATTTATGACTGATTACTCTAGATCTGCAAAAATGACTATGGTATTTTAATAGAGATTATATTGGCTATGTAGATTATTTTCGACAGGATGAACATTTTGATTATATTTATTCTGCCTATCCAAGAGCATGGGAGGTCTTTCTATCTCCTAAGATCTTCTTCAATTTCTCTCTTTAGTGTTCTAAAATTTTAATTGTAGAGGTCCTCCTGGGTTAAATTTATCCCTATGCATTTTATCCCTTTTGAGGTTATTTTGAGTGAAATTGTTTTCTGGATTTCTTTCCCAGTGGAGTTATGATTGGTATTTAGGGATGCTAATGTTGATTTTGTATATAATTACTCTGCTGAAACTATTTATAACCTTTAGTAATCTTCTGATTATGTTTTTTTTTGGTCTTCTAAGTCAAGGATTGTGTCATCAATGAACAAAGATTTTCAGTTCTTTCCCTATTTGTATTCCTTTGATTCTTTTCTCTGGGCTTATCGCTGAGGCTAGAGGTTCAAGCACTATGTTGCATAGGAGTGGTGATAGTGAGCAACCTTGTCTTGTTCCTGATCTTAAGCAAAATTCTGTTTGTTTTTCCTGTTCATAATGATGCTGGCTGTGCATTTATCACATAAGCCTGTATGATGCTGAGGTAGGTTCCTTCTTGCCCTAATTTCCTTAATATTTTTATGATGAGAGGGTGTTGAATTTTGTGAAATGCTTTTTCTGCACCTATTGAGATAATTATATGTCATTAGCTCTATTAAGATGATGGATTACAAGTATCGATTTGCAAATGTTAAGCCAGTCTTGCACCCCTGCAATGAAACTTGCATGATCATTGTGTACTATATTTGTGATGTAGTTTTGAATGCTACTTGCTAATATTTTATTAATAATTTTGTATCTACGTTCATAAATAATATTAATCTGTAATTTTTTCTCATGGAATCTCTATTTGGTTTGGGGAGTAAAGTGATGCTGGTTTCATAGAATGAGTTTGGTAGGATTTCTTCTTTTTCTATTGTAAGGAATAATTTGAGGAGCGTTGGACCTAGTTCTTCTATAAAGATCTTGTAGAACTGAGCTGAGCCTGTCTGGGCCTGGGCTTTTCTTTGATGAGAGACTTTTATTGCTGTTTTGATCTCTGCCTCCTACTGGACGATTTAGGTTTTCTCTTTTCTCTTAGTTCATTTTAGGTATTTGCAGGTATCTAGAAATTACAACTTTTTTCTGTGTTTTCTAGATTATTGGCATAATAATTATTGACAAAATATTTTCTAGTAGTGTTTTAGATTTCCACGTTGTCTGTGGTGACATCTCCATTTGCCTCTCTTATCCTAGAAATTTGGGCCTATTCTCCTATTTTCTTTTACTGGCTAAGGGTTTATCAATTTTATTTATCTGTTCAAATAAACCACCTTTTTGTTTTATTGATATTCTGATTTTTTTCATTAATTTCTCCTCTACTTTTGATTAAGTCCTGCCTTCTGGCTTTGGAGTTAGTCTGATGCTGTTCTCCAAGGACATGAGGTGCTGTATTAGATTGCTAATGTGACGTCTGTTTGCTCTTCTTATGTGGGTTCTCAGAGCTCTCAGTTTTCCACTCGATGCTTCCTCTGTGTGTCCCATAGTCTTTGATATGTCCTGCCTCTATTTTTACTTGGTTCCAAAATATTTTAATTTCTCCCTGTATTTCTTCTCTAATCCAGTCTTTGTTCCACACAGTTTTGGTCTCCATGTCTTTTTGAAAATTCTGCTGGGTCTTCTTCTTGTTGAACTCTACTTAGATCCATTATGACCTATAAGGATGCAAGGAATTATTACTTTTTTGAATTTTTGTTGCTTGTTTTGTAACCTAGATTATGGTCTCTTTTTGAGAAGTTTCCCCCTGCAGCTTAGAAGAATGTGAATTCAGCTGTTGTTGTACCGAATGTTCTGTAAGTATCTGTTAGATCCAATTGGTCTACAGTGTTCTTTAGGTATAAAGTATCTTTATTAATCTTTTGTTTGGATGAGTGATCTAACGGTGTGAGAAATGTGTTGTTGTTTCCAAGGTTATTGTATTGGGGTCTATCTGTGTCTTCAATAACACTTTGCTTTCATAGGTAGGTGTGCCAATATGAGGGACATAAATATTTCATATGGTTTTGTTGTGTCTACATTTTGGATGATTCCTTTTATTACTAACAAGTGACCCTCTTTGTCTCTTTTTACACATTTTGGCTTAAATCCTACTGTGGTCTATATGAGGGTAGCTACCCCTGCTTGCTTTAAGTCTCTATTTGAACCAAGTATCTTTTTCCAAATTTTCACCTTCATCTTGTGAATCTCTCAGCCTATCAAATGTCTGTTTTGCAAGCAGCACATAGTTGGATTATGAGTTTTAATCTAATTTACTAGTCTTTGTGTTTCAACTGGGGATTTGAGACCACTGACATTCAGTGTTTTTATGAAAAGATGACTTTTATTTACTGTCATTTTGAATTATGTCCTTTATTTGAAATGAAAATGTCTTCTTTGTTTGGTCATCTGCTATAGTTTGTCCCTTTTCTGATTCCAATGTCTATTTTTATTTCTTATTTATGATTCATTTCTTTGAGTGTTTTCTTGAGTGTTAAATTGGTCATCACGAATGCTTTTAGCTGCTGTGTATCTTGGAAGGTTTTTATTTTTCCATCAGTTTTTAAGGACAGCTTTGCTGAGTATAGCAATCTTGGTTGGAAGTTGTTATCTCCAAGGGCTTGTAGTGTGTCACTCCTTGCTTTCATTATTTGGCTTGAGAAATCTGGAGTGATTCTTACTGTTTTAATCTCTGAATTTTGTTCTGGAGCATGGGCTATGCCAGCAGGAATGCCTGCCTAGGCTAGCTGCTGGTAATGCTTTGGGGTCTCCATTCAGCAGGACCTGCTACTACTGACACTGTTCCCTGCACTAGCTCTGGGAGGCCCCCCCTGGCCTAAGCCAGTCCATTGACACAGATTCTGCAGCTCTGGCTAGGACTTGCCACTGGGCTTCAGCAGTTCTTGGCAACAGTTTGAGGTCTGGCCTGCAGGGCTGGTCTCCTGAGCTTGCTGGAGGGTGGGTGCTTTAACTGGGCATGCTTCCAGGCCTGAGCTGTAGAGGGTGATGCACTCATGTTCAGATCTTACTACCTGTGATTTTGTATGGAAGTAAGCACACTGGTAAAATGCTTGCCCATGCCAGCTGGCCCAGTTGAGGTGGCTGCCAGCAGTTCTGTGGACTTTGCTGATGAAATGGCTGAGGTCTTCCCCTCCAGGCATGTAACACTAGACCATTGGGTCACCCTGCTGCTCATCCCTCTCCTCATTGCTTAGAGATTCTTGGTCTTGCACCAGTTTCCAGTGGTGTTGAATCTGCAGTGGAAGTTAAGCTGTGTTGGCCAGAGTGAGGGCTGGGTTCATTTTAAAGCCACCCTCAGGCTAGTAACAGTGTAACCACCATGGCCGTCCAGGCACAGCAGTGCCCACAGCTTCCCTGGGTGCTGGGTTGGTGAGGGGAGACACTGGGTCTGACCACAGGTCCCTGCAGCTTTAGCTACTCTCACTGGCCCAGGCTGAGTCTGCAGGGAATGGGGGCACTAGCTGAGTTTGTGATTGTTGTGGTGGGTACCCCAAATATTTGCCTAGAGGTTGGTGCTGATGCCTGCAGCACCATGTTCTGTTGATGACCAGCTTGTAGTGTATCCTGAAATCACGTGACATAAGGCCTCTGGCTTTGCTCTAGTTCAAGACTGCTTTTTTCTATCTCAAGGGGTTTTGTGATTCCATATGAATTTTAAGATTATTTTTCTACTAATGTGAAGAATGTGATTGGTATTTGATAGGGATTGCATTGAATCTGTAAAATGCTTTGGACAGTATTGACATTTTAACCTATTAAATCTTCCAGTCTATGAATATGCAATGCCTTTCTCTGTGTGTGTCTCCACACACCCATTCATATCTTTCATTTCTTTCATCAATGTTTTATAGTTTTTATTGTAGAGATAAATCTTTGGTTAAGTTTATTTTAAATTTTATAATTTTTTGGGGTGGTACTGGGGTTCCTGAAAGCCCTTCTATCTCTGGGCTACACTCCCAGACTATATATATATAGTACGTGATCCTCCTGCGTGATCCTTCTGTCTCCACCTCCCAAACACAGGGATTACAAGCATGCGCCACCACGCCCAGCTTTAAATTTTATAGTTTTTATAGTTATTGCAAATAAAATAGCTTTGTTGATTGTGTGTGTTTGTGTGTGTATGTGTATGTGTGTGCGTGTTGTGTTATTGGGAATTTTACCTAGAGGCATTGTATCTCTGAGCTGCAGCCCCCAGGCCCTTTGATATTTTTTGGTTTGAAAGAGGATCTCGCTAGGTTACTAGAGTCTTGCAACCTCACTGAGGCTGCCCTTAACCCTGGGACCTTTCTGTCTCAGTCTCCCGAGTACTGGGATTATAGGCATGCAATTCTACACTTGGATTGTTGACTTCTCTTTTAGATAATTGCTATTGACCTATAGAAATTCTACTGATTTTTGTATGTTGATTTTATAGCCTGAAACATTTCTGAATTCACTGATTGCTTCTAATAGGGTTTTTTGATGCTGGTTTGTTTTTTGGTAGTTTAGAGGCCTTCCATTTGAGATAAAGTCCTCTGCACACAATTGGAATTTGATTTTTCTCCTTCCCTATTTATATGCTGTATTAGTTCTCTCGACTGCTCTGGCTTGGAATTCTAGTAATCTGTTGAATAAAAGTGGTGAAAACAGACATCTTTGTCTTGTTTCAGATCTGAGGAAGCTTTCAGCTCCTCCACATTCATTATGATCGTCTATGTACTTTTATAACTGACCTTACTCTACTGAGGGATATTCTTCCTGTATATTTTTTGTTCAGAGCACTGATCATAAAGAAATGTTTAGAGGCACTTAACCTTGGAGCAAAAGCCATAGTTTTGAAGGATTAACCATCCAAATAAGAAGTTAGGGGAACAGGAGAAAAATGGGGAAGCCAGGCATGGTGATACATGCCTTTAATCCCAGTACTTGGGAGGCTGAGACAGGAGGATCACAGATTCAAGGCCAATCTTACAGCCCCCCTCTGTCTCCCATGCCACTCCACTCCCAGCGCCCTGTCATCCACTGGGCAGTGATCTCCCTGAGCCACAGAGCATCCTGGTTTAGAAAGCACTTGGGATTCCCAGCAGGCCCTGGTCAGCCAGGTCATCAGGAGGACAGAGGAGGGACAGGTCAGCTGAGCCAGCGCCCGGCTCAGCAACTGCATGTATCCCCTCTGCTGTGCCCCCTGCTTGGGACAGAGAGTGCCAGGGCTTAAGGTCAGTGCCGGGATCTATGGCTACACAAGGAATTCAGAACCTCATGTCAGATTTAAAGTTGTTTCTATAAGGGCACAGGGCTCCTGAGTTCAGGAGCAGGACATGCACACAGGTGGCCTGGGATCACAAAGGTGGCAGGTCAGACCGTGCCCCAGGTCCTCTTTACATTCGAGAACATTCCTCTGTCTGAGTGGAGTTGGTTATGGCCTGGGTGTTGATTTCCCTGGTGTGGCAGCATGGGGGTAGGAGCTGGGCAGAGGAGATTGGAGGGGTGGTTAATGGAGGTCCCGCTTGGCTGCTCTCCCTGGTAGAGCCTAAACCCAGCATGGTGGCCTGTCCTCTGCTGCTACTGTCATACTGGCCTTGATGCCAAGCCCCTGCTTCTCCGAGCTCTCCCTCTCATCATACTTTCCAACTCCAGAGAGAGGGAGCCACCATGACCAGGACTTGAGACCACGTGTGTGTGTGTGTGTGTGTGTGTGTGTGTGTGTGTGTGTGTGTGTGTGTGATAGAACCCAGGGGCATTCTGACTATGATCTATACCTCCAGGCTTTTTTACTTTTTGTTTTGAAACAACAAAGTCTTGCTAGGTTCCTGAGGCTATCTTCAAACCTGCCATCCTCCTGTCTCAGCTTCCCAAGTACTGGGATTACAGATGTGTGCCACCTGGTTAATTCCAGGTGAGGCCTGATATTATTTTATACTTCTATGTTTCACATCTTCATACTTCAAACTAGCCACAGCACATATTCTTTCTTTCTTGCTTGCTTTCTCTTTCTTTTTTTCCTGTGGTACAGCATATTAAACTCAGCAGTATTCCACCTCTGAAATACACTTCATATTGTATTGTATTGTATTGTATTGTATTGTGTTGTGTTGTGTTGTGTTGTGTTGTGTTGTATTGTATTGTATTGCATTGTATTGTATTGTATTGCAATGCACTGGGTATTGAACCCAGGGACATTCTAAGTGTAAGCTGCACCCTCACCCCTATTTTATTTTTTATTTTAAAACAGGGTCTTACTAACTTTCAGAAACTTTCCCTCAATTGCTGAGGCCGTCCTCAAACCCACAATCCTGTCTCAGCCACCCAGCTACCTTGGCTCATTTCTAAAATCGCCCCTCCCACCACTCATCACAGTTTTGCTCTTGACTTCTTTCTGGAGGCAGGGTACCTTGGGGCAGAAGTAGAGATGCCATATCAAGCTCCCAGTTTAAGCAGCAAAGAGGTTGTGAAGTCTGTCCCCACTCCCTAATTAGGCACCACATGTCCCACTGTTCAGGCCATGAATCTTGACATGTGCTTATTTTTATGCTGAATACTTTTTACATTTTAACCTGGTTGATAAACAGAATTCATACAGTTTGGGCACTTCAGTTGTTTAATACTTGGTCAAGGGGAAGGATTCAGGTGATACTTCTTTTTTATTTATTTTTACTGGTGCATTGTTGTTACACATCTTAATGGGGTACAGATGGTAGAGGCATACATGCACACATCATTCACTTAGCCCTTAACCAATTCCCACCCCATCTCTCTCCTTCTCATGTTTGGCTTGTTTGTGAATGTACATCATGTACATCAGGGGATTTTTCTTTTCCCCCCATCCATCTCCCTCAGTTAGGTGCCTATTTGCTCCTCTATGGTTTTTCCTTCTTTGTCTAGAGTTCCTCCTATGATCTTTTTTCTCCCTAGCATCTGCCTATTAGGGAAAGTATCTGATTTACTTTTTGTGACTTGTTAATCTCACTTAACATAATGTTTTCCAGTTCCAGCAATTTCTCTGCAGATAACATAATGTTGTTTTCCTTTAAGGCTGAGTAAAATTCCATTGTGTAATATCCCAGAGTTTTGACACCCATTCATCTGTTGATAGTCATCTAACCTGGTTTCATAGTTTGGCAATTGTGAATTGTGTAGGTAAGAGCATAGATAGACATGCATTAGTTTGGTAGTCTGATTTTCATTCTTTTGGGTAGATACACAGAAGTGGTATTGTTGGATCATAAAATAGGTTAATTCCAGGTTATACATCTGATGTTAAGGCATCAAGGTAGCTCTTTTTGGTCTTTATTTTTTGTGATTCTAGGGATTGAACACAAAGGTGGTCTACCTCTGAACTAAACCCCTAGCCCAGATTTATTTTTTATTTTGAAACAGAGTCTCACAGCCTAGCATGGTGATACAGGCCTGTAATCCCAACACTTGGGAGGTAGAGCAGCAGGATGCCAGATTCCAGGACAACCTCAACAAGCAGTGAGACTCAACAATAAAGCAAGAACTTTCAAAAATAAAAATAAAAACTCAGGCAATGGGTATATCTTGGAGGTAGAATGCTCCTAGGTTCCAGTCCCATTTAAAAATAAAAAAAAGACTGTTGGGAGAGGGCTAAGAGGAAGGGTGAGATGCTGCTGAGAGGTGGTGGCACAGAGAGGCAGGCAAGGAGTCCCACAGGGCTGCTCTTGCAGTTGGCCCAAGACATATTGGCTGGGGATTCAGAGCAGCCTCAAGCTCAAGCCGTTGTTCACAACCAGGTCCCCAAACCCCACTGGGCTCAGTCAGCCACAACTTCTGTCATTTAGCTAGAGAGGCTAAGGGAACTGGAAGGAAGTGTTGACAGAGATTTTCTGGGAGAGAAAACATCATTCCTTTATCCCTTAGAATCTGAATGAGGGGCCAGGAAACAAGTAAGGAGGCAGGCGTGGTGGGGCATGCCTGTACTGAGACAGGAGGAATGCAGGTTTGAGACCAGCTTCAGCAACTTAATGAGACTCTCAGCAACCTAGCAAGATCCTGTTTCAAACACACACACACACACACACACACACACACACACACACACACAAGGCTGGGGGTGTAACTTGAAGGTAGAATGCATTGGATTGAATTCCTAGTACAGGGAAGAGGTAGGAGAGTGGGAAGAATGAAAGAAAAACAAGGAAGGAAGGAAGGAAGGAAGGAAGGAAGGAAGGAAGGAAGGACAGAAGGGAGGAAGAAAAGAAAGAAGGAAGGAAAATAGAAAAGGAAGGAAGCTGGGTGTGGTAGCACAGTCTTGTAATTCCAGTACTTGGCAGGCTGAGACAGAAAGATGGCGGTTGACAGCCAGCTTCAGCTACTTAGTGAGGCACTTCCCAACTTAGGAAGACCCTGTTTCAAAATAAAGAATAAAAAATAGGACTGGAGTGTAACTTGGAGGTATAATGACTCTGAGTTAAATTCCCAATACCACACAAGAAGGAAGGAAGAAAGGAAGGAAGGAAGGAAGGAAGGAAGGAAGGAAGGAAGGAAAAAGAAGAGAAACAAGTCAAGTATCTTCTCACACTTCCCTTACCACATGTATACCTTTATCATTTAACAAGATCTGCTCATTTGTACATAAAGTGGATCCTTTAGGGAAGAGAAGCAGAGAGGGATGGGAGGCTGAGGCAGTGCAGGCCTGGATGGCATTGAAGGATGGCAGCGTGGAAGGTTCTGGGGTCCGTCCTGCATGGGGAGTGCTGCGTGTGTCCCAGAGCTGTTGGTGGGCAGCTCTGAGCACACCGCTGTACAGCTTGGGCATCTGTCCAGGAGAGGTGTGCACATAGAGGACAGGAGGACTCAGGGCTGTGAGCACAGTGAGCTTGGGCGCAGGTGGGAAAGCCCTTTCAGATGGTCACACTGTTTTCTACCACGCTGGGCCTCAGATACTCATAGGGCAGGTCCAGGCCTGAATTTTGCACCTCAATCTCCTGGTCCATGGCAGCCAGCTCCTCCTGGAATCGCTCCAGCACCATCTGGGGTTCATCACCTGAGAAGTATTTCTCCTTATGCTGCCCCAAGACCACCTGAGGGGCAGGACAAAGGGGCTCAGCTCATGAGCCTCTCATCTGAGCTGCCCCCCTCCTTAGGCTGCCGCCTCCCCAGGATCCCCACGTCGCTCTCACCATGACGGGCTGGCGTCTGCCAAGGAACTTGGTGACAGTCTTTTGTATCCGGGCCTGCTGGAGGTCAGGCAGGGACTCCACTACGTCCTTCTCCGTCACGTCCTTGGAGACGGGTGGGGGCTTCCGCATGGTGCATGGGCCATTGGGGACCCAGGAGTACCAGTCCAGCTGCAGTAGGAAAGGTGCTCAGAAGTCCAGGCATGGGAACCCACATCCTACACCCCAGGGGCCCCAGGGATGTCGCCTTGTACCTGACCCAGGTGGGCAGAAGCATGCTGACTAATAAAGATCTTTCTCCAGCTGGCTCTGCAGGTCTTCCATCCCTGGAGGAAGCACCAACCAGGCTGGGATGCTCTTAGAATGTATCAGGAGCATGGGGTTGCACCATTGAGGATCTGGTACCCAAAGAGAGTGTCATCCATCTCAGAATCACAGACCCACACTGCAGACATCAGTTGGGGGCACACTGTGGTCTCTGAAGTCTCATCTCAATGACAGTTCAGCCTCCTTCCCATTTTCCCTCTTTTTTCAGATTCCTCAGATGGAAATCTGTATATTGAGTTTTCTTTTTTGGTAGTGGTGGTGGTGTTTTTGGTTTCTTGTTTGTTTTGGTTGTTGTTGTTATTAATGATTTATACTAGGGATTGAAAGTAGACAAAACTTATCCAACTGAACTGGAACTTTTGGAAAAATTCCCCGTGAAGGAGGACTGTTTCTTCTCTACATCCTTAAGAATCCTGGACATCACCTGTAAGGAGAGAGTTTAGCGGAGACCTAGGAGGAAGGTGGTGTTGGAAGTGGTCACTGCGATGGCGGTGGAGACTTGTATTCTGGAGAGGCAGAAATCTGATCTTACCAACCTTATCTTCTGGAGAAATTACCCCAAATGTCGAATGCTATCTTCATGCATGATTAGGAACACTGGACAACATGCAGAGTGGAAAAAGAGCTTGGGAAAGATTTGAAATGGTGGAGGCAGTGGCAATGGCAGCATACAGCACTGAGGGGAGTCAGAGATCTGATGCATTACACCTGGAACTTTTGAAGAAATAATCCCAGAAACAGAATGCTACCACCACGCACCCTCAGGAACGTGGGACAACCTGTTGGGTGAAGAGGGTGCTCGGCTTGGAGCCTGCTGAGGGGTGAGGCCGTGACAGGGTCAGCGAGGCTGGGTTTGGAGCCTGCCAAGGGCTTAGGCCAGTGCCGGGGCCAACAAGGCCAGGATCGGAGCCTGCTGTGAGGCAAGGCCAGAGCTGGGTCCTCTGAGGCCAGGATCGGAGCCTGCCAAGGGGTTAGGCTGGTGCCGGGGCCAGCGAGGCCGGGATCAGAGCCTGCCATGAGGCAAGACCAGTGCTGGGACCTCCGAGGCCAAGATTGGAGCCTGCCAAGAGGTTAGGCTGGTTCCGGGGCCAGTGAGGCTGGGATTGGAGTCTGCTGTGAGGCAGGGCTGGTGTTGGGGCCTCCAAGGCCTGGATTGGAGCCTGCCGAAGGGTAAGGCCGGTGCCGGGGCCAGCGAGGCTGGGATCGGAGCCTGCCTTGTTGCAAGGCCACTACTGAGGCCTCCGAGGCTGGGATTGGAGCCTGCCGAGGAGTTAGGCCAGTACCGGGGACAGCAAAGCCAGGATAAGAGCCTCCCATGAGGCAAGGCCGGTGCTGGGGACTCTGAGGCCTTGATTGGAGCCTGCCGAGGGGTTAGGCCAGTGCTGGGGCCAGCAAGGCTGGGATTGGAGCGTGCCGTGAGGCAAGGCCACTGCTGGGGCCTCCGAGGCCAGGATCAGAGCCTGCCAAGGGGTTAGGCTGGTGCTGGGGCCAGCAAGGCTGGGATCGGAGCCTGCCTTGAGGCAAGGCCGGTGCTGGGGCCTCCGAGGCCGGAATCAGAGCCAGCCGAGGGGTTAGGCCGGAGCAGGGGTCAGCGAGGCCAGAATCAGGGCCTCCCATGAGGCAAGGCCAGTGCTGGAGCCAACGAGGTTGGGATCAGAGTCATCCGGGTGGCCAGGCCACTACTGGGGCGGTCAAGACTGGGATCAGAACTTGTAATGCGGCATGCACAGAGAAATATCACAGAAAATAAAAACCATATGCTTTCCCTAATAAGCAAAAACTAGGAGGAAAGGGGTAACAGGAGGAGGTCGAGTTATAGAAAGGGCCCTATAGTGAAGCAATTAAGGTAACTAATCAGAGGGGATGGGATGGGAAGGATGGAACCTCTGTAAAACTCAGGAGGTACATAAACAAATGTATCAAAGATTATCACCAATCAAGTATGGGATGGAGGGAGGGGGACGGAATGGGATGGGGATTGGATGATGGCTAATTGGATGATGTGTGCTTGTATATCCTCTCAAGTCTTGTATTCCAAAGTGATGTATTATTACAATGCACAAATAAAAATTAAAGAAAAAAGTTAAAAAAGATGATAAAATAAAAGTAAATAAATAAATAAATCCTTATCCTCTGAAAATTGTTTGTCCCTGGGAAAGTCCCACTGGGTCTTCCCAGCTACCGACAGCATTAACCCTTCCTTCCATGAGCTCCACCTGGAGAAGTGTTGGTGGTCAGCGAGGCAGGAGTTTTGTGGATTTTGCAGGCAATGGAGGCTATCTGCGAGACTCACCGGTACACCTTCGGTCCTCCAGCTCCTGCTCCCGATGTTTCTTGAACAGGTCCTGGGAGTCATCACTCATGATGTGAGCTGGGCGAGGGGACACAAGGCACTCGGTATGTGAACACCCCTCCAGGCAGGTACCAGCCTTTTCCTCTTCCCTCTCCCTTCTCTCCCCCATCTCTCCCTTTTCTATCATAGCACCCACACCCAGGCCTCTGCTTCTCCAGCTGTAGACTGTTTCCCTACCATCGCCCTCAGGCAGACAGAAAATCTGGTCATCCTGCACCCAGCAGTAGCAAGGAGAAAAGGCCTCCCTTGGGTTCTGGGGCCCTCCACCTGGAACCATTTACAAAACCAAAGTTCAGCAGGCTTCTGTGCTTGCGCAGCTTCACGAGCAGGAGGCGCCCTAGATGCACCGGGAAGTTGATCTTGTATGTCCTTCTCCTGTGGGACACAGTGCATCTCAGAGGTGGAGAAAACCTGTAGTTAGGAGGACCTGCGGCCCAGCCCCCAAGAGGCCACGCCCAGACCCAAGTCCCTGTGGTCTTGGGTCCCCTGGTCCCCACTTCTCACCCACAGGTTCCTCCTCCATCCATCAGGTGTCTGGCTCACTTTGTCACTTTCTTCCAACAACCCAAAAAGTGCAAGTGTGGCCACCCCGCCTTCATCTGCTTGGCAGCATCCTCAGTGCAGTCTGGGCAGGCCTGCAGCAACTTAACACCAGCCTCACTCCACCCAATTCTGGTGAAAAACTAACAGTAGAACAAGGGACTGAATGATTTGAAGTGCAGGCGTGTTTTTCAGTAGAAAGTGAGGGCATGAGGTTGGCAGGGACTTGACTCTTGGGTTTTGTCACTGGATGGGAAAAGTAGGTGTGTTTGTGGTCAGAAATCAGGAGCCAAGTCTGGAATTTCCCTTCAGGCTGTGTCATGAAGTTTCTACTTTGCCAGCACCTCGTATCTAGCACCCAGCTGTGCCAGGGCTCATGCCCTCGCAGGATTAAAGCTTCCCGCCCTCACAGCTCCATATACACTTCTCTCCCCATTAGTCTTTGGATGCCCATCCTCCCTCCCTCAGCCTCCTGCTCACCCTGGCCTAACCTCTTTCCTGGGCCTCCATTATAAGCAAAAATCCTCAAAGCTCTATGCGTAAACACTCCTTGTATCTCATGTCAAAATAATCAACATAGTTGGCTAAAGTGAGCATCTTGAAGTATTCATATTAACCTTAAATATTTGTCTTAAACTCCATATCAGGAATGTAGTCATTCTTGAATTTTTGTGTGTGTGTTTTATTTTGAGTATTTTTGTTTGTTTTATTTTTTGTTTTTGTACTGGAGATTGAATGCAGGTGTATTCCACCTCCAAGCTACACCAGCCCTTTTATTTTCTATTTTGAAACAGGGTTTCACAAACTTGCTGATGCTGGCCTCGGCCTTCTAAGTTCTGGGACTACAGGCATATGCCACCATTGCTGGCTCACAGATATCTCTATAAAATGCCACAGCGTTTGCTTTGAGTGTGGCTCCATAGTAAGAGCTCCTCTGAGCTCCCTTGCTCTAAACCACTCCTTGCATAAACCACTCCCTGGTGAGCTGACATTTAGAATGAAGCTAGAACCTAAAGATTCAGGGGAGGGGGCAGGGAACTAAATGCAGCATCTGTCTAGGTCTTTACCATTTTCACCAAACTTTTTAAAAATATATATATGGGTGCATTGTAGTCATACATCACAATGGAATACAAGAACTGTGAAGATATGCAAGCACACATCATCCAATTAGCCTTTATCCAATCCCCATCCAATCCCCTTCCCTTCCCTCTATCCCATGCTTGATTGGTGATTAACTTTGATACATTTGTTTACGTACATCATGAGTTTTAAAGAGATTCCATCTTCCCCCATCCCATCCCCTCTGATTGGTTATCTTAATTGCTGCTCTATAGGGCCCCTTCCTCAACTAGGTCTCTTCCTATTACCTATTTCTTTCTAGTTTCTACATATTAGGGAAAGCATCTGGTTTTTTATTTTCTGTGATATTTCTCTGTGTATGCTGCATTGCAAGTTCTGATCCCACTCTTGATGGTCCCGGCACTGGCCTGGCCACCCGGCAGACTCTGATCCCAGCCTCGCTGGCTCTTGCACCGGCCTTGCCTCATGGCAGGCCATGATCCTGGCCTCGCTGGATCCAGTGCCAGCCTCACCCCTTGGCAGGCTCCAATCCCGGCCTCGCTGGCCCCAGCACTGGCCTAACTCCTCGGCAGGCTCTGATCCTGGCCTTGGAGGCCCCAGCACCAGCCTAGCCTCACAGCAGGCTTCAATCCCAGCCTCACTGGTTCCAGCACCAGCCTAAACCCTCGGCAGCCTCCGATCCTGGCTTCGGAGGCCTCAGCACCGGCCTTGCTTCACAGCAGGCTCCGATCCCAGCCTCGCTGGCACCGGCACCTGCCTAACCCCTTGGCAGGCTCCAATCCCGGCCTCGGAGGCCCCCACGCTGGCCTTGCCTCACAGGAGGCTCTGATCCCGGCCTCACTGGCCCCGGTACCGGCCTCACCCCTTGGCAGGCTCTGATCCCAACCTCAGAGGTCCCAGCACCGGCCTTGCCTCACAGCAGGCTCCGATCCCAGCCTCGCTGGTTCTGGCTCTGGCCTAATCCCTCGGCAGGCTCTGATCCTGGCCTCGGAGGCTTCAGCACCTGCCTAGCCTCACAGCAGGCTCCAATCCCAGCATCACTGGTCAAGCATAGGCCTAAACCCTTGGCAGGCTCTGATCTCAGCCTCAGAGGCCTCAGCTCCAGCCTGGCCTCATGGCAGGCTCCAATCCTGGCCTCACTGGCCCCGGCACCAGCCTAATCCCTTGGCAGGCTCTGATCTTGACCTCACTGGCCCTGGCACGAGCCTAACCCCTCGGCAGGCTCCTATTCTGACCTCAGAGGCCCCAGCACCGACCTAGCCTCATGGTAGGCTCCGGTCTTGGCCTTGCTGGTCATGGCACAGGCCTAAACCCTCAGCAGGCTCTGATTCCAGCCTCAGAGACCCCAGCCCCAGCCTTGCCTCATGTCAGGCTCTGATCTCAGCCTTGCTGGCCCCTGCACCGGCCTAACCCCTTGGTAGGCTCCCATCTCAGCCTCTCTGGCCCCGGCACCAGCCTAACCCCTCTGTATGTTCTGATCCTGGCCTCAGAGGTCCCAGCACCAGCCTTGCCTCATGGCAGGCTGCAATCCTGGCCTTCCTGGTTCCAGCACCAGCCTAACCCCTTGGCAGGCTCCGATCCTGGCCTCTGAGACCCCAGCACTGGCCTAGCCTCGTGACAGGCTACAATCTCTACATCATTGGTCCTGGCACAGGTCTAACCCCTCTGTTTTCTCTGATCCTGGCCTCAGATACCCCAGCACTGGCCTTGCTTCACTGCAGGCTCCAATCCTGGCCTCACTGGCCCCGGCACCAGCCTCACCCCTTAGCAGGCTCCGATCCCGGCCTTGGAGGAGCCAGCACTGGCCTTGCCTCATGGCAGGCTCTGATCCCAGCCTCGCTGATTCCAGCTCCAGCCGAACCCCTTGGCAGGCTCTGATCCCAGCCTCACTGGCCCCAGCACTGGCTTTGCCTCACGGCAGGCTCTGATCCCATCCTTGCTGGCCCCCGGCACCTGCCAAAACCCTTGGCAGGCTCCGATCCTTGCCTTGGAGGCCCCAGCACCGGCCTTGCCTTACGGCAGGCTCCGATCCTGGCCTTGCTGGCCCTGGCACCAGCCTAACCCCTTGGCAGGCTTCAATCCCGGCCTCTGAAGCCCCAGCACCAGCCTTGCCTCATGGCAGGCTCCGATCCCAGCCTCGCTGGTTCTGGCTCTAGCCGAACCCCTCGGCAGGCTCTGATTCCAGCCTCAGAGGCCCCAGCACCGGCCTTGTCTCACGGCAGGCTCTGATCCTGGCCTCACTGGCCCTGGCACCAGCCTCACACCTCAGCAGGCTCCGATACCAGCCTTGCTGGCCTCAGCACCTGCCAAAACCCTTGGCAGGCTCTGATCCTCAACTCAGAGGGCCCAGCACCAGCCTTGCCTCATGGCAGGCACCGATTCTGGCCTTGCTGCACTGGCCTGACCCCTCGGCAGGCTTCAATATCGACCTCGGAGGTCCCAGCACCAGCCTTGCCTCACGGCAGGCCCCAATACCAGCCTAACCCCTTGGCAGGCTCTGATCCTGGCCTCAGAGGCCCCAGCATCTGCCTAGGCTCACAGCAGGCTCTGATCCCAGCCTCGCTGGCCCTGGCACCGGCATAACCCCTTGGCAGGCTCCAATCCCGGCCTGAGAAACCCCAGCACCATCCTTGCCTCACAGCGGGCTCCAATCCCAGCCCCACTGGCCCTGGCACCGGCCTCACCCCTTGGTAGGCTCCCTATCCCTTTCTTGGAGGCCCCTGCACCTGGCAGGCTCCTTACCTCATGGTGGGCTCTGATCCCAGCCTCAGAGGCCCCAGCACCAGCCAAACCCCTCAGCAGGCTCTGATTCCAGCCTCAGAGGCCCTAGCACTGGCCTTGCCTCACAGCAAGCTCAGATTTGGCCTTGGTTGCCCCAGCACTAGCCTCACCTCTCAGCAGGCTCCAGTCCCATCCTCAAGACCCCAGAAACAGACTTGCCTCATGGCAGGCTTCAATCCCAGCCTTGGTGGCCCCAGCATCAGCCTTACCCCCTCAGCAGGCTCCAATCCTGGCCTTGCTGGCACTGGCACTGGCCTAACCCCTCGGCAGGCTCCGATTCAAGCCTCGCTGGCTCCGGCACTGGCCTAACCCCTTGACAGGCTCCGATCCCAGCCTTGGAGGTCCCAGCACCAGCTTTGCTTCATGGCAGGCTCCGATCCCGGCCTCGGTGGCCCTAGCACTGGCCTCACCACTTGGCAGGCTCTGGTCCCATCCTCAGAGGCCCCAGAAACAGCCTTGCATTATGGCAAGCTTTGATCCTGGGATTGGTGGCCCCAGCCTTGGCCTCATCCCTCGGCAGGCTCCAATCCCAGCCTTGGAGGCCCCAACACCAACCTTGCCTCAGGGCAGGCCCCAGTCCTGACCAGGATGGCCCCAGCACTGGCCTCACCCTTCAGCAGCCTCTCAACCATGGCCTTGGAGGCCCCAGCTCGGGCCTTGCCTCACGGTGGGCCCTGATCCCAGCCTCGGTCACAGCACTGGCCTAACCCCTCGGCAGGCTCAAATCCTGGCCTCGGAGGCCACTGCACTGGCCTTGCCTCCTGGCAGGCTCCTATCCCAGCCTCACTGTCCCCAGCACAGGCCTCACCCCTCGGCAGGCTTCGATCCATGCACCCTCTTCACACAGCATGTTGTCCCAAGTTCCAAAGCATGCGCAGTGTTAGCATTTTGCCTCTGGGGTTATTTCTTCAAAAGATCTAGGTGTGTTGCATCAGATCTCTGCCTTTCCTAAGTACTGGCCGCTGCTGTTGCCGCTGCCTCCACCATCTCAATTCTTTCCCAAACTCTTTTCCCACACTGCATGTTATCCAGTATTCCTGAGCATGCACGATGGTAGCGTTTCACCTTTGGGGCAATTTCTTCAGAAGATCAGGGTGGGTTGGATCAGATCTCTGCCACTCCCAAATACAAGCCTCCACTGCCACTGCAGCCGCGGCTCCCAACACAGCCTTCCTCCTAGGTCTCTGTTGAGCTCCCTCCTTATAGATGATGTCCAGGATTCTTAAGCATGTAAGGAAGAAGCAGTCCCATTCATGGGGAATTTTTCCAAAAGTTCCAGGTTAGTTGGATATGTTTTTTCTGCCTCTCTAGAATCCTGGCTGCCGCTGCGACCATCTTGAACCCTCTCCAAGGTTTTTTTTTTTCTTTTCTTTCCTTTCTTTCTTTTTTTTTCTAATAAGAGAAGACAGCATGTGTGGTTTGAAGAGGTTGTGGGACCAGGCACTCGGTAGCAATGAAATTTTTCTCCCTTCCAAGAGCGGAGTCCCACAGCCTCACCACACAGAGCAGGATCTGCTGTTCTAAGCACACCATGGCCCAGGTGCAGCACAGCAGCACTGAGATCCTTGGTAGCCCCAGCTTGGCCTCCCGCCTAGCACTGGGCCTACCCGGGAGCAGGCCGGGCCACCCGCCTCCAACCCGGCACTGGGCCTTCTGGGGAGCGGATAGGGCCACCCGCCCCCATCCCGGCTCCGGGCCTTCCCGGGAGTGGGCTGGGCCACCCACCTCCCCCAAACTTTTTTAAAGTTGTCTTTCCTACTCCTAGTCTGTAACTTGACAGTGATTCTTATAATGATTCTTGTCTATATTGACACAAAGCACTTGACTTTAATACAAACAGTATCTGTATATTTATGATGCGATTCCATCATTAGTTTGTTTATAAGTTGTGTAATTACAATAACTTTTGGAATTTGCACAACTATTCTTGGTAAACATAAACTGGTGTATGCCAAAGTGCCAAGCATGTGCATTTGGCATGCAGTGGGTATGTCACTGTTTTGGGAGGGAATGGACAGGGCCAGTCATCTGATAATCAGAATTGGTGAAGTGCAGCTGATTTAGAAACTTATTGTAAAATTGTTTTTCACTCATGCTTTCTGATTTGTGTGTGTGTGTGTGTGTGTGTGTGTGTGTGTGTGTGTGTGTGTTACTGGGAAAAGAACCAGTGACATTCTACTTCTGAGTTATACCCCAAACTCCTAATTTATTATTTTTATTTATTCACTTATTTATTGCTGGGAAGTGAACCCAGAGTTATTCTACCTATGAGCTCTAAATCAGCTCTATTTTGGTTTTAATTTATAAACAGTGTCTCATTAAGTTGCTGAGACTGGACGAGAACCCCCATCCTCCTGTCTCATCTCTCAAATAGGAGGAATACAGCATGCACCACCACAGAATACAGGCATGTACTGCCACACTTGGCTCCATTTCTTATTTTGAAACAGGATGTCACTAATGTCCCCCTTGTAATGGCTGGCTTGAGAATGCAATCTTCCTGTCTCAACCTACCAAGGACTGGCCACTGCTCCTGGCTTCTCTGATGCTTTCTTATTTCTTGCAGCCACATCTTCCAACATTCGAACATCCTGGTACATGAGTGACCACAGCCCTTCCTGCTTCTCAGCAGCCATCTCTTGGTGACTCCCTTGTGAAGTTCCCTTTTCCTTCCTGCTTGGATGGGAAACACTCTCCCATCCTCCCTGCTGGCCCCCTGCAAGCTGCACCTCCACTTTAGGATCTGCCATTATGCCCCAGATCCTGCACCTCTACTTGAAAGGCCCCCTTACACTAGAGACAATATTTATTCCCTCTGTTGACTCAACCTCCAAGTCCCCATTATTCATGTTTCAGCCACCCACAGTCCAATCACACTTGGACTCCATTCACTTACTAAAACTTACCTGCAGTATCTTACACAAGTGCTGATGAGGATGTGGGAAAGAGATCCCACTCGCCCTCCACTCTCCCACCATAGTCTTTGACAACCACCACCCTATCTCACCTTCAGGGATCGGCCTTTGCCAACCCCACAGAGCAAGATCAGGCAGGACTTGTCTGTCTGTGCCTGGCTCATTTCTCATATATATAATGATCGTATATATACAGTGATCTCAGATCCATCATGTTGCTGCAAATGCCGGGGTGCCATTCCTTTGCTGTGGTTGGATGACACATGGTGCATATGTACCACACTTTCTTCGCCCGTTCATCTGCTGGTGGGCACTTAGGTTGGCTCCATTTCTCAGCCACCTGAGGAGCGATGCTGTGGATACAGAGTGAAGGTGCCTCTTCAGCATCAGCATTCCATTTCCCCTGGATATGTACCCAAGCGCTGGATCAATCCGTATCAGTATGTTTAATGCATCGAACAACCTCCGTACTATTTTCCCTTGTAGCTATACTAATGTATGTTCCCACCACCAGTGTAGAAGGGCTCCCCTTTCTCCAAACACTCAGCAACACTTGTTTGCTATTAGCCATTAAAATAGAACAATTAGAGCAGGGTTTGCCTACAAAGGGGCTGTCTACAGAAAGGTGGGTAGGTCTGATTTGTAAACTTTTACCTTCAGTGTGGGTAGATAGGAAAGCTGAGGTGAGGTGAGGGCTGGGGAGGAGCCCCCCATTTTAAGGCAGAGGCACCACTGACAAGGAAGGTGGGGTCCACAGTGGACCATTTTCACTGGAACAAGTCCACCAGACCACTGAGGATGAGGCTTTGTGAGATGCAATAGTCAACTGTAAGAATATCAGTCTTGTGACCAAGATGCAGCAGATGAGACCAGTTTCAGCTCACATGTACCTATCTGAAGCAGACAGGGAGAAGCAGATCAGTTATGTAACTCTCATGGCGACTCTTGAATACGGTAAGTGACTGAGCTCATTGGCGCCAAATCAAGAAAATGATTGTGTTGGGTACGGTGGTGAATGCCTGTAATAGTTTTGACAAAAGGATTTCAGGTTTGAGACTAGCCTCAGGGACTCAGGGAGACCCTCAGAAACTTAGTGAGACCATGTTTCAAAAGAAAAAAATAAGGGCTGGGAATGTAGCTCATATGCAGAATGTCCATAGACTCAATCCCCTAATAAATAGATATTTTTTATAAAAAAGAAGCAACAATTGTGAGTCTTAATGAAAAGTAGGACCCAAACAATCTGAGGTACCTGGTTCCTAACAAGTTGACATATGAACTGGGAAGATGGACACTCTGTCACCTGAAGAGGATATTTGGTAGAACAATCAGTACTAGGGATCCCTATCCCAGAATGTCACCACTCCACCAAATTCAATCTCCATATAAGTCCAGAGTTGGTAAAACATATCAGATGATCCATTGTAAGTGATTTCTCCCTTTCTAGTAGAAAACCAGTCTATGAGCACAGGACAATACTAAGGACAGAATTTCCATGTTGCTCTTCACTCCCTATTCACATCGTGAGGTCAGGCAATGACACAAGATTCTGTAGAGATGGGTGGCACTTTCACACTTGCAGCTAAGAAAATTAAGAACCAGGTGACCCATTCCTGGCCTTTAGATTTCTGAGGCTGAGTCATATGCTACACAGTAGAGTAATTACTATGTGAATTTCTTTCTCAGAGACAGGAATCATAGAGAAGATGGATAAAGATGTATAAATACAAGATAGGAAGTTTGTGCCTTGTCTGGGTTCTTCCCTTGGGTCACTACGACTTCACTTAAGGTGCTCTGGATCTCGAGTCTGTGGTATCTCAGTCACCACTACTCCTTTACTGGGTTGTATCGCAGAGTCTCATACCCAGGGAGTCGATAGAGGCTGCTTTAGACTATGGGGGTGCCAGGTTGGGCGTTCTCCTATGGTGTGATATCTCTGCCACTGCCACTCCCCCACTGGGTCAAGTCCCTGGGAGTCAGTACTGGGTTTTCTCCTCTGGGGCCCCAATTTGACTCACTGTTGTTGAGTGTGCCGATGGAGCTGTAGTAGACTCGGTGAATTCGCTGCTGCTGCTGCCAGTGGCAATATGGCACCGCTGCCATGCCCCCGGCCATGAGACCAGTGTATTTCTTCTCTGGATTTGAGCTCTGCTCTGAGTCCCTGCAGCATTGCTGAGCCCAGCCACTGGGAGCTTTAGATGGTCCCTGCACCGAGAAATCTGCCGATTTCCTCCCGGCTGATCCGCAGCAGCTCACCTCGGATCACTGTCCGCCGCTTCTCTCTGGAGCCTGGTGGGCTGTTGAGTGCGTTGGTCTGTAGCCGTAGCCGTCCGGTGAACTCGCCGCTGTCGCCGGCAGTAAGGCGCTGCTGCTGTGTCCTCGGCCGTGAGGCCGGCGTATCTCCTCTGTGTCTCTGAGCTCTGTTCTGAGACCCCCTCCTCTCTGGGGCTGGTGATTTTTTTTTTTTTTGTTTCTCTGGTGATGGTGTTTTCTGGCTATGAAAGGTGCTGATTTTGTGGTAGTAGAGATTGGTTGTTAGCGGGGCTCTTAAGCCCCGCTTTTCTTGGTTGCCATCTTCCCGGAAGTCCACAACCCTGTTTCAAAAACAAAGAATAAAAAAGGGCAGGGGGTGTAGCTCGGAGGTCAAATGCCCTTGGGTTCTATCCCCAAACCCTCAAAAAAAAGTTACTGTCACATTCACTTTACCATCTTTCACAAGATCTGTTACAAAGACATCAGTGATATTCAAAGAAACAAAAGGGAATCCATTCAGGTCTAGAACTTTCCAGTTCCAGTTGAATCCACAAATACCCTGATACATAATATTCCAGTTGGTTCTAACTTTTCACCTTGTCCCACAGACACTGAGGAAACAGATTTCTCTTCTATGTCCTTAAAATTTTAGGTGCTTAAACTACTCAAGACATCATTAGAGAGTCTAGCTGCTTTTGCTCTACCTAACCCAATGTGAGATTTACATTAGCCCTTCATTAATGTAATGTATTGACTCCCATAAAAACTGTAGTCATGGAAACAGCATTCGATACCTCATTCTTTGCCAAAGGTGCCCAGAGAGATAAAGGTCTCTGCATCTATTTGTTTGTGTGTGGTGTGTGTGTGTGTGTGTGTGTGTGTGTGTGTGTGTGTGTGTATTACTGGAGATTGAACCTGGACACATCTATCTCTGAGCTACAGCCCAATTGTATTATGAAATAAAGTCTCACTAAGTTGCAGAGGACCTTGCTCAGTTGCTGAGGCTGTCCTGGAATCTGTGATCCTCCTGTCTAAACCTCCCAAGTAGTGGGTATACATGAGTATATGTTATGACACCCAATTCAGAAAACTCATCTATTCATGTATACTTCCAATCTTTTTAATCATAGTAAATACCCTAACACCATACATGTATGTGGAGGCAGATTCCATGATGGTTAATGTTTATTTCTGTTCTAATTTCAGGAGAGTCAGAACTGGCCCAGTAAGGCATCTATATAAGAACCGACCAAAAAAGGCATAGCCTCTGGGCCAGTTCCAGCCCCATGCTTGAAACTAGTTCTCCTCAACTATACACACATGCATACATGGACATGCACATGCAGGAATGTGCACAGCAAACACAGCTCTCCATAAATGCACAACTGTATGCAGCTGTTCTCCTCATTCAGACATTTCACTAGCAGTAACTGCCCCCTGTGACCTCTGCAACTAAGCAAGCGTCTCTGGGCCCAGCTCTCTTCTTTTCTTGCTTCTTTTCTCCCTCTTTTCCTTCTTCCTGCTAATCCTCCTTTCCATCCTTTTCTTAGTCTCCATCTTCTTCCTTCTTTTTCCCTCTGTGTTATTATTTGGAATGACTGTCCTTTGCTTTATGATGAAAGAAGCTTCCGGCAGAACCTGAGCTACTTGGGTTCTCCTCTTTCGTCTCTCACAATCTCCAGCTGCTCTGTGTGATAAGGGCCATCCTTCCACACTACCCACTGGCCTGCTGTGGTTGTCTCTCCCCAGCAGGCTCCAACCAGGCTCATGGTTCCAGATGATCTTCACAGTTCAACTCTTTACAAAGCAGATCATGGCCTCATGGGAGAGGATATAGACACAAACAGAAATGTGCATGGATGTCAGACTGACTAGAGCCCAAAAGCCCAGATGGGAAGATGGAATAGCAGAGGGCTCTCAAGTCTATGTTGAAGAGACAAAGAAGCAATGCTGGAAAAACTCCCAGTGCTTTCAGAGAGCCTAAAATTAGCAAAATTTCTGATAGCACATACATGAACATGTGGCCATGACTCGTGTGTGTGTGTGTGTGTGTGTGTGTGTGTGTGTATGCATGTGTGTGTGTTTTCAATAGCTCCAACCTGCTGACTTTTAAGAGAAGGCAGCTGTTTTACTGGATGGAATGCTTGTCAAGAATAAGTTTCAGGCTGAGGTCAGACTCAAGTAAATGCCCTAATCGCTCCTCACATTTTATCACCTTGTTCTTGCATTGACCCCAGAGCAATCCCCTGACAAACATACTTGGCTATGTCCATGTCATTCCAATTCATTTCAACTCATCTAAATACTGAGATTTTATGTGAGGCTTGGTGGAAATAAATGGAGAATAGCAGCAAACCAGGCAAATAGTTTCTGTCTCCAAGGAACTCATTATTTGGTAAAAAGCAGGCACTTCTAGCTATTAATGAAAGCTATTTAAATATATAATAATTCAAAATCAAATGTCTTAATTGACTTTGATTATTTCATATACTATATGTTTCTTATTGGTAAAAAAATCAGAATTATTAGTCTTTATGCAAATCATTTTGAAGGCAAAGAAGTATTTCCTTTCATAAGAAAAGTTATAGTCATGAGTACACTGGACATAAGCCATCTGCTCTATGATCTGCCCAGTCACAGGCAATAGCAGGCAGGTCTAGTGGCTTTCATTGTCCTGAAGCTGACAACTTGGAGACTGGAGGGCTGGTGGACTCTGGCTACCCACTGACACCTGAGAGACTGCACATCATACATAGACAACCATCTCTCTGCCCCATGCTGGAAAACAGTGAGAAAGCAGGACAATACATACACATACAGGTCACCATCACCATCCTCAGGTCATTAGGACTTTCAACTAGCTAAGGTGATCTACAAATAGACCCAGTGGATAGCCATTCCCCTACCAGTTCTAAAACACCTGGGGTCAGGCAGAATGAGATACCTGGGGCTTTTAGTGTAGGGAAGTCATGAGTCTCTTTACCTTCAAGTTTGTTTTCATGCAGTGCAAACAGACACCTACCACCAAGTCTGATGCCCTGCCCAGGAAAATGAGAGAGGAAGACAGCCACTGTCAGGGATGGCAACAGAGTTTGAAGGCATCATGCGGAGCTGGAGATTACAGGCAACACTCTAGCAGTGGGAAGCTCCCTGAAAAGGTTTTGCAGCGTTGGGAATATTAAGCATGGAAACCAGGCATCCATCTTTTATTTTCAGACTTGAAAAGCATTGCATTGTATTAGCTGATATTATAAACATTAATTACTAGTTTCTTAGCAGCACTTCTTGCACTGGGAAAGATTTTGGCACAAGACTCCATGGAACAAATGAAATGTTTCTCTCTCTTTCTCTCTTCTCTCTTCTCTCTTCTCTCCTCTCCTCTTCTTCTCTTCTCTTCTCTTCTCTTCTCTTCTCTTCTCTTCTCTTCTTTCTCTCTCTCTCTCTCTCTCTCTCTCTCTCTCTCTCTCTCTCTCATCTTTTTTTTTTAGATACTCTGGGTGGGTGGAACCCAGGGACATTCTATCTCTGAACTACACCCCTAGCAGTATTTTTTATTCTTTATTTTGATACAGGTCTCACTAAGTTCCAAAGGGCCTCATTCAGTAGCTGAGTTTGCCCACGAATCGCAATCCTCCTGTCTCATCCTCCCAAATGCTGGGATTACACGCACGTGCCACCACTCCTGGCTATACTTCTCTTTAGTCAGGATAGGCTGTTATAAAATGTTATTTTGCCTATTTTCCCCATCTCAAAGGCCTTGGGCCAGGGAGGATTCTGTTCCCCTGAGACTTCTTTCTCTTCTTATATGTTTTTCTTCTCCAAATTTGAATTTTACTTGTGTATTCACACCGAGACACTCTTTTCAGAGGAACATGATCTCCATGGCCAAGCACTTGCCCTGGCCCGCCTGCTTCCCCTTCACCATGCTAGACCACTCTAACCCTGGGACTCACTCCTGGAGAGCCGTACGAATCCCACATCCAACATAGGCAGGAGAGGTCATGAAGTTAATTTAGACAGTTATAAATGTTTTATAGGTCTTGGCAACTATCTCCACATTTATCATCAATAGTTTAAGGCAGGTTTTGCGCCAATCCTTCCACTAAAACTACTCCCAGCTTGCCCCCCACCAAGATAGGGGCAGTTCTATCTTTGATTATACCTCCAGCCCTATTTTACTTTTTGTTTTAAAACAGGAGCTCTCTAGGTATCTGAGACTCTTGCTAAATTGCTGAGGGTGGCCTCAAACCTGTGATCCTCCTGTCTCAGCCTCCCAAGTACTGGGAGGACAGGCAGGCACCATCGAGTCTGTCTGAGAAGGATGATCTTCTGGGTTTTATCTACATGCTCTCAGAGCCTGCGGTTTCTGATGCAGATCCCACAGTAGATCAGAGGGAGGGAGGAGTGAGCCAGAGCCTCTTCCCCGGCTTCTTCCCCAGGGAGTCTCTGCTGGCTGAGTGACTCAACAAGAGTGCAGCGCCTTCCCAGGGGTGCTTCTAGGTGGCCGCTCAGCTCTAGTCAGCTTGATCCTGCTCTTTTTCTCTGTTTCTCTGTCTCTCACTGGCTCTCTCTCTCTCTCTCTCTCTCTCTCTCTCTCTCTCTCTCTCTCTCTTCCTCTGAGCCAAGTATAAAGAGCTACTGTGTGGGCAGCAGCCTGAGGCTCCTACACTGTCCCTTTGTGGTGTCTCCTGCCCTGTCCACCCTTCTGTAGACAGCCGCTCTGTATGCAAGCGCTCCTCTAATTGTTCTAATTTAATGGCTAACAGCAAAGAAGTGCTGGTGAAGATCTGGAGAAAAAAATAAAGAACCTTTACAATGGTGGTGCAAATATACATTAGTATAGCCATAAGAGAAAATAGTATGGAGGTTGTTCAGTGCATTAAATATAGGAATACAGATTGATCCAGCGCTTGGGTACATATCCAGGGGAAATGGAATGCTGATGCTGAAGAGGCACCTTCACTCTGTATCCACAGCATCGCTCCTCAGGTGGCTGAGAAATGGAGCCAACCTAAGTGCCTGCCAGCTGATTAACGGGTGAAGAAAGTGTGGCACATATGCACCATGTGTCATCCAACCACAGCAAAGGAATGGCACCCCGGCATTTGCAGCAACATGATGGATCTGAGATCACTGTATATATACAATCATTATATATATGAGAAACGAGCCAGGCACAGACAGACAAGTCCTGCCTGATCTCGCTCTGTGGGGTTGGCAAAGGCCGATCCCTGAAGGTGAGATAGGGTGGTGGTTGTCAAAGACTATGGTGGGAGAGTGGAGGGCGAGTGGGATCTCTTTCCCACATCCTCATCAGCACTTGTGTAAGATACTGCAGGTAAGTTTTAGTAAGTGAATGGAGTCCAAGTTGTGATTGGACTGTGGGTGGCTGAAACATGAATAATGGGGACTTGGAGGTTGAGTCAACAGAGGGAATAAATATTGTCTCTAGTGTAAGGGGGGCTTTCAAGTAGAGGTGCAGGATCTGGGGCATAATGGCAGATCCTAAAGTGGAGGTGCAGCTTGCAGGGGGCCAGCAGGGAGGATGGGAGAGTGTTTCCCATCCAAGCAGGAAGGAAAAGGGAACTTCACAAGGGAGTCACCAAGAGATGGCTGCTGAGAAGCAGGAAGGGCTGTGGTCACTCATGTACCAGGATGCCCGAATGTTGAAAGATGTGGCTTCAAGAAATAAGAAAGCATCAGAAAAGCCAGGAGCAGTGGCCAGTCCTCGGGAGGTCGAGACAGGAAGACTACATGCTCAAGCCAGCCAATACAAGGGGGACATAAGCAACATACTGTTTTAAAATAAGAAATGGAGCCAAGTGTGGCAGTGCATGCCTGTATTCCTCCTACTTGAGAGATGAGACAGGAGGATGGGGGTTCTTGTTTAGTCTCAGCTACTTAATGAGACCCTGTTTCCAAATAAAAAAACAAAATAGAGCTGATTTAGAGCTCAGAGGTAGAACACACCTTAGCTCACTCGCCAGCACCACAATAAGTTAATAAAAATAATAAATTAGGCAGTTAGGTGTATAGCTCAGTAGAATGCCACTGGGTTCTTTTCCCAGTACCCCCCCCCCCCAATCAGAAAGTATGAGAGAAAAACTAGATTTTACAATAGAAGTTTCTAAAATACCTGCACTTCACCAAATATGATTATCAGATAACTGACCCTTTCTATTCCCTCCCAAAACACTGACACGCCCACTGCATGCCAAAAGCACATGCTTGACACTTTGGCACCCACCAGTTTATGTTTACCAATAATAGTTGTGCAAATTTCAAAACTGTTATGTCAGTCATATAAGTTATTATAATTATACAACTTATAAACAAACTAATGATGAAATAGCATCATAAATATATAGGTATTGTTTGTATTAAAATCGAGTGTTTTGTGTTTATATAGTCAAGAATCATAAGAATCACTGTCAAGTTATGGACTAGGAGTAGAAAAGACAACTTTAAGTAAGTTTGGGGAAAATGGTAAAGACCTAGACAGATGCTGCATTTAGTTCCCTGCCCCCTCCCCTGAATCTTTAAGTTCTAGCTTCATTCTAAATGTCAGCTCACCAGGGAGTGGTTTATGCAAGGAGTGGTTTAGAGCAAGGGAGCTCAGAGGAGCTCTTACTATGGAGCCACATTCAAAGCAAACGCTGTGGCATTTTATAGAGATATCTGTGAGCCAGCAATGGTGGCATATGCCTGTAGTCCCAGAACTTAGAAGGCCGAGGCCAGCATCAGCAAGTTAGTGAAACCCTGTTTCAAAATAGAAAATAAGGGCCGAGTATGGTGGCACATGCTTGTAATCCCTGCGCTTTGGAAGTGGAGATTGGAGGATTGCACAGGTTCAAAGCAAGCCTGGCTGGCTTAAGAGACCCTGTTTCCAAATTTAAAAAAAAACAACATATATAGATAGATAGATAGATAGATAGATAGATAGATAGATAGATTGATCTGGGAGTGTAGCCTGGAGGTAGAAGAGTTTCCAGGAACCCCAGTATCACCAAAATAGAAAATAAGGACTTCCGGGAAAATGGCGATGGAGAAAAGCGGCACTTACGAGTCCCATAACAATCAATCTTTATTACCACAAAACCAGCGCCTTTCAGAGCCAAAAAAACACCATCAGCAAAGAAATAAAAACTGTAAGTACAAGGGACAGAGAAAAAGAGGGCTAGAAAAATGAGACACCAGAAAGAAACCAGAACGCAGTGTCGGAACCGCCATGGTGTGGAGCGGCCAGAGCCGCGGTGCGGAGCAGCGTGGGCTACATGTTCCCTCACAGAACCAGGCTCCAGAAAGGAGGGAGTCTCAGAATGGAGCTCAAATCCAGAGAGGAGGTACACCGGCCACACAGCCTAGGATGCAGCAACAGCGCGAGTTCACCGGATGGCTCCAGCCCAACGCAATCAACCAGCACAACCCGCAGGGACTCAGCGGAGCTCAAAACCAGAGAACTATGCCAAACTCATGGCCGTGGACGCGGCAGCAGCACCTTACTGCCGGCGGCAGCGGCGAGTTCACCGGACGGCTCAAGACCAACGACTCAACCAGCCACCAGGCTCCAGAGAGGAGGGGTGGACAGTGAGCTGAGGTGAGCAGTTGCTGAACAGCCGGGCAGCAGTCAGCAGTTTTTTCAGCGCAGAGAACAGCTAAAGCTCCCAAGTGCCAGACTCAGCACACCTGGCAGGGACTCAGAGTGGAGCACAAAAACCAAAGAAGAAATACGCCAGCCTCACGGCTGAGGGCGTGGCAGTGGTGCCATATTGTAGGCAGCGGCAGCTGCGAATTCACCAAGTCCACTACAGCTCCATCAGCGCACTCAACAACCGTGAGTCAAATTGCGGCCCCTAGGGGAGAAATCCCAGTACTGCACTCCCAGGGACTTGCGCAGATAGTCTCCCTGGGTTGGAGATTTTAGCAGTGGAACACAGTGGGGGAGTGGCGTGGCAGAGATATCACACCATAGTCACAACTCCCCACTGGAGAACGCCCAACCTGGCACCCACCATGCTCTAAACAGCCTCAATTGACTCCCTGGGTCTGAGACTCTGCCATACAACCCAGTAAAGGAGTAGTGGTGACTGAGATACCACAGACTCGAGATCCAGAGCATCTTAAGTGAACTCGTAGTGACTCAGGGAAGAACCCAGAGAAGGCACAAACTTCCAAAATCATGGGAAAGAGAAATAACAATGGAGCAGTGAATGCCAACAACCCCACAACATCAGAATCTGATAACACAGAAACCCAGAGATCTCTAGAAGATCAAATCAGGAAAATAACTTTAGAAATAATAGAGGACTTTCGAAAAGAATTCAGAGAGAGTCAAAAAGAGATAAAGGATGCAATCATTGAAATAAAGGCCTCAATTTAAAGTATAAACAACCGATTAGACCACATGGAGAATAGAATCTCACTCTTAGAAAATGATCATTCCAAAAATAAATGCATAGTTTCAAATTTAGAAAAAAAAAATCTGACAGCAGGAATCTGACATTGAAGAAATATGGTCCCATTTTAAGAGAGCTAACCTAAGAATAATTGGAACAGAGGAGGGAAAAGAAGGTGAAACCAAAGGGATCAACAATCTCTTCAAGGAAGTAATAGCAGAAAATTTTCCAAACATAGAGCAAGAGGTCGATACACAGGTCCAGGAAACTTATAGAACTCCCTTTAGACAGGATCAGAGAAGAGGATCCCCACGCCACATAATTGTCAAAATGACCAATGTGGAAGCCAAGCAGAGAATCTTAAAGGCAACAAAAACAAAGGGCCAAGTGACATTCAGAGGCAAACCAATTAGAATCACTCCAGACTTCCCAAACCAAGTCATGAGAGCCAGAAGGGCTTGGAGTAACATATTCCAAACTCTGAAAGAAAACAACTTCCAGCCAAAAATTTCCTACCCAGCAAAACTATCTATCAAATTAGATGGGGAAATAAGAAGCTTCCATGACAAACAGAAACTGAAGGAATTTATGTCTTCAAAACCAGCGCTAGAGAAAATACTCAAGGAGATTAACTACAAAGAGAAAATGGGTAATATATGCCAGAACGAAAGAAATAAGAATTCCCATCAAGCAAAGAAGAATAAACAGTATCTCAAGCAGAAATAAGATCTTAACAGGTTGGGAATTAAAAATTATCTCTCTATAATCACGCTGAATGTAAACGGCCTCAACTCCCAAATAAAAAGACATAAAGTGGCAAAATGGATTAAAAGCCAGAATCCATCCATCTGCTGCTTACAAGAAATACACCTTACAAGTAAAGATAGGAACAAACTCAAGGTAAAGGGCTGGAGCAAGGTAATCCATGCTAATGGTACTCAAAGACAAGCGGGAGTAGCAACTATGACATCAGACAAGTTAGACTTCAAACCCAAACTAATTAGAAGAGACAAAGAAGGTCACATTTTACAGGTAAAAGGAATAATCCAGCAAGAGGAAATAACAATAATCAACATCTATGCCCCAAACATAGTGGCAGCTACTTTCGTAAATCAAACTCTTTGTGACATGAAGTCACACATAAATCCCAACACAATAATACTGGGAGACTTCAACACACCTCTCACAATACTAGACCGATCTTCCAGACAAAGGGTCAGTAAAGATGCCTCAGAACTAAAGAATACCATTAACCAAATGGACCTGTTGGACACATATAAAATATTTCACCCAACTACAGCAGAGTTTACATTTTTCTCAGCTGCTCACGGAACCTTCTCCAAAATAGATCACATCCTGGGACACAAAATGAGCACTAGCAAATTTAAAAAATGTTACATACTTCCCTGTGTCATGTCAGACCATAATGGAATGAAACTAGATGTCAACTATAAGAAGACCCAGAGAAACAACATAAACATGTGGAGACTGAACACCACACTTCTGAATGAAGAATGAATGGGTCATAGAAGATGTAAGAGGTAAAATCAAGAAATTTCTAGAAACAAATGAAAATAAAGATACAACATATCAAAACCTCTGGGACACTTTGAAGGCAGTATTAAGAGGAAAATTTATAGCACTGAGTGCTCACATAAGAAAAACAGAAAATCTTCAAATAAATAGCCTAACGACACACCTCAAAGCCCTTGAAAAGCAGGAACAATTGAACCCCAAAGCCAGCAGAAGACGGGAAATTATTAGAATTAGAGCAGAAATTAACGAAATAGAGAATAAAAAAAATACAGAAAATCAACAAAACCAAAAGCTGGTTTCTTGAAAAAAATCACAAGATTGACAAACCACTAGTCAACCTAACTAAAAAAAAGAGAGAATCAACCCAAAGTATAAAGATAAGAGATGAAAAAGGAGACATTACTACTGACAGTGTAGAAATCCAGAGGATTATCAGAAACTACTTTGAAAAACTATACTCCAACAAAATGGAAAATCTGGAGGAAATTTACAACTTCCTAGATAAATACAACCTTCCTAAACTGAGTCAAGAAGATATAGAACACTTAAACCAACCAATAACAATCAAAGAGATTGAAACAGCAATAAAGAGCTTACCATCAAAGAAAAGCCCAGGACCAGATGGTTTCCCAAGTGAATTCTATAAAACCTTTATAGAAGAGCTAACCCCAATACTACTCAAACTATTTCACGAAATAGAAAAAAAATGGGACTCTCCCAAATACATTCTATGAAGCCAACATCACACTAATACCCAAACCAAATAAGGACAGTTCAAGGAAGGAAAACAACAGGCCTATATCTCTGATGAACTTGGATGAAAAACTATTAAACAAAATACTAGCAACACACATTCAAAACCACATCAAGAAAGTCATACACCATGACTAGGTAGGGTTCATCCCAGGGATGCAAGGCTGGTTCAATATACGAAAATCAATCCATGTAATTCATCATATAAACAGAATCAAAGACAAAAATCACATGATCATCTCAATAGACGCTGAAAAAGCATTTGATAAAATTCAACATCCATTTATGATAAAAACACTGCAGAGAATTGGAATAGAAGGAACATATCTCAACATTATTAAGGTAATCTACAATAAGCCCACTGCCAGCATCATATTAAATGGGGAAAAACTTCAAGCATTCCCCCTAAACACTGGAACGAGGCAAGGATTTCCATTATCACCACTTCTCTTCAATATAGTACTAGAGACTCTAGCCAGAGCAATAAGGCAAGAAAAGGAAATCAAAGGAGTACAAATAGAAAAGAAGACCTCAAGCTTTTACTATTTGCAGATGACATGATACTATATTTAGAAAACCCAACAAACTCAACCAAAAGGCTTATAGAACTGATCAACAAATTCAGCAAGGTATTTGGATACAAAATCAATCTTAAAAAATCAGAAGCTTTCCTGTACACCAACCATAAATCCACTGAAAAAGAAATTCAGAAAACACTCCCAATCAGGATCTCCCACAAGAAAATAAAATACCTAGGAATAAACTTGACCAAGGAGGTAAAAGACGTCTACAAAGAAAATTATAAAACACTGAAAAAAGAAATTGAAGAAGATTTTAGAAGATGGAAAGACCTTCCATGTTCATGGATTGGCAGAATAAATATCATCAAAATGGCCATCCTCCCAAAAGTGATCTACAGATTTAACACAATGCCCATTAAACTACCAAGATCATTTCTCACAGACATAGAAAAATCAGTCCTTAAATTTATCTGGAATAACAAAAAGCCCTGTTGCCGACTAATCTCAGTTGGGTCGTTATTGTCAGCTCCCGGTCAAATCCTCAGAAAGATGGGGCAAAAGGCAGGTGGAGTTCTGCAGAAACTTATCTTCAGCGATTCCTTCCCCTCTATGAATTCCCTAAGTTTTTTAGGTACGACGCTTGGGAAAGAATCTGAGGTGGACAAAGGCTTCTTGAGCCAATGACACTTTATTACAAAAACTCCAAGAAATTTATACCTTTCACCAGTAAAGTTAATAGTAAGAGGAGAGGGAGGTGGGTGTAATCATTGTGAAATAATAGTGAATGACATGTAAACAAAGGTAATAAAACTAGTCCTTCAGCTGGCTGTTGGCCTTCGAGAGATTGACTCCTGACTCCTGATTCTTTTCCAAGGTCTTTGCAGATAAGCAGTCCCAGGGGGCCACTTCCCAAAATAAACAAGCATGGCCAAGGCTTGGGGGTTTCTCAGGGAATCTTCTTTGGCTTTCTTGGAACTTTCCATCTTTTGGGCTCAGTTCATATAGCAAGTGTGGGGAGACGTGGTGATTCAGGTGGATGTGATAAAGTTTCTCCAGGTGTTGGCATTTTACCTTCTAAATCTGAAAGCTTAAGCAAACTCACAACACAGTTTTGCAGACAAAATACCACAAACAACACCACAAAGTTCTTGGTTTTAATTGTCAGATGTATTTCCTTAACTGCTGAACACTCTTCTTTAGACAATAAGCCTATTAAAAGTCTAACCATCTTTAATAATCCATTTCTCTGTCACAAACCCTCTGCAACCTGCTTCTAACTTTCTAATTCCTTTCTTTCCCAGTTGGGACTTTCTTATGATAAGCTCTTCTTCATGCAAAAATGCTTTTCTTACTCTTACACGGTATTTCCTTTCCTTCATACATATATATTTAGAACGTCTGTCCTTTATTTTGTCATATTCATTAACCATGCAGTCAGCCTCTCTGTCTTCAGGAATATTTACACTGGGCGTAAAAGCCACCAATCTTTCTCCTTGAGTCTATTGTATTTGGGCAACTAAGTTGTTTATCAACTAAATTGCTTTAAGGTCACACACAAGGTTTTTATCTTCTCTGTCTCTAGGCAGGATCTCAAGGGTAAACAAAGTTTCCTTAAACTGAGCTATTGGTTACCGGTTACCGGAGTTAATAGCTTAACCTAGTGATAGGAGTGAGGGTCGGAGACCCTTTGTGATTGCTGCAGCTGGAATGCTTATCACAGCATCTGAGTTCTGGCCAGTTTTTTCATTACTATTGAGCAAAGCCAAGAACGTTTAGACAAATTATTAGAGAGTTTATTTCCACGGACTCAGTTTCTATTTATAGTCCTAATTTCACATCACTGGAGCAATTCGTGTAGAGAGTTAAAAGAATAATAGTAAAAGTGGGGGGTACTTTGGCCAGAGACGACACCTCCTTCTTGGGGCTTTTTGCCGATTTTTACTATGTGGAGTGGGGGGTCTCAACACATAGATGCCGAGGCAGCAGGATGTCTTGGCAAAGCCCAAATAGCCAAGGTAGTTCTCAGCAACAAAAACCACACAGGAGGAATCACAATACCTGACTTTAAACTATACTACAAAGCCATTGTAATAAAAACAGCATGGTACTGGCAAAAGAACAGATATGTAGACCAATGGAGCAGAATATAAGACCCAGAAACAAGTACACACACAGCCAATTGATTTTTGACAAAGGGGCCAAAAACATACACTGGAAAAAAGATAGCCTCTTCAACAAATGGTGTTGGCAAAACTGGCTAACCATATGCAGAAAATTGAATATTAATCCCACTTTTTCACCCTGTACAAAAGTCACCTCACGATGGATCAAAGACTTGGAAATTAAACCAGAGACCTTGAAGCTCCTTGAAGAGGGCATAGGTCCAACACTACAACACATAGGCACAGACAAACATTTCCTCAACAAGACCCCAAAGGCACAACAAATTAAAAGGAGAATCAATATGTGGGATTGCATGAAACTGAAGAGCTTCTGTTCAGCAAAGGAAACTATCAAGAACCTCAATCGAGAGCCAACAGAATGGGAGAAGATTTTTGCCACCTACACCACCGATAGAGGACTAATATCTAGAATATACAGAGAACTCAAGAAACTCAACACTAAGAAAACAAAGCATCCAATAAACAAATGGGCAAATGAACTAAATAGACACTTCACAAAAGAAGAAATTCAAATGGCCAATAAATGCATGAAAAAATGCTCAACATCACTGGCAATCAGAGAGATGAAAATCAAAACTACCCTGAGATTTCACCTAACTCCAACTAGAATGGCAATCATTCAAAACACAAACAACAACAGATGCTGGCGAGGATGTGGAGAAGTGGGAACTCTAAGACATTGTTGGTGGGATTGCAAATTAGTGCAACCACTTTGGAAAACAATATAGAGAATCCTCAGAAGAATGGGAACAAATCTACCATTTGATCCAGCAATACCAATTCTGGGTATCTACCCAAAAGATAGGAAACCAAACTACCAAACTAATGCATGTGTATCTATGTTCATAGCTGCACAATTCACCATAGCCAAACTATGGAACCAGCCAAGATGTCCATCAACAGATGAATGGATTACAAAACTGTGGGATATATACACAATGGAATTTTACTAAGCCATCAAAAAAAACCTCAATTACATCATTTTCAAGAAAAATGGGTGGAACTGGAGGACATTATGCTAAGTGAGATTAGTCAGTCACAAAAGATAAGAAAGCAGATGCTTTCCCTAATATGCGAGAGTTAGGGAGAAATGGGTCATAGGAGGAACTCTAGATGAAAAAGGAAATCCTATAGAGGAGCAAACAAGACAACCTAAAGAAGGAGAAAGGAGGGGGGAAGAGGAAAATCTCTAAAACACACAATGTACTTAAACATATCGAAGTCAATCACTAAGCCAAGCAAGGGAAGGAGGGAAGGGGAGGGAATGGGGTGGGAATTGGGTAGGGGTTAAATCAGCGATGGGTACATGTTTGTACACACAAGTATTTTTTACCCCAATATGATGTTTGAATATAATGCACCAATAAATAAATAAATAAAATGGAAGTAAAAAAAATAGAAAATAAAAGGGCTGATTGTATAGCTTAGCGGTGGAATGGACCTGCATTCAATCTCCAGTACAAAACCAAAAAAACAAAACAAATAAAATTACTCAAAATACACACAAAAATTCAAGAATGACTACTTTCCTGATGTGGAGTTTAAGAGAAATGTTTAAGGTTCATCTGAATACTTTTAGATTTTAACTTTAGCTAACAATGTTGATTATTTTGACATGAAATGCAAGGAGTGTTTAAGCAAAGAGCTTTGAGGGCTTTTGCTCATAATGGAGGCCCAGGAAAGAGGTTAGCCCAGGGCGAGCAAAGGCGGAGGGAGAGAGGACAGGCATCCAGAGACTGAGTGGGGAGAAAAGTACAGTTGGGGCTGTGTTTGTCCCTGGGCAAGAGGAGAGAGGAGAGATGAGCCTGGGCATGGACAGGGGGTGGAAGCTTTAGTTCTGCAGAGGGCATGAGCCCAGCACAGCTGGGTGCTAGGTGTCGGGTGCTGGCACAGTGGAAACTTCATAACTCAACCTGGAGGGAAATTCCAGGCTTGGCCTCTTGGCTTCTGATTTCTGACCACAAACACATCTAGTTCTCCTCACCAGCGACAAAATCACCAGTCCCTGCCAATGTCATGTCTTAACTTTCTACTGAAAAACACGCCTACACTTCCAGTCATTCAATCCCTTTTTTTACTGTTTGATTTTCACCAGAATTGGGCTGAGTGAGGCTGGTGTTCAGCTGCCTCAGGCCTGTTCAGGCAGCGCTGAGGGATGCTGCCAAGCAGATGAAGGTGGGGTGGCCACACCTGCAGTTTGCAGGGTTGCTGGGAGAAACCCTGGGGGCGGGGACAAAGTGAGCCAGACAGCTGATGGATGGAGGAGGAATCTATGGTGAGAGGTGGAGGTGGCAACCAGGGAACCCAAGACCACAGGGACTGGGATCTGGGCGTGGCCTCCTGGGGGCGGGTCTCAGGTCCTCATAACTGCGGGTTTTCGCCCAGGTCCCCTTGAGATTCAGGGAAGATGGGCAAGTTCAGGGTCCGTGTGGCCACCGGGGACTCACTCTTGGCTGGCTCCACCAACCTGGTGCAACTGTGGCTGGTGGGCGAGCACGGGGAGGCGGACCTCGGAAAGGTGCTGCGGCCGCTACGGGGAAAGGTGGGTGCAGACCGCGGCCCCACAGGGAGAGCCAGGGGCGCAGGAGCCTGGGTGCCCGTGAGGAGCTAGGGAGACAGGGTGCCAGGAGGCAGCTGAGCGCAGGAAGCCTGTCCTGTAGCTCCAGGGAAATCAAGAGGGTCCAGAGGCTCTCTTTGGGCTTTTGGGTAGGAGCCTTGCAGACTAGGCTATTCCTCCTCCCTGCCCCCCAACCCCCGCCAGCTCGCTCAGAATCCTCCCCGAGGGTAAGTAAGCTGGTCTGGCTTCCCACTAATGCCTACAAGGCTCCAGACCCGCCTCTGAGGTGAACTGTGTCCCGCAGGATACACACTTGGAGATCGAAGTCCCGCTGCATCTCGGGCGCCTCCTGCTGGTGAAGCTCCGCAAGCACAGAAGCCTGCTGAACTTTGATTGGTTCTGCAAATGGGTCGCGGTGGAGGGTCCCGGGACCCAGGGCGAGGCCTTTTTCCCGTGCTACCGCTGGGTGCAGGACGATGGGATTTTATGTCTGCCTGAGGGCACGGGTGAGGAGCACGGGCTACAGCTGGAGAAGCGGAGTCCTGGGCACGGGTGCTATGATAGAAAAGGGAGAAATGAGTCGAGGAGGGGAGGGGAGGAGGCAAAGGCAGCCGTCTGCGTGGAGGGGCGTCCAAGCGATGTGCCCTGTGTCCCCTCGCCCAGCTCACACCGTGAGTGACGACTCCCAGGACCTGTTCAAGAAACATCGGGAGCAGGAGCTGGAGCACCGAAGGAAGGTGTACCGGTGAGTCCCACAGAAAGCTCCCGTTGCCCGAAGTCCACACACCCGCTGCCTCGCTCACCACCAACTCTTCTCCAGGTGGGGCTCCTGGAAGGAAGGGTTAATCCTGCCGGTAGCTGGGAAGACGCAGTGGGACCTTCCCAGGGATGAGCGGTTCCTAGAGGATAAGGATTTAGACTTCACCCTCACTCTGGCCAAAGAGTGAGTGTCGGGTTGACCCCGTGGGCTTCCTTCCCACTGCAGCATCGCATCTTACTTGACCCTCTTGTACAACATTCTTTGCACAGGTTGAAAGGCTTGATCATTAAGGGGACACTGGATCTTGCAAATTGTGTTCAAAGACTGGAAGATTACAAAAAAGTATTCCCGCGTGGAAAGACAGCTTTGGCAGGTCAGTTACCACAACTTCCCCAATCCTGCACACAAAGCCAGGCAGGGTGGTGCACACCTGTAATCCCAGAACTCGGGAGGCTGAGGCAGGAGGACTGCAGGATGGAGGCCAACTTCAGCAACTTACCAGGACCCTTAGTAAGACCCAATTTCAGAAGCAAAAAGTAGTCAGTACTTGTCACACACCTGTAATCCCAGTTGAGACAAAGGATAGTAAATTCAGAGCCAGTCTCAGTAACTTAGTGATGCTTTTTAGCAACCTAGAGAGAACCTGTTTCTAAATTTAAAAAATAGAGCTGGGGGTATACTTCTGAGGTAGAATGCCTGGGGAAAAAATGAGTGTCATTAGAAAGAAAGAAAGAGAGAGGAAGAAAGAAAGAAAGAAAGAAAGAAAGAAAGAAAGAGGGAAAGAAATAAAGAAAAAAGAAAGAAAGGATAAAAGAAAAAGAAAAAAAGGCTGGGGGTGTAGCTCGGAGGTAAAACATTTCTGGTTTCAATCTCTGGTACAAATCATTAACAACAACAACAACCAAAACAAACAAGAAACCAAAACCACCATCACCACTACCAAAAAAGAGACCCAATATACAGATTTCCAACCCAGGAATCTAAAAAAAGAACGAGAATGGGAAGGAGGCTGCCCTGTCATTGAGATGAAACTTCAGAGCCCATACTGTGCCCCCAACTGATGTCCACAGCGCGGGTCTGTGATTCCTGGATGGAAGACGCCCTCTTTGGGTACCAGTTCCTGAACGGCGCAAACCCCATGCTCCTGAGACGTTCTAAGAGCATCCCAGCCCGGCTGGTCCTGCCTCCAGAGATGGAAGACCTGCGGAGGCAGCTGGAGAAAGAGCTCCAGGTGCTCCAGCTCTGTCAACCCCACTGCAGTCATTCTGGACATCCCCTACTCTCCTCCTCCTCCCCCATGTCCCCTGTCACCTGTCCTCTTCCCTCTGCACTGAGAGCCCATCAACTTTGGCAGAACTGACATTATGAGCCAGACAATTTCTTGGGTGTAGGGGACTGTCCTGTGTATTGATGGATTCTAGCAGCAATTCTTGGCTTTTACCTGCTAGATCCCAGGAGCATCCCTTCAGTTGTGCCAACCTCAAAGTGCTCCAGGCCTTGCAAAATGTTCCCGGGGCTGGGAGGGAGGGTGGTCTGCCCTGGTGGAGAACCAGGAGCTATGCAGTCTCTTCGCGAGTCTCCTTCTTTTCTACCCTCTGGCCACGGAGGCGGACTGTTCATTCTTCATTAGATGAATCTCAGCCTCAGCCTTCAGGAAGGGCTGGAGCCTCGGGGCTCCTTGAGCTTCTGGACTAGAAAGAAAAGACCAAGACTACAGGAAACCTTAGAGCACTAGAGACTTATTTGGGGGAAGGGGTATGGAAAACCTTCTGTGCTACATTTGGCTAAAGCCTGAGGAGGGAATAAAAGAAGCCATTGGTTAGGAGCAGAGGTGGGCGATGAAAGCCAGAACCTTCACGTAGGAGCTTGAAGTCTGATGAAGGACACTGGGAACAAAACCTTTCATTTGGAGCTTGGGTTCTAGGGAAAGTGGTTGGTGTTTAAAGTAAAGGGCTTGGCTGGGCAGGCTGTGGTGGTGCACGCCTGGAATCCCAGGACTTGGAGATTGACACAGGAGGATCACAGGGTTGAGGACAGCCTCAGCTACTTATCAAGACCCTCAGCAACTTAGTGAGACCCCATTTCAAAATAAAACATAAATAGGGGTGGGAGAGTATCTCAGAGGCAGAACAGTCTGGGGTCCAATCCACAGTAATTCCCTGCCCCAAGAAAAGACTTGGTGGAGAGAGAAGGAACTGCCTTTTCCGATGAGAGAAGGACCTTCTACAGCCACTCTGATCTCTATTCCCCCGACCATGGGTCCTACAGGCTCACACTCTGTTTGAAGCTGATTTCTCCCTGCTGGATGGGGTCAAGCCCAATGTCATCATTTTTAAGCAGCAATACGTGGCAGCCCCTTTGGTCATGCTGAAGCTACAGCCTGATGGGAGTCTCTTACCCATGGTCATCCAGGTACGAGGGCCCCGGTACCCTTTCCCTGGATGTGGGTCTCCTTTAGGGAATCAGACACAGCGGTCCTCAGCTCGTGTGCTCTCTCCTCCAGCTCCAGCCTCCTCGATATGGATGCCCCCCACCTCTGCTCTTCCTGCCCTCAGATCCGCCCATGGCCTGGCTCTTGGCCAAGATCTGGGTCCGCAGTGCTGACTTCCAGCTGCACCAGTTAGAGTCCCATCTGTTAAGGGGACATCTGATGGCCGAGGTTATATCTGTGGCCACAATGAGGAGCTTGCCCAGCCTGCATCCTGTCTACAAGGTACCTCAGCATCTGTTACTCTGCAGAAAACTCATCTTAATAGTTCACACCCCTAGCCTCAGGTGCAGGGGCTGATTCTATAAGGTATTATGTTAGCAGCAACCTTAGTTTATGTGTGGAAACACACACACACACACACACACACATCCAAGGCACACACTTGCTACAAGTCAGGGGACGTGTAAGAACAGATCTGACCAGGAGTTTGTCACGTGGGGTGCGAGGCGTGGAGAGAACTGCAGAGGGAGGACTGCAGGGACATGGGGACTGCAGGCGGCAGGTGAGTGCAGGGAGCACAGGCTGGAGTGAGGGAGTGCTGGGTAGGAGGAGAGGCGTGTAGAGATGAGAGAGCAAGCCAGGTGGCCAGGTGGAAGCAGGGGCACCAAGGGGGCCATGCAAGTTTCCAATACCTGTAGACCTGGCTTTGAAAATGGCAAGAGGATCCGGGCATGGTGGCGCACGCTTGTAATCCCCGCGCTTAGGAGGTGGAGACAGGAGGATCGTGCAGGTTAGAAGCCAGCCATGCTGGCTTAGGAGACCCTGTTTCCAAACAAAAAGTAAAAAACATAGGTCTGAAAGTATAGCCCGGAAGTAGAACGGCTTCCAGGACCCTTTGTACCACAAAAAAAAAAAAGAAAGAAAGAAAGAAAGAAAGAAAGAAAGAAAGAAAGAAAGAAAGAAAGAAAGAAAATGGCAAGAGGGCAGCAGAGCGAATGAGCCTGGAATTGTGGAAAGGCTGAAACATAGATTTTAGGCATAGGGAGACAGAAGTCTCTAAAGCCATTGCACTAGGGATTCGAGCCGCAGCAGAACATTTGGCCTGTGATGTAATTCTAGGTCCTCCATCCATTAGAAATTGGGAGGAGAAAGTGGAATGAGAAAAGGAACGAGAGAAGGGACATCCACTGAGATGGGGACAAGAAAGTGTGATTGTGGCAGCCAGGAGCAGAAAGTGCTTCGACAGGGAGGCGGGACATCATCTCAAATGCTGCTGAGAGGAGAACATGGTCACGAAGAAGGGATGTCTGGGTTTGTCAGTATGGAAGTCACTGGTTAATACATGGACCAGAGCCATCTCCAGGAGTGGGGGGCCGGGAGCCTCCCTGCTGTGGGCTGAGCAGAAACTGAGGTGGGGGCTGGGGGGCGTGGGCCCCAGGGAGGGGTCTTCTCCAGCCTAGGCAACACTGAGCGTGCTTGTGCGAGAGACACAGAAAAACATTACTAGGACGGCGGCAGTGGGGGATTACAAGGATGAAGGTGAGAGAGAAATTGCAGGACGCCCTGGGGAGCCAGGAGAGAAGGGTCTCACTCGCTCACTTTTGTGGTGTGAGACTGGGGAGTCCTAACGTGCTGACAAAGCACATGAAACTGGGCAATGAGAACCCTTAAAACCTTGACCTGAAGATCCCGAGGTGATATGTATGTATGCATATGTATGGACATAAATATAAACACACATATATACATTATACATATATGTATAATAGTTTGTGTTGGGGGTACTGGGAGTGGAACTTGGGGCGTTCTACCTCTGAACTCCACCCTCAGCCCTGTTTTATTCTTTATCTTGACACAGGGCCTCACTAAGTACAGAGGCTGGCTGACTCAGCCTCACGGGTACTGCAGTTATAAGTGCGCCAGCACACTTGGCCCTGAGAAGATAGAGATATTTCTCTCTCTCTTCTCCCACATCTTAACCTCACCCAAGCCAGTACCATGGGACTGCTTTCTAGTCTCAGAGAGACGCACTCTTTCCCTCAGGCCTCCTCATTTTTTAAAAACTTGGTGATGGTGATTGAACCCAGGCATGGTCTACTCGAATCCACATTCCAGCCCTATTTTTTTCTTAACTTAGGAAAAGAGTTTTGCTAAATCACTCTTGAGTCTGGCTAAATTGCTGTAGCTGGCCATTAATCTGTGATCCTCTTGTCTCAGCCTCCCAAATGCTGGGCCTAAAGGTGTGCTCCTCTCTGTCTCTGTCTACACACACACACACACACACACACACACACACACACACACACACCTTTCTTCTTTCCTTTGGTTTCCTCTCTCCGTATGGCTTCTGGGATCCCCCTTACTTGCCGATGTCTTTTCCTTGTGATCAGATCCTGATTCCCCACTTCCGCTACACCATGGAGATCAACATCCTGGCCCGCAATAATCTTGTTTCTAAGTTTGGAATTTTTGACCTGGTATGGAAAGGGATGGGCAAAGAGGGAGGAGGGTTGGATGTCGGGAGGGTCCCAGGGATCATTTCCCTCACCTTGTCCTCCACCAAAGGCCTCCCCCTGACCCACCTGGCACCTGATTAGCCTCCTGCTCCTCAGCCCTTCCTCCCTCACCTGGCTGGGCTTGTCCGCAGGTGGTGAGCACAGGTAGTGGGGGCCACGTGGACATTCTCCAGAGAGCCGCAGCTCGCCTGACCTACCGCTCCTTCTGCCCTCCCTACGACCTGGCTGACCGTGGACTCCTGGATGTGCAGTCTTGTTTCTATGGGCAAGACGCCCTCAGGCTGTGGGGGATCATCAGCAGGTGAGGGGGCGCAGAGAGCGAGAGAACGAGGGGGGCTTGGTCCAGAAGGTCCTTCCTTGGCTGCCTGAACCTGAGCACATTCTTCCCCTGAGCAGGTACGTGGAAGGGCTGGTCAAGCTCTTCTACAAGAGTGACGCGGCCGTGAAGCATGACCCGGAGCTGCAGGCCTGGTGCAGAGAGATCACCGAGGTTGGACTGCAGGGAGCCCAGGACCGGGGGTAGGCATGGGCATTCCCATGACTTGTGTCTCCCCCCATCTGGAGCAGCCCTCATTTCACAACATGCTAAGATGTCCTTTCTTGAGGAGCAGGGACTTCCCAGACCTGCCCAGAGGGCAGAAGTCCTCTCCTCTCCAGCACAGGGTCACCATCGCATTGGGCTGCTCTGGGCGTTCCTTCTCGTCCCTGTCCTCCCCACAGTTCCAAGGCACATCCCAAGAGCTGCACACCTGTGTGCGCCTTCTGTGACCGGAGAGTCTAGAGCCCGGCCCTGGAGCAACTTCTTTTATTTGCCTAGGACTGTCTTTCCCGAGCGAGATCGGCCTCCTGTCCCGGTCTCCAATGATCATTCTCATTTCACCCAGGTTCCCGGTCTCCCTAGAGTCCCGGGATCAGCTCTGTCACTTGGTCACCATGTGCATCTTCACCTGCACTGCTCAGCATGCTTCTGCCCACCTGGGCCAGGTACCAGGAGACACCCCCGGGGCCCCTGGGGTGTAGGAGGTGGGCTCCCATGCCTGGGCTTCTGAGCGCCTTTCCTACTGCAGCTGGACTGGTACTCCTGGGTCCCCAATGGCCCGTGCACCATGCGGAAGCCCCCACCCGTCTCCAAGGACGTGACGGAGAAGGACGTAGTGGAGTCCCTGCCTGACCTCCAGCAGGCCCGAATACAAAAGACTTTCACCAAGTTCCTTGGCAGACGCCAGCCCGTCATGGTGAGAGCGACGTGGGGATCCTGGGGAGGCTGCAGCCTAAGGAGGGGGGCAGCTCAGATGAGAGGCTCATGAGCTGAGCCCCCTTGTCCTGCCCCTCAGGTGGCCTTGGGGAAGCATAAGGAGAAGTACTTCTCAGGTGATGGACCCCAGATGGTGCTGGAGCGATTCCAGGAGGAGCTGGCTGCCATGGACCAGGAGATTGAGCTGCGAAATGCAGGCCTGGACCTGCCCTATGAGTACCTGAGGCCCAGCGTGGTGGAAAACAGTGTGACCATCTGAAAGGGCTTCCCCACCTGTGCCCAAGCTCACTGTGCCTACAGCCCTGAGTCCCCCTGTCCTCTTTGTGCACACCCTTGCTGGACAGATGCCCAAGCTGTTCAGCGCTGTCCTCAGAGCTGCGCTCTGCAGGGTGGAGCCCAGAATCTTCTACGCTGCCCTCCTTCGGTGGCATCCTCAGCCTCCCATCCCTCTCTGCTTCTCTTCCCCAAAGGATCCACTTTATGGACAAAAGGGCAGGTCTGATTAAATAGTGAAGGTATATATGTGCTGAGTGAAGTGTGAAAAGACACCTGAATTATTTATCTTCTTTTTTTACCTTTCTTTTTTTTCTTTCTTTCTTTCTTTTTTTCTTTCTTTCCTTCCTTCCTTCCTTCTTTTTTTTTTGGTACTTGGAATTGAACCAAGAGCCATTCTACCTTCAAGCCACACCACTAGAACTATTTTTTATTTTTATTTATGAAAAAGTTTTTGCTAGATTGTTGAGAGGCTCCTGCTTGTTGAGGTTGTCCTGAAATCTGGGATCATGCTGTCTCTGCCTCCCAAGTGTGGGACTACAGGCCTGTGTCACCATGCTGGGCTGTGAGACCCTGTTTCAAAATAAAAATAAAATTGGCCTGGGGGTTTAGCTCAGAGGCAGGCTGCCTTTTTGTTGAAACGCTAGAAACACACACACACACACACACACACACACACACACACACGACAGAAAAAGCTACATTGATACCTTAACATCAGACATATCACCTGTAATGAACCTATCTTATGATCCAACAATACCACTTCTACCTAAAATAATGAAAACTAAACTACCAAACTAATGCATGTCTATCTATGTTCTTACCTACACAATTCACAATTGCCAAACTATGGAACAGGTTAGATGACTATCAACCGAGGAATGGGTTACAGAACTATGGGCTATGTACATGATGAAATTTTACTCAGCCATAAAGGAAAACAAACTTATGTTATTTGTTGAGAAATGGTTGGAACTGGAAAACATTATGCTAAGTGATATTAACCAGTCACAAAAGTAAATCAAATCGGATCTTCTCCCAAAAAGGCAGATGTTAGGGAGAAAAAGGATCATAGGAGGAGCTCTAGACAAAGAAGGAGAAAACATAGAGGAGGACTGAGGGAGGTGGGAGGGGAGAAGTGGAAAATACCCTGCTGTCCAGGATGCACATTCACAAACAAGCCAAACAGGAGGAGGAGAGGGAGGGATGGGTTTGAATTGGGGAAGGGCTAAGTAGTGATGTGTTCAGGGAGAAGTTAAACAATTTCTGGAATCAAATGAAAAGAGGGAAAACCTACCAAAGACTATGGGCCATACAGAGGAAGCGTAGAGTGGAAAACTGAGGGCACTGAGACCCACATAAGAAGAGCAAAGGGACGTCAGATTAGCACTCTAACACTGCACCTCAGTGTCTTGGAGAACAGCATCAGACTAACTCCAAAGCCAGAAGGCAGGACTCAATCAAAAGTGAGGAGAAGTTAATGAAGAATCAGAATATCAATACGACAAAAGGTGATTTTTTTGAACTGATTAAATAAAATTGGTAAATTCTTAGCCAGTGAAAGAAAAAGAGAGAATAGACCCAAATTTCTAGGATAAGAGATGAAAATGGAGATGTCACCACAGATAACTTATAAATCTAAAACACTACTAGAAAATATTTTGCGAATAATTATTATGCCAATAATCTGGAAAACACAGAAGAAAGTTGCAATTCCTACTACATAAAGTGAACTTTAAAGTAAAGTTGCAATTCCAACTACATAAAGTGAACCAAGAGAACAGAGAAAACCTAGATAGTCTAGTAGGAGGCAGAGATCCAAACAGCAATGAAAGTCTCTCATCAGAGGAAAGTCCAGGCCCAGACAGGCTCAGTCAATTCTACAAGATCTTTATAGAAGAACTAGTTCCAACGCTCCTCAAATTATTCCATGCAATAGAAAATGAAGAAATTCTACCAAACTCATTCTATGAAACCAGCATCACTTTACTCCCCAAACCAAATAGAGATTCCATGAGAAAAAAATTACAGATTAATGCCATTTATGAACATAGATGAAAAATTATTAATAAAATATTAGCAATTAGCATTCAAAACTACATCATGAAAATAGTGCACAATGACCAAGTGAGCTTCATGGCAGGGGTGCAAGGCTGGCTAAACATGTGCAAATCGATACTTGTGATCCATCACCTTAATAGAGCTAATGACATATAATTATCTCAGTAGGTGCAGAAAAAGCATTTCACAAAATCCAACACCCTCTCATCATAAAAATATTAAAGAAATTAGGGACAGAGAAGGAACCTGCCTCAGAATCATACAGGCATCATTATGAATGGGAAAAACAAACAGAATTTTGCTTAAGATCAGGAACAAGACAAGGTTGCTCACTATCACCACTCCTATGCAACACAGTGCTTGAACCTCTACCTCAGTGATAAGCCCAGAGAAAAGAATCAAAGGAATACAAATAGGGAAAGAACTGAAAATCTTTGTTTACTAATGACAGAATTCTACTTAGAAGACCCAAAAGTCCACTCAGAAGATTGCCAGAGGTTACAAATAATTTTAGCAAAGTAGCTACATACAAAATCAACTTGTGAAAACCATTAGCATTCCTAAACACCAATCATAACTCCACTTAGAAAGAAATCCAGAAAACAATTTCATTCAAAATAACCTCACAAAGGATAAAATGCATAAGGAGAAATTTAACCAAGGAGGTAAAATGCCCCCTCTTCCTCAGCACCTGCGTGTGATCCCCACGCAAGAAATTGGCTAACCTTAAAGGAAGCAGAGCCCCGAGGGGAATTGTTGTCTCTGGCCAAAGTACTCCCCCACTCTTAGATATTCTTTCATAACTACTATTCTTTTGGTAATGATTCTTTTAACTTTCCACACGAATTGCTCCGGTGAAGTAAGATCAGGACTGTGAGAAAAAGTGAGTCCGTGAAAAATAAAATTTCCAGTAATTTGTCTAAGCCTCTAAACGCCCTCGGCTTTGCTCAAATGGTAATAAAATCTAGTCAGAATTTAGATGCTGTGGAAGCATTCCAGTTACAGCAATTACAAATGCAGATTTCCCCTCTATCTCTGACCTTCATTCTAATCATTAACCTATAGTAAAAGCCTTAAGAGTCCGCTGAAGTCATTAGCCCTAAAAACTTGCAAGGGAGGCAACCATGCCTCTGTTTACCCCCTCTCCTTGTGATCCGGCTTAGATACAGAGAAGATAAACTTTGTGTGTGACTTGAAAGTAGCCTAGTTGATGAGCAGCCAATACTGCTTGATACAATAGAGCTGAAGGCTAGGAAGATTCTTGACCTTTACACCCAGTATGTGCGCTGCCCGAGACAGGGAGGCAGGCGCCACGTGGTTAAGAAATGAATATGTCAGAACAAAGGACAGATATAATAAATGTGTAAGTGTGAAAGAAAGGAAATATTGTGAGAATAAGAAAGCATTTTGTATGAAGAAGAGCTTATCCTAAGATTGTCCCAAATGGGAAAGAGAGAATCAGGGTAATCAGAAAAGAAAAGGAAGTTGCAGAGGGTTTGTGATAGGAAAATGGATTATTAAAAGAGGAATAGGCTTCTAATAAGCCTATCATTTGAGGAAAAGTGCTCAGCAGCTAGAGAAGTACATCTGACAACTAAATCTAAAAACTTCATGTTACTTTTTGGTGTTTATCTGATAAACTGTGTTATGAGCTTGTTTAAGCTTTCAGACTTTAGATGGCAATGTGGACGAAACCTGGGAGACCTCCATTGCATCCCCCTGGATTGCCATATCTCCCCATGCCTGCCATATGGACTAAGCCCTAGGAATGGAAAGTTCCGAAAAGAGTTAAAGGAGATTCCATGAGAGGCTGTCTTCTCCAAGCCCTGGGCGTGCCTGTGTCTTCTGGAATTTGCCCTTTGGAGCCGCCTGTCTGCAAGGGCACAGGGCTCAAAGACAAGGGGCTGGATTTGGTCACAAGATCCAGAGCTAATCTTGAATGCAGAACTAGTGTCTTTTTACTTTGTTTACATGTCCTTCACTATTGTTTTGTGGTGCATACACTTCTTCTTCTTTTTTTTTTTTTTTTTACTATTAATCTCACTGGTGAAGGACATAAATTTTCTGGGTTCTTGTAATAAAGTGTCAATTGCACTAGAGGCATTTGTCCATGTCGGATTCTTTCCCAGAGAGGAATCTCCACTTTTAGCGCCGTGAATAGGAACTTAAAGGAGTTTATTTCATAAAAAGGGAAAAAATCACTGCAGATAAGTGGCTGCAGAACTGCAACCGAAGCCTTTGCCCATCTTTCTGAGAAACTCGGTCTTGAGCGGACTCAGTGCCAGATTTATTGTGCCCAGCTGAGCCAGTCTGCTGCAGAAAAAGACCTCTGCAATGAAAAGTATAGAGCACTAAAGAGAGAAATTGAAGAAGATCTTCAGAGATGGAAAGACCTCCCATGCTCTTGGATAGGCAGAATAAATACAATCAAAATGTCCACCCTACCAAAAGTAATCTACATATTCAATGTAATCTCTATTATAATACCACAATCATTCTTTGCAGATCTAGAGAAATCAGTCATCAATTTTATATGAAAAACAAAAGACCCAGAAAATTCTACCATCACAATACCTGGTTTCAAAATATACCACAAAATGATAATCATAAAAATAGCACAGTATTAGCACCAAAACAGACATATACACCAATAGAGCAGAAGGAAAGACTCAGAAGAAAGGATCAAGTTTATAACCTGAATATTTTTGATAAAGGTACCAAAAACATATTCAGGAGAAAATACAGCCTTTTAACAAAGGATGTTGTGAAACTGGTTATCTATATGTAGAGGAATGGAATCACCCTGCATGAGAATCAACTAAGATGGATCAAAGACTGAGAAATTAAAACCGTTTGAAACCACCAGAAGAGGGCATAGGGCCAACATTCTACCATACAGGTACTGGTAGACACTTCCTCAATAGACTCCCCAAAGGAAATATATATTCAACACTCAATAGAAATCATCTGATATTCCATACTTTATTTTGGTACTGGGGATTCAACCCAGAGGTGTTTTGTGCTCCAAGCTAAACCTCCCAATACTGGGATTACAGCGCACCACTCTGCTTTGCCAGTGTTGACAGTTATTGCCTAGATCTGCTAATACTTCAGGGATTACAACATTTGAATGTTTGATTCTATCTCTGCTGCATGTATTAGTTGGCATGTTCCTTAAAGAGAAGACAGTATGATTAATCACATCACCTTGCCTAATTTACACTTGTAAAATTATGAGTTACTCTCTCAGCATTCTCTGCATTGGTGAGAGGTTTTTTTGAAGAGGGGAATTAACAGATTTTTATAAATCACGCACTGCAAATTCCATCATTAAAATGGGAGTGGTTTGGCTGGGCATGGTGGCACACACCTGTAATCCCAGTATTTGAGAGGCTGAGACAAGAGGATCACAGGTTTGAAGCAGGCTTCAGTAACTGGGTCTGGGATGGACCTGGAATTGGAGTCTGCTGGAAAGGGCCTGGCCTCTGGATCCAGTTTTTGGTCTGGTATTGGGTGAAGCTGGTGCCTGGGCCCCTGGGACAGACCTGAAGCCTGAGTCTGTGGGAGTGGTTCTAAGTTTGGGCTCATGGGGCTGACCTGGAGCCTAGGTCAGCTTGGAGCCTCAGTCCATGGGGGATACTGTCACCATGCACACTTGGCTGGGTCTTGGTCTGCTGGAATAGGCTGGGGGCATTGGTCCTCTGGAGCCTAGGGCTGTGGGGTCATCCTGTGTCTGAGGATCATATGATCCTAGAGCTACAACAGAGCCAGAATCGACGGGGCCAAGCTGGAGTCTAGAGTCACAGGCGCTGCCTTGAGCCCAAGGAGCACCGGGACTAGCCAGTAGCCAGGGTGTGTGGGAACCTTCTGTAGCCTGTGTGCTGAGATGGCCTGGAAGCCGGGTATGCAGGTACTGGTGCAGAGTCTAGGTGTGAGAAGGCTGGTGTGGGTTCTGGGCCTTAAGGGCCAACCTGGGACCTAGGTACACAGAGTCATCTTATAGCCTGGTGACACCAGGACCTGTTTATTAATGGGATCCATGGGACAGCCTGGCCCCCATGTCTGCTGCAGCACAAAGCTACAGGGCAGCATGGAGCCTGGGGCAGTAGGAAACGGCTGACACTGAGTAGACATAGAGTTCTAATGGCTTCCTCTTGGTGTTGGAGGCCAAGATAGCTGGCTAAATCCAGTGTATACCTAAAGCACAGGCTGTAGGGCTGGCTCAGCAATGGGCGGGCCTGGATCCTGTATCTGCAAGGGCTGGCATGGAGGTTAGGCCCATGAACAGCCTGGAGACCCCAGCTGTTGCCCAGGGGAAACCACATGCTTTGAAAGCCACACAGATAATTTAGCAATGTAAACAGGCCACACTGTGCATAATGCCCGTGCCACTTCTTCAAGATGAGGGGCACTTGGTGGGCCAGCAGCATATGCTCAGGCCTTCCCTGGTTAGAGAGGCTCCCAGCTGATCCCAGAACTGTGCTGAAGGCCTGCATGGTGGCTCCCTGAGGCTGGGAGCTCCAAGAGAACAGGCTGGTGCAATGTAAACACAGGGAAAGAGGCTGCTGGTGAGCTCATGACATGGGAGGCGGTGAATGAATGGGGGAAGGTGAAGGTCCAGGGAGGAGGCTGTGGATTGTGACAGTGTCCTTAGTATACTTTTAAGTGGGGCATAATTTAGAAAATGTGATGAGGCCTTATAATGGATGTGAACAGTATAAGATTCAGGGCCAGGTGGGGCTAGTTTTCAATTCTCCTCTATTTTAGGAGCCCTTGGACAAGTTGCTTGACCTCTCAAAGTCTCATTGTTTCTATTGCTAATCTGGAAATAATATTTTATGAGAAAGAATGATGTACAAATGAGATCTAAGACAGGCAATGGGTTGTTTAAGGACAGGATCTGGAACATAGTAAGCTTTCAATAGCAGGATGTGTGTGTGTGTGTGTGTGTGTGTGTGTGTGTGTGGTGTGTGCGTGTTTGTGTGTTTATTGGAAAGAAGGGTATTAGTCTATGAATGGACTGGTAATTTTTTTTTTTTTTTTTTTTTTTTACTGCTAGCGGGTAAGAAGAATGGAGAAGGATTGAGATAATGAAATCAGGAGCCTGAGAAAAGAACTTATACAGCCATTTCAGAGACTACCATTGCTGAAAATGCCCTTCAAAGGTTGAAGGCAATGCTTGCTATAGAATCCTTTCAGAGTGGGGTTCAAGAACCAGCGCGATCCTCCTGTCTCTGCCTCCCAAGTGCGGGGATTACAAGCTGCGCCACCACGCCTGGCCTGGGAAAGAATCTTTTTCTGAGCAAATGTCTCTGCAGATATTCTTCACAGGAGCATCCTGGACCCCATTTTAGTTCTGCACCTGCTTTCCTTCCACACTCTTCAGCAAGAGGAAGCACAATGCCACACCCAGCTTGTTCTTGCAAAGCAGCAGTGTGATATAAAATTGTATATAGGGCAAGTGCACCTGGGCTTGAGCCCACAGGCTTTGTCCCAGGCTGAGGCTGCTCCTTTGTTCAAAGGAGATTAAAATGCGCACACACACACACACACACACACACACACACACACACACACACAGCAGATGGACACAGAAAGACCAATGATGCCTCCTTTTACTTGCTAGTATGTTTCTGGAAATTCTCATTTCAATTGAGCATAAATCATTAATGTAGCAGCATAAAGCCATTAAGCACTTCTTGAACATTTTAGGCTTTTATATTTAACTGAGATTAATCTAAGTAGAGGATCTCAAATGAAACACAAGTAAGCCTATCTATCTCATCTTCTTCCAACATTGTCAATTTTCCATGATTTCACTTATAATATTGCTTCAAAAAAATCTGCCCTTTTTAGTCGATATACTGATGTAAGCACTCTAGGTGCACTAAACAGGTGGAATAGTAGAAAGATCCTAATCAATGATAGCACAGAAATTACAGGTTGATTCTGTAGTACCATCTAGGGTCTTGGGCCTTCCTGACTCTTTCAGGTAAGAAATAATTCCTTTCAGAAATTTAGAGTTTTGGGGTGAATCTTTTCCCCAATACATCTTATCAAATTAGCCCTAGCTTAATTAAATTTGTAGAATTCCAGCAGCTATCATTTTACAGGACCCTGTCATTTCCCATAAGGAATTCTTCCAACATTACAATAATCTGACCACTAAGACACTAAGACACTGCTGGTATGGGCTATTACAGGGCATAGTTTTGACAATATGAAATTAGACCTCAGACACCAATTTCTGAATTTAAAAAAATAATACATCACAGCTGGGCGTGGTGGCGCAAGCTTGTAATTCCAGCACTTGGGAGCCTGAGACATGAGGATCGCATGGCTTCAAAGCCAGCCTCAGCTACTTAGTGAGGCTCTCAGGAACTCAGTGAGACCCTGTTTCCAAATAATATATAAAAATAGGTCTGGGAGTGTAGCCCGGAGGTAGAAAGCCTCTGGGTTCCATTCCCAGGACCACCAAAAAAAAAAAAAAAATATATATATATATATATATATATATATATATATATATATATATATATATATTACAGAGAGTGTTACTAAATGTGGAGAGAGTTCAAGTGGCCACCTAGGCAAACCACATATTAAGCCAAACATTAAGCCAAATATCTGCGACTTGATGGCAGAGAAAACTGTGGTAACAGAGTGGAAGAGGAAGGCAGTCTAGGATTTTCCCCTGTGCCTCCCTCTTCTCTACTTTAAGCAGGTTGGCTGTCCCTCACAGTGTGTCTGCCTTTATGAATGTCTCCTTTTTGAAACAACTGCCTAAAGCTATTAGTGCTCCCGGTTTCCTCTGAATTAATGCCATTGATAAATGGTGAAGGGCGAGATGTTGGCAACATGTGTTGCTTGATTAAATGACGATTTTCAGGGGCAGCTCTACAGCAGGTGCTTATGAAGCCTGGCAGGTGGAAAGGAGAAGAATGAGGAAGGGCTTTCCCAATGGCTGAAGCCAGTGCCAGGACAACCCGGGGCTCTGCTGCCATCTGCTGGGCAGGCCAGACCAGCCGGCGCCCTGCCCCCATGATCATTCCCTCCCTCCTTCCTCTCTCCTGACTCATGTCTTCCTTTATTTCCCTTCCTTCTTTATTTCTTCTTTCTAACTCTTTTTCTTTTTATCTCCCTTCTTCCTATCTTCCTTTTTCTTTATTTTTTCTTCCTTTTCTTCTATTTCTTTTTCCAACATGAGTCATTATGTGATTTCCCTTAGAGACTGATTGCTGCCCCTGATCAGAATAAGATTTCTGTCTTGCATTAAGCTACTTTGGGTTGTGGAAGAGGACATGTCCAGGAAGTGGATTTTGAAACCAGAGACCTGTGAGAGGGGTGTGAATGAGGAAGGGAAATTAATTAACACCACCTTAGATACTTCCAGGGACACAGGCAGATCTCATAGCACCCAGGATGCTTGGAACCTGACTGTGGGCATGGCCCCTGCATGCTGGGTTGCAGGATCTCCCTGCAGGAGACCTGGATATAAGACTCCTCTAAAGAACTGGCAAACCTCTGGGGCTTCGAAGCACTCAGAACAGTTACATCTGGGGAGGCTGCATCCCCTCAGCCTCCTGAGCTCCTGCACCTATGAGAGGAGAAGGAAAGACATTCCAGTGTTTCCATAAAAGACACTGTGTGTGTGTGTGTGTGTGTGTGTGTGTGTGTGTGTGTGTGTGTTTGACTGGGGATGGAACCTAGAGGTATTCTACCTCTGAGTTACATCCCCAGCCCTGCTTTATTTTTTATTTGGAAACATGGTCTCACTAATTTGCAAGGGCCTCACTAAGTTGCTGAGGCTGGCCGTGAACCTGCAATCCTTCAGTCTCAGCTTCCTACATACTGTTATTACAGGTGAGAGCCACCGCACCCAGACAGGCACAGGTATTTTAGTGCTGTGATGCCATCCAGAAGGATCTGAGAGAACCAGTTCTAATGGCTTCTGGTGACAGTGCTGCTTTTCCCTGTGAAAACAGAAGCCAGAGGAAGCCTCTCTGGAAAATCATGTCTTAACAGTCTCTAAATGCTTAGAGGTCAAATTGCCCCACGGAGTTTTTCTACGCATATCTACAACAGTAGATTTAGTGGGCTCGTTTCTTTATTCTGTGGCTCTATCCTGGTTTTTAAATATCTGAATGATTGGCCAGTGAATATTTATATTTGAACAACATAATTTTGTCACCTGAATAAAAGAGGTTTTATTATATATAGTATACTATAGTACATGTAGTATGTACATATAGTAGTAATATAATATTATAACATATATTATTGTTTTATATTACTAAGTCTAGCCCAGTCACCCTCACCGATTTCCAAAATCAGTATCACTAGAATATGACAACACTGGCATATTCTTTGCATAAAGAAAGGTTAAGTGGTCAGCGATGTTCCCTGAGGCCAAGCCCACAGGACCTGCACACTGCAGGCTCCTCTTCACCAGCCAGGGATGGAGAATGCAGTGTGAGGAGACCCCGTGGCCTCAGCTTCTGGCTGCCTGCAGTTCAACCCAGTGAAGGTGGGGGTAGATTATGCTACTGGACATATCAGAGACTTGTAGAGACTCAGGCTCAGCATCAGTGAAAAGCGTGGAGGGAGACATATGCTTAACACTAGATCCAAATAGCAGGATCATGAGGTCACCACAGACCATCCAATGACGTGGAACAGAGAGAAGTCAGGCCAACCCAGCCCTTGCTGTGGAGAACAAGGACTTACGTATACACTGGATTTGCTCTCAGAGACACCTGCTATCTACATGGCAGGGAGAGACGCAGGCTCAGCACTGGTGGAAAACATGGAGGAACGCCTACATGAACACTAGATCCAGCCCCACTGATACCAGCCATCAGCGTAGACGGAGAGAGACTCAGAGAACCAGGCTTGCAGCAGAAAAGGAGCAGTCTGCTGAGTAATCATATATTCCTAGGGTTGCGTTATTTTGTTGTTGTTTTTTGATTCTGTGTTTGTGTGTGTGTGTGAGTGTGTGTGTGTGTGTGTGTGTGTGTGTGTGTGTGTGAGTGTGTGTGGTTGGTTGATTGTTTGGTCTCTTCCCCACACCTTTCACAAGCCTCTTCCCTTGTACATACCTATTCTCTTTTCTACATCCATTTTCCTTTTTTCTTTTCTCTTCTTTGTCTTGTATTAAATCCACTTCCTATCACTATACTAAGTACCCTACATTGGTCACTAGAACCCTACTACATATTCACCATCTCTCATCTCTACTATATACCACCTTTCCAAATTGTGCCCTCATCCTATTTGATCTGTGGCTTTACCCTATTCTTGCATTTATCACTTCACTTTCCTCCTCACTCAACTTTCACCATTGAATAAAACACAAAAAGAGATCTACAGATTTAATGCAATACCAACTAAATTACCACGGTCCTTCCTCAAAGGCATAGAAAAAGCAGTCCTTAAATTCATTTGGAACAACAAAAAACCCAGAATAGCCAAAGTTTTGCTCAGCAACAAAAACCATAAAGGAGGAATCACAATATCTGATTTTATACTACAAAGCCATAGTAATGAAAACAGCATGGTACTGGCACAAAAACAGACACACAGACCAATGGAGCAGAATAAAAGACTTCGAAATAAATCTGCATACTTACAGCCAACTCTTTGATCTCCATTCCACTAAACTCTGTGGGTGAAGACTTAACCCTACCCCCAGAGCCATAAAATGACCAGTAGGAACTTTCTCAAATGTTTAGAGTCCAGGTGAACTAGGCAGCTCAGTTCTGAAGAGTTCTTTATATTTTCTGAGCTTAGGCTGTAGCATCTGTTTATATGTTAATTTATTTGTTAGAAATTTCCTTCTGAGCCTGGCGTGGTGGCACACACTTGTAATCCCCGTGCTTAGGAGGCGGAGACAGGAGGATCGCGCAGGTTTGAAGCCAGCAGCACTGGTTTAAGAGACCCTGTTTCCAAAAAAAAAAAAAAAAGTATAAAAATAGGTCTGGGAGTGTAGCCTGGAAGTAGAAGGGTTTTCAGGAATCCAAGTACCCCCCCCCAAAAAAAAAGAAGAAAAGAAAAAAGAAATTTCCTTCTGACTGCAGCCTGGGGCTCATGACTGGGGTCCCCATGCCCAATCTACTGTCCAGGTGGCTGCATCTGCACACTTACTACAAAAAAATCTTCTTCCTTTTCTGTGGAACTGTGGACTGCAGGGGTTGAATTCCCTACAGAAGCAGAAAGTGCATGTTACTGGAGGCCTTATCTCTCTCTTATCCAGCAGATGTACTCTGTCTGGGCTCATGCTGCCTGGTTTGTGTTTACAGAGAAACCCTGTTCTGTCCTCTCTCCAGGTATACAATAGGGAGGGACTGGTCCCATTGATTTAGAAACTCTCTGATTTCCATTTCTCTTCTCAGCTGATTGTCAGGACTGTCAGCTTGCTGACAGAGAGGGGAGGGAGCAAGGGTCTTCTAATTTTCCCTAGCCTAAGTCTAAAATTGTAACTACTGGTATTTCAGGGCTCTGACTTTTCTTTCCCATATCATGAGTACCTTGCTTGAGCTTCCTGATGGTGGTGGCTCTTTGTGGCTTACCAAGTGGGCCTCTGAAGAGTGTGGGCCTGAGCCACCCCACACCCTGCCTCTGTTCATCTTTCTCCACATGAGGTTCTCTCTACTAAAGCTTAGAAATTTGGGGTGCTACCAGTTAACAAAACACTGTATTCCCAGAATATTCTCATCAGCTGCAGAAGGATTGTAGCTGGCAGAGCTGGATTCTTGAGGGCGGGACATTCCTATTTTTCATTATTCTGCCTCAGAAAGTTGCATTAGCTAGGTGGGGATAGAAGCCTAAAACTGCCAATAAATCAGAGTAGCCACCTATGGATGCTCTCTGCTCCTAAATTCTTTTTTTTTTATTTATTTTTTTTTTAATTTTATTTTATTGGTGCACTGTATTCATACATCATAGTGGGATACAAACTTTTGTAGACATACATGCACACATTGCCCAGTCAGTCCCCACCCGATCCCCACCCCATTCTCTCCCCATCCCTCCCTCCCATGCTTGGCTTAGTGGTTGACATCTAGTATTATAGCAATATCCAAAATTAAAAATGATAATCTCACATAACAGTTTCATTTGTCTGATGCCAAGCTTTTGATGATTTAAAGATAACATTTCAATATTTCTTTTTGCTTTCTTTCTTACCAGAGCATATTTTTTTCTGTTTTTTTGGTGAAACTATCATATATTTATATATTTATTTTTCAGAAAAAAATCTATCCTAATATGGAATATGAATTCTAGATACCCAAAACGATCTTGAAGAAGAACAAAGCTAGCAGATATATATTTTCTGATTTCAAACCATATAAAGCTACAATAATTGAAACAGTGTAGTACTGTTCTAAAGGCAGATATATAAACCATTGGAGTTAAATACAAGCCTAGAGCTAAATTCTTCCCTATATTGTCAAGTTATTTTTGACAAGGTTTCCACGAACATTTGGTGGTGGAAATAATATTCTTTTAACTAAATATTGTTGAAAAATAATAATTACATGGAAAAGAATAAAATTGGACCCTTACCTAATCCCACATACAAGTATTAACTCAAAATAGATAAAAGACCTAAATATAAATCTTAAGACTATAAACTTTTAGGAGAAAATCCGGGTCATAAAACCTCACAACATTGAAATTGGCAGTGATTTCTTGGATATGATTTCAATGGCACAGGCAACAGAAGAATATACAAACTCCCTAAAAAATAAAAAAAATATTGTATATCCAAAGACAATGTAAACAGAGTTAAAAGTTACTAATAGAATTGGATAAAATATTTCCAAATGCTATATCTGAAGGTATATTAATATCCCAACTAGAAATCCTAAAAATTAACAACAATAAAGGCAAACAATACAACTTAGAGATAGGTAAAAGACTAACATAAATAATGAATCTCCACAGATAACCAATCTTAGTTGTCTGTTGGATGGAAACTCTTGTTTCTCTGGTTCTGGTGAGTGTTACCTATTTCTTCTTTGTAGTTAATCTCTTTGAGTATTTTCTCTAGCGCTGGTTTTGAAGACATAAATTCCTTCAGTTTCTGTTTGTCATGGAAGCTTCTTATTTCTCCATCTAATTTGATAGAAAGTTTTGCTGGGTAGGAAATTTTTGGCTGGAAGTTGTTTTCTTTCAGAGTTTGGAATATGTTACTCCAAGCCCTTCTGGCTCTCATGACTTGGTTTGGGAAGTCTGGAGTGATTCTAATTGGTTTGCCTCTGAATGTCACTTGGCCCTTTGTTTTTGTTGCCTTTAAGATTCTCTGCTTGGCTTCCACATTGGTCATTTTGACAATTATGTGGCGTGGGGATCCTCTTCTCCGATCCTGTCTAAAGGGAGTTCTATAAGTTTCCTGGACCTGTGTATCGACCTCTTGCTCTATGTTTGGAAAATTTTCTGCTATTACTTCCTTGAAGAGATTGTTGATCCCTTTGGTTTCACTTTCTTTTCCCTCCTCTATTCCAATTATTCTTAGGTTAGCTCTCTTAAAATGGGCCCATATTTCTTCAATGTCAGATTCCTGCTGTCGGATATTTTTTTCTAGATTAGAAACTATGCGTTCATTTTTGGATTGCTCATCTTCTAAGAGCGAGATTCTGTTCTCCATGTGTTCTAATCGGTTGTTTGTGCTTTGAATTGAGGCCTTTACTTCATTAATTGCATCCTTTATCTCTTTTTGGCTCTCTCTGAGTTCTTTTCGAAGCACCTCTATTATTTCTACAGTTATTTTCCTGATTTGATCTTCTAGAAATCTCTGATTTTCTGTTTTATCGGGTTCTGATGTTGTGGGGTTGTGGGCGGTATTCATTGCTCCAGTATTATTCCTCTTTCCCATGATTTCGGATGCTTGTGCCTTCTCTGGGTTCTTCCCTTGGGTCACTATGACTTCACTTAAGGTGTTCTGGATCTCGAGTCAGTAGTATCTCAGACCCCACTACTCCTTTACTGGGTTTTATCACAGAGTCTCCGACCCAGGGAGTCGATAGAGGCTGCTTTAAACTATGGGGGGGTGCCAGGTTGCACGTTCTCCTATGGTGTGATATCTCTGCCACCACCACTCCCTCACTGGGTACAGTGAGGTACAGTACTGGGATTTCTCCTCTGTGGCCCGCAATTTGACTCACTGTTCTTGAGTACGCAGATGTAGCTGTACTGGATTCGGCGAATTCACTGCTGCTGCCGCCGCCGGTGGCAATATGGTGCCGCAGCCACGCCCTCGGCCATGAGGCTGGCGTATTTTTTCTTCTCTGGTTTTGATTTCCACTCTGAATCCCTGCAGCGTGTGCTGAGCTCAGCCACTGGGAGCTTTAAATCCTCTCTGCGCTGAAAGATCCTGCCTGGCTGTTCCGCAGCGGCTCACCTCGGCTTGCTGTAGCCGTCCGATGAGTTCGCCGCTGCCGCCGGCAGTATGGCGCTGCTGCCGCGTCCTCGGGCGCGTGTGTCTCCTCTGTGGCCCTGAGCTCTGTTCTCAGTCCGCTTTCTCTCTGGAGCCTGGTGGTTTTTTTGTTTTTCTGGTGATGGTGTTTTCTGGCTATGAAAGGCGCTGGTTTTGTGGTAATGGAGATTGGTTGTTAGCAGGGCTCTTAAGCCCCGCTTTTCTCGGTCGCCATCTTCCCGGAAGTCTCTGCTCCTAAATTCTGAACATGGGCCATTAACAGCCTATGCTATCTTAGGTGACAGAAGAGAGGAGCCCATGGCACAGAGGACATTAGTCTGTGTAGGAATTATAGGTACAGAGCAGGTTGAAGTTAATCTGATGGCGGTAGGACCCTGAGGATCCTGGGCCTCCGTGGTTGGGCTCTGTAGCTCCCAAAGCTAGGCAGTGGTGGCCAGTATTTGCTGAGCCACCCATCCCTCCCCTGCAGCCCACAGGGTGCAAGGTGCACACGAGTGTGGCGCAAGGGTGCAGAAGCTCCCAATTCCCCTCTGCCCCTCTTGCCACGGCCATGGCTTCAGGGCTGTGTCAGGTTGCTGGCTGCCGCTGTTGTTAATAGCAGCCCTTGCAGGACCCTGTTATAAGAAGGACCATGGGCTGCTTGGCTTGTCCTGCTCAGCCAAGCTCCTGTCCCAAGTCACACTGCAGTGATGGCTGGACCAACACGTTGATGAACTGACCTTTAGGGCGCAGTGCCATGAAAGAATCCACTGTCAAGATGCTATGGAATCTGCCAGGCATGGTGGCGGCATGCTTGTAATCCCACCATTTGGCAGGCTGAGACCAGAAGATCACGATTTGCAGACAGTGTCAACTACACAGTGAGGCCCTCCACAACTTAGTGACACTCTGTTTCAAAATAAAGAATAAAATGTAGGGTAGGGGGTATAGCTCAGAGGTTGAATGTCCCTGGGTTCCATCCCCAGACCCCCCCCCCAAAAAAAAAAGCCATGGAATCATTTTCAGAGACACAGTGGTACAAAAGCTACTCTATAGTTGTTTTAAAGCTTGCAGCTCTTACTTAAAATTTAGTAGGAAATAGAAAGAAAAGAAAAAGTAACACGCAGACACACTGTAGAGCCCCAAATTGGAACTCACTTATTCTTTGTTTTTATTTTTTTAATTTTTTTATTGGTGCACTGTATTCATACATCATAATGGGATAAAAATAATACTTTTGTAGACATATTATTCTTTTATTTTGAAGCAGGATCTCACTAAATTGCAGACAGCCTCGCTTAGCTTTGGAGGCTGGGTATGCACCTCCAATCCTTATGTCTCAGCCTCCCAAGTACTGGGATTACAAGCATGCACCAGTGTGCTCAGATCAGGTGGCTTTTTTTTTTTTTTTGGTGGGTCTGGGGATGGAACCCAGGGGCATTCGACCTCCAAGTTCCACATCCCCAGCCCTTTTTTATTTTATTTTGAAACAGGGTCTCAATAAGTTATGGAGGGCCTCACTAAGTAGCTGAGGCTGTCCGTGAACCGTTATCCTGCTATCACAGCCTCCCAAATGCTGGGATTACAAGCATGTGACACCACACCCAGCTCAGGTGGCTTTTTTGAACTTTAGTTGTTAATTTCTTTTATTTATTCATTTTTTGTAGTACTGGGTATTGAACTCAGGGGCTTTCTATATTTGAACTATACTCCCAGCCCAATTTTATTTCTTATTTGAAAACAAGTTTTTGCTGAATTGATGTGAGCCTGAGTTGCCAAAGCTAGTCACCCTTGTTAGATGTTTAATAATAAAGCCCAGCTCTTGAATGCTCTTGTCTTTTTTTCCTGTTTTAAATATTCAGTTGTTATAATTTCTATTGATCTATGTTATTGGTTGATTGTTCTTTTGACTCTGGTATGCTGATAAACCATCAAGAAAGTTAATATATATGAGACTATAATGCACCAAGAAATGTAAAATATATTATATATTACATATATATTTTATAACATATTGCATATTTTATAATATATATTATACTATATAATACATTATATGATGTTATATATATGAATGTATATATATATATGTGTGTGTGTGTGTGTGTGTGTGTGTGTGTATAGTGAGACTAAAACACCCAAAAGTAAAATCTAGTAAATATATCATTTATATAATTATATAATATATTATATATTTATTATCTTTATTATATTAAACACACACACACACACACACAGAAAGTTTCTACTCCTGGTGGACATGGTGGTGCACACCCATATTTAGAAACTCCAGAGTCTGAGGTAGGAGGCCTGACATCTGTGATGTCAGCCTGGGCAACTTAGTGAGACCTTGTCTCAAAAAAAAAAAAATAAAATAAAAAGTAGCTGGTGATGTAGCCCTGGAGTCGAGCATCCCTGAATCAAACTCCAGTGCTGAAAAAGGCAAAACAAAGCAAATAAATAAGAAATGGACATACAGAAAAGGAAAGGAAGAACAATAAATACCCACATTGTTCACATCCAGTGCTTTTCATGTTTAGGATTCCTACTGGGTTCATGAAGTTTTACATCTCTGCTGGGGTTTTCCATCTGTTCACAGTTTTCCTAAGAGACCCTTTAACATATCACCAAACGTTAGTTGCAAGTCGGTCTCTGAAAATCCCAACATCTAGGCTGTCCTTGCATCTGGATTATTGATTAATTTATACATTGAGGAAACATAATACCTTCTGCATGTGTATATGTAATATGCTTTGTTTTTTTTTAATTTGCTTTACTTTTTGCTTAAAGCAGACACTGCAAATTCAGCAATTTTCTAACTGTCTATGTCTCTGATGCTGTTCACTTCCACTCTTTTCTAAAACCAACAAGCACAAGTCATGAGGCACCTCCCCTTGGAGGAGCTTGTGGCCCTTTGCATTTTAGTTTCCTAGATTTATTGTGACCTATTGAACTTGAGGAATGAACAAAATTATGACTGGGGAAGTTCTCTGGTCTGCTCTTCTTGTCAGAAAGAGAGTGGGAGCCGGGCGTGGTGGTGCATGCTTGTAATCCCCATGCTTGGGAGGCGGAGACAGGAGGATCGCACTGGTTCGGAGCCAGCCTTGCTGGCTTAAGAGACCCTGTTTCCACATAAAAAAAGTTAAAAAATAGGTCTGGAAGTGTAGCCCATGGGAATGTATCCTGGAGGTAGAAGGGCTTCCAGGAGCCACAGCACCACCAAAAAAAGAAAAGAAAAGAAAAGAAAGAGAGTGGCAAGCAAGCTCTTAGGAACGCTGACATCCCAGCGGAGCCAAAGCCCCCGACTGACTTTGACGGATACAGAGGCAGTGGCCACATGGGCCTCTGTGGGCAGTAGTTGTAGAAACATCATGGAGCTGTGGCTCTCCAAGTGGCCTCAGACACCTCTGGGTGGAGACAGGGAGGTGCTCACCCGGGCTCTGTGCTGTGCTAATCTCCCTGTCTGCTCTTAAAGCTTGGAAGGTTAGATGTTTGCTAAAGTTTCTGCTCTCTATTTATTATCATCCTCAGCCTATTTATTTATTTATTTATTTATTTATTTATTTATTTTGAAAGAGAGTCTTCCTACATTACCGAGGCTGATCTCGAACGTGTAGTCCTCCTATCTCAGCATCCCAAGTACTGGGGTAACAGGTACTGGCCACCATGCCAGGCTCATCAATACCTCCCATTGATAAGGGACTCAATAGTACAGTATTTTATTCTCAAGACGTGATACTAGGATTGCCTTTTTTTTTTTTTTTGGGGCTGGTACTGGGGATGGAACCCAGGGGCCTTTCTACCTCCGGGCTATACCTAAAACAACTGGACACTTTAAATTTTTTTATTGGTGAACTGAATTCATACATCATAATGGGATAAAAAAAAACTTTTGTAGACATACATGCACACATCACCCAGTTAGCCCCTACCCGATCTCCACCCCGTTCCCTCCCCATCCCTACTTCCCATGCTTGGCTTAGTGGTTGATATCTAGTATTATAGCAATTTATCCAAAATTAACAATGATAATCTCACATAACAGTTTCATTTGTCTGATACCAAGCTTTTGATGACTTAAAGATAACATTTCAATATTTCTTTTTGCTTTCTTTCTTACCAGAGAATATTTTTTCTTTTTTTTAGGTGAAACTATTATATATTTATATATTTATTTTTCAGAAAAAATCTATCCTAATATGGAATATGGACTCTAGATACCCAAAACGATCTCGGAAAAGAACAAAGCTAGAAAATGTATATTTTATGATTTCAAACCTTATAAAGCTACAATAATTGAAACAGTGTAGTACTGTTATAAAGGTAGATATATAAACCATTGGAGTTAAATACAAGCCTAGAGATAAATTCTTCCATATATTGTCAAGTTTATTTTGACAAGGTTTCCATGAACATTTGGTGGATGAAATAATAATCTTTTGACTAAATATTGTTGAAAAATAATAATTACATGAAAAAGAATAAAATTGGAACCTTACCTAACACCACATACAAATATTAACTCAAAATAGATAAAAGACCTAAATATAAATCTTAAGACTAAATCTATAAATCTAAATATAAATCTTAAGACTATAAACTTTTAGAGGAAAATCTGGGTCATTAAACCTCACAACATTGAAATTGGCAGTGATTTCTTGGATATGATTTCAATGGCACAGGCAACAGAAGGGTAAACAAACTCCCTAAAAAATAAAAAAGTATTGTATATTCAAAGACAATGTAAACAGAGTTAAAAGTTACTGATAGAATGGGATAAAATATTTCCAAATGCTATATCTGAAGGTATATTAATATTCCAAATAGAAATTCTAAAAATTAACAACAATCAAAGCAAACAATACAATTTAGAGATAGGTAAAAGACTAACATAAATAATGAATCTCCAAAGATAACCAATCTTAGTTGTCTGTTGGATGGAAAATCTTGTTTCTCTGGTTCTGGTGTGTGTTACCTATTTCTTCTTTGTAGTTAATCTCTTTGAGTATTTTCTCTAGCGCTGGTTTTGAAGACATACATTCCTTCAGTTTCTGTTTGTCATGGAAGCTTCTTATTTCCCCATCTAATTTGATAGATAGTTTTGCTGGGTAGGAATATTTGGCTGGAAGTTGTTTTCTTTCAGAGTTTGGAATATGTTACTCCAAGCCCTTCTGGCTCTCATGACTTGGTTTGGGAAGTCTGGAGTGATTCTAATTGGTTTGCCTCTGAATGTCACTTGGCCCTTTGTTTTTGTTGCCTTTAAGATTCTCTGCTTGGCTTCCACATTGGTCATTTTGTCAATTATGTGGCGTGGGGGTCCTCTTCTCCGATCCTGTCTAAAGGGAATTCTATAAGTTTCCTGGACCTGTGTATCGACCTCTTGCTCTATGTTTGGAAAACTTTCTGCTATTACTTCCTTGAAGAGATTGTTGATCCCTTTGGTTTCACCTTCTTTTTCCTTCCTCTATTCCAGTTATTATTAGGTTAGCTCTCTTAAAATGGGCCCATATTTCTTCAATGTCAGATTCCTGCTGTCGGTTTTTTTTTTTTTTTCTAATTTAGAAACTATGCGTTCATTTTTGGAGTGATCACCTTCTAGGAGCAAGATTCTATTCTCCATGTGGTCTAATCGGTTGTTTATACTTTGAATTGAGGCCTTTACTTCACTAATTGCATCCTTTATCTCTTTTTGGCTCTCTCTGAATTCTTTTTGAAACACCTCTATTATTTCTACAGTTATTTTCCTGATTTGATCTTCTAGAGATTTCTGGGTTTCTGTGTTATCAGGTTCTGATGTTGTGGGGTTGTGGGCATTCACTGCTCCATTGTTATTTCTCTTTCCCATGATTTTAGAAGTTTGTGCCTTCTCTGGGTTCTTCCCTTGGGTCACTACGACTTCACTTAAGGTATTCTGGATCTCGAGTCTGTGGTATCTCAGTCACCACTACTCCTTTACTGGGTTGTATTGCAAAGTCTTAGACCCAGGGAGTCAATCAAGGATGCTTTAGACCATGGGGGGGTGCCAGGTTGGGCATTATACTGTGGGGAGTTGTGACTATGGTGTGATATCTCTGCCACCGCCACTCCCCCACTGGGTTAAGTCCCTGGAGTGCAGTACTGGGATTTCTCCTCTAGGGGCCGCACTTTGACTCACTATTGTTGAGTGCGTTGATGGAGCTGTAGTGGACTCTGTGAATTCGCTGCTGCTGCCGCTTGTGGCAATATGCACCACTGCCATGCCCTCGGCCATGCCCTCAGCTTGCATATTTCTTCTCTGTTTTTGAGCTCTACTCTGAGTCCCTGCAAGGTGTGCTGAGCCCAGCCCCTGGGAGCTTTAGAGCTCCCTGCGGTGAAAAATCTTCCGAATTCCACCCGGCTGATCCACAGCTGCTCACCTTGGCTCTCTGTCCGCTGCTCCTCTCTGGAGCCTGGTGGACTGTTGAGTGCGTTGGTCTGGTGCCGTCTGGTGAACTCACTGCTGCCGTCGGCAGTATGGCGCTGCTGCCATGTCCTCGGCTGTGAGGCTGGCGTATCTCCTCTCTGGCTCTGAGCTCCATTATGAGTTCCCCTCCTCCTGGGGCCTGGTGCTGCAAGGGAAGATGGTGCCCATGCCGTGGCTCCGGCCGCAGCACTATGGTCTGGTTTCTTTCTGGTGTCTCATTTTTCTGGCCCTTTTTTTCTCTGTCCCTTGTATTTACATTTTTTGTTTCTCTGCTGATGGTGTTTTCTGGCTATGAAAGGCACTGATTTTGTGGTAATAGAGATTGGTTGTTAGCGGGGCTCATAAGCGCCGCTTTTCTCCGTTGCCATCTTCCCGGAAGTCAACTGGACACTTTATAATGGTTAAGATGGTAAGTTTTGTCTTGGGTCTATTTTGCGAAAAATTTAAAAAACTTTACAATGTGCTGATTGCCTCCACATATCCTGAAGACTAACAGAAATAGAATCACAACCTCAGCTTGAAACCCTCAAATCAAGTTCCAATTAGAGAATCGGGGAGTTGTTCTGAAGCCTAAATAGTATCTTACCATTTGGGCTTATGGAACTTCACTCAAGCCCAGATTTTCTTACTATCACTGGTATAATTATAATGTTATTTCAAAGGATAGGTAAGGAGGATTCCTACATAAGAATTAGAGTGTCAATTGAGATGGAGTGTGTCTGAGAATGGGCAAATGGTGCATTTAAGTGAATCTGAGGACGGTGGAAGGCCCTCTGTTTTCCCCGGCTGCAACACCTCCTGATCATGGAAAGGATTCCCTGACTGGATCACTCACTGCTGGAATCAGAGGGGTTCTTCATCTCAGTGGGGACCAGCCATGTACCACAGTGAGAGGGCTCTGACCAGGGATGCCCGACAGGGCAGAGTTGCTCACGTAGCCCTAGGGAGGACATTCAGGTCACCTCACTGAAACACCTGTTGACCTGTGTGATCACAGCCACCATGAGACAGGGGAGCCACAACCTGGCTTCTGCACAACAAGCAAAGCTGTAGCTTCCTGCACATGTCACAGAGTCAGAGTCCCTGCAAGGAGGGGGTTCCAGCTCCCCTAAAAATATTGCTCCACTACCCTGTACATTTTCCTTTAGAACTTCCCTATTACCAAGGGAAATACCCTTGCAAAAAGGGAAGGAAATACAAAGTGGCACTCTGGAGACTGCTGGTTACAGGCTCTAAAGCCATGCTGAAACCTTCCAGATGCTAGCTCAAAGACAAACCAACAACAAACAAAGAATATATAACAAAATGTCAAACTCCAATATAAAAACATACACAAAACAACAAAGTTAAAAGCCCAGTCCAACAAATCAGGTCTAAAGCCACTGAACGTCCCAATGCCCCAGCTGGTGCTGGAGACACCCGGATAACGACTCCTGGTGGGGTCTGAGCACTAGATGGCCAGGTGGCCACTGGACGAGGCCCACTGTGGCTGTCTCACCTTTGGGCCGCCAACATCTTACATTTTAATAAGAACAAGAACGAATTTAGAAGCTTTTTTGCTTTAGGAGGTTATGGGGGCTGATGTTGACTGGTTTAGAAATTAAAATTTGTTTTAAATTTTTTAATATCTCATTATATCTACATTTAAGGTATCTGGTTTTTCTTTCAACTTGAAATGATTGACATGAAAAGAATGGTAGCATGTCCCATCAGGAAACAAAACACTGTTCCCTTAGACACCAAAGGGCACATTTTAAACATCTGTGGGGATGAGGGGAAGGGAGTGGACGACTGCTTAGAATAGCGGCAGGGACCCTGAAGGCTAAAATCTGGAGGATCACCCCTGCAGTTATTGGTTATAAGCTACAGACACAGGAAAGGCCCATAGTGCCCAGGGTGAACTACCAGCACATGGTCACAGGGGGTCACTCTGAGGTTAAACTGGACACCCTCCACCAGGGGCGGGTAGGAGGTGCATGCCCAGGGCTTGAAGGCACAGGGCCTAGGGTCAGAAGGTGCAGAGCCGAGGGCCTGAAAGCTCAGAGCACAGGCCCCAAAGCACAGAGCCCATGCCCAGAGAGCACAGAGCCAAGGGCTGAAAGGGCAAATTGAGGGCCTGAAAACACAGACACCAGAGCCAGAGAGCAGAGGTTCGTGGCTCTTGGACAGCCTCAGCTACTCAGGCCTTTTGCAACTCAGTAAGACAGCCTCCCTCCCTCCCTCCCTCCCTCCCTTCCTCTCTCCCTCCCTCCTTTCTTTCTCTCTCTCTCCCTCCCTCCCTTCCTCCCTCCCTCCCTTCCTCCCTCCCTCCCTCCCTCCCTCCCTCCCTTCCTTCCTTCCTCTCTCCCTTCCTTCCTTCCTTCCTTCCTTCCTTCCTTCCTCCCTCCCTCCCTCCCTCCCTCCCTTCCTCTCTCCCTCCCTCCTTTCTTTCTCTCTCCCTCCCTTCCTTCCTTCCTTTCTTCTCTTTTTCATCTTTGTTTCTTTTCTTCTTCATTACTGGGATGAAACCCAGGGTCATTCTACCTCCGATCTACACCCCCAGCCCTATTTTTTATTCTTTATTTTGAAACAGGGTCTCACTGAGTTGCAAAGGGCCTCACTAAGTAGTAGCCGAGGCTGTCCTTGAACTGCAATCCTCCTGTCTCAGCCTCCCGAATGCTGGGATACCAGCATCCGCCACCATGCCCAGCAATGTGAGACCCTCTTTCAAAAACTAAAAATAAAAAATAGGACTGCAGGGGTAGCTCGGAGGTAGAATGTCCTTGGGTTCTGTCCCTAGTACAGCAAAAAAGAAAAGAAGATATCCTAAGAATAACAACAAGAAAAACTTTTAAAAAAAAGAAAAAAAGAGAGAAAATAACAACAGATGTCACTGAGCAGACTTGGTCTATCCGTAGATTTTCAAGGAAGGAGTCTTCTGCGCTAAGTGCTGTGTCTTCTGTTTCCTCGGTGTGGTTAGTTTATTCCCTCTACTCTTAACAGGCTGCATCTGGTAGGGTTACACTGTGATCATCTGAATCAATCCTTGACTCCTGTCTTGTTCAGTTTAAGATTTGTGAGACTAGTGTGTGCCAGGAAGCTCTGCTGATTCTGATAGGTGAGGGGGGGAGAAGAGCTGCTCTGTCCACAGATTCCACCATTCTGGCAGCAGAGTACCCTGAGAGCACCTTGCAGCCTGGGCCTATGGTGGGCTCCCCTTCCACTGGGCTGTGTCCTGGAGCAGGCACTAGTGAGACGGCCTGGAGGCATTTCCCAATCTGGTCCCTGTTTGCACAAGTTCACATTGGTTTGGTTAAACTTGGGGTCAGAACTCATTGGAGCAGGTTGATGAGAGTTTCACTACTTCCTGAGGCCTTCTCTGAACCTGTGATCCTCCCCTCTCAGCTTCGTAAGTGCTAGGATTAGAAGCGTGCCCCATCATGCCCGGCTGACTTCATTGATTTTACCAGGTCTATAGACTCCATGCTATGGTGCCATCAAAGATTTTATGTTGTTTTGTTTTTACAATTTATTATTTTTATTGCATAATACTTGTTTACCTTTGTCTCCCCAGGAGAAAGGGTTTATTTGTGACTGATTTTTCAGGTCAGTGTTTCAGCAAATGCTCCCTGGCACCATAAGCCCTGACAGGGTACTAAACACAGGGGAAACAAAGAGAGAAGGATGGGGAGGTGGTCTCTGTCCTGGAGTGGCGCACATGGTGGGGAGCCCAGACATAAGAAGGGTACTACCTGTGCAGTAACATAGGAAGCTGAGTATCCTGGGTGGTGGCGGGGAGAGGAACAGAACTGACAGGGAAGGGTTCACTGGAGAGCAGGGTCTCATCAGAATTTAGAAGGATGGACAGACTTTCCCAGGATCTCTCTGGGGGAGCAGCTGGTGGATTCTGGAAACATGTGTCCCAGCTCATTTGGGAGCAGCAGGAAGTGAGGAAGAGATGTAGCAAGATGAGCGTGAAACGATTAGGGTGCTTTTCCTCAAATAATATAGAAGTAAAGAGTCAGGGAAAGCTCTAGTTGTCATGTTTAAGCAGATTTTTAATACACACAGAGATAACAGCACCACACCTCCAGGACCACACGATGGAGAGTCTGACTGAATCACTCTCCACCCGCCCAAATTTCAGGCCTTAAATAGGTTTTAAATAGGTTTTAGTTTTTCTTTTAGTTTTCTTTTCCCCACTCATCCACATCACAAAATTTATTGAGCACTTATTTTGTGCCTACGCTTCTTCAAGTAGCAATTAGCTAGTCTCTCCTCTTATAAAATTTAGGACTATTGAAAAAGTCAGACAATAATTGAATAAAGTAATATACATGGAAAACAGTAGTGTTAGTTTTGCAAGGAACAGGAGAAAAGAGTTAAGAACTTGATAATGGCTGTTGGTGGGGGTGGGGAAACTATTTTTGATCAAATGAACTGGGAAGGTCTTTCTGAAAACATAGCATCTGGTCACACCTGAAAAGGAAGCTAGAGAAGGAGCAGAATTCATGAAGGAGAATGGCCTGGCCCAGAAAATGGAGGAAGGTGGGTTGTTCACAGAACAGTGAAAAGATTGGTGCGAATAGGAGCATCTTCTACAATGGTGAGTTTGGGAAAGTATGGGTAGGAAACTTGTACTCTGGGTAATAAAAATAAGCATGGTCTTTTTATTCTAAAAAATGAGATTATTATTTTTAGATTTCGAAGGAATGTTAGAACTAAAATTTCTGAAATTTTCAACATTCTGAAGGTGTAGAGAAATCCTGAAAATACTGGTTGTCAGGAAAATTTATTTTGTAAGATTCTGTCTTACTAGATTTAAGCTACTCAGGATCCCCTGTTTTGAATAGCAAAGTCATTATCACTACTCTGTTCAGTACAGTGAAAATACTTCATCCTTCTGAAAAATTATGTGTCTAGAAATGGAATATTTAATTTGATTTAGTCCACTTTGATAGTATTACCCAATGATATTAGGCAAATGTTATCATGAGATTAGTCTAACAGAATGCTCTTAAGGAGTTATCCTGCATGACATTTCAAATATATATGAGTTTCTAAAGAATGGTTGTAGCTGAAGTATAAATTATTGTTTTCTTTCAAAGAAATAAATTGTCTTGTAGGTGCTTTGCAGAAGGCCTGGTTTGCTTTTGGTTTTGATTTTTTAATAAGCTTTGCCAACAAATCTATCACATTTTATTATAGATAATAATTCTGGGATAATCACTTCTGTTATTATATACAGTAATCTAAACCTAGTCTAGCACCAAAGGTCTTTTCAATTATTTTGACACTAACTCTTATGAATGAATAAATTTAACAAGGCTATTTTAGGCCTTCAAAAATTCCAATTCGTGTTCCTGTAGTATCCTGGGCTTCTGCCTTTCTTGATGTTTCCTTCCTCAAATCCCTTCCTATACTGGTTCCACAATGAAGGGATAGAATAGTGAGTCGTTCACATGCAAGTACTGTATGAATGGGATACACAAGAAATCTTTTCTTAAAGAATTAGTAAGTTGGAGGAATGTTTAATAAATAATTTGTTATCTGGTATGAATAAAAATAAAGGAATTATTATAAAATATCAAAGAAGATTTTGTCTTTAATAATAATATCAAAATAGAGCAATCCTTTTTGCAGACTTAAAAGTGTATAGTAGTTTTTCCATATCCATAGGAAACACATTCCATGGATACATGAAACCACAAATATTACCCAACCGTGTTTATACACTATTTTTCCTATACATACATACCTAGGATAAAGTTTAATTTATAAAGTAGGCATATTAAGCTATTAACAACAACAAATAATTATTATTATTATAAAGTATAGCTATAACAGTAAAATATAATACAAATATTAAAAGCATGAATTATTTCTGGAGTTTCCTATTTAATATTTTCAGATTGTTGTTAATTATGGGTAACAGACCTTGGACATTGAAACCACAGAAGAGGGTGATTACTCTATATTCTAGTTTCTTTTTGTATCTTTTTCCCTTCACTGTAAGTAACTGAGAAGTATTTGTTAAAGGAAAAAATGTGGAATTAGAAATGCAATTTTAGAAATTTATTTTTTACAGTCTTGATCCTAAACTACTCTTTGTAACTTAGACTAATATGTTGTTTTTTGTAATGTTTTAGTTTTTGTTTGTTTGTTTGTGTTTTACTATAACCACCTTGTCTTCCTTATCTGGGTTGCTATACCAACAGGCCAATGTCCTGCTTTCCTATCTTTATTCTCCAAATGCAGGTACATACAGCCTGCTTTGTAACAGCATGTGGAGCACACACCCCTCATACAAGGTAGGCCACAGAGAAAAGCGGAGGGAGAAGCACTGGGGTGTAGTAGGAAGGACGTGTGTAAGCTCTCTGCCCCAGAGCAGCACAGGAGCTGTCAGCTACTTTTGCATTTTTACTGGCAGTTAGTGCCAGGTCAGTTCCTCTGTTTCTTATTAGCTGCATAGGCAAAAAACAGGGAGGAGGTCAAAGGCATCTGACTACTTTAATGTTGAAAGGAGGAGATGGGGGCCCCAGCCTTGAGAGTGCATGCATGTAACTCCTCCTGTGCGGAGTCAGACTTACAGACATTTCAAATCCTCACCACTGTCCAGAGCTCTGGTAGTGTTATGGTCCATGTACACTCTACTCATCCATCTTCTTGGAGATGGGTGGTCTTTGATTGAGAAACACCCACAGGCAAGACGAGGGCTGCTTGTCACTCTGACTTTATTATGACTCTCACAACCACATAAGTAGTTAGAGGTTTCACTGCGTTATATAAAGAGAAGCCTTTATGTGTAAACATAAAAGTAACTTCATGGGGAAAAAGCTTAAAGAGGAAAAAGTAGACCAGTTTTCACACAGTAATCTTCAAGGACACCTTCTGCTATCTAGCCAGGCAGAACTCTGCATCTCTGGGTGTGGCTCCAGCTTCACTGAGACCACCTTTGAGGTTTTGAAGCCTTGATTGAGGCCATCAACTTGTCCTCAGAGTTTAGCAATTATCTGGTCAGAAAGTGAGTTACGGGTCATGGGCTTACAGACAGATGTGCATCTGTGGTTTCATCTGCAGCACCATCTGAAGTATGATAGCTTCTGAAGTTCTGTTAGAAACCAATCTGACTACAAGATTTAGCAGCCATGGCCCAAGAAGTAGAATGAAGAGGAAATTAAGTAAAGGAGTAAGAATAGGTAGAAGGTATGCTATCCAGGAGAATCCATATCCAAAGGTTCCTTGAGATGGCTGAATGCTGTCTAGTTTTTCTTGCATTGCAGAATTTAAACCAGTTTTTTTTAATTATCAGGAATACACAAAACAGGACATTCCTGCCATCCCACGTGGTGAGGTAAAAGCAGATTGTTAGGTCAGAGCAAGTATGTTGGCAGCCCCCTACCCCAGAGAGTTCCAGTTGGCTGAGGCATGTAACACAGTTAAACAACAGTGGCCTGACTGCCCTGGCCAGTGCATACACCACAAAGACCTGTGTCAGCCAGTTCCTGACACAGGTGGCGCCCGGTTCCAAGAATTTCCCTTTGGATGCCTGCTTAAGACACAACAACCTACCTGCCTGGAAAGTCCCCAGCTTCCCACTCTCCTCCACCCTCAGAAAACAGCCCCATGGACAGTTTCAACCCTCACTTTGGGCTGGTGAAACTTGCCCAGCACTGCAGAATAAAGCAGTTTTTACTTGTTTAAAGAGTTTTTACTCTTGGTTTTTACTTGCCTCCTTCCCTGCATCACAACTTTACATTTGGTGCCTAAACCTGGGAGGAGTGAGTACCACACTTGGCCATGTGGGACGGTCTGGGGTGCCCTCCTCTCCCTCCTTGTGCCAGGACCCTCAGACCTCTTCTTTCCCCAGCTATGCAACAGCAGTGGTAAGTCCCTACTTGTTTCTATTTTGGGCAGCCATTCCGGGCCTTTTTGTCCACAAACCTCATCTGTGTCAGAGATGGTCTCCCCACAAGGCTCCGGAAGTAGGCTGGTTTGGGAGATGTCCCCTCCACCCACAGGATCTCCATCCATAGGCCCAAGCAAACGACTGGGCTGCTGGTCCTTTGCTCTTGCCTCTGGGCCTAAGGGTTGGACATGGGAACTCTAAATTCTAAGCCAGATCCATTATCCCTCTTGGTATGTCTTCTTTCAGTTGGACAGTGGGTTACAGTGGCTCCAAAATGGATTTTGATATACCCACTGACCTCAGTAATTTTGTAATCAAGCCAGCAAATGGTCCGAGGTCCCTTATATCCAGGCCTTTTTCCATCTGCACTCCCGTCCCACTCTGTCCTTCCAGTTTTACAGACCAGCCCCTCTATTCATCTCTCGAAAACGTGACTCTGATGATGCCACCCTCTGCTTCTTGGCCTGCCCCCACTGAACACTCCCTCCTCCAGCACCCGCTCTGCTCAGCACGCATACCCCTTCTGCAGGAAATATGGCTGTTTCCACTCATTTGAAGCTCATGAATGTTTCCAAATACAATGTTCATTGCTTTTAAAGGTTTTTCTTTGCCACTGGAAATACACATTGCTGTGATGGCCTTCCTACCACAGTGGCCTGCCTTGGGGAAAGTTTTACAAAATGGACCGTAACTTCCTTTTCTGGACATCTTAAAAATTGTATTTTACAAATAACAAGGAGAAGCACAATGAGGAAGTGATATGTTCACCACCTGGATACAGGAAAGAAACACAATAGTGGGGAGATCATGAAACTTTAAAACCAAACCACTGGGAAAATTATCACGGCCTTGACACAGCAAGCAGGCTATATAATTTCAAGTAATAAATTGGTAAAATTAAAAACCAGCAGAGTCCTTATGCAAAAGGTAAGGTGCTATGCTGGGGCAGGAACCCAGCACGTTTCAAAAGCCCCAGGCAAAAGTGGTATTTGGTAAAAGGTGGGGTATGTGAGCTCCTCCTTTGCTCTAAAGGAGTCGGCTCATACCATCTTGAGGTGCTTGTGTTTTGACCTTCTGGATGCCAGAGGGTTATCTCAATAAGCCCCTGTTACTCAGAGGGCCAAGTAACCCATGCTGGGTTTAGGCTTTTATTCTTGTATGTTCCATGAAAACCAGGGTTTTCCAAGTCCAGCAGTTCATAAAACTCTTAACTAGCCAGCAGTTTCTACTTCATTGTTTATTCCCAGATAATGGTATATATACATATATACATATACATGTATATGTATATGTATATATGTATATGTATATGTATGTATATGTATGTATGTGTATGTATATATATTCACAATCCAAAGCTTTTTTCTCCAAGAGAAAAGTGTCACTAAGATTGCCCTGTCCCTCTGCTGCAGAAAGCCTGAGAGCCCGTATGCCAGTGAGGAGGGCCCTGCTCTTCACTGTGACTTTGCTTCTCATGATTTTGCAGTGGTCTCCAGGCTGAAATGCAGTAAGAGTCCACATCTTGATTACCAGCAAAGGATAAACTCAAGGAAATTTCAAAGTTCTTATTCACATCATTGTCTCTTCCAACTCTACATCTTAAATCTACTCCAAGTAAAATAAAGACCTGAAAATGATTTTCTCCCTTCTAAATTAGTGTCTTCCTGGATTTTGTTTGACAGCTTATGGAAAATGGTATGGCAACACTTCTTGCCAACAGGAGGTTGGGAAACAACAAACAAACAAACAAACAAACTAACTAACAGAAGTACCTTTTCTCAAACTATATCAGATCATAGGCAGGTTGCAGGAACGTATAACCCTGTAGGGATCTGTATTGTTAAATACCATTTGATTTTTTTGGGGGGGTGGTACTGGGGTTCCTGGAAACCCTTCTACCTCCAGGCTACACTCCCAGACCTATTTTTATATTTTTATGTGGAAACAGGGTCTCTTAAGCCAGCGTGGCTGGCTTCGAACCTGCGCGCTCCTCCTGTCTCTGCCTCCCAAGCGTGGGGATTACAAGCGTGTGCCACCATGCTTGGCTCCATTTGATGTTTTGAATTCTCTGGCTCATGAGGGAGATCCCTACTGCCTAGTCAGCATTGCTACATGAAACTTAGGCTTTAGAAACTCTCTTGTGCTCTTTCACATAAATTTTAGCACCAGTGTTTTCAATTTCACTTTCAAGGACAAAACACAAAGGAACCAGTGCCTAGGGGCAAAAGACATATGCCTAAGCTTGTTGCCACCCTTAGTTTCTCCATATATAAAATTGCTTAAAAGATTAAAATTCCCTTTCCTCTTTTTAAATAGATCCCCAATAACCACAGGCAAAGACTTCATTTCCAAATGGATGAGAGATTCCTTCATCTTCTTGGTCATAGTTGGGATGAGGTGCGTGTGGTCATCACACACTAGTCACACAACTGTCCAGCTGCCGCTTCACCTGAAGCTCCTTACTCCCTGCATCCATCGGATCTTGGGCTTTGTCACTGCAGTGCATGGTACACCAGGCCAGGCGGTCCTGGAACTTCTCCAACTCGCTGCTCACCAGGCCGTGGGCTTGAGCCAGGGGCGCGTGGTCATGCTCTATGCACTGGGGCACTTGCTGCATGGATGCCTGGCTGTCTTCACAGCAGTTGGCATTGCAATGGAACAAGAGGCCCTGCATCTTTGGGTGTTCTCTCTCTCCATACTCTTCCACATGAAGCCCATCACCTCCTGTACCTGAGCTGCTGCACTCCATCATGGCGACCCCACGCTGCACTGTGCCGGTGCCCACTTGGGATCCGCGCACGTTCTGCCCCTCGCTGCCACATGGACTATAAAATTTTAATATTTGTGTTGCCCAAATGTACAGACTTAATTCCACTATGACCATCTTCTTTCCGGTTAATTTTGCTTTGTGGTTTTCCAAAAGAGCTATGCGACTGCTCCATCTCCTGCATCGGCTGCTTCAAAGACCTGGTGGAACTGTCTGGGCCTTCCAGCTGAGACCTATGGAACAATATAAAAATAATGTGTGAAAACAAAGAAAATTAAAGGATTTCTGACAAGTCGCATTTGGTTTTAAGTTTTACTAATTTCTATATGTAAATAAAAGATATATGTTCGTGCAAGAAAAAAAAAATAAAGGACTAAGGAAAGATCACCAATATTTTGGTCCTAGTCCTCTATGGTCAAATACAACACAGGGAATAAATGACGGGACTTCTAAGGGATTTGTAAATTCTGAAAATGCACCCATTCCCCCAAGAAGGGAGACTGTGGAGACCCCAGAGAAGGAGCCACCAACATATACTCTGCAAAAAAGGATCATCCGCGAGGAACATGTCCTCGGTGCTTCAAGAGAAGGCAAGTGGTCAGCAACGCCATGACATGCCCTGTCCTGAGATGGCACGACTGGAAAGGTGAAGTCTCATCAAGTCCCTAAGAGCACCCTGAGGAGCCCTGACTGACCTTAACGACACAGTTGTTAAAAGCATATGTTTGCCAGCTTGGCTTAGAATTTCCAGAAAAACAGTATAACCAGAGGCAAATGTGCTATTTTAAGGGTGACTGAAAGGATCTGTACTAAAGCCATTTATACAATATTCCTACCTTTAAACCTACAAAACAATAAAATATGACACCAAAACTCAAAATCTTCCTCCACCTAAGTCCTTATAAGATGCTGTAACATTAAACTTGTTGTTCTTGAACTTGTACAGGTCCAGGACCATCAAACTTCTACCAAAAAGTGGAAGTTCTTATTTCTGTAAACTCATAGAGAATATGAGGCCTCTTCAAAATCCTACAGACCCAAAACCTGTTTGAGCTAAGTAAAGGATAACATGCTGCATCTTTTTCAAGATTTGTGCCACAAAAGCTTTGCAGCATTAACGTATAATTACTCATGGCCTGTTGCAAATGGGTTGGCTACCTGGCCCCCAACTTGGAATGCTAACAAATAGATGGACAAGGTAATAGGCTATGACAAAACTATTATGGCACGATATCTGGATTACCGTAAGGGATTTTCCATGGAGATGCGCACTGAACCCCCCAAAATGACTTTGAGCCAAAATAACCAGACTCTTTCATCCTTCCAGCTCCAGATGACTACGACCAACCTTGTTACACGGTGCCCTCAATACCCTCATCCAAACTTGCTTCTCTTCACCCCGCCTTGCTGTCCATGCCCTTCACATTTCATCCCTTGTCCATATTTCCCGTAACAGATAAACTAGGGCAACAAAGGAGAGCCTGCTCTTACTTTTGCATTTGGGATGCCAGGAATTTCCTTGGATGTGTTGTTTTAATAGTACCAATAATTCAAAAGCATAACCAGTTATTTATTTATTTATTTAGGTACTGCAGGTGGAACCCAGGGCTTTTCTACCTCCAGGCTATATTATTATACCAATTTTGTAGTTTATTAGGAAACAGGGTCTCACTAAGTTGCTGAGAGCCTGACTAAGTAGCTGAGTCTGGCTTCGAACCTGTGTGGACCTCCTGTTTCATCCTCCCAAGCGCAGGGATTACAAGCGCACACCAACTCGCCCGGCTAGCATAACCAGTTTAATATATAATATGTAACAACAACTGGACAATACTTAATAATCAAATAAAATCGTTGGGAATGAATCCTCATGGAGGGCGTGGCTCCTGCGGTTTCTAACTCCTTTACTTGTTTTCTTCCTCATCCTACTCATTGGGCCATGCATAATCAACATGATTAGGTTGCAAATCAAAAAATTCACTAACCGCTCTATAGATGAGGTTCATCTCTTGCAGACATAGGCCAGTACATCCTCCTCCCAAATGCACAGGACCTCTGAAGCCCCTCACAGTGCCTGCAATGCAGCTCCTAGGCCTTGGCCACAGTCTTCTCTCGGCTCAGGACTTTAATGACAAACTCCAGCTTGCCCTGGAGTCCACAACCACATCGCTCACCTCCCTACAGGACAGGTGACCGCAGTGACCCAGGTTGCCTTACAAAATAGGCAAGCTCAAGACCTTCTTACAGCAGAAACGAGGAAACCTGTCTATTTCCACAGAAAGAATGTTGCTACTACATCAATGAATCTGGTCTGGTGAAACAAAACATACACACCTTAGTCAAGCTGGGCGAGGAGCTGGGAGCAAGATACCTGAGGGCTGACTCTTTCCTTTGCTGGTTTCAACCCCCCTGGCCACTCGGATCCTACCCATAATAGGGCCAGTGATCCTAATCTGTCTCTCTTTACTTTTAGCCCCTTACCTCTTAAGATTCATCTGTTCCTAAGTTGAAGAGAAATCACAAGTGACCATTAGCCAACTCCTGCTACGGCCTGCACCTGCCTGCCGTGGACCCTTGACTCCCTGACCTGGCCTATAGTCCCTAATTATACTCACCCTGGCCAGAAGGAAGTAGTTTGTGAGATGTGGCACCCCCTATCTTCAAAAGGCCGGGATGTTAGGTTGAAGCAGGGACGAGGCTGCCTCCCAGCCCTGAATGTTCGGTTCGCTGATGGGTGTAACTGCCTTTAAACAACAGTGGTCTTAGTGCCTTGGCCGATGCGTACAACCAAACACCGATGTCACCCAGTTCCTGACACAGGCGTTGCCTAGTTCCAATGACTTTGATATGGATCCTTGCTCAGGAAGTAACAACCTACCTGCCCAGAAAGCCCCTAAATCACCACTCTCCCCCGCCCTCAGGAAACAGCCCCACAATAGTTTCAACCTGCCAACCCAAGGTGCACTGGCCCCCCCTTTGGACTAGTGAACCTCACCCGGGAGTGCAGAATAAAGAGTTTCTTGGTTTTTACTTGAACTACTTGGCTCACTCCCTGCGTTGCAACTTCACACAGATAATCCATTGTTTTCCTGTTATCAAGAATTGCCTGATGTTCCTCACCTAGTTCACAGGCCTGGCTGGGCATGATGATACAGCCTGTAATTCCAATACGTGGGACCATGAGACAGGAGGATCACAGGTTCTAGAAAAACCTCAGCAAGTTAAGGAGACCCTGAACTTGCTGCAACTTACTGATAACCTGTTTCAAAATAAAAAATAAAAAGGACGGGGTGTAGCTTGAAGGTAAAATGTCCCTGGGCTCAATCACAGCACCACAAAAAATATAAAAAAGGTAACATTGGCCAGTTAGAGGGGCTCAGGTCAACCGTGGCCTCCCTTATTACAATGAGAGCAAAACGTTCACTATTAAGATGTTGACTGGTGCTTCCGCTGGGGCAAGAACCACTCTGGTTGCTGGGAGTTTCATGTCCAGCCAGGGGGCAGACAGTGAAGGTGTATCGAGCATTTGGGCTGTGACACCTATGGCGCAGCGAGCGCAAGCCGCGGGGTGCTGGCGTGTGTAGAGCAGGAGGTCAGGAATGGTGCCTTGAAGAGCTGACATGGAGGCTGAGAGGAGAGGAGGCAGCCAGTGAGGGACCCGGCCAGCGTTCAGGGCTCTCGGAACAGCCCAGGCAAAGGCCCTGATGGGCACCCCTGAGTATGGCCCCTTTGAAGAACAGAAAGGTGAGAGATGGAGAGAGGGAGCAGATGAGGTTGTGGGGCAGCCAGCTCAGACCGCACTCTCTCAAGGGTGCAGTTGTGTCTTCCCAGGGGAGAGTGAAACACCACTGGGGGACTGCAGGAGGACTGCAGGGTTGAGGCCAGTCTCAGCAACTTAGTGAGATCCTGTTTCAAAATAAAGATGGTTGTGGGTGTAGCTCAGAGGTAAAAATCCCCTAGGTTCAATCCCCAGCACCAAACAACAGCAACAGCAACAACAGTAACAACAACAAAAAACAACAACAACAAAAAACTTCTTAAATCCTCCCCTCAAAAAAAAAATTTCATAAGGGGGGAGAAATTAGAAAAATAATTTCCCAAAGGCTTCGTAGGGGCTGTTCATGAGGAAAAAAAATGGTTGAAGAACATTGTTCCAGAAGAGAAATGTGAAACGGAAAGAGAATGGTTTCCTTGAGCTGTGATGAAGCGCTAAGTCAGGGTGTGAGGTAGGGATCAGGCAGTGAAGTCAACCCTGAGCCCGGCTGTGCTGTCCCTGCAGACCCGCCTTCCCCTTCCCAGCCTGTGTCCTGCAGGCACCTGCCACTGCCCCACTCTTACTTTTCCTTTTTTTTTTTTTTTTTTTTTTTTTGCTTCTCTCCCCCCAGCTTATAATTCCTGCCTAGGCACCTGTCCCTTCTCCCTACCTCCGTCCATCTCTTCTGCCCTCACCACTCAGGTCTCCCCTAGGGCAAATAATAGCCACATCTGTAAAAAGCCATTTCAAGTATGTAGTAGAGTGGGGGATATATTGCTCCACACCTTTTATGATTCCTTTTCTCCTTCCCTATCTTGTTGCTGGGGATTGAACCCAAGGTCATTCTATCCCCGGTCTTATTCTATTTTCTATTTGGAAACAGGGGCTGCAGAGAGCCACTAAGTTGCTGAGCCTGGCTATGAACCTGCGATCCTCCTGTCTCAGCTCCCAAGTCCTGGGGTTACAGGCCTGTACTTATCTTTACAGGCCTACTGCTGATCTTTCTCAAATTTGATTTCAAATCCAAATTGAGTTTATCAACAAAAAGACACTTTACGCTAATGATATAAAGGAACTTAGACAAAAAATTTTAAGTAAATATTGGCAGAAGAATATAAAGCATGCCATTTTTTCCTCCTTAAAAAGTGTGCTGAAACCAGATACACCCAAAGCAACCATGGGAGAATCTCCATATATTTTGATTCTCAAAATTTTCAGGTTGTGGTTCACTTAGAGAGTAGAAATAAAAGGGCAAAGTTGAAGAAGATGGCACTAGCTGGATATATCTGGTCTCCAAGCTTCAGCAAGAGTTTCCATATCTATAACTTTGCCAGTCACCAGGTGGAAAGCTCCAAATTAATGTAATCAAGTGAAGATTTCCAAATGTATATTGATTATCTTTCTGCAACAAGGATTCAATAAAAATTCAACATCATTATTGAATAAAATTTAGAAAAAGCAAACTTGGGAGTTTTATTTCTTCATCTGATAATTTGTAGCCATTTAAAAATAGAATCAGGCCGGGCATGGTGGCGCACGCTTGTAATCCCCACGTTTGGGAGGCAGAGACAAGAAGATCATGCAGGTTCGAAGCCAGCCGCTCTGGCTTAAGAGACCCTGTTTTCAAATACAAAAAAGTATAAAATAGGTCTGGGAGTGTAGCCTGGAGGTAGAAGGGTTTCCAGGAGCCCCAGTACCACCAAAAATAAATAAATAAATAAATAAATAAATAAATAAATAAATAAGCATATATCTGGCAAAAAGGAAATTTTATTCCAATCTGCCTATGGTGTATATTCTTAGGTGTTTCCAGGTAAAAATCTGGCAAGTATTTTCTAGATTTTGGTCTTTATCTGGCAAAACATAATTGCCTGCCCAGGGCACAGGTCTCAGAACAGTCTTTTGCATTCTTTTCAATGTTCCTCAGTCATCAATTGGGCCTGCAAGCCTCTGTCTGGGCTACAGTTTCCAGCTAAAGCTGGGTGAAAGAGCACAGCGATTTCCCTGTGGGTTTCTATGCATCAGAGCTGGCGGTATGTGTGGGGTCTCTGCTCACTCTTTTGCTGGATGGAGCAGGAGGAAGAGGGGGAGGGGCAGACCTGAGTGACCCCAGATGCCCAGACTCTGCCCCAGGGGCCATTTCCTAGCCAGGCTTCCCCGGGCCCTCCAAAGGTGAGTTGGGTTTAAACTCCTGGAGGGTTTCATGGGCTATTCCTGGCAGGAAACAGAGTGGACAGGCCCAGAGGCAGCAACAGGAAGGCTGGATCCAGCCAGAGCAGAATGCTCGGAAGTGAAGGCTAAGTCCTAGCTCAGGCTCTTCCTATATAGGGTCCTTAGGAGAACAGAGGTGTGGCCAGTAGCAGGGCTAGGAGAGTCATGTCCAGGAGAGGGCATGGCTGGTAGGTTAAGACCAGCTATTTTAAAAGTTGCAGCGCAAACAGGGCCCAGTGGTGCATACTTATAATCCCAGGACTAGGAGGCTGAGAGAGGGGCATCACAGTTTCAAGGCCAGTCGCAGCAACTTAGTACAACCCTGTTTGTAAATAAAACTAAAGTAGGGCTGGGGTGTAACTCAAAAGTAGAACGCCCCTGGATTCAGTCCCAAGAAACACACACACACACACACACACACACACACACACTTTGCCAGCACACATACAAAAAAGTACATAAAAAAATAAAAGCACAGCAAAAGGAAAATAAATATTTGTTGAGCTAAGGTGAGGAGCCTTTCTGACTCTGCCATCTGTTTCTAATCCACCGAGAACAATGCTGATAAAGAGTTGATTTGCTGTGAAAAGCTGCATTGTGTATTAGCTAGTGTAGTTCATACTGATTAACAAAGATGACACAAAGTGCAATATCTCACTCAGAGAGAGTGGGAGGAGTGGGAAATTTCTTTCTTTCTAAAAAAATCACAAAATGTACTTCAGGGATCTGGGGACAAATACAACCCCAGAACTAAGATCCTTTCTGTTTTCTTTTCTTCCACATCACAGGGTGTTGTCTTTGGCTTCCTGTTTGAAGCTGAGTAGTGGTCAGAAAACACTGATTATATATTTCAGAAAAGTAAGTCACCTGGGGAAATCTACTCCCAGGGAGGCTGGGGAATGTGGGTAACAGGGCAGCAGGTGGCAGGCTATAATTACAGTGTTGAGAAAGGAGAGACTGGATCTTGGAATGCTTTGTGCCACACACTAGAAAAGAAGAAAATTTTCTCTGTGGTTACTGCCATTATTTTAAATCTAGTAGCTTTTGCTGAAGGGTGCTGAGTATGTGTTCAAGGAATACAGTTGAAGTCTTATAAGCAATTTATCAGCATTTGGTTCAGGGGAGGAGTTGAACATTTGAGAATGATTGATTCTGCCTTTTAGCATTACTTAGATGATAATTTTACCAGAATTAAGGCAAGTAAGTTTTCTCATTTTGAGGATAGAGAGTTGATAAGAGGGAGAACTGGTAAAGTTACAATTTTGTTTAATTGTAAGATGTCATGCTTATTTATTTATTTATTTATTTATTTTTTAGTGGTACTGGGGATGGAACCCAGGGGCTTTCTATCTCTGGGCTATACCCCCTGCCCTATTTTATAATTTATTTGGAAACAGGGTCTAAGTTGCTAAAAGCCTCACTAAGTAGCTGAGGCTGGCTTCGGACCTATGCAATCCTCCTGTCTCAGCCTCCTAAGTGCTAGGATTACAAGTGTGCGCCACCATGCCCAGTTTATGCTTATTTTAATTCATTTCAACATCAGGGGACTTCTAGCCTCCTGCAGGACAAAATGTGAACAATGCTTCTTGCTAAGCCCAAGGTGGGTTTTTCCTTCTGAATGAATGTTGTAGTAGCCAGCTTCTATTACCATTGTGAAATGCCTGATATGACTAACAGATAAAGTGAAGAGCTTTATGTAGTTCACAGTTTTGAAAGTCAATCAAAAATAAAATTAAAGACAAAGAAAGAAAGGAAGCAAGGAAGAAGGAAAGAAAGGCCGCAGAATCTTCCAAGTTCAACTGCACCCCTATTTTGCTATAAGAAGCTTCCGTTTTGTTTTTGGTAGTGGTACCAGGGGTTGAGCCAAGGGCATTCTACCTGTGAGCTACAACCCCAGCCCTTTTAATTTTTACTTTGAAACACTGTCTCACTAAGTTGCTGAGTGTCTTGTTAAGTTGCTGAGACTGGCCTTGAACCTGTGATCCTCCTGTCTCAGTCTCCCAAGTACTAGGATTACTTGTGTGTACCACCACGCCCAGCTCAGTTTCTGTGTGTGGGGGGGCTTTTTTTTGCCAACATCTAAGATAAAAGATCCCAAAGGCCATCTGGGGGAACTGGGCAAGTAGAAATCCAGCCCCAACTCCTAATGATCTAAAATGCTAATCCTGTAAGAAACTCCCTTCTACTTGGAAGGAAATGAAGTGATCACCAAAGGAATGTCCAATGCTTACAGGGACAGAAGGTCATGGTCACAGAGTGAGCCTGGGACTGGCAAGAGCACACTGGACGATGTGTATACATTAGACTTAAGGCCCTGGGTCAGTTCCAGTCCTAAAAGGCAGAGGCCAGGTTGAAATGAAATGTTAAAAATGCTTTCTAGGGAACCATTGGAGGGGAGATGCAGGAGCAGGTGGAGGCTCAGACCAGGACACAGGCTCAGCACCAGGGCAGGCAGTGGGGCAGGGGCTGGGGTAGGAGGAGCTGCACACACCAAGGCCTCCAGAAATGTGTTGGTCAGGACATCCTGTCAGAGGATGGCAATGTCTTGGTCAGGGGATGTCTTGGTCAGGGCATCTTGTCAGAGAATCCTGTCAGGGCATCATCAGCAGAGATGACCCCAGGGGAGCGCTGTGGTGGGCAGGAAACAGCAGCTCTGCTGTCCCCATGCACAAGTCCTTAGCTGGGATCAGCTTGGAGAAAGCCCAGCCAAACCATGAAATCCTCTCTCTCTCCTCCCCTCCCCTCTTCTCTCTCTCCTCTCTCTTCTCCTCTCCTTTTTTCTCTCTCTCCTCTCCTCTTCCTTCCCCTCTTTTTTCTCTCTTCTCATCTCTCTATCCTCTCTCCTCTCTTCCTCTCTCCTCTCTTCCTCTCTTCTCTCTCTTCTCTCTCTCCTCTCCCTTTGCCTCCCCTTTTCTCTCTCCTCTCTTCTTCCTTCCCCTCCTTTTTCTCTCTTCTCTCTCTTCTCCTCTCCTTTCCTTTCCTCTCCCCTCTTCTCTCTCCTCTCTCCTCTTCTCTCTCTCCTTTTCTCTCTCTCCTCTCCCCTCTTCTCTCTCTCCTCTCCCCTCTTCTCTCCCTCCTCTCCCCTCTCTTCCTCTCTTCTCTCTTCTCTCCTCTTCTCTCTCTCCTCTCCTCTCCCTCTCTCCTCTTCTCTCTCTCCTCTCCCCTCTCTTCCTCTCTTCTCTCTCCTCTCCTCTTCTCTCTCTCCTCTCCCCTCTTCTCTCTCCTCTCTCTTCTCCTCTCCTCTCCCTCTCTCCTCTCCCCTCTTCTCTCTCTCCTCTCTCCTCTTCTCTCTCTCCTCTCCTCTCTTCTCTCTCTCCTCTCCTCTCCCCTCTCTTCCCCTCTTCTCTCTCTCCTCTCTCCTCTTCTCTCTCTTTCCTCTTCTCTCCCCTCTCTTTCTCTCTTCTCTCTCTCCCCTCTTCTCTCGCCTCTCCCTCTCTCCTCTCCCTCTCTCCTCTCTCCTCTTCTCTCTCCTCTCCTCTCCCCTCTTCTCTCTCTCCTCTCCTCTCCCTCTCTCCTCTCTTCTCTCTCTCCTCTCCTCTCCCTCTCTCCTCTCTCCTCTCCTCTCTCCTCTCTTCTCTCCTCTCCTCTTCTCTCTCTCCTCTCTCTTCTCCTCTCCTTTTTTCTCTCTCTCCTCTCCTCTTCCTTCCCCTCTTTTTTCTCTCTTCTCATCTCTCTATCCTCTCTCCTCTCTTCCTCTCTCCTCTCTTCCTCTCTTCTCTCTCTTCTCTCTCTCCTCTCCCTTTGCCTCCCCTTTTCTCTCTCCTCTCTTCTTCCTTCCCCTCCTTTTTCTCTCTTCTCTCTCTTCTCCTCTCCTTTCCTTTCCTCTCCCCTCTTCTCTCTCCTCTCTCCTCTTCTCTCTCTCCTTTTCTCTCTCTCCTCTCCCCTCTTCTCTCCCTCCTCTCCCCTCTCTTCCTCTCTTCTCTCTTCTCTCCTCTTCTCTCTCTCCTCTCCTCTCCCTCTCTCCTCTTCTCTCTCTCCTCTCCCCTCTCTTCCTCTCTTCTCTCTCCTCTCCTCTTCTCTCTCTCCTCTCCCCTCTTCTCTCTCTCCTCTCCTCTCCCTCTCTCCTCTTCTCTCTCTCCTCTCCCCTCTCTTCCTCTCTTCTCTCTCCTCTCCTCTTCTCTCTCTCCTCTCCCCTCTTCTCTCTCCTCTCTCTTCTCCTCTCCTCTCCCTCTCTCCTCTCCCCTCTTCTCTCTCTCCTCTCTCCTCTTCTCTCTCTCCTCTCTCCTCTTCTCTCTCTCCTCTCCTCTCCCCTCTCTTCCCCTCTTCTCTCTCCCCTCTCTCCTCTTCTCTCTCTTTCCTCTTCTCTCCCCTCTCTTTCTCTCTTCTCTCTCTCCCCTCTTCTCTCGCCTCTCCCTCTCTCCTCTCCCTCTCTCCTCTCTCCTCTTCTCTCTCCTCTCCTCTCCCCTCTTCTCTCTCTCCTCTCCTCTCCCTCTCTCCTCTCTTCTCTCTCTCCTCTCCCCTCTTCTCTCTCCTCTCTCCTCTTCTCTCTCCTTTTCTCTCTCTCCTCTCTCCTCTTCTCTCTCCTCTCCCCTCTTCTCTCTCTCCTCTCCTCTCCCTCTCTCCTCTCTCCTCTCCTCTCTCCTCTCCTCTCTCCTCTCCTCTCTCCTCTCCTCTCTCCTCTCCTCTCTCCTCTCTCCTCTTCTCTCTCCTTTTCTCTCTCTCTCCTCTTCTCTCTCCTCTCCTCTCCCCTCTTCTCTCTCTCCTCTCCTCTCCCTCTCTCCTCTCTTCTCTCTCTCCTCTCCCCTCTTCTCTCTCTCCTCTCCTCTCCCTCTCTCCTCTCTCCTCTCCTCTCTCCTCTCCTCTCTCCTCTCCTCTCTCCTCTCCTCTTCTCTCTCTCCTCTCTCCTCTTCTCTCTCTTTCCTCTTCTCTCCCCTCTCTTTCTTTCTTCTCTCTCTCCCCTCTTCTCTCTCTCCTCTCTCTTCTCCTCTCCTCTCCCTTCATCTCCCCTCTTCTCTCTCTCTCCTCTCCTCTCTCTCTCTCCTCTCCCCTCTTTTCTCTCTCCTCTCTCTTCTCCTCTCCTCTCCCTCTCTCCTCTCTCCTCTCTCCTCTCCTCTCTCCCCTCCTCTCCCCTCTTCTCTCTCCCCTCTCTCCTCTTCTCTCTCTTTCCTCTTCTCTTCCCTCTCTTTCTCTCTTCTCTCTCTCCTCTCCTCTCCCTCTCTCCTCTCTCCTCTCCCCTCTCCTCTCTCTCCCCTCCTCTCCAGGGTCATTCCACCTCTAAGCCACACCCCTAGTCCTATTATTTTCATTCTTTCTGTCTTAAACAGGGTCTCACTGAGTTGTGGAGGGCCTCACCATGTGGCTGAGGCTGGCTGTGCATCTGCAATCTCCCTATCTGAGCTTCCCAAGTCCTGGGATTAACAGTATGCACCCCACACTCTGCAAGGGAGCCCTGTTTTTAAAAAATCAGGGAAGGTGTATGTAGCTCAGAGGTAGGACGTCCCCTGGTTCTATCCCTAGTACCCTCCCAGTACACAGATGCATGAGCTTTCATCAAAATTAAGTTAGAACATTGCAACCTATGTAGAGCTTCAGCATTGCTGTTGAACATCCTATAAATGTCACTTGAATGCTTGGCCGCTTCCCTCCTGGTGAGAGAGGTAGTTGCGGGCTTCTTGGGACGCTGTGTGCAGGGGTGGAGTTGCTAGCAAGGCACCAGGCCAGCACTCCTTCGTGTTGATGGTTCTTTCTGACATGTGTCTGAGTCTCATTAAGTTTCTGAGGGCTTAACTTCCTTTGCTAGCCTCAAACCTGGGATCCTCCTGTCTCAGCCTCCCAAGTACCGAGATACAGGTGTGAACCACCTCACCTGGCTATCTTGAGTAGATGTAATATCTGGTCTGATTGCGGTGGGATTGGGGCTGCTTTATAAATGGCTGATTTATCGTTTTCATTAGCTGGTGAGTTTCACCTTGCCTTCAGGGGTCTTTTAATTTTTTGAAATGGACTGTAGGTGGAGGCTCTCTGCTTCATTGCCCAGGCTGATTTTGATCCCCTAGACCTCTTTCCTTGACCCCCTAGGTAGCTGGGATTACAGGCAAGCACCACTGTGTCCCATTTGCCTCAGGGATCTTGTGGTCTGTATAAGCTCACATTCTGAGCACCAGCCAGATCTTGTTCTATGAATCAGGCCTCTAGCAGGTCAGCCACTGGTTTCCCATTTTAATTAGTGTCTCAGCTGTATCTACAAGTCTTCAAGCTTTCCATAGCACACCAGGTCATTTAATACCAGGAAACTTGTCTACTAACTGCTACTTAGCTGAAGTGTTGATTATTGCATGACCCACAGATCCTAAGACTTTGCCTTGAGGAGAGGATCATATACTCTTCAGTTGAGGTGGCCTTAGGTGCCACACCCTCCTGGAGACCTCTTCCTGTAGTGCAGAGGCCACATCCACCCTCCAAGAAGGCAAGATAATATCTGCGAGAGGAAATTCAGCTAGATCAGAACCTGGAGTGTTAAAACTTGGGCAGTTGCAACATAGCTGTGTGGTCTTACTTGGGTTGGGAAAGAAATGGTGAGAAGATTAAGATTTTGATAAGGTTGGGCAGTAATATGAGAAGAAGAAAACGAGACTCTCATGAAGGCTCAGGCCAGCAGTTGAAAATGTTGGGTTATTTTAGCCAGAAGGATGTGGATGTATGGGACACAGAAGTGTGCAGTGTCTGCGACTGCACAGAATCAGGTGTGGACCAGTTGTGCTGTTGCCATGACTCCACAGGAGCAACCAAGGAAGGCCTGGGCTGCAGGGTAGTGTGAGAGGGACCGATCCAGAAGGCCTCTGGCTTTCTGTGTTCCTGACACAGGTCATCTGCAGCATGTCCTTGTGCCGCATAAGTCAATAGGGAGAAATACAAGGAATAGCTTGGGAATCTGAACATGGGAACAGAAAAGGCTATTTCAAAGAATCTAACGTTGTTACAGAGGACAAGTTCCACTGTTTGGAAGTTCAGAAACTATTGTTCTCTTATTTGGATACTGGGGATGGGACCCTGAGTCATTCTACCTCCCAGCTGCACCCCCATTCCTTTTCATTTGTTTATTTTTGTTTTGAAACAGGATCTGGCTAGGCTGCTAAGAGTCTTGCTAAATTCCTGAGGCTGGTCTTAAACCTGTAATCCTCTTGTTGTAGTCTCTCAAGTACTGGGATTACAGATGTGTGCCACCATGCCCAGCTCTACACACTTTCTTTAGTCATAGTCTACAAAAAGGAATGTGATAGCAGAGAAATTAGATATTATATCCTATAATAGCCAGTCTTATCAAGTCAAGGATTTGTCTCTTTGTTTAGATAAATGGCAATCGAGGATGATATCATTATGTCTTGGGACAAAGTTTTTCCATCAAGAGACATGTCCCCACTAAAGAGAGAAATATTATATTTTTATGTTCAAACATGTCTTTTGAGTTAAATCTTTTAAGTGTTGGGCATGTTTCAATGAATTACCAAATGTGTTAGAGCAAAGAATGAGGGTTCATCTACATGCTGAATGAGGGTTCATTCTCAAGATAAAACCGAATCCTTTACATTGACATTTAGAGCTGGACATGGTATCACACACCTGTAATCCAAGAACTTGGGAGGCTGAGACACTAGGATCCTAGGTTCAAGACTAGCCTCAGCCACTTAGTCACACTCTCAGGAATCTATCTATCAAGATCCTGTTACAATAGAGAAGAAAGAGAGGAAGAAAGAAAGAGAGGAAGGAAGAAAGAAAGAGAGAGAAAGAGAGAAAGAAAGAGAGAGAAAGAAAGAAAGAAAGAAAGAAAGAAAGAAAGAAAGAAAGAGGGAGGAAGGAGGGAAGGAAGAAAGAAAAGAAAGGAAGAAAAAAAGGAAGAAGACATAACAGATAAATACAATGACATTGGCTGTCTGGGGAAAATAAGGCTGTATACTTATGAGGAATAATAATCCAAGTGTATTGCAGATTTTGCCAGGTGAAGGCAACTGGGTGTTGGGAGTCAGAATGGAGGAAGAGTGAAGTAATTCATGTAAGGGGTATGGGATTGAGGATGGAGTCAGGGTTAAAAACTTAAGAGGAAATCTTGGCTTTATTAGTTTACTTATGGTCCACAGGTCTTAGACTAGTTGGTGTTCTTCTCATCAGATTTTTTAAAACTTCGACTTAACCAAGAGTGGTGGCACACACCTGTAGTCCTAGTACTTGGGAGACTGAGACACAATGATCATAGGTTTGAGGCCAGCCTCAGCAACTTCACAAGACGTGCAACAACCTAATGAGACCTAAATAAAAAACGAAACAGGGCTGGAAATGTGTCTTGGAGGTTGAATGTCCCTGAGTTCAATCTCCAGTACAAAAATAATATTAAAATTTATTTTATTTACTTAACATATTTATGATTTTATTGGTGCATTATAGTCTCATATCATAATTTAAATAATGTTGACAATGACATATATGTACACAGCACTTGATGCCCCCCTCCCCCATTTGCCTGCTTCCCAATTTCAAGTACCCAGACTGATGATGGCATAGTCACATGAATACATATAATTGGTGATAGTATTTTCATTAATAAACTTCAGTCTTGACTTCCGGAAAGATGGTGACTGAGAAAAGCGGGGCTTAAGAGCCCCGCTAACAACCAATCTCCATTACCACAAAATCAGCGCCTTTCATAGCCAGAAAACACCATCACCAGAGAAACAAAAAATCACCAGGCTCCAGAGAGGAGGGGGACTCAGAACGGAGCTCAGAGCCACAGAGGAGATACGCCAGCCTCACGCCCGAGGACGCGGCAGCAGCGCCTTACTGCCGGTGGCAGCGGCGAGATCACTGGATGGCTACGGCTACAGACCAAAGCACTCAACAGCTCACCAGGCTCCAGAGAGAAGTGGCGGACAGCGAGCCGAGGGACTCAGAGTGGAGCTCAAAACCAGAGAAGAAATACGCCAGCCTCATGGCCGAGGGCATGGCAGCAGCACCATATTGCCACCAGCGGCAGCAGCAGCGAATTCACTGAGTCCACTACAGCTCCATCTACGTACTCAAGAACAGTGAGTCAAATTGAGGGCCCCAGAGGAGAAATTCCAGTACTGCACTCCCAGGGACTTGACCCAGTGGGGGAGTGGCGGTGGCAGAGATATCACACCATAGGAGAACGCCCAACCTGGCACCCACATCGTCTAAAGCAGCCTCTATAGACTTCCTGGGTCTGAGACTCTGTGATACAACCCAGTAAAGGAGTAGTGGGATCTGAAATACCACAGACTCAAGACCCAGAGCACCTTAAGTGAAGTCATAGTGACCCAAGGGAAGAACCCAGAGAAGGCACAAACTTCCAAAATCATAGGAAAGAGGAATAACAATGGAGCAATGAATGCCCACAACCCCACAACATCAGAACCCAATAAAACAGAAATTCAGAGATTTCTAGAAGATCAAATCAGGAAAATAACTGTAGAAATAATAGAGGTGTTACGAAAAGAATTCAGAGAGAGCCAAAAAGAGATAAAGAATGCAATTAATGAAGTAAAGGCCTCAATTCAAAGTACAAACAACCGATTAGACCACATGGAGAATAGAATCTCGCTCTTAGAAGATGATCAATCCAAAAATGAACGCATAATTTCTAATCTAGAAAAAATATCTGACAGCAGGAATCTGACATTGAAGAAATATGGGTCCATTTTAAGAGAGCTAACCTAAGAATAATTGGAATAGAGAAGGGAAAAGAAGGTGTAACCAAAGGGATCAACAATGTCTTCAAGGAAGTAATAGAAAAATTTCCAAACAGAGCAAGAAGTCGATACACAGGTCCAGGAAACTTATAGAACTCCCTTTAGACAGGATCGGAGAAGAGGATCCCCACGCCACATAATTGACAAAATGACCAATGTGGAAGCCAAGCAGAGAATCTTTTTTTTTTTTTAAATTTTATTTTATTGGTGCACTGTATTCATACATCATAGTGGGATACAAACTTTTGTAGACATACATGCACACATCGCCCAGTCAGCCCCCACCCGATCCCCACCCCATTCTCTCCCCATCCCTCCTTCCCATGCTTGGCTTAGTGGTTGACATCTAGTATTATAGCAATTTATCCAAAATTAAAAATGATAATCTCACATAACAGTTTCATTTGTCTGATACCAAGCATTTGATGATTTAAAGATAGCATTTCAATATTTCTTTTTGCTTTCTTTCTTACTAGAGCATATTTTTTTCTGTTTTTTTAGGTGAAACTATCATATATTTATATACTTATTTTTCAGAAAAAAATCTATCCTAATATGGAATATGAATTCTAGATACCCAAAACGATCTTGAAAAAGAACAAAGCTAGCAGATATATATTTTCTGATTTCAAACCATATAAAGCTACAATAATTGAAACAGTGTAGTACTGTTCTAAAGGCAGATATATAGACCATTGGAGTTAAATACAAGCCTAGAGCTAAATTCTTCCCTATATTGTCAAGTTATTTTTGACAAGGTTTCCACGAACATTTGGTGGTGGAAATAATAATCTTTTAACTAAATATTGTTGAAAAATAATAATTACATGGAAAAGAATAAAATTGGACCTTTACCTAATCCCATATACAAGTATTAACTCAAAATAGATAAAAGACCTAAATATAAATCTTAAGACTATAAACTTTTAGGAGAAAATCTGGGTCATAAAACCTCACAACATTGAAATTGGCAGTGATTTCTTGGATATGATTTCAATGGCACAGGCAACAGAAGAATATACAAACTCCCTAAAAAATAAAAGAAAATATTGTATATCCAAAGACAATGTAAACAGAGTTAAAAGTTACTAATAGAATTGGATAAAATATTTCCAAATGCTATATCTGAAGGTATATTAATATTCCAACTAGAAATCCTAAAAATTAACAACAATAAAGGCAAACAATACAACTTAGAGATAGGTAAAAGACTAACATAAATAATGAATCTCCACAGATAACCAATCTTAGTTGTCTGTTGGATGGAAACTCTTGTTTCTCTGGTTCTGGTGAGTGTTACCTATTTCTTCTTTGTAGTTAATCTCTTTGAGTATTTTCTCTAGCGCTGGTTTTGAAGACATAAATTCCTTCAGTTTCTGTTTGTCATGGAAGCTTCTTATTTCTCCATCTAATTTGATAGAAAGTTTTGCTGGATAGGAAATTTTTGGCTGGAAGTTGTTTTCTTTCAGAGTTTGGAATATGTTACTCCAAGCCCTTCTGGCTCTCATGACTTGGTTTGGGAAGTCTGGAGTGATTCTAATTGGTTTGCCTCTGAATGTCACTTGGCCCTTTGTTTTTGTTGCCTTTAAGATTCTCTGCTTGGCTTCCACATTGGTCATTTTGACAATTATATGGCGTGGGGATCCTCTTCTCTGATCCTGTCTAAAGGGAGTTCTATAAGTTTCCTGGATCTGTGTATCAACCTCTTGCTCTATATTTGGAAAATTTTCTGCTATTACTTCCTTGAAGAGATTGTTGATCCCTTTGGTATCACTTTCTTTTCCCTCCTCTATTCCAATTATTCTTAGGTTAGCTCTCTTAAGATGGGCCCATATTTCTTCAATGTCAGATTCCTGCTGTTGGATATTTTTTTCTAGATTAGAAACTATGCATTCATTTTTGGATTGCTCATCTTCTAAGAGCGAGATTCTGTTCCCCATGTGGTCTAATCGGTTGTTTGTGCTTTGAATTGAGGCCTTTACTTCATTAATTGCATCCTTTATCTCTTTTTGGCTCTCTCTGAGTTCTTTTCGAAGCACCTCTATTATTTCTACAGTTATTTTCCTGATTTGATCTTCTAGAAATCTCTGATTTTCTGTTTTATCAGGTTCTGATGTTGTGGGGTTGTGCACATTCATTACTCCAGTGTTATTCCTCTTTCCCATGATTTCGGAGGTTTGTGCCTTCTCTGGGTTCTTCCCTTGGGTCACTATGGCTTCACTTAAGGTGCTCTGGATCTCGAGTCTGTATTATCTCAGACCCCACTACTCCTTTACTGGGTTGTATCACAGAGTCTCCGACCCAGGGAGTCGATAGAGGCTGCTTTAAACTATGGGGGGTGCCAGGTTGCACGTTTTCCTATGGTGTGATATCTCTGCCACCACCACTCCCTCACTGGGTCAAGTCCCAGGAGGCCCAATACTGCGATTTCTCCTCTGTGGCCCGCAATTTGACTCACTGTTCTTGAGTACACAGATGTAGCTGTACTGGACTCGGTGAATTCACTGCTGCTGCCGCCGCCGGTGGCAATATGGCGCCGCAGCCATGCCCTCGGCCATGAGGCTGGCGTATTTTTTCTTCTCTGGTTTTGATTTCCACTCTGAATCCCTGCAGCGTGTGCTGAGCTCAGCCACTGGGAGCTTTAAATGCTGTCTGCGCCGAAAGATCCTGCCTGGCTGTTCCGCAGCGGCTCTCCTGGCTTGCTGTCGCCGTCCGCTGAGTTCGCCGCTGCCGCCGGCAGTATGGCGCTGCTGCCGCGTCCTCGGGCGCGTGTGTCTCCTCTGTGGCCCTGAGCTCTGTTTTCAGTCCGCTTTCTCTCTGGAGCCTGGTGGTTTTTTTTGTTTTTCTGGTGATGGTGTTTTCTGGCTATGAAAGGCGCTCTTTTTGTGGTAATGGAGATTGGTTGTTAGCGGGACTCTTAAGCCCCGCTTTTCTCGGTCGCCATCTTCCCGGAAGTCCCAAGCAGAGAATCTTAAAGGCAACAAAAACAAAGGGCCAAGTGACATTCAGAGGCAAACCAATTAGAATCACTCCAGACTTCCCAAACCAAGTCATGAGAGCCAGAAGGGCTTGGAGTAACATATTCCAAACTCTGAAAGAAAACAACTTCCAGCCAAAAATTTCCTACCCAGCAAAACTTTCTATCAAATTAGATGGAGAAATAAGAAGCTTCCATGACAAACAGAAACTGAAGGAATTTATGTCTTCAAAACCAGCGCTAGAGAAAATACTCAAAGAGATTAACTACAAAGAAGAAATAGGTAACACACTCCAGAACTAGAGAAACAAGATTTTCCATTCAACAGACAACTAAGATTGGTTATCTGTGGAGATTCATTATTTATGTTAGTCTTTTATCTATCTCTAAATTGTATTGTTTGCTTTGATTGTTGTTAATTTTTAGGATTTCTAGTTGGAATATTAATATACCTTCAGATATAGCATTTGGAAATATTTTATCCCATTCTATCAGTAACTTTTAACTCTGTTTACATTGTCTTTGGATATACAATTTATTTTTTTTATTTTTTAGGGAGTTTGTATACTCCTCTGTTGCATGTGCCATTGGAATCATATCCAAGAAATCACTGCCAATTTCAATGTTGTGAGGTTTTATGACCCAGATTTTCTTCTAAAAGTTTATAGTCTTAAGATTTATATTTAGGTCTTTTATCTATTTTGAGTTAATATTTGTATATGGGATTAGGTAAGGGTCCAATTTTATTCTTTTTCGTGTAATTATTATTTTTCAACAATATTTAGTTAAAAGATTATTATTTCCTCCACCAAATGTTCGTGGAAACCTTGTCAAAAATAACTTGACAATATAGGGAAGAATTTAGCTCTAGGCTTTTATTTAACTCCAATGGTTTATATATCTGCCTTTAGAACAGTACTACACTGTTTCAATTATTGTAGCTTTATATGGTTTGAAATCAGAAAATATATATCTTCTAGCTCTGTTCTTTTTCGAGATCGTTTTGGGTATCTAGAGTCCATATTCCATATTAGGATAGATTTTTTTCTGAAAAATAAATATATAAATATATGATAGTTTCACCTAAAAAAAAAAGAAAAAAATATTCTCTGGTAAGACAGAAAGCTAAAAGAAATATTGAAATGTTATCTTTAAGTTATCAAAAGCTTGGTATCAGACAAATGAAACTGTTATGTGAGATTATCATTTTTAATTTTGCATAAATTGCTATAATACTAGATGTCAACCACTAAGCCAAGTTGGGAGGGAGGGATGGGGAGAGAATGGGGTGGGGATCGGGTGGGGGCTGACTGGGCAATGTGTGCATGTATGTCTACAAAAGTTTTTTGTATCCCACTATGATGTATGAATACAGTGCACCAATAAAAATTTAAAAAAAAAAAACCTTCAGTCTTCCTCCTCCCCTCCTTTTCCTCCCTGGCCCCACCGCTGTTTCTCCTCCATCATCTGGAGTCCCTCTGGTATCCCAGTTGCTCCTTAGCTTGCACATATTAGAGAAAACATATGACCCTTCACTTTCTGCAATTGGCTAAACTCACTTAACATAATGTTCTCCAGGCCCTTTTAACTTTATTTCTTAGGATAGTATTTGATATACAGAAAAAACTAAGTAGATAATGCAGCATTCCCATGTATTTTAATTCCATAGAAAGTACAGGGATTCACTGCATATCCCACTTACTCTCTCTACAGTTTTATCATTATTAGCATCTTGCTTTAATATTCATTTATTACAATTAGTGAATCAACATTGATACATTATCATTAAGTAAAGACTACAGTCTACGTTATGCTTCACTCTTGGTGTTGTACAGTTCTAAGGAGTTCGACAAAGGTTTAGTGTTAACATCTGTTATAGTATCACTCAGATTAGCTTCACCGCCCACAAAGTCCCTTGTACTCTACCTATTCCTCCTTCTCACCTTCTCCAAGCTCTTGACAATCACTGATCTTTTTTTATTGCCTTTATAGTTTTTTACTGTCCAGAGTGTTATATAGTTGGCATCATGTAGTACTCGTCCTGTTTAGACTGGCTTCTTCCACTTACCAATATGCACTTATTGTTTCTCCATGTCTTTTCATGGCTTGATAGCTTATTCATTTTTTGCTGCGTATTTCATTGTATGGATGTACCACATTTTTTTTATTTGTTCACTCATTGAATGACATTTTGGTTGCTTCCTGTTTTGACAATTATTAATATATTTGAATACATATTCATGTGCAGGTTTTTGTGTTGACATAATAGGTTAAGTACATAGGTCATATGGTAAAGAATATTTAGTTTTTTAAGACACTTTCAAACTGTCTTACACAGGGGCTGTGCTTCTTTGCTTTTCCAACAACCACAAATGAAAATTCCTGTGCTCTACTTGTTTGTCAGCATTTTGTATTGGCCATTTTGGGGGATTTTAGCCATTTTAGTAGGTGCATAGAGATAAATCATTATCATTATTATTGTTATTATTATTATTATTATTATTATTATTATTATTGGAATGGAACTCAGGGCATTCTACCTTTGAGCTACATCCTCAGCTTTTTTTAAATTTTTAATTTGAAACAGGACCTCTCTAAATTGCAAAGGGCCTAAGTAAGTAGCAGCCTCCCAATTACTGGAATTACAAGTGTGTAACACCATGCCCTGCTTCCAGCCATATTTTGGGGGTTTTATTTTGAAACAGGATTTCACTAGGTTGAGGGGAATCTCAGTATTTGCCGAGGCTTTCGTCAAACCTGAGATACTCCTGCTTAGGTCTTCCAGCTACTGGGATTACAGGTATGTGTCAAAATGCCTGTCTTGGGCATCTTTTGATACACATATTTCTGTTTGTATATCTCCAGTGAGGTGTCTTTTTCTGAATTTTTACTTTAATTATTATAACACATATGTGGTAATACAGATATAAAACAGATTTCACCACCTTAACATCTCTAAGTGTACCACTTATTAGTCTTAAGTACATTCATAATATTGTACAATCAGTATCCAGAAAAACATTTTGTCTTTTGGTAGTGGTTCTGGGGATTTAACCTAAGAGCATTCATTCTACCTTTGAGCTATACCCTAGGCCTACTTTATTTAGAAACAGGGTCTTGCTGATTTGGTGATGGTCTTGCTAGATTGGTGAGGCTGCCCTTGAACCTGCAATCCTCCTGTCTCAGACCCCTAAGTACTGGAATTACAGGTTTGCACCACTGTGCTGTGCTCAACTCAGAAGTCTGAACATCTTGCAACACATAAACTTCATTATGCTCTAAAAAGAAGCTCCCTGTTTTCCCCTACCTCACCACCTCCAGCACTGTCCTGCAAGATCTGTAATATCTCTAAAATCTGCCAGACTTGCAAGAGGAAATTCAGCCAAATCAGGACCTGGAGTGTTAAAACTTGAGCAGTTGCAACACATCTGTGTGGTCTTACTTGGGTTGGGAAAGAAATGGTAAGAAGATTAAGATTTTGATAAGGGTGGGCAGTAATAAGAGAAGAAAAAAAAACAAAAGACTCTCATGAGGCCGGTCCCAAACCTCTAATCATCTTGTCTCAGCCTCCCAAGTGATGAGGATTGCGCTTTCATTGATTGTTAATAAGGGCAGTATTAATTACTAATAAAAACAAGCTTTCCACTTAGGCAGAATGATACAATCCCTTTCTCTGTCTCGAAGCTGTCAGCCAAGAGCTGCACACAACATGGACTTTGGTCAGCTGAAAGTGGGCTAGACCAGCTGAACACTAAATGTTAAGACACAGACACCTACACTTAGAGGAAGAATTATATAGACTCTCACAACAGTTTAGACTAAAGTTAAAAGATGAAAAAGCAAGCTATCTTAACCCAATATTAATTACTAATAAAACAAACTAGTTATAGCCCAAACCCCTATACTTTAAAGGACTATAATCTTGTGTCTTTCTCTTTGTTATTATAAAACAAGTTTTCAACACAATAAGTAACTTCCAGCACATGGAGATAAGAAGAAGCTGAGAACCCACCAATGACACATGTGGACAATACATGCTTTAATCTTAAGAATAAAAATAAAAACAAAGACAAATAAGGTTTCTACCATGTAGCCCCTGACCTTGCTGACCAAGTAACACATTTTTATTCATGATGTCAGAACTGTCTGTCTCTGTGAGGATGAACAACGAAGGCTAACAGAAAAGCCTTACACAGCAGGTTTAACTGGCAGGCCTGCAAATACTTTTGGTGAAAAAAGAGGACTATTGGCTAAGCAGGTGGGGCAAAATAATATGATGAATTCTAATTAAAAAATGTTATGTGTTCAGAGACTTCAGTGACTTACTTTCAAGGCACTCCACTGTGTCCCTCTGACATAGTGCTTTCGTTGTTTTGTCTCTTCTTTTTACCTTTGTAATAATAACACTTTGCTTAAGCTCGCAGCAGTGTAGTTCTGGCTATTTTTTCTAAACTAGCTAAGAACAACCCACAGCGACATTTCAAACGGTTGCACAAGTACTAGGATTACAGGTATGTACCACCATGCATGGTTAAGTCTAGGTTAAAAAATATGACGAGAAGGATACCAACTAATCTTAGACCTCTGTATTAGATTAAGTAAAATAATAAAGCCAAGATTTTCATTTAGTTTCTAACCCTAACACCACCCTTAATTCCATACCCCTGACATGAATTACTTCACTGCTCTTGACTTATGATTTCACTTTCTTTGGTACATCCCTTCACCCTTACTTCCAACATCCAGTTGCCTTCACCTGGGCAAATCTGTAGTATACCTGGACTATTATTCCTCATAAGTATATACATATTTTTCCAGACTCTCAATATTATTGTATTTATCTATTATGTTTTTATTTATTTATTGAAGCAGGATCTTGCTAAGTTGCTGAGAATCTCACTATGTGGCTGAGGGTGGTCTTGAACCTGGGATCCTCTTAGCTCAGCCTCCAAGTCCTGGGATTACAGGTGTGCACTATCAGGCCTGGCTCTAAATGCCAATGTAAAATATTTTGTTTTACCTTGAAAATGAACCCTCATTCGGCAGGCAGATGCCCTCTTTCTTAGCTCTAACACATTTGATAATTTATGAACATATGCCCAACACTTAGAAGATCTGACTCAAAGGACCTATGTTTTAAGAGAAAAATATAATGTTGCCTCTTTACTGGGGACATGCCCCCTGACATAAAAACTTTGCTTTTTATTATTAATGATATTTATTTATATCATCCTCATTTGCCATTTATCTAAACAACGAGTCAACTCCTACACTTGGTGAGACTGATTGGCTTCTATAGGATGTAGATTTCTAACTTCTCTGCCCTCACACATTTTTGTAGACTATAACTAAAGAAAGTGTGTAGAACTGGGTATAGTGGCACATGTCTGTAATCTCAATACTTAAGAGACTGAGAAAAAAGGATTGCAGGTTCAAGACCAGCCTCAGGAATTTAGCAAGACTCTCAGCAACCTAGCCAGACCCTATTTCAAAACAAAAAATATAAATAAGTGAAACAGATGCGGGCATAGCTGGGTGATAGAATGACTCTGGGTTCCATGCCCAATACCCAAACAAGAGAACAAAAGTGTCTGAACTCCTCTAATAAAACATGTCCTCTGTAACAACATTAGATGCTTTGAAGACACCTTTTCTCAGTCCCCATGTTCAGATTCCCAAACTATAACTTGTCTTTCTCTATATTAACTTACAAGACACAAGAACACACTGCAGATGACCTGTATCAGGAACCCAGGGAGCCAGAGACCTTCTGGATCAGTCACACTCACACTGACCTGCAGCCCAGGCCTTCCTTGCTTACTCCGAGGCAGTCATGGCAACAGTACAACTGGTCAACCACACCCAATTCTGTGTGGCCTCACACTCTGCATGCTTCTGTGCCTCACTCAGTCAAATCCTTCTCCTGAATAAAATCACCCACCATTTTTAATTGCTGGCCTGACCCTTCATGAGAGTCTTTTTTTTTTCTTCTCCTCATATACAGCCCATCCTTTATCAAAATTTTAATCTTCTTACCATGTCTTTCCCAACCCAAAGAAGACCACACAGCTCTTTTGCAACTGCTCAAGTGTTAACACACTAGGTCCTTATCTGGCTGAACTTCCTCTTGAATACCTTGTAAATATTGCAGAACTTGCTCCCACAGATCTCGCAGAGCGGCACTGGAGGTGGTGAGGGTAGGGGAACAATCAGGAGCTGTTTTTTAGAGGGTAATGGAGCTTCTGTTTTGTAACAGAATCTTGAGCTGGGCATAGCGGCCCACACTTGTAATCCCAGTACTTAGGACACTGAGACTGGAGGATTGAAGATTCAAGACCAGCCTTGCCAATCTAGCAATGCCCCCACCAAATCAAATAGGGCTGAGGTGAAAAGGTAGAATGTGCTTGGGTTATATTTTTAGTACCAGCCCCCCAATTAAAAAAAAGTTTTGAAGATTGATGTAAAATAATCTAAATGTACTTAAGACTAATGTATGGTACACTTAGAGATGTTAAAATGGTAAAATTTGTTTTATATATCTGTTTTACCTCACATATATTATCATAATTAAAATAAAAACTCAAAAAGGACGCCTAATTGAAGAAGATATGCAACCAGAAATTAAGTGTATAAAAAGATGCTCAAGCCAGACCTGGAGGCATATGCCTATAATCCAATTACTTGGAACCTGAGACAGGAAGATTGCAGGGTTGCAGCCAGCCTCGGCAATTTAGTGAGGATCTCAGCAATTTAGTGAAACCTTGCTTCAAAATAAAGAATAAAAAAAAATGTCTGGGTTGTGGCTTAAAGGTAAAATGCCCCTGGGATCAATCCCCAGTAAGAGAGAGAGAGAGAGAGAGAGAGAGAGAGAGAGAGAGAGAGAGAGAGAGAGAGAAGGGGGTTACCAGGCATCATGGTGCATGCTGTAATCACAGTACTTGGAAGGTTGAAATAGGAGGCTTTCAGGTCACCAGTCAGCCTGAATTACTTAAGGAAGCCCTCCACAACCCAGTAAAAAATCCTGTAAAAAAATAAAGCAAAAAAGAGGGCTGGGGATGTAGCTCAGAGATAGAATGCCCCTGGTTCCAATACCTAATACAACAGCAGCAACAACAACAACAACAACAACAACAACAACAATATATTTCTATGTACCTATTAAAATGGCTAAAATCCCCCAAAATGGTCAATACCAAATGCTGACAAGCAGGTACAGCAATGGGAATTTTCATTTGTGGTTGTTGGAAAAGCAAAGAAGCACAGCCCCTGTGTAAGACAGTTTGAAAGTGTCTTACAAAACTAAATATACTTTACCATATGATGTAGGTACTTAATCTATTATGTCAACACATATACATGAGCGTGTATTCAAATTTTATTCATAATTGTTAAAAATGGGAAGCAACCAAAATGTCATTCAGTGAGTAAACAAATAAAAAAACTGTGGTACATCTATACAATGAAATAATAAGCTATCAAGCCATGAAAAGACAAGGCAGGCTGGACGTGGTGGCGCATGCTTGTGATCCCCGCGGTTGGGAGACAGAGACTAGAGGATTGCGCAGGCTCGAAGCCAGCCGCGCTGGCTTAAGAGACCCTGTTTCCGAATAAAAATATTTAAAATAGGTGTATGGGAGTGTAGCCTAGAGGTAGAAGGATTTCCAGGAACCCCAGTACCACCAAAAAAAAAAAAAAAAAAAAGACAAGGCAGATCCTTAAATGCATATTGGTAAGTGAAAGAAGCCAGTCTAAACAGGATGAGTACTAATGATTTCAACTATATGATACTCTGGACAGTAAAAAACTATAAAGGCAATAAAAAAAAGTCAGTGATTGTCAAGAGCGTGGGAGAAGGTGAGAAGGAGGAATAGGTAGAGTGCAAGGGACTTTGTGGGCGGTGAAGCTAATCTGAGTGACACTATCACAGATATTAACACTATGTCTTTGTTGAAGCCCTTACAACTCTACAACACCAAGAGTGAAGCTTAGTGTAGATTATAGCCTTTAATTAGTAATAATGTGCCAATGTTTGTTTGTTTATTTTTTTTTGGGGGGGTGGTACTGGGGTTCCTGGAAGCCCTTCTATCTCCGGGCTACACTTCCAGACCTATTTTATATTTTTTATTTGGAAACAGGGTCTCTTAAGCCAGCGAGGCTGGCTCCAAACCAGCGCGATCCTCCTGTCTCCGCCTCCCAAGCGCGGGGATTACAAGCGTGCGCCACCACACCTGGCCTAATGTTCATTTATTAATTGTAATAAATACATAATACTAATTCAAGATGCTAACAATAATAGAGGAAACTATACAGGGGAGAAGTGGGATATGCAGTAATTCCCTGTACTATCTATGGGATTAAAATATATGGAAATTCTGTACTATCTATTTAGTTTTTCTGTACACCAAATACTGTTCTAAAAAATAAAGTTTGAAGGGTCTGGAAAACATTATGTTTAGTGAAATAATCCAATCACAGAAAGAGTCACATGATTTTCTAATATGCACAAGCTAAGGAACAAGTGGGATACCAGAGGGACTCCAGATGATGGAGGAGAAAACTTAGTTGAGCCGAGAAGGAGGGGGAGGGGAGAAGGAAGACTGAGGTTCATTAGTGGAAATCCTACCATCGGACTATGTGTGTACCTGAGGTTGAACTCAGGGGCATTCAACCTCCAAAACACACCCCCAGCCCTATTTTATTTTTTTATTTGGGTCTCACTAGGTTGCTGAGTGTCTTGCTAAGTGGCTGAGGTTGGCTTCAAACCTGTGATCATCCTGGCTCAGCCTCCCAAATGATGGGGATTGAGCTTTCATTGCTTGTTAATAGGGCAGTATTCATCACTAATAAGAACAAGCTTTGCTACTTAGGCAGATCAATAAAATCCTTTTTTTTTCTGTCTCTAAGTGGTCATCCAAGAGCTACACACAAGGTGGACCTTGATCAGCTGAAAGTGGGCTTGCTAGACCAGCTGAACACTAAATGTTAAAACACAGACACCTATACTTAGAGGAAGAATTATAGAGACTCTCACAACAGTTTAGTCTAAAGTTAAGAGATGAAAAGGCAAGCTATATTATCCCAATATTAATTACTAATAGCACAAACTAGTTATAGCCCAAACCTCTACACTTTAAAAGACTATATAAAACAAGTTTTTAACATAATTAGTAACTTCTAGTACACGTAGATAAGGAGAAGCTGAGAGCTCACCAAGGACACAGGTGGACAATACGTGCTTTCATCTTAGGAGTAAAAATAAAACCAAGGACAAAGATGATTTCTACCATGCAGCCCCTGATCTTACTAACCAAGTAACACATTTTGATCCATTAAGTCAGACCTGTCTGTCCCTGTGAGGATGAATAAATAAGGCTACCAGAAAAGGCTTAAACAGCAGAGTTAGCTAGTGGGCCTGCACCTGCTTTTGGTGGAAGAAGAGGACCATTGGATGAGCAGGTAGGGAGAAAGAAGATAATACATTTTTATAAAAACTATTATGCGTTCAGAGATTTCAGTGTCTTACTTTCCAGGCACTCCACTCGTTCCTTTGTTGTAGTGCTTTGATAGTTATTTCTCTTCTTTCTACCTTATTGTAATAAAAACTTTGCTTAAGTTGAAGCAGTGAAGTTCTGGCTGTTTTTTTTTTTTCTAAAATAGCTAACAACAAGAACCCACAGAGACCTGTCAAACTATCAGTTGGGTGCTAACCATTGGGCTTTCAGAAACGTCAACCTTGCTAAGTCTACTAAAATGGTCTTGGTCTTTTTATCCCTGCTTTTAAATGTTTTATCTACACATATTTGCATGTATAAAATTTCTGTCCTTCAGTTTCATAGAACAAAAGGGCATAAACTCAGTCCAAATGTGGTGCAGGAGCTCAGTGGTCTTGTTTTCTTTCTTTTCCTCCTCTTCCTTTCTGTTGTACAAACCAGGTAAGAGTCATAAAAATGTTGCTTTTAAACACATATTCAGGGGCCTGATATACATTCACTTCCAATTTCTTGACTTCCTAAGCTTTTCATGTTGAAGGTTAACTCTAAACTGTTTCTGTGAAATTGTCTTGTTTTATGTCAGTCCACCCTGTGAAGTTGCTGCCCACGTGAAGGGAACTTTTGGGAAATTGCCTTAACTAGAGTATGTTGGGTTTTTTTTTTCTCCCATATTTGTACTTGATATTTAAAATAAGTGAGTCTTATTTTGTTTTTAAATGGATATAGTCAAAAGAAAATGTCTTTTCTTTGTCTGAAAACCTTTTAGTTCATGTAACTTGTCTTTTTTTTTTTTTTTTTTTTTTTGAGGTACTGGGGATGGAACCCAGGGGCATTCTACCTCCAAGCTACATCCCCAGCCCTATATTTTTTATTCTTTATTTTGAAACAGGGCCTTACTGAGTTCCAAAAGGCTCACTAAGTAGTAGCTGACGTTGTCCTCGAACCGTGATTTTCCCATCTCAGCCTCCCAAATGCTGGGATTACAAGCGTGCACCACCATGCCCGGTTTGTAACTTAAGTCTTTAACAAATAAGATTAAAATGGTTGGTAAACTAAAAGAATGAGATCTCATTAAAAGATAACAGATTTTTTTCAGGTCAGTCAATTGGGATTATATTTTCTGTTCCTATTTGATGTTTAAATTGCAATGTTATTTTTTTTCCCAATTTTAAAAGTACTGACTATGAGGCAGACATGGCGACACACACTTGTAATCCGAGTACTTGGGAGGCTGAGACGGGAGGATTGAGGGTTCGCAGGCAGCCTCAGCTACTTAGTAAGACCCTCTGCAATTTAGTGAGACTTTGTTTCAAAATAAAAAATAAATAAAATATAGGCTGGGGATATAGCCTCAAGGTAAAATGCCTCTGGGAACCACCCCCAGTACTACAAAAAAGAAAGAAAGAAAGAAATAGTACTGACTATACTATGGTTAAAATTGTTTAGCAATGAAAGCCACAAGGATCCCTTTTCCTGGGCCCCACTTTACCTTGTATGCACTCAGACATGCCTCTGTGGGCATGTCTGATTTCTTTTCATAGTTGGGCTTTTATCCCCATCCAAGCCATGGAACATTCTCCCTGATGCAAGTTAATAAAGGACAGGACTAATTTAAAACCCTATTTCATAATAAAAATAAAATAGGGCTAGAGTTGTAACTTAGAAGTAGAACCCCTCTCCCTAGTAACACACACACACACACACACACACACACACACACACACACACACATTTTTCCTATGAAAATTTCATCTTCTGGGTTTTTTTTGTTGTTGTTTGTTGGTTTTTTTTTTTTTTTTTTTTTTTTTTTGCACCAGGAGTAGGACCAGGGGTTTTTCTACCTCTGGACTATACTCCCAGACCTATTTTATATTTTATTTGGAAACAGGGTCTCACTAAGTTGCTGAGATCCTCACTCAGTAGCTGAGGCTGGCTTCGAACCTGTGCAATCCTCCTGTCTCAGCCTCCCAAGCGCTGGGATTACAAGTGTGCACCACCAAGCCCAGCTTCATCGTCTGTTTTTAAGAGCCAGCATCAGACGAGACTGACCTTGCACCTGCTGTTTTCTAGGGCTTTTGATTCCACATTTTCCACAGGACTAGAGCAATATATTGGGGAAGGCTTATTTTTAAATTTCTCAGGTCAAAGGGAATGGAGTCAGGACCGTGCAGGAGAGGGACGCTGAGGCTAACTGTAGCCTCAGTACCAATAGTAGACGGAGGCAAAACTCATCCTCCTAGCCTCCTCTTCACGCTTTCCCTCAGTTCCCCATAGCGTCCCTCGAGAAGCTGCTTCCCAGAGATGTATGAAGACCTGTGCAGTACAAGAAGGGGATTGTGGCGGTCATGGAGGACTCACTCAGCTCTCCCTTTAGGAGAAACTACAGTAGGATGGCAGGTTCAAGACCACCCTCACAGCTTAGCAAGACTCCCAGCAACCTAGAGACATCCTGTTTCAAAACAAAAAAATAAAATCATGCTGGGGGTATAGCTTGGAGGTAGAATGCTCCTGGGTCCAATATCCCCAGTACCACAAGAAAGAGAGGAGGAAAAAGGAGGAGGAAGAGGAGGAGGAGGAGAAGAAGGAGAGAGAAAGAGACTTTCAGGTGAGGCCGGCTGGTCCCAGCCAAGGACTTATGCATGGGGACAGCAGAGCTGCTACTTCCTGCCCAGCGCAACACTCCCTGGGGTCATCTCTGCTCTGGGTGCCTGTGACAGGATGCCCTGACCAAGATACTCCCTGGAGGCCTTGGTGCTTGGTGTGCGTGGCTTCTCCTACCCAGCTCCCCCCGACCCCAGTGCCTGGCCAGCATCATGGTCTCAGCCTCCACCTGCTCCTGCACCTCCCCACAATGTTTCCCTAGAAAGTCATTTGAACATTTCATTCCACCCTCTCCTCTGCCTTTCAGGACTGAAACGGACCCAAGGCCTTGAGTGTAATGTATACCCATCATCCAGTATGCTCTTGCCAGATCCCAGACCTACGCCATGACCTTCTGTCCCTGCAAGCATCATAACATTCCCTTGGCAATCAATTCATTTCCTTCCAAGTAGGAAAGTGTTCCTTATAGGATCCACACAATTAAATTATTAGGATTTGGGGCTGGATTTCTACTTGCCCAGTTCTACCAGGTGGGCTTTGGGGTCTTTAATCTTAGATATTGGAAAAAAAAAAACCACAGAAACTGTGCCTGGCATGGTGGTACACACAAGTAATCCTAGTACATGGGAGATTGAGACAGAAGGATCACAAGTTTAAGGCCAGCCTCAGCAAGACATTCAGACTTAAGGAGATACTGTTTCAAACTAAAATAAATAAATAAATAAATAAATAAATAAATAAATAATAAACAAACAAACTAACAAATAAATAAATAAAAAGAGCTATGGTGAAGCTGAGAGGTAGAATGCCCTGGGTTCAATCCTGGTACCACTACCAAAAAACAAAAAGGAAGCTTCTTATAGCTAGTAAAATAGGGGAGTAGTTGAACTTGGAAGATTCTGCAGTCTTTTTTCTTTCTTTCTTTCTTCCTTTCTCTCTTTAATTAATTTTACTTTTGATTGACTTTCAAAACTGTGAACTACATAAAGCTCTTCACTTTATCTGTTAGCCATAGCAGGCATTTCATGATGGTAATAGAAGCTGGCTACTACAACATTCATTCAGAAGGAAAAACCCATCCTGGGCTTAGCAAGAAGCGTTGTTCAACTTTTGTCCTGCAGGAGGCTAGAAGTCCCCTAACACTGGAATGAATTAAAATAAGCATGACACCTGGCAATTAAATATAATTGTAATGTCGCCAGTTCTCCCTCTTATCGATGCACCATCCTCAGAAAGAGAAAATCGACTAGCTTTAATTCTGGTAAAATTATCATCTGAGTAATGCTAAAAGCTATAATCAGTCATTCTCGAATGGTAGCTCCTTCCCTGAACCAGATGCTGATAAGTCACATATGAAACTTCAGCTGTATTCCTTGAACACATACTCGGCACTCTTCAGCAGAAGTTACTAGATTAAAAATAATGGCAGACCGGGCGCGGTGGCGCACGCTTGTAATTCCCGCACTTGGGAGGCGGAGACAGGAGGATCGCGCAGGTTTGAAGCCAGACGTGCTGGCTTAAGAGACCCTGTTTCCAAATAAAAATATAAGATAGGTCTGGGAGTGTAGCCCAGATGTAGAAGGGCTTCCAGGAACCCCAGTACCACCAAAAATCAAAACAAAACAAAACAAAAATAATGGCAGTAAATCGGGTATGGTGGTGCACATTTGTAATCCCAGAACTTGGGAGGCTGAGACAGGAGGATCACACAGCCTCAGCTACTTAGTGAGGCTCTCAGCAACTTAGTGAGACCCTGTTTCCCAATAAAATATAAAATAGGTCCGGGAGTATAACCCGGAGGTAGAAAAGCCTCTGGGTTCCACCCTCAGTACCACACACACACACACACACACACACACACACACACACACACACACTAATAATAATAATGGCAGTAACAACAAAGGAAATTTTCTTCTTTTTGAATGCATGGAGCAAAGCATTTCAAAACCCAGTCTCTCCTTTCACAACATTGTATTTCTGGCCTGTCACCTGCTGCCCTGTTACCCACATTCCCCAGCCTCTGTTCAGAGTAGATTTCCCCAGGTGACTTACTTTTCTGAACTATATAATCAGTTTTCTGACCACTACTCAGCTTCAAACACGAAGCCAAGGACAAAACGCTGTGATATGGATGTAAAGAAAACAGAAAGGACCTCAGTCCTTGTATTGTAGAGTCCTCAGATCCCTAAAGTACATTTTTAGAAAGAAAGAAATTTCCCACTCCTCCCACTCTTTCTGAGTGAGATATTGCACTTTGGGTCTTCTTTGTTAAGCAGTATAACCTACACTGACTAATATACAATACAGCTTTTCACAGCAAATTAACTTTTTACCAGAATCGCTCCCAATGTATTAGAAACAAATGGCAGAGTCAGAAAGGCTCCTCACCTTAGCTCAACAAACATTTATTTTTCTTTTGTTGTGTTTTTATGTTTTGTATGCACTTTGGGGTATTGTGCTAGCATATTGTGTGTGTGCGCGTGTGCGCGTGTGTGTGTTTCTTGGGGTTGAATCCAAGGGCATTCTACGTTTGAATTACACCCAGGTCCCATTTTGTTTTTTATTTTAAAACAGGGTCTCATCTGGGGTCACTCAGGTCTGCACCTCCTCCTCCATCCACAGCAAAAGAGCAAGCAGAGACCCCACACATACCCTCGGTTCTGATTCATGGAAACCCAAAGGGAAAACCCTGTGCTCTTTCACCAGCTCTAGCTGGAAACTGTAGCCAAGACTGAAGTTCCCAGGCTCAAAGATGACTGAGGAACATTGGAAAGAATGCAAAGGACTGTTCCGAGAACTGTGCACTGGGTGGACAATTATATTTTGCCAGATAAAGACCAAAATCGAGAGAATATTTGCAAGATTTTTACCTGAAAACACTTAAGAATATACACAATAGGCAGACTGAAATAAACTTTCCTTCTCGACAGATATATGCTTATTCTATTGCTGGTGCTGTCATAACTGTGTTTATTCGCAAAAATTTCCCTTAAGCCATTTCAACAAGAGTTTGTTATTATCTACTGTATTGGAATGAACTCAGAATAATGAGGCTATCTGTGCTATTTGTTTTAGTTTATTTGTGCTAGGAGTTGAACCCCAGGGCATTCTACCTCTTAACTACACCCTAGCCCTAGAGTATTGTAGCATTTTATTTTATTTTTTTTAATTTATTTTTTATTGGTGCAATGTATTCATACATCATAGTGGTATAAAGAAAATACTTTTGTAGACATACATGCACATCTCGCCCAGTTAGCCCCTACCACGATCCCCACCCCATTCCCTCCCCATCCCTCCTTCACACGCTTGGCTTACTGGTTGACATCTAGTATTATAGCAATTTATACAATATTAACATTGATAATCTCACATAACAGTTTCATTTGTCTGGTACCAAACTTTTGATGACTTAAAGATAACATTTCAATATTTCTTTTTGCTTTCTTTCTTACCAGAGAATATTTTTTTCTTTTTTTTTTAGGTGAAACTATCATACATTTATTTATTTATTTTTCAGAAAAAATCTATCCTGATATGGAATATGGACTCTAGATACCCAAAACAGTCTCAAAGAAGAACAAAGCTAGAAGATGTATATTTTCTGATTTCAAACCATATAAAGCTACAATAATTGAAACAGTGTAGTACTGTTCTAAAGGCAGATATATAAACCATTGGAGCTAATTAAAAGCCTAGAGATAAATTCTTCCATACATTGTCAAGTTATTTTTGACAAGGTTTCCATGAACTTTTGGTGGAGCATTTTATTTTTTATTTTGAAACAGAGTCTCACTAAGTTGCCGAGGCTGGCCACAAAACTGAGATCCTTCTCTCTTAGCCTCCCAAATACTGGGATTGCAGGTGCATACCACCACACCTGGCTATCATTCTTCATCATATGTTATAATTTTATTTACTTCGTGTTTATCATAAAATAGATATTAGTTAGGATATGTCTTCTGTGAGAAGTTGGATTTACTCACTGAAGGTAATGTAGCTCTCCATCTATGACCTCACTTTTTCTCCTGTAACTTCATGTCTTGGTTTTCTCCCTGAAAAACTTCTTGTAATAAACCCAAAGCTCAGCCTGGTGTGGTGGCACATGCTTGCAATCCCAGTACTTGGGAGGCTGAGACAGGAGGACCACAAGTGCAAGGCTGTAGGCTCCTCTCCTCACCGAGCTGGCATCCCCATCCATAGGGAGGAATTTCAGCTTTATTTAAGGTGTGAACACTAAAGTTCCCCTGTCTTTGTCTAGATTTTTCTAGATTCCACCATTACACTCTACCCTGCCTCTCAGCTATGCATTTCCAATCCTTCCGCCAAGAATCAGACCACCTCTCCCCCATGTCTGCTGTGGAATTAAATAGAATCAGGGGCAAGAGGCAAATTTGTTCATATATAAAGGAAACACTTGGTTTATATATACCGTTTCTGTTTGTAAATGGCCACAGATTATCTGATGAAGAAATAAACCCCTCAAGTTTGCTTTTCCTAAATTTTATTCAGATACAGAAAGTGAATTTTTATTGAATCCTCGTTGCACAAGGATAATCAAGATACATTTGGAAATCTTCAGTTGATTATATTAATTTGGAGCTTTCCACCTGGTGATCCGCAAAGTTACAGATATGGACCCTCTGGCTGAAGCGTGGAGACCAACTATCTGCAGCCAGTGCCATCTTCTTCAACTTGGCCCATTCATTCCCACTTTCTAAGCGAACCCCGACATGAAAATCTTGAGAGTCCAAGCACTTAGAGGCTCTCCCGTGGTTGCTTTGGGTGTGTCTAGCTTCACGACACGAGTTAAAATCCTATTCTGTTTCAAGGAGAAAAATTGTATGTTTTATATTCTTCTGACAATATTTTACTTAAAATCCCTTTGGTCTAAGTTCCTTTCTATCATTAGTGCAAAGAATCTTTTTGTTGTTAAACTTAATTTAGGTTCAAATTGAAATTTGGGCAAGATAAACAGCCGGGCACGGGGCACACATCACAGGACTCGGAAGCTGAGCCGAGGATCGCAGGTTCAATACCAGGCTCGGCAACTTAGTGAGGCTCTCTGAAACCCTGTTTCCAAACAAAAAATAGGATAGGACTGGGGGTAGAATGCTCTTGAGTTCAATCCCCAGCACCACGGTAAAGGAAGGAGGAGGGAGGGAATCATAAAAGGTGTGGGGCAATATGTCCCCCGCCCTACTGTGTACTTGAAGTGGTTTTTACAGATGTGGCTATTGTGTGCACTGGGGGAGACCTGAGCAGTGAGGGAGGAGGAGAGGGAGGAGGGCGGAGGGACAGGCGCCCAGGTGGTGCATCTAGAATAAATGTGTTCACTATGGGAAGGAGACTCTTTGCAGCGGGACCTGGGGGAGGGAGGCCTTGGGTGGCACGGGTTGTGGGTGACTTGGGACACTCATATGGCCACACTGTTTTCCACCAGGCTGGGCCGCAGGTACTCGTAGGGTATGTCCAGGCTTTCGTTTCGCATCTCGATTTCCTTATCCAGGACGGCCAGCTCCTCCCTGAACTTCTTCAGCACAGCCTTGGGCTCAGAGCCTGAAAAGTACTCCTCCTCATGCTGGCCCAGAGGCACCTAGGATGGACGGGAGAAGAGCTGCACCCTACGGTGCCAGTTTGGGGCTGCACGTCCCCCTCTTCTCGGGACCCTGGGCACCTGGCTCTCACCATAACGGGCTGGCGTCTGCCCAGCTGCCAAGTGATGGCCATCTGGAGAGTGGACTGACTGATGTCGGGCAGCGAGGCCATCACCGTCTTCATTGTTGCATCCTTGCTGGTGGGCGGGGGCAGCCGCATGGTGCAGGGCGCATTGGGGACCCAAGAGTACCAGTCCAGCTGTGGAGGGGCAGGGACTGGGGTCAAGACCGGCCGAGCATGAAAGCCCCTTGGCCACCTGCACGCGGCGCCTCCCGTGCAGGCCACATGCTCCCAGCCGCCTCCCCCTGGCAGGTACCTGGCCCAGGTGGATGGAGGAGTGCTGGCCGGTGCAGGTGAAGATGCACACGGTGACAAAGTGACAAGCCTGGGCCAGAGACTGCAGAGAGGAGGGAAACCCTAGGAGAGTGGGGAGTTAGAGCCGTGAGGCCAGGCACAGGAGCTGAGCTGAGACACCCAGAGAGAACGAGGGCGGAGCAGATGCCAGATCCCGGTGTGGTGGTGCACGCCAGTGAGCCCAGTACTCGAGAGGCTGAGGACCGCAGGTTCAAGGCCAGTCGTGCACCTTGGAGAGACGCTTAGCAACTCAGCAAGGCCTTGTTTCAAAATAAAAAATAAAAGGACCAGGGGTCTGACTCAGAGGTGTAATACCCTGGGTTAAATCTTCAGTGGCAAAAATCAACAAAATGGAAGGGGATATGAAGAGGTGTGAGGGTGGAGTGTGGTGGAGCATGTCCATCCCTGCAATCCAAGCACCTGGGAGGCTAAGAGTAAAGGACAATGGATTTGAGACCATCCTCAGCAACCTAGAAAGACCCTCCGTGACTTAAAGAGATCCTATTTCAAAATACAGAATTAAAAGAGCCGCAGGTGTAGCTTGGATATAAAACACTCCTGGGTTCAATCCCAGTGTCACAAAAAGAAAGAAGAAAAGCAGGGTGCCAGAAACTCTCAGCAACTTGTGGAAACTGACATCTGAGCATCCCAAGCTTTTGGCTGGGGTTGGGGTGGGGTAAAGGAGGAGCGCCCCGGGAGAGCCCCAACCAGTGGGGCTAGAGCTGGCTCTCAAGAGACAGGGTGTCATCTCCCCCAGGTGTTCAGCTGTCTGGGCTGCGTCACGTCGGCGGCCACAGTGGGGAGATTTACACCACAGAAATGGGCAGAGGCCACCAGTCGGGCTCTTGTTCTGGAGAGCCACATGGTACGCACAAGCCCTGTTCCCACTGCTCTTGGGAGTTTTTAGGGGGTTGGAGGTGCTTTCAGAAGATTCTATCAAAGCAGAAGGCATCCTGAGGAGAGCTCTAGAGCCTGTGTCTTAGTTCTCAGAGACCCCTGTTACCTCGGTCCTGGGCCCCCAGCAGCCCAACCTCGGTGATCTCCCGACACCAGCTCTGCAGCTCGTGGTCCTCCCTCACAGCCGCGTCCGTCTGGTAGTAGAGGCTCACCATTCCTTCCACGTACCTGTGGGCAGGAGTGAGCGCGGGAGAGCTGAAGCCTGTGTGCCTGGTTCACGTGGCCAGGCCGGGGCATCAGCCCAGCCAAGACGCAGCCCACAGCCCGCCTGTTCCTCTAGCTGCCATTGCCACTACCGCTGCTGTTGCTCCTCCTCCTCCTCCTCCTCCTCCTCCTCCTCCTCTCCTCCTCTCCTCCTCTCCTCCTCCTCCTCCTCCCCTCCTCCTCCTCTCATCTCCTCTCCTCCTCCCCTCCTCCTCCTCTCATCTCCTCTCCTCCTCCTCTTCCTCTCCTCCTCCTCCCCTCCTCCTCCTCTCATCTCCTCTCCTCCTCCTCCTCCTCTCCTCCTCCTCCCCTCCTCCTCCTCCTCCTCTCCTCCTCCTCCTCCTCCTCCTCTTCTCATCTCATCTCCTCCTCCTCCTCCTTCTCTCCTCCTCCTCCCCTCCTCCTCCTCTCATCTCCTCTCCTCCTCCTCCTCCTCCTCCTCCTCTCCTCCTCCTCCTCCTCCTCTCCTCCTCCTCCCCTCCTCCTCCTCCTCCTCCTCTCCTCCTCCTCCTCTCATCTCATCTCCTCCTCCTCCTCCTTCTCTCCTCCTCCTCCCCTCCTCCTCCTCCTTCTCTCCTCCTTCTCCCCTCCTCCTCCTCCTCCTCCTCCTCTCCTCCTCCTCCTCCTCTCATCTCCTCTTCTCCTCTTCCTCCTCCTTCTCATCTCCTCTCCTCCTCTTCCTCCTCCTTCTCATTTCCTCTCCTCCTCCTCCTCCTCCTCCTCCTCTCCTCCTCTTTCTTTCTTTCTCTTCTTTTTGGTACTAGGAATTGACTCCAGGGGTATTCTATCTCCAAGCTATACCCCCAGCCCTTTTTATTTATTGTGAAACAGATTCTCACTAAGTTGTTGAAGGTCCCACTAATTTGCTGAGGCTGACCTCTTGTGATACTCCTGCCTCAGTCTCCCAAGTACTGGGATTACAGGTGTGTGCCACCGCACCCCTCATCTCCTTGCCTTCTTCTCCACCTTACCTCAAGGGCCCCGTCTTCCCACTGGCCTTACCGATAGAGGATTTCCCAGAGCCGCAGGGCATCTTGGGCATAGAAGCAAGACTTGACGTCCAGGAGCCCCCGCTCAGCCAGGTCATCAGGGGGACAGAGTGAGCTGTAGGTCAGAAGGGCCCCTGCTCGCTTGAGCAGCTCCACGTGGCCGCCCCCACCTGAGCTCACCACCTGAGGAGCGAGGACCAAGGGCGTCAGCCACAGGCACAAAGAGCGGCCCTGATCACAGAGCTGGAGGGAGAGCCAACCGAGATCGCCCCTCCCTTCCCGGTACCTGGTCGAAAATTCCAGAGTCAGAGACCAGCCCATTCCTGGCCCGGAGGTTAATTTCCATGGTGTATCTCAGGTGAGGAATTATAAGCTGGGGGAGAGAAGCAAGGAAAAGTAAGACTGGGGCGGTGGCAGGTGCCTGCAGGACACAGGCTGGGAAGGGGCAGGCGGGTCTGCAGGGACAGCGCAGCCGGGCTCAGGGTTGACTTCACTGCCTGATCCCTACCTCACACCCTGACTTAGCACTTCATCACAGCTCAAGGAAATCATTCTCTTTCCCTTTCACATTCTTTTCATGAGTCCAGACCAATGTTCTCCAACCATTTTTCTTTTCATGAACAGTCCCTAAGGATCCTTGGGACTTTCTTTTTCCTAATCCCCCCCCCATGGAATATTTTTTGGGGAAGGAGCATTTAGGATGTTTTGTTTTTGTTTTTGCTATTGCTGTTGTTTGCTGGGGATTGAACCTAGGGGATTTTTACCTCTGAGATACACCCACAACCATCTTTATTTTGAAACAGGATCTCACTAAGTTGCTGAGACTGGCCTCAACCCTGCAGTCCTCCTGCAGTCCCCCAGTGGTGTTTCACTCTCCCCTGGGAAGACACAACTGCACCCCTGAGAGGGTGCGGTCTGAGCTGGCTGCCCCAGGACCTCATCTGCTCCCTCTCTCCATCTCTCACCTTTCTGTTCTTCAAAGGGCCATGCTCAGGGGCGCATCTCAGGACCTTTGCCCGGGCTGTTGCGTGAGCCCTGAACGCTGGCCCGGCCCCTCACTGGCTGCCTCCCTCCTCTCAGCCTCCACGTCAGCTCTTCAAGGCACCATTCCTGACCTCCTGCTCTACACACGCCAGCACCCCACGGCTTGCGCTCCCTGTGCCATAGGTGTCACAGCCCAAATTCTCGATACACCTTCACTGTCTGCCCCCTGACTGGACATGAAACTCCCAACAGCCAGAGTGGTTCTGGCCCCAGAGGGAGCACCAGTCAACGTCTTAATGATGAACATTTTGCTCTCATTGTAATAAGGGAGGCCATGGTTGACCTGAGCGCCTCTAACTGGCCAGTGTTATCTTTTTGTGTGTGTGTGCTGGGATTGAACCCAGGGCCATTCTACCTTTCTGTTACACCCCAGTCTCACTATTTTGCAGCAAGTTGAACGTCTCCTTAACTTGCTGAGGCTGTCCTAGAACCTGTGATCCTCCTGTCTCATCCTTCCAAGTATTGGAATTACAGGCGTGCATCATAATGCCCAGCCAGGTGAACCCTTCAGTGACTAGATAGAAAGATTTTTCACATTATTTCTGTGGATTCCTCTGATTCAATGAAATTTTAGTCATTTGCATGTACTATTTATGTACCATATGGACATCTGTGCTTTATACATGAAAAAGGAATTTTGCACCCCTTTCCCAGGAATCGTTCTCAGTTCCCTGGGAGTCAGAGGTGCTACCACCCACTGAGGAGCCGCCAGGCCACCTGCCCTCCCTCACACTCCTGGCCCCTGGGTGCTTCGTGCCAGAGGTGGCAGTGTGCGTCAGGGCGGGGAGAGCGGCAGGCCAGGGGAAGGGAAGTGGGTTACCTTGAAGATGGGATGAACGGACGGAAGGCTCCTCATGGTGGCCACTGCAAACACCTCGGCCATCAAGTGTCCCCGCAGAAGATGGGACTGCAGCTCGTGAAGCTGGAAGTCCGAGCTGCGGACCCAGCATTTGGCCAGGAGCCAGGCCATCAGCGGATCCGTGGGCACGAAGAGCGGCGGAGGGGCCGATCCGATCCTCGGCAGCTGGAGCTGGACAAGGGCGAGAGCGGGAAGGGAGGGCTGCGAGGGGCTGGGCCAGGCGTCCTGTGCTGCCCTGGCTCTGCACCTTAACCTCTCTTCCTCCGCCAAGTTGTTAAAATGTTTACTGGTGCATTGCAATTACACACCAGCGTGAGATTCAAAGGGATGCGGCCACACATGCAGGCAGCCCTTGCTGCGTTTCCTCCACATCCCGCCCCACTCCTTGCTAGAGAGGTTGGTAGTGACGCCTCCATGTAGGGACGTACAATTATTTGAAATATTTCTTTCCTCGGTCTTCTTTTGGTCCTCCCACCTCCCTTTTCTGACCCCTTCCACTATTTTGCCCTATCTGTCCGCGTTTGACTGGCATCCCTTTTGTTTCCTATGGCCATTCTAGTTTCGACATGTGACAGAAAACTTACAGTCCTTGACTCTCTGAGACTGGCTGGTCTCACTCAGCATAATGTTCTCTAGTGCCCTCCACTTTCCTGCAAATGACATAATTTCTTCTTCTTTAAGTCTGAGTAGCATTCCACTGTGTGTTCACACCAGGTTTTCTTTACCCATCCGCTGATGGACACCTGGATTGGCTCCAAACTTTAGCACTGTGAATTGTGCTGTTGTAGACATGGTATGCATAAATCACTACAGCATTCTAACTTCAGTCTGGGGGAGAGGTAACTGGGGATCAAACGCAGGAGCTCTCAACCTCCGAGTTACACCCCCAGCCCAGCACTTTTGTGTTTGTTTTGTTTTGAAACAGGGGCCCCATAGACTGCTGGCAGTCTCCCTACATTGCTGAGGCTGGTCGCAAACCCGTGGCCCTTCTGTCTCAGCTCCCAGTGCAGGGATTACAGGGGTGCACCACCACACCTCGCCTAACTTTGGTTCTTTTGTTTCTGCTCTGTGGCCTCTTCTGCAGCTCTGTGCCTGCCTCTCCCTTTCCCTGCCCTGGAGCCCCCTGGACCTCCCTCTGCACTCCGTCCATGCCTGTGGCTGCTGTGCGCTCGGGGCCCAGAGTGTCAGCGTGAGACTGGAATCCCGACGCTCAGCACCCCCAGGCGGCACCTGCATACGGCTGCCTGCCAAGGTGCCACGGGTCCTTCACCACAGCCCTCGCCAGCGTCCTCGTTCTCAGCTCAGCCTGGGAGCCTCCCCTGCCACACTCCAGCCCACCGCCTGCGGCCCCTCGAGGAGCAGAAGTCCTCCGCCCGCTCACCTGGATGGCCATGGGCAAGAGCTGCCCATCAGGCTGCAGCTTCAGCATGACCAGAGGGGCGGCCAGGTGCTGCTGGCTGCAGCTGATGACGTTGGCCTTGATCCCATCCAGCAGAGAGAAGTCCGCTTCAAACAGGGTGCCGCCCTGGGGGAGAGGCCAGGCTCCCTCAGCGGCTGCTCCTCCCGCCCTGGCTCGCCTGCTCTGCGCAGGCAGTGGGTCACCTGCTCGTTATTTCACAGAATTCTGGGTGGGGGCTGCTGGGGATTGAACCCAAGAACATTCTGCCCTGAACTACACCTCCACCCCACTTTTGAGGGCTCTCTTTCATTTTGGCTTTGTTTTGCTTTGTTGTTGTTGTTTGTTTGTTGTAAGTGTGTGGTACTGGGGACTAAACCCAGGGGCATTCTACCCCCAAGCTGCACCCCCAGCCCTATTTTATTTTTATTTTGAAACACAGTCTTGCAAGGTTACTGATAATCTCACTATTTGCCAAGACTGTCCTCAAGCCTGTGATCCTCCTGTCTCAGCCTACCAAGTACTGGGATTACAGGAAAGTGCCAACACACCTGGCTGGTTTGAATACTTGTTTGTGTGCCCAGATTGTATGTGTGTGTTCTACCACTGAGCTACACTCCCAACCTTTTATTTATTTATTTTAAACAAGGTCTTGCTAAATTGCTGAGGGACCTCATTAAGTTGCTGGGGCTGGCCTCAAACCTGAGATCCCCCCGTCTGAGCCTCCCAAGTACTGGAATGACAGGTGTGTGCGCCACCATGTCTGGCTTTGGCCCCGATTTTCTTACTCTGCATCCTCCCTGACTCCTTAGCATCAAGGCCCAGCCACGTTTCTTTACTTTGACACTGTCTCTATGAAGTGTCCCACCTTTACACCCTCACAAGATGCTATTCTCACATGGAGAAGAAGCCTGGACCAGTCCTTGATCAACATCGCTCAGGATTTCTCTGTAGGATTCCTTCTAGCCAACCACAGTGAGCCGGCCCACAGTGGACCTTACAGCAGTGTCGCCCATGCTAACACCACAGCCTACCCAGGGCTCTGACGTCCATACCTGCAGCTCCTCCTCCAGCTGGGCCTGCAGTTCCTCCATCCCTGTAGGGAAAACGAGGCGGGCAGGAAGGCGGATGGAGCGCCTCAGCAGCATGGGGTTGGCGCCATTGAGAAACTGGTACCCAAAGAAGGCATCCTCCTTCCAGGACCGCTGTACTCTCTCTGGGGATGGCAAATGCTCAAGGTGTGTGATCTGAGCTCCTGGTCCTTCTAACCCCCCCAAACTGTCCCTGCTTCATCCCAGCCCGGTAACCCAGGCCTCTGGCTTCTCAATCCTGTTTCTTCCTATTTCCCCCTGGGTGGGGTCGAGGGAAAGGGTCCTGGGAGGAGTGCCAGGGTAGAGAGACTGACCAGCCAGCTTGCCATAGCCACACCACACAAGCCGGTTAAAATCCTCCAGGTCATCCCAGTTGGTCAACAAATTCACAAATCTTTTGACAGTGAGGTCTGTCAGCCTTTGGGGAAGAGTGGGACAGTTATTCTTAGAGTAAAACATCACTGAGAGGGGTCCAGCACATTGACCTGCACTAGACCAGCACACCCCGGCTCTCACCCCACGGCCAGCGAGGCTTCAAAGTCGATTTTCTTGTTCTCCAGAAACCGCTCATCTGCGGGGAGGTCAGATAAACTGGCCCCAGCCACATTCAGGATCAGGCCAGCCTTCCAGTTGCCCCACCTGTGAGGGAGAGATGGAATCTGGCGGGTGCTCCCAGGGCCAGCAGCTCCCTGAGGAGGGGCGGGGCTCACCGGTACAGCTTCCTTCTCTCCTCCAACTCCTCTTCCCTGTGTTTCTTGAACAGGCCTTGAGTGTCTCCAACCATCGTGCAGCCTGGAAGTGCGGGAGGGGCGCGTGTGGATCTGCTGAGGGCTCGCCCTGTCCCTGCCAGGCAGCCCTCGCGGTGGCTCTGGGGGCTGGCCAATCCCCCAGTCCATGCCCTTAATGAGCTTCACCAGGCGCCAGGGCCAGCACCCTTTGTCATTTTTTATTTTCCTTGGACTGGAGATTGAACCAGGGACATTTCAGCTAAACCCCCAGACTTTTTATTTTTATTTTTTGAGGCTGGCCTTGAAATACAATCCTCCTGTCTCAGCCTCCCAAGCACTAGGATTACAGGTGTGCACCACTGCCTTTGGCTTGGGCTGTACATTTATTTATTTGTTATTCATTCATTCATTCTATCATTCACTGTTACTAAAGATAGAACTCAGGAGCATTCTACCTCTAAGCTACACCCCAACCCTATTTTTTATTCAGAAACAACATCTAAGTTGCTGAGGCTGACCTCTAACCTGCAATCCTCAGGTCTCTGACTCCCTAATGCTGGGATTACAAGTGTGCGCCACCAAGCCCGCCCGCCCGGCTAACCCTTGGGTGTGAGGACTCCCAAAGAGCCCCGCCCGCGGGTCCCAGCCCACACCTGCCGCCCTGCCTCTGCCCCGCTCCTGGGCTCACCTGTGCCCTCGGGGATGCTCAGGACAGAGTGGCCCTGCACCCAGCGGTAACAGGGGAACCTGTACTCGGCCCCTCCATCCCCCGGGCCCTGCACGGAGATCCAGTTGCAGAACCAGGCGTCGTCCTGCAGGAGGTGCCATTTGCGCAGCTTCACAAACAGCAGCGACCCGAGGTACTCGGCCACGTCCACCTGGAATTCCTGCTCCTGGGGGACCACGGAGGCTCAGCATCAGAGGGGCGGTGGGGGGGCGGGGCGCTCGGGCGGCCCCGCTGCCCTCCCCCACGCCCTATTGCAGGGTCTAGGAGACAGGGGCCCTGGGGCGGCGGCCCAGTCTGGTTCTGGGTGGTCTGGCGCCTCGGCCCAGAGCGAGCCCTGGGACGGAAGAGGGCGGTGCTCGCCTCCCTCCAGCGCCCCCTCCTGCAGTCTCGGGGGCTCTGCACGCTGCCCTGTGACCACTGCAGCTCACCGGGAGTGGGAGGCGCTGCGGGCCCAGACCTGGAGGGAGCGGAGCACCAGGCAGAGGCCGGGGAGCAGAGGGGAAGGGAGCGCAGCGGCCTGGCCTGGAGCCCAGAGCGCCCGGGTGGGAGGCGGTGGGCCCGAGGCTTAGGCCAGGGCTTTGGATTTGGTCCTGGGAGCAGGCAGGAGCCATGCAAAGGTTTTAAGGCTAGGGATGTCCTGTGGATGGAGAAGTGCTCTGGCTTCTGAGGGTGCAGAGCAGAGGCGGGGAGGGTGAAGCTGGGCGGCAAGGGTTGGAGGACTTCGGGTCCCTGGCAGAGCTGCGCAGGGGGTGGGAAGGGGCGCTGGCTCAACGGAGGCAGAGACAGAGGAGGCACAAGATGCCTGGGAGAGGAGAGGCTGGGAGGGGACACGGGGCCTTCTGCATGCTCCTTTGCAGTGTCTGCTGAGGGGGCACAGCTGGATATGGGGTCTGGAGGAAACCTGGACGGGCGATGTAAATTTGAGGCCAGTGGCAGAAAAAGTAACAGGACCAGGTAAAACACCAAGTAGATACAAATAGCAAAACTGGGCCTCCCTCCCCATGCGGGGCTCCTCCTGCCCTTCCCTGGTTCCACCTCACCTCAGGGGATAATGCTCCCCCAAATCAGAGATCCAGCAACAATAGACAACATTTGAAACAGCAGCTCTTATTTTTTATAGTATTGGACATTGAACCCAGGGGCATTGTCCAGCCAAGCTACAGCCTCAGGCCCCATTTTTACATTTTTTTTTTGGAACAGTGTTTTGCTAGATTGATGGATCTCACTATTTTGGGGGGCTGTCCTTGAACTTCCAATCTTACTGTCTCAGCCTCACAAATTTTGGGATTACAGACTTAAGCCACCATGTCAGGCTGAAAAATACTTTCACAATGGGTTGCAGCTGTAATGGGGACCCACACCACTAATCCTAGTGTTTGGGAGCCCGAGACAGGAGGATCACAGGTTTGAGATCAGCCTCAGCAATTCAGCAAGACCCTCGGCAATTTAGTGAGATCCTGTTTCAAAATAAAAAATACAACAGGTTGGGAAAGGTAGGGGTGGCTCAGAGGTAGGATGCTCCTGGATTCAATCCCCGGTACCAACACAACAAAAAATAGAGGCATTCTGGTGATCGCTGGGCTTGGTGAGATCTGTGGAGTGAGAAAGAGCAGGAGTGTTCCCTCAATTGCCAGGAGGCCAGGTGGCAGGACAGCCACCCAAAGATCTCTGAGGTCTCAGAGGCTTTGCAGGGTGGGCTGGGGCGTGTCTCCTACCAGGTGTGTATGGTGTGGGTCTGGGGTGCAGCACCCCAGCCCATTCGGTGAAGCTCACCTGGTTTCGGCAGGGCCTGAGCAGCGCCCCGAGCGCCGCCTCCCCGTGCTCACCGACCAACCACAGCTGCACCTCATTCATGGAGCCCGCGAAGACCGAGGCCCCGGTGGACACGCGGATGCGGTAGACACCCATCTTGCACAAAGAAGTCTTGCGTCTTCTGATAAGCAGAAGGGTTGACGCGCTAAATAAAGGAGCTGGAGACCCCGCCCTCTCGAAGTCCCTCTTGGGGTCAGGTGTAGGTGGCCTGTCTTCCACCAACCCTGCCTGGGGGTGCCAAGGGCCCTGTTTGTTACACCAACCCCAAGCTGGGCCCCAGTCCGGAAAGGTGGAGCCCTGCCTGGAGGGGACAGGGGAAAAAGCCATTAATTTGGTGGGAGGAGGACAGAAGGGGGAAGCAGAGGAGGATTGGAACAGAAAATAATCAAGAAGGACTCAACACCCAGTTCATCAAAAAAATGCAGGGCATGATGGCACACTAATATCAGGACGTGGTGTCAAAATAAGAATTAAAAATAGGGCTGGAGGTGTATCTCAGAGGTAGAATGCTGCTGGGTTCAATGTCCAATACTACCACAAAAATAAATAAACAAATAAATAAAATAGAGCTGGGGCTGTAACTCAGCTCAGAGGAAGAATGACCCTGGATGAAATCCCCACTACCCCACACACACGAAATCCCATGAGTGAGAGGAATGTGCCCTAGATGGCAGACTCTGGGGGGTAAGCTTAGATGGCAAGGAAGACCCCATTACCTGAACAAGTACACACACACACACACACACACACACACACACACACACACACACACAGAAGTTGCTTCACCCACACCAAAGGAAATGCTGGGGTTTATAGGAAGAAGGTACATTTGAGCTATGGAATTAATTCAACCAGTGTTGTACTCTCTGTCTTCCCTGGGACCCACCACATGGGAACACCCTTTAATGGAAATTGACATCAATCCAACTGTGTGGAGAGCTGGCAGAACTGTGAGATGGGCCCTAACCTCGAAACCGGTGGGAAACCTGTGGACAGTCACCTTCCCCAGCAAAAACAATATCCCCTAGGCCTGAGGCAAATCAGGGCTGTTGCCCATTGTAAATCACCAGTTAAGCTTGGGCTTATTAGGAGAATGTGTCAGTCCTTATATCACCCCATCTTGGGTGTGAGGAGGTGAAATGATAAATGGCTCCAGGAGCAGGATCTCAGGCTTATCAGTGAGGCAGTGGGCCCTCCACCCAATGGTTCCTAACCTTAGACATCCCGATACAGATTCCCAGTGGAACTCAGTGCTACTCTGTGCTGCATGTAAAAGATGCTCTCTTCTGCATCCCTCTCCATACAGATAGCCAGCTACTTTTTGCCCTTGAGGACCCCAGGATGCCAGTTAACTTGGAGGGTGCTGCCTCGGGGGATTAGGGACAGCCTGCCCATGTTTGGGCAGGCCTTGGCTAAGGACTGGAGGATTGGAATCAACCCCAGGCCAAGCTCCTCTCATATGTAGAAGACCTGCTGCTGGCCTCTTTCTCTCTAGGTGGCTATAAGGAGGCAATGAGACCTTAATTTCCTGGCTCATAGAGGTGATAAAGTTTCAAGAGAAAAGGCTGAAATTATCCTGGCATGGTGACACATGCTTGTCCTCCCAGTTTATGGGAGGCTGAGACAGAAGAATCACAGGTTCACAACCAGCCTCAGCTACTTATCGAGGCTGTCCAAAACTTGACGAAGTCCTGTTCCACAGTAAAGAAGAAAAAAAGGTTAGGGGTGTATAGCTCGGAGATAGAATGTCCCTGGGCTCAATCCTCATTACCACAAAATAAAAAGGCTCGACTTTGTGAGGTCCAAATTACTTACTTGAGGATCATACTGGGAGGGGACTCGTGCTCTTTTGGGAGAGAGAGAGAGAGAGAGAGAGAGAGAGAGAGAGAGAGAGAAAGGGGGAGGGTAGAGAAAGAGAGAGAGAGAGAGAGAGAGAGAGAGAGAGAGAGAGTCAGAGTCCCACATTTGGTTCCCCTCTCCCCAGTACCACAGGACAACTTGCGGGCATTTTGGGGAGAGGCAGGTGGCTGCCACCTATGGATCCCGGGCTATGAGGAAATAACACAACCCTTGTACAAACTCCTTAAAGAATACCAGGAGTGTCCAACTCTCTCAGAATGCTTCCTCAAACCAAAACAGGCATTTGAAAGCTTAAAACTCCTGGTCAAGGCATCAGTCCTCAGACTGCCTACACGAGATAAGTTAATTTGTATATCTCTGATAAGAGGAGGTGGCATTGGGAGTGCAGACGCAAGACAAGGGAAGACCAGCAGCCAGAGCTCATTCTCAGCAAAGAGCCTGACCCCATAGCTCTGGCTTGGCCAGCCGGCTTACACTTGATGGCCTCAGTGGGGACCTTAGTTTCTGAGGCCCCGAAACTAACTCTAGGGAGACGCCTCACAGTATGAACCCTCATGATGTCTGGAGCCTATTGGAGTCTAAAGAGCACCTATGGCTCTCAGATAGCCTTATCCTTAAATACCAGGCAATCTTTTTGATGGTTCTGATGTATCTTTAAAAAAAAATGTATGACTCTCAGTCCATTCACCTATTGTGAATTTGTTTTATGCTCAGATAGAATTACTCTGGATACTGCTGGGGCCTGCAGGCTGGAGCCACCTGTAGAATTCTGATAAAGAAGCACCCAGCCATTGCTCCTCTAAACTTATAAAAGATTTTCTACACCAGATAAGCAATGGGCCCATTTGCATTAATTTTCTTTTCTCTGTTGGAGCCTCACAGCTGAGAGCTGCCCCCTGACTGTGTCCAGCTAGAGCAGCACCATACCTGTGGGTGCTTGCCTTGAGGCAAGTTATTCCAATCCCCACCTCTGCTCTCTATAGTCTTAATTTCTGGATTCACATAGGAGAAAATGGACTAAACCCATCTTCCTTCTGTATGATCAAGCCCAAGTCAGCTAAACAGGTCCAACCTTACATTTCATTGGTCTTGGCCGTACAGAATGAGGAATCCAAAATCACAAATTTTAACCAACAATCCTTCTGGTTTTTTGTTTGTTTGTTTTTGTTGTTTTTTGTGTGTGATACTGAGGGTGGAATCCAGAAGCTTTTCTAGCTTCGGGCTATACTCCCAGACCTATTTTATACTTTATTTGAAAACAGGGTCTCACTAAGTTGCTGAGAGCCTCACTCAGTAGCTGAGGCTGGCTTCGAACCTGTGTGATCCTCCTGTCTCAGCCTCCCAAGCGCGGGAATTACAAGTGTGTGCCACCACGCCCAGCTCCCCTTCTGGTTTTTAATGGCTATACTCATAATACTTATAGTATGGCATAGAGTTCAGAAAACCCCATTTCAATCTCACTTATTGTTCTAGGACATTGTCTTCATGTAGGACTAGTGTCATGTAACCTTAACTGTAGTCATGCTACAAGTAGCCCAACTTCAACCACAGAGATGAACCTATCCTCAGGTTGGTCAGTCTTTTAATTTCTCTTATTCCACCATTCCCAAAGGATTTCAGGGGCACTGCAAATTCAGAATGATTTTACCATTTCCACTGTTGTCAGTCCATCCATGGGTCACATTCCCTACCTCTGACTGTCATGGCAATTTCCACCTCTGGTCCCCAGGTCTTCTTGCAGGGTTCTTGGTTACTTTAGTGGCCATCTCTGGACTAGTGGTGGACTTGTATCCAAATGAGTCAGTTGACCTGCCTAATCACCAAAACTGTTAAGAACACATCAGAACCTTGACATCAATAAAGAACTAGGTGAGGAACATCAGGCAACTCTTGATAACAGGGCAATAACTGATCATCTGTGTAAGGTTGCGACACAGGGAATGAGGCAAGTAGTTCAAGTAAAAACCAAGAGGTACTTTTTTTTTTTTGGTGGTACTGGGGTTCCTGGAAGCTCTTCTACCTCCGGGCTACACTCCCAGACCTATTTTTACATTTTTATTTGGAAACAGGGTCTCCTAAGCCAGCGCGCCGCTGGCTTCGAACCTGCGCGATCCTCCTGTCTCCGCCTCCCAAGCACAGGGATTACAAGCGTGTGCCACCACGCTCGGCCCAAGAGGTGCTTTATTCTACACTCCCGGGTGAGGTTCACTGATCTAAAGGTGGGGCCAGTGCACCTAAGGTCGGCAGGTTGAAACTATTTATGGGCCTGTTTTCTGAGGACAGGAGAGAGCAGGGAGTTGGGGGCTTTCTGGGCAGGAAGGATGTTGAATTTTAAGCAGTGATCCATATCGAAGTTCTTGTAACTGGGCAACGCCTATGTCAGGAACTGGATGACATAGGTCTTTGTGGTTGTACGCATCAGTCAGGACTGTTAGGCCACTGTTGTTTAACTGCAGTTACATGCATCAGTCAACTGGAACTTTCAGGCATGGAGGACTGCCAACATACCTGCTCCAACCTAACATCCCGGCCTTTTGGTAGTAGGGGGTGCCAAAATCTCACAAACTACTCCCTGCTGGCCAGGTCGGGGGGAGTGTAGGGGGATATAGGCCAGGACAGCGGGTCAGGGGTCCACAGACAGGCAGGTGTAGGCTGTAGCAGTAGTAGGTTAATGGTCACATGCAATATCTCTGCAACTTAGGAGCAGATGAATCTTAAGAGACAAGGAGCTAAAAAAAGAGAGAGACAGGTTAAGAACACTGGCCCTATCATTGGTAGGATATAAGTGGCCAGGGGGGTTGAAACCAGCCAATGAAAGAGTCAGCCCTCAGGTGTCTTACTCACAGCTTGGCTAAGGTATGTGCATTTTGTTTCACCAGAAAAGATTAATTGATGTAGTAACAACATTCTTTCTGTGGAAATAGACAGGTTCCCTTGTTTCTGCTCTAAGAAGGTCTTGAGCTTGCCTATTTTGTAAGGCAACCTGGGTCACTGCGGTCACCTGTCCTGTAGGGAGGTGAGCGATGTGGTTGTGGACTCCAGGGCAAGCTGGAGTTTGTCATTAAAGTCCTGAGCCGAGAGAAGACTGTGGCCAAGGCCTAGGAGCTGCATTGCAGGCACTGTGAGGGGCTTCAGAGGTCCTGTGCATTTGGGAGGAGGATGTACTGGCCTATGTCTGCAAGAGATGAACCTCATCTATAGAGCGGTTAGTGAATTTTTTGATTTGCAACCTAATCATGTTGACTATGCATGGCCCAATGAGTAGGATGAGGAAGAAAACGAGTAAAGGAGTTAGAAACCACAGGAGCCATGCCCTCCATGAGGATTCATTCCCAACAATTTTATTTGATTATTGAGTATTGTCCAGTTGTTGTTACATATTATATATTAAACTGGTTATGCTAGCCGGGCGAGTTGGTGTGCGCTTGTAATCCCTGCGCTTGGGAGGATGAAACAGGAGGTCCACACAGGTTCGAAGCCAGACTCAGCTACTTAGTCAGGCTCTCAGCAACTTAGTGAGACCCTGTTTCCTAATAAACTACAAAATTGGTATAATAATATAGCCTGGAGGTAGAAAAGCCCTGGGTTCCACCTGCAGTACCTAAATAAATAAATAAATAACTGGTTATGCTTTTGAATTATTGGTACTATTAAAACAACACATCCAAGGAAATTCCTGGCATCCCAAATGCAAAAGTAAGAGCAGGCTCTCCTTTGTTGCCCTAGTTTATCTGTTAAGGGAAATATGGACAAGGGATGAAATGTGAAGGGCATGGACAGCAAGGCGGGGTGAAGAGAAGCAAGTTTGGATGAGGGTATTGAGGGCACCGTGTAACAAGGTTGGTCGTAGTCATCTGGAGCTGGAAGGATGAAAGAGTCTGGTTATTTTGGCTCAAAGTCATTTTGGGGGGTTCAGTGCGCATCTCCATGGAAAATCCCTTACGGTAATCCAGATATCACGCCATAATAGTTTTGTCATAGCCTATTACCTTGTCCATCTATTTGTTAGCATTCCAAGTTGGGGGCCAGGTAGCCAACCCATTTGCAACAGGCCATGAGTAATTATACGTTAATGCTGCAAAGCTTTTGTGGCACAAATCTTGAAAAAGATCCAGCATGTTATCCTTTATTTAGCTCAAACAGGTTTTTGGTCTTTAGGATTTTGAATAGGCCTCATATTCTCTATGAGATTACAGAAATAAGAACTTCCACTTTTTGGTAGAAGTCTGATGGTCCTGGACCTGTACAAGTTCAAGAACAACAAGTTTAATGTTACAGCATCTTATAAGGACTTAGGTGGAGGAAGATTTTGAGTTTTGGTGTCATATTTTATTGTTTTGTAGGTTTAAAGGTAGGAATATTGTATAAATGGCTTTAGTACAGATCCTTTCAGTCACCCTTAAAATAGCACATTTGCCTCTGGTTATACTGTTTTTCTGGAAATTCTAAGCCAAGCTGGCAAACATATGCTTTTAACAACTGTGTCGTTAAGGTCAGTCAGGGCTCCTCAGGGTGCTCTTAGGGACTTGGTGAGACTTCACCTTTCCAGTCGTGCCATCTGTCAGGACAGGGCATGTCATGGCGTTGCTGACCATTTGCCTTCTCTTGAAGCACAGAGGACATGTTCCTCCTGGATGATCCTTTTTTGCAGAGTATATGTTGGTGGCTCCTTCTCTGGGGTCTCCACAGTCTCCCTTCTTGGGGGAATGGGTGCATTTTCAGAATTTACAAATCCCTTAGAAGTCCCGTCATTTATTCCCTGTGTTGTATTTGACCATAGAGGACTAGGACCAAAATATTGGTGGTCTTTCCTTAGTCCTTTATTTTTTTGCACAAACATTATATCTTTTATTTACATATAGAAATTAGTAAAACTTAAAACCAAATGCGACTTGTCAGAAATCCTTTAATTTTCTTTGTTTTCACACATTATTTTTATATTGTTCCATTGGTCTCAGCTGGAAGGCCCAGACAGTTCCACCAGGTCTTTGAAGCAGCCGATGCAGGAGATGGAGCAGTCGCATAGCTCTTCTGGGAAACCACAAAGCAGAATTAACAGGAAAGAAGATGGTCATAGTGGAATTAAGTCTGTACATTTGGGGAACACAAATATTAAAATTTTATAGTCCATGTGGCAGCGAGGGGCAGAACGTGCGCGGATCCCAAGTGGGCACCGGCACAGTGCAGCGTGGGATCGCCATGATGGACCGGCAGCAGCTCAGGTACGGGAGGTGATGGGCTTCATGTTGAAGAGTATGGAGAGAGAGAACACCCAAAGATGCAGGGCCTCTTGTTCCATTGCAATGCCAACTGCTGTGAAGACAGCCAGGCATCCATGCAGCAAGTGCCCCAGTGCATAGAGCATGACCATGCGCCCCTGGCTCAAGTCCACGGCCTGGTGAGCAGTGAGTTGGAGAAGTTCCAGGACCGCCCGGCCTGGTGTACCATGCACTGCAGTGACAAAGCCCAAGATCCGATGGATGCAGGGAGTAAGGAGTTTCAGGTGAAGCGTCAGCTGGACAGTTGTGTGACTAGTGTGTGATGACCACACGCACCTCATCCCAACTATGACCAAGAAGATGAAGGAATCTCTCATCCATTGGGAAATGAAGTCTTTGCCTGTGGTTATTGGGGATCTATTTAAAAAGAGGAAAGGGAATTTTAATCTTTTAAGCAATTTTATATATGGAGAAACTAAGGGTGGCAACAAGCTTAGGCATATGTCTTTTGCCCCTAGGCACTGGTTCCTTTGTGTTTTGTCCTTGAAAGTGAAATTGAAAACACTGGTGCTAAAATTTATGTGAAAGAGCACAAGAGAGTTTCTAAAGCCTAAGTTTCATGTAGCAATGCTGACTAGGCAGTAGGGATCTCCCTCATGAGCCAGAGAATTCAAAACATCAAATGGAGCCGAGCATGGTGGCACACGCTTGTAATCCCCACGATTGGGAGGCAGAGACAGGAGGAGCGCGCAGGTTCGAAGCCAGCCACACTGGCTTAAGAGACCCTGTTTCCACATAAAAATATAAAAATAGGTCTGGGAGTGTAGCCTGGAGGTAGAAGGGTTTCCAGGAACCCCAGTACCACCCCCCAAAAAAAATCAAATGGTATTTAACAATACAGATCCCTACAGGGTTATACGTTCCTGCAACCTGCCTATGATCTGATATAGTTTGAGAAAAGATACTTCTGTTAGTTAGTTAGTTTGTTTGTTGTTTCCCAACCTCCTGTTGGCAAGAAGTGTTGCCATACCATTTTCCATAAGCTGTCAAACAAAATCCAGGAAGACACTAATTTAGAAGGGAGAAAATCATTTTCAGGTCTTCATTTTTCTTGGAGTAGATTTAAGATGTGGAGTTGGAAGAGACAATGATGTGAATAAGAACTTTGAAATTTCCTTGAGTTTATCCTTTGCTGGTAATCAAGATGTGGATTCTTACTGCATTTCAGCTGGAGACCACTGCAAAATCATGAGAAGCAAAGTCACAGTGAAGAGCAGGGCCCTCCTCACTGGCATGTGGGCTCTCAGGCTTTCTGCAGCAGAGGGACAGGGCAATCTTAATGACACTTTTCTCTTGGAGAAAAGAGCTTTGTATTGTGAATATATATGTAAAAATACCATTATATGGGAATAAACAATGAAGTAGAAACTGCTGGCTAGTTAAGAGTTTTATGAACTGCTGGACTTGGAAAACCCTGGTTTTCATGGAACATACAAGAATAAAAGCCTAAACCCAGCATGGGTTACTTGGCCCTCTGAGTAACAGGGGCTTATTGAGATAACCCCCTGGCATCCAGAAGGTCAAAACACAAGCACTCAAGATGGTATGAGCCGACTCCTTTAGAGCAAAGGAGGAGCTCACATACCCCACCTTTTACCAAATACCAATTTTGCCTGGGGCTTTTGAAACGTGCTGTGTTCCTGCCCCAGCATAGCACCTTACCTTTTGCATAAGGACTCTGCTGGTTTTTAATTTTACCAATTTATTACTTGAAATTATATAGCCTGCTTGCTGTGTCAAGGCCGTGATAATTTTCCCAGTGGTTTGGTTTTAAAGTTTCATGCTCTCCCCACTATTGTGTTTCTTTCCTGTATCCAGGTGGTGAACATATCACTTCCTCATTGTGCTTCTCCTTGTTATTTGTAAAATAAAATTTTTAAGATGTCCAGAAAAGGAAGTTACGGTCCATTTTGTAAAACTTTCCCCAAGGCAGGCCACTGTGGTAGGAAGGCCATCACAGCAATGTGTATTTCCAGTGGCAAAGAAAAACCTTTAAAAGCAATGAACATTGTATTTGGAAACATTTCATGAGCTTCAAATGAGTGGAAACAGCCATATTTCCTGCAGAAGGGGTGTTCGTGCTGAGCAGAGCGGGTGCTGGAGGAGGGAGTGTTCAGTGGGGGCAGGCCAAGAAGCAGAGGGTGGCATCATCAGAGTCACGTTTTTGAGAGATGAATAGAGGGGCTGGTCTGTAAAACTGGAGGGACAGAGTGGGACGGAAATGCAGATGGAAAAAGGCCTGGATATAGGGGACCTCGGACCATTTGCTGGCTTGATTACAAAATTACCGAGGTCAGTGGGTATATCAAAATCCATTTTGGAGCCACTGTAACCCACTGTCCAACTGAAAGAAGACATACCAAGAGGGATAATGGATCTGGCTTAGAATTTAGAGTTCCCATGTCCAACCCTTAGGCCCAGAGGCAAGAGCAAAGGACCAGCAGCCCAGTCGTTTGCTTGGGCCTATGGATGGAGATCCTGTGGGTGGAGGGGACATCTCCCAAACCAGCCTAGTTCCGGAGCCTTGTGGGGAGACCATCTCTGACACAGATGAGGTTTGTGGACAAAAAGGCCCGGAATGGCTGCCCAAAATAGAAACAAGTAGGGACTTACCACTGCTGTTGCATAGCTGGGGAAAGAAGAGGTCTGAGGGTCCTGGCACAAGGAGGGAGAGGAGGGCACCCCAGACCGTCCCACATGGCCAAGTGTGGTACTCACTCCTCCCAGGTTTAGGCACCAAATGTAAAGTTGTGATGCAGGGAAGGAGGCAAGTAAAAACCAAGAGGCGCTTTATTAAGCAGTGCTGGGCAAGGTTCACCAGCCCAAAGGTGAGGGTTGAAACTGTCCATGGGGCTGTTTTCTGAGGGAAGGGGAGAGTGGGAAGCTGGGGACTTTCCAGGCAGGTAGGTTGTTATGTCTTAAGCAGGCATCCAAAGGGATATCTTGGAACCGGGCTCCATCTGTGTCAGGAACTGGCTGACATAGGTGTTTGTGGTTGTATGCATTGGCCAGGGCAGTCAGGCCACTGTTGTTTAACTGTGTTACATGCCTCAGCCAACTGGAACTCTGGGGGGGGGGGGGAGCTGCCAACAACTTTCTCTGACCTAACAATCTGCTTTTACCTCATCACATGGGATGGCAGGAATTTCCTGTTTTGTGTATTCCTGATAATTTTAAAAAAAACTAGTTTAAATTCTGCAATGCAAGAAAAACTAGACAATATTCAGCCATCTCAAGGAACCTTTGGGTATGGATTCTCCTGAATAGCATACCTTCTACCTATTCTTACTCCTTTACTTAATTTCCTCTTCATTCTACTTCTTGGGCCATGGCTACTAAATCTTGTAGTCAGATTGGTTTCTAACAGAACTTCAGAAGCTATCATACTTCAGATGGTGCTGCAGATGAAACCACAGATGCACATCTGTCTGTAGGCCCATGACCCGTAACTCACTTTCTGACCAGATAATTGCTAAACTCTGAGGACAAGCTGATGGCCTCAATCAAGCCTTCAAAACCTCAAAGGTGGTCTCAGTGAAGCTGGAGCCACACCCAGCGATGCAGAGTTCTGCCTGGCTAGATAGCAGAAGGTGTCCTTGAAGATTACTGTGTGAAAACTGGTCTACTTTTTCTTCTTTAAGCTTTTTCCCCATGAAGTTGCTTTTATATTTACACATAAAGGCTTCTCTTTTATATAACGCAGTGAAACCTCTAACTACTTATGTGATTGTGAGAGTCATAATAAAGTCAGAGTGACAAGCAGCCCTCTTCTTGCCTGTGGGTGTTTCTCAATCAAAGGTCACCCATCTCCAAGAAGATGGATGAGTAGAGTGTACATGGACCATAACACTACCAGAGCTCTGGACAGTGGTGAGGATTTGAAATGTCTGTAAGTCTGACTCCGCACAGGAGGAGTTACATGCATGCACTCTCAAGGCTGGGGCCCCCATCTCCTCCTTTCAATATTAAAGTAGTCAGACGACTTTGACCCTCCCCCATTTTCTTGCCTATGCAGCTAATAAGAAATGGAGGAACTGACCTGGCACTAACTGCCAGTAAAAATGCAAAAGTAGCTGACAGATCCTTGTGTTGCACTGGGGCAGAGAGATTACACACGCCCTTCCTACTACAACCCAGTGCTTCTCCCTCCGCTTTTCTCTGTGGCCTACCTTGTATGAGGGCTGTGTGCTCCACATGCTGTTACAAAGCAGGCTGTCTGTACCTGCATTTGGAGAATAAAGACAGGAAAGCAGGACATTGGCCTGTTGGTATAGCAACCCAGATAAGGAAGACAAGGTGGGTCATAGTAAAACACAAACAAACAAACAAACAAACAAACAAAAACTAAAACATTACAAAAAACCACATATTAGTCTAAGTTACAAAGAGTAGTTTAGGATCAAGACTGTAAAAAATAAATTTCTAAAATTGCATTTCTAATTCCACGTTCTATCCTTTAACAAGTACTTCTCAGTTACTTACAGTGAAGGGAAAAAGATACAAAAAGAAACTAGAATATAGAGTAATCACCCTCTTCTGTGGTTTCAATGTCCAAGGTCTGTTACCCATAGTTAACAACAATCTGAAAATATTAAATAGGAAACTCCAGAAATAATTCATGCTTTTAATATTTGTATTACATTTTACTGTTATAGCTATACTTTGTAATAATAATTATTATTATTTGTTGTTAATAGCTTAATATGCCTACTTTATAAATTAAACTTTATCCTAGGTATGTATGTATAGGAAAAAAATAGTGTATAAATACGGTTGGGTAATATTTGTGGTTTCAGGTATCCATGGAATGTGTTTCCTATGGATATGGAAAAACTACTATACACTTTTAAGTCTGCAAGAAGGATTGATCTATTTTGATATCATTATTAAAGACAAAATCTTCTTTGATATTTTATAATAATTCCTTTATTTTTTTATTCATACCAGATAACAAATTTTTTATTAAACATTCCTCCAACTTACTAATTCTTTAAGAAAAGATTTCTTGTGTATCCCATTCATACAGTACTTGCATGTGAACGACTCACTATTCTATCCCTTCATTGTGGAACCAGTATAGGAAGGGATTTGAGGAAGGAAACATCAAGAAAGGCAGAAGCCCAGGATACTACAGGAACACGAATTGGAATTTTTGAAGGCCTAAAATAGCCTTGTTAAATTTATTCATTCATAAGAGTTAGTGACAAAATAATTGAAAAGACCTTTGGTGCTAGACTAGGTTTAGATTAATGTATATAATAACAGAAGTGATTATCCCAGAATTATTATCTATAATAAAATGTGATAGATTTGTTGGCAAAGCTTATTAAAAACTCAAAACCAAAAGCAAACCAGGCCTTCTGCAAAGCACCTACAAGACTATTTCTTTGAAAGAAAATAATAATTTATACTTCAGCTACAACCATTCTTTAGAAACTCATATATATTTGAAATGTCATGCAGGATAACTCCTTAAGAGCATTCTGTTAGACTAATCTCATGATAACATTTGCCTAATATCATTGGGTAATACTATCAAAGTGGACTAAATCAAATTAAATATTCCATTTCTAGATACATAATTTTTCAGAAGGATGAAGTATTTTCACTGTACTGAACAGAGTAGTGATAATGACTTTGCTATTCAAAACAGGGGATCCTGAGTAGCTTAAATCTAGTAAGACAGAATCTTACAAAATAAATTTTCCTGACAACCAGTATTTTCAGGATTTCTCTACACCTTCAGAATGTTGAAAATTTCAGAAATTTTAGTTCTAACATTCCTTCGAAATCTAAAAATAATAATCTCATTTTTTAGAATAAAAAGACCATGCTTATTTTTATTACCCAGAGTACAAGTTTCCTACCCATACTTTCCCAAACTCACCATTGTAGAAGATGCTCCTATTCGCACCAATCTTTTCACTGTTCTGTGAACAACCCACCTTCCTCCATTTTCTGGGCCAGGCCATTCTCCTTCATGAATTCTGCTCCTTCTCTAGCTTCCTTTTCAGGTGTGACCAGATGCTATGTTTTCAGAAAGACCTTCCCAGTTCATTTGATCAAAAATAGTTTCCCCACCCCCACCAACAGCCACTATCAAGTTCTTAACTCTTTTCTCCTGTTCCTTGCAAAACTAACACTACTGTTTTCCATGTATATTACTTTATTCAATTATTGTCTGACTTTTTCAATAGTCCTAAATTCTATAAGAGGAGAGACTAGCTAATTGCTACATGAAGAAGCGTAGACACAAAATAAGTGCTCAATAAATTTTGTGATGTGGATGAGTGGGGAAAAAAAACTAAAAGAAAAACTAAAACCTATTTAAAACCTATTTAAGGCCTGAAATTTGGGCGGGTGGAGAGTGGTTCAGTCAGACTCTCCATCGTGTGGTCCTGGAGGTGTGGTGCTATTATCTCTGTGTGTATTAAAAATCTACTTAAACATGACAACTAGAGCTTTCCCTGACTCTTTACTTCTATATTATTTGAGGAAAAGCACCCTAACCGTTTCACGCTCATCTTGCTACATCTCTTCCTCACTTCCTGCTGCTCCCAAATGAGCTGGGACACATGTTTCCAGAATCCACCAGCTGCTCCCCCAGAGAGATCCTGGGAAAATCTGTCCATCCTTCTAAATTCTGATGAGACCCTGCTCTCCAGTGAACCCTTCCCTGTCAGTTCTGTTCCTCTCCCCGCCACCACCCAGGATACTCAGCTTCCTATGTTACTGCACAGGTAGTACCCTTCTTATGTCTGGGTTCCCCACCATGTGCGCCACTCCAGGACAGAGACCACCTCCCCATCCTTCTCTCTTTGTTTCCCCTGTGTTTAGTACCCTGTCAGGGCTTATGGTGCCAGGGAGCATTTGCTGAAACACTGACCTGAAAAATCAGTCACAAATAAACCCTTTCTCCTGGGGAGACAAAGGTAAACAAGTATTATGCAATAAAAATAATAAATTGTAAAAACAAAACAACATAAAATCTTTGATGGCACCATAGCATGGAGTCTATAGACCTGGTAAAATCAATGAAGTCAGCCGGGCATGGTGGGGCACGCTCCTAATCCTAGTACTTACGAAGCTGAGAGGGGAGGATCACAGGTTCAGAGAAGGCCTCAGGAAGTAGTGAAACTCTCATCAACCTGCTCCAATGAGTTCTGACCCCAAGTTTAACCAAACCAATGTGAACTTGTGCAAAGAGGGACCAGATTGGGAAATGCCTCCAAACCGTCTCACTAGTGCCTGCTCCAGGACACAGCCCAGTGGAAGGGGAGCCCACCATAGGCCCAGGCTGCAAGGTGCTCTCAGGGTACTCTGCTGCCAGGATGGTGGAATCTGTGGACAGAGCAGCTCTTCTCCCTCCCTCACCTATCAGAATCAGCAGAGCTTCCTGGCACACACTAGTCTCACAAATCTTAAACTGAACAAGACAGGAGTCAAGGATTGATTCAGATGATCACAGTGTAACCCTACCAGATGCAGCCTGTTAAGAGTAGAGGGAATAACTAACCACACCGAGGAAACAGAAGCCACAGCACTTAGCGCAGAAGACTCCTTCCTGAAAATCTACGGATAGACCAAGTCTGCTCAGTGACATCTGTTGTTATTTTCTCTTTTTTTCTTTTTTTTTTTTTTTAAAGTTTTTCCTGTTGTTATTCTTAGGATATCTTCTTTTCTTTTTTGCTGTACTAGGGACAGAACCCAAGGACAGTCTACCTCCGAGCTACCCCTGCAGTCCTATTTTTTATTTTTAGTTTTTGAAAGAGGGTCTCACATTGCTGGGCATGGTGGCGGATGCTGGTATCCCAGCATTCGGGAGGCTGAGACAGGAGGATTGCAGTTCAAGGACAGCCTCGGCTACTACTTAGTGAGGCCCTTTGCAACTCAGTGAGACCCTGTTTCAAAATAAAGAATAAAAAATAGGGCTGGGGGTGTAGATCGGAGGTAGAATGCCCCTGGGTTTCATCCCAGTACTGAAGAAAAAAAGAAACAAAGATGAAAAAGAGAAGGAAGGAAGGAAGGAAGGGAGAGAGAGAGAAAGGAGGGAGGGAGAGAGGAAGGGAGGGAGGGAGGGAGGGAGGAAGGCTGTCTTACTGAGTTGCAAAAGGCCTAAGTAGCTGAGGCTGTCCAAGAGCCATGAACCTCTGCTCTCTGGCTCTGGTCTCTGTTATTTTCAGGCCCTCAGCTTTGCCCTTTCAGCCCTTGGCTCTGTGCTCTCTGGGCATGGGCTCTGTGCTTTTAGGCCCTTGGCTCTGTGCTTTTGGGGCCTGTGCTCTGAGCTTTCAGGCCCTCGGCTCTGCACCTTCTGACCCTAGGCCCTGTGCCTTCAAGCCCTGGGCATGCACCTCCTACCCGCCCCTGGTGGAGGGTGTCCAGTTTAATCTCAGAGTGACCCCCTGTGACCATGTGCTGGTAGTTCACCCTGGGCACTATGGGCCTTTCCTGTGTCTGTAGCTTATAACCAATAACTGCAGGGGTGATCCTCCAGATTTTAGCATTCAGGGTCCCTGCCGCTATTCTAAGCAGTTGTCCATTCCCTTCCCCTCATCCCCACAGATGTTTAAAATGTGCCCTTTGGTGTCTAAGGGAACAATGTTTTGTTTCCTGGTGGGACATGCTACCATTCTTTTCATGTCAATCATTTCAAGTTGAAAGAAAAACCAAATACCTGAAATGTAGATATAGTGAGATATTTAAAAATTATAATTAAGTCTATTTTCGCAAAATAGACTTAAGGTAAAACTTACCATCTTAACCATTTTAAAGTGTCCAGTGTTTTAGGTGTAGCCCTGAGGTAGAAAGGCCCCTGGGTTCCATCCCCGGTACCACCAGAAAACAAAAAAAAAAAAAGGCAATCCTAGTATCACATCTTGAGAATAAAATACTGTACTGTTGAGTCCCTTATCAATGGGAAGTGTTGATGAGCCTGGCATGGTGGCCTGCACCTGTAACCTCAGTACTTGGGATGCTGAGATAGGAGGACTACACGTTAGAGATCAGTCTCAGCAGTGTAGGAAGACTCTCTTTCAAAATAAATAAATAGGCTGAGGATGATAATAAATAGAGAGCAGTAACTTTAGCAAACATCTAACCTTCCAAGCTTTAAGAGCAGACAGGGAGATTAGCTCAGTACAGATCCCGGGGAGCACTGACGACCAGGGTGCTAGAGCACCTCTCTGCCTCTACCCGGAGGTGTCTGAGGCCACTCGGAGAGCCACAACTCCATGATGTTTCTACAACTACTGCACACAGACCCTGTGTGGCCACTGCCCCTGCATCCGTCAAAGTCAGTCGTGGGCTTTGGCTCCGCTGGGATGTCAGCGTTCCTAAGAGCTTGCTTGCCACTCTCTTTCTTTTCTTTTCTTTTTTTTTCTTTCTTTCTTTCTTTCTTTCTTTTTTTTTTTTTTTTTTTTTTTTTTTTTGGTGGTACTGGGGCCCTGGAAGCCCTTCTACCTCTGGGATACATTCCCACGGGCTATACTCCCAGACCTATTTTTTAACTTTTTTATGTGGAAACAGGGTCTCTTAAGCCAGCATGGCTGGCTCCGAACCAGTGCCATCCTCCTGTCTCCACCTCCTAAGCGCGGGAATTACAAGCGTGTGCCACCACTCCCGGCTCCCACTCTCTTTCTGACAAGAAGAGCAGACCAGAGAACTTCCCCAGTCATAATTTTGTTCAGTCCTCAAGTTCAATAGGTCACAATAAATCTAGGAAACAAAAATGCAAAGGGCCACAATAGATGATTTCTATTGAGTGTTGAATATATATTTCCTTTGGGGAGTCTATTGAGGAAGTGTCTACCAGTACCTGTATGGTAGAATGTTGGCCCTATGCCCTCTTCTGGTAGTTTCAAACGGTTTTAATTTCTCAGTCTTTGATTCATCTTAGTTGATTCTCATGCAGGGTGATTCCATTCCTCTACATATAGATAACCAGTTTCACAACATCCTTTGTTAAAAGGCTGTATTTTCTCCTGAATATGTTTTTGGTACCTTTATAAAAAATATTCAGGTTATAAACTTGATCCTTTCTTCTGAGTCTTTCCTTCTGCTCTATTGGTGTATATGTCTGTTTTGGTGCTAATACTGTGCTATTTTTATTGACTATCATTTTGTGGTATATTTTGAAACCAGGTATTGTGATGGTAGAATTTTCTGGGTCTTTTGTTTTTCATATAAAATTGATGACTGATTTCTCTAGATCTGCAAAGAATGATTGTGGTATTATAATAGAGATTACATTGAATATGTAGATTACTTTTGGTAGTGTGGACATTTTGATTGTATTTATTCTGCCTATCCAAGAGCATGGGAGGTCTTTCCATCTCTGAAGATCTTCAATTTCTCTCTTTAGTGCTCTATACTTTTCATTGCAGAGGTCTTTTTCTGCGGCAGACTGGCTCAGCCAGGCACAATAAATCTGGCACTGAGTCCGCGCAAGACCGAGTTTCTCAGAAAGATGGGCAAAGGCTTCAGTTGCAGTTCTGCAGCCACTTATCTGCAGTGATTTTTTCTCTTTTTATGAAATAAACTCCTTTAAGTTCCTATTCACGGCACTAAAAGTGGAGATTCCTCTCTGGGAAAGAATCCGACATGGACAAATGCCTCTAGTGAAATTGACACTTTATTATAAGAACCCAGAAAATTGATATCCTTCACCAGTGAGATTAATAGTAAAGAAGAAGAAGAAGAAGAAGAAGAAGAAGAAGAAGAAGAAGAAGAAGAAGAAGAAGAAGAAGAAGTGTAATCACCACAAAACAATAGTGAAGGACATGTAAACAAAGTAAAAAGACACTAGTTCTGCATTCAAGATTAGCTCTGGAATTTGTGACCAAATCCAGCCCCTTGTCTTTGAGCCCCGTGCCCTTTCAGACAGGTGGCTCCAAAGGGCAAATTCCAGAAGACACAGGCACGCCCAGGGCTTGGAGAAGACAGCCTCTCATGGAATTTCCTTTAACTCTTTTCGGAACTTTCCATTCCTAGGGCTTAGTCCATATGGCAGGCATGGGGAGATATGGCAATCCAGGGGGATGCAATGGAGGTCTCCCAGGTTTCGTCCACATTGCCATCTAAAGTCTGAAAGCTTAAACAAGCTCACAACACAGTTTAGCAGATAAACACCAAAAAGTAACATGAAGTTTTTAGATTTAGTTGTCAGATGTACTTCTCTAGCTGCTGAGCACTTTTCCTCAAACGATAAGCTTATTAGAAGCCTATTCCTCTTTTAATAATCCATTTTCCTATCACAAACCCTCTGCAACTTCCTTTTCTTTTCTGATTACTCTGATTCTCTCTTTCCCATTTGGGACAATCTTAGGATAAGCTCTTCTTCATACAAAATGCTTTCTTATTCTCAAAATATTTCCTTTCTTTCACACCTACACATTTATTATATCTGTCCTTTATTCTGACATATTCATTTCTTAACCACGTGGCGCCTGCCTCCCTGTCTCGGGCAGCGCACATACTGGGTGTAAAGGTCAAGAATCTTCCTAGCCTTTCGGCTCTATTGTATCGGGTAGTATTGGCTGCTCATCAACTAGGCTGCTTTCAAGTCACACACAAAGTTTATCTTCTCTGTATCTAAGCCGGATCACAAGGAGAGGGGGTAAACAGAGGCATGGTTGCCTCCCTTGCAAGTTTTTAGGGCTAATGACCTCAGCTGACTCTTAAGGCTTTTACTATAGGTTAATGATTAGAATGAAGGTCAGAGATAGAGGGGAAATCTGCATTTGTAATTGCTGTAACTGGAATGCTTCCACAGCATCTGAATTCTGACTAGATTTTATTACCATTTGAGCAAAGCCGAGGGCGTTTAGAGGCTTAGACAAATTACTGGAAATTTTATTTTCCACGGACTCACTTTTTCTCACAGTCCTGATCTTACTTCACCGGAGCAATTCGTGTGGAAAGTTAAAAGAATCATTACCAAAAGAATAGTAGCTATGAAAGAATATCTAAGAGTGGGGGAGTACTTTGGCCAGAGACAACAATTCCCCTCGGGGCTCTGCTTCCTTTAAGGTTAGCCAATTTCTTGCGTGGGGATCACACGCAGGTGCTGAGGAAGAGGGGGCATTTTACCTCCTTGGTTAAATTTCTCCTTATGCATTTTATCCTTTGTGAGGTTATTTTGAATGAAATTGTTTTCTGGATTTCTTTCTAAGTGGAGTTATGATTGGTGTTTAGGAATGCTAATGGTTTTCACAAGTTGATTTTGTATGTAGCTACTTTGCTAAAATTATTTGTAACCTCTGGCAATCTTCTGAGTGGATCTTTTGGGTCTTCTAAGTAGAATTCTGTCATTAGTAAACAAAGATTTTCAGTTCTTTCCCTATTTGTATTCCTTTGATTCTTTTCTCTGGGCTTACCACTGAGGTAGAGATTCAAGCACTATGTTGCATAGGAGTGGTGATAGTGAGCAACCTTGTCTTGTTCCTGATCTTAAGCAAAATTCTGTTTGTTTTTCCCGTTCATAATGATGCTGGCTGTGCATTTATCATATCTCGCCTGTATGATTCTGAGGCAGGTTCCTTCTCTATCCCTAATTTCTTTAATATTTTTATGATGAGAGGGTGTTGGATTTTGTGAAATGCTTTTTCTGCACCTACTGAGATAATTATATGTCATTAGCTCTATTAAGGTGATGGATCACAAGTATCGATTTGCACATGTTTAGCCAGCCTTGCACCCCTGCCATGAAGTTCACTTGGTCATTGTGCACTATTTTCATGATGTAGTTTTGAATGCTAATTGCTAATATTTTATTAATAATTTTTCATCTATGTTCATAAATGGCATTAATCTGTAATTTTTTTCTCATGGAATCTCTATTTGGTTTGGGGAGTAAAGTGATGCTGGTTTCATAGAATGAGTGGTAGAATTTCTTCATTTTCTATTGCATGGAATAATTTGAGGAGCATTGGAACTAGTTCTTCTATAAAGATCTTGTAGAATTGACTGAGCCTGTCTGGGCCTGGACTTTCCTCTGATGAGAGACTTTCATTGCTGTTTGGATCTCTGCCTCCTACTAGACTATCTAGGTTTTTTCTGTTCTCTTGGTTCACTTTATGTAGTTGGAATTGCAACTTTACTTTAAAGTTCACTTTATGTAGTAGGAATTGCAACTTTCTTCTGTGTTTTCCAGATTATTGGCATAATAATTATTCGCAAAATATTTTCTAGTAGTGTTTTAGATTTATAAGTTATCTGTGGTGACATCTCCATTTTCATCTCTTATCCTAGAAATTTGGGTCTATTCTCTCTTTTTCTTTCACTGGCTAAGAATTTACCAATTTTATTTAATCAGTTCAAAAAAATCACCTTTTGTCGTATTGATATTCTGATTCTTCATTAACTTCTCCTCACTTTTGATTGAGTCCTGCCTTCTGGCTTTGGAGTTAGTCTGATGCTGTTCTCCAAGACACTGAGGTGCAGTGTTAGAGTGCTAATCTGACGTCCCTTTGCTCTTCTTATGTGGGTCTCAGTGCCCTCAGTTTTCCACTCTACGCTTCCTCTGTATGGCCCATAGTCTTTGGTAGGTTTTCCCTCTTTTCATTTGATTCCAGAAATTGTTTAACTTCTCCCTGAACACATCACTACTTAGCCCTTCCCCAATTCAAACCCATCCCTCCCTCTCCTCCTCCTGTTTGGCTTGTTTGTGAATGTGCATCCTGGACAGCAGGGTATTTTCCACTTCTCCCCTCCCACCTCCCTCAGTCCTCCTCTATGTTTTCTCCTTCTTTGTCTAGAGCTCCTCCTATGATCCTTTTTCTCCCTAACATCTGCCTTTTTGGGAGAAGATCCGATTTGATTTACTTTTGTGACTGGTTAATATCACTTAGCATAATGTTTTCCAGTTCCAACCATTTCTCAACAAATAACATAAGTTTGTTTTCCTTTATGGCTGAGTAAAATTTCATCATGTACATAGCCCATAGTTCTGTAACCCATTCCTCGGTTGATAGTCATCTAACCTGTTCCATAGTTTGGCAATTGTGAATTGTGTAGGTAAGAACATAGATAGACATGCATTAGTTTGGTAGTTTAGTTTTCATTATTTTAGGTAGAAGTGGTATTGTTGGATCATAAGATAGGTTCATTACAGGTGATATGTCTGATGTTAAGGTATCAATGTAGCTTTTTCTGTCGTGTGTGTGTGTGTGTGTGTGTGTGTGTGTGTGTGTGTGTGTTTCTAGGGTTTCAACAAAAAGGCAGCCTGCCTCTGAGCTAAACCCCCAGGCCAATTTTATTTTTATTTTGAAACAGGGTCTCACAGCCCAGCATGGTGACACAGGCCTGTAGTCCCACACTTGGGAGGCAGAGACAGCATGATCCCAGATTTCAGGACAACCTCAACAAGCAGGAGCCTCTCAACAATCTAGCAAAAACTTTTTCATAAATAAAAATAAAAAATAGTTCTAGTGGTGTGGCTTGAAGGTAGAATGGCTCTTGGTTCAATTCCAAGTACCAAAAAAAAAAAGAAGGAAGGAAGGAAGGAAGGAAGGAAAGAAAGAAAGAAAGAAAGAAAGAAAGAAAGAAAGAAAGAAAGAAAGAAAGAAAGAAAGAAAGAAGAAAGGTAAAAAAAGAAGATAAATAATTCAGGTGTCTTTTCACACTTCACTCAGCACATATATACCTTCACTATTTAATCAGACCTGCCCTTTTGTACATAAAGTGGATCCTTTGGGGAAGAGAAGCAGAGAGGGATGGGAGGCTGAGGATGCCACCGAAGGAGGGCAGCGTAGAAGATTCTGGGCTCCACCCTGCAGAGCGCAGCTCTGAGGACAGCGCTGAACAGCTTGGGCATCTGTCCAGCAAGGGTGTGCACAAAGAGGACAGGGGGACTCAGGGCTGTAGGCACAGTGAGCTTGGGCACAGGTGGGGAAGCCCTTTCAGATGGTCACACTGTTTTCCACCACGCTGGGCCTCAGGTACTCATAGGGCAGGTCCAGGCCTGCATTTCGCAGCTCAATCTCCTGGTCCATGGCAGCCAGCTCCTCCTGGAATCGCTCCAGCACCATCTGGGGTCCATCACCTGAGAAGTACTTCTCCTTATGCTTCCCCAAGGCCACCTGAGGGGCAGGACAAGGGGGCTCAGCTCATGAGCCTCTCATCTGAGCTGCCCCCCTCCTTAGGCTGCAGCCTCCCCAGGATCCCCACGTCGCTCTCACCATGACGGGCTGGCGTCTGCCAAGGAACTTGGTGAAAGTCTTTTGTATTCGGGCCTGCTGGAGGTCAGGCAGGGACTCCACTACGTCCTTCTCCGTCACGTCCTTGGAGACGGGTGGGGGCTTCCGCATGGTGCACGGGCCATTGGGGACCCAGGAGTACCAGTCCAGCTGCAGTAGGAAAGGCGCTCAGAAGCCCAGGCATGGGAGCCCACCTCCTACACCCCAGGGGCCCCGGGGGTGTCTCCTGGTACCTGGCCCAGGTGGGCAGAAGCATGCTGAGCAGTGCAGGTGAAGATGCACATGGTGACCAAGTGACAGAGCTGATCCCGGGACTCTAGGGAGACCGGGAACCTGGGTGAAATGAGAATGATCATTGGAGACCGGGACAGGAGGCCGATCTCGCTCGGGAAAGACAGTCCTAGGCAAATAAAAGAAGTTGCTCCAGGGCCGGGCTCTAGACTCTCCGGTCACAGAAGGCGCACACAGGTGTGCAGCTCTTGGGATGTGCCTTGGAGCTGTGGGGAGGACAGGGACGAGAAGGAACGCCCAGAGCAGCCCAATGCGATGGTGACCCTGTGCTGGAGAGGAGAGGACTTCTGCCCTCTGGGCAGGTCTGGGAAGTCCCTGCTCCTCAAGAAAGGACATCTTAGCATGTTGTGAAATGAGGGCTGCTCCAGATGGGGGGAGACACAAGTCATGGGAATGCCCATGCCTACCCCCGGTCCTGGGCTCCCTGCAGTCCAACCTCGGTGATCTCTCTGCACCAGGCCTGCAGCTCCGGGTCATGCTTCACGGCCGCGTCACTCTTGTAGAAGAGCTTGACCAGCCCTTCCACGTACCTGCTCAGGGGAAGAATGTGCTCAGGTTCAGGCAGCCAAGGAAGGACCTTCTGGACCAAGCCCCCCTCGTTCTCTCGCTCTCTGCGCCCCCTCACCTGCTGATGATCCCCCACAGCCTGAGGGCGTCTTGCCCATAGAAACAAGACTGCACATCCAGGAGTCCACGGTCAGCCAGGTCGTAGGGAGGGCAGAAGGAGCGGTAGGTCAGGCGAGCTGCGGCTCTCTGGAGAATGTCCACGTGGCCCCCACTACCTGTGCTCACCACCTGCGGACAAGCCCAGCCAGGTGAGGGAGGAAGGGCTGAGGAGCAGGAGGCTAATCAGGTGCCAGGTGGGTCAGGGGGAGGCCTTTGGTGGAGGACAAGGTGAGGGAAATGATCCCTGGGACCCTCCCGACATCCAACCCTCCTCCCTCTTTGCCCATCCCTTTCCATACCAGGTCAAAAATTCCAAACTTAGAAACAAGATTATTGCGGGCCAGGATGTTGATCTCCATGGTGTAGCGGAAGTGGGGAATCAGGATCTGATCACAAGGAAAAGACATCGGCAAGTAAGGGGGATCCCAGAAGCCATAAGGAGAGAGGAAACCAAAGGAAAGAAGAAAGGTGTGTGTGTGTGTGTGTGTGTGTGTGTGTGTGTGTGTGTGTGTAGACAGAGACAGAGAGGAGCACACCTTTAGGCCCAGCATTTGGGAGGCTGAGACAAGAGGATCACAGATTAATGGCCAGCTACAGCAATTTAGCCAGACTCAAGAGTGATTTAGCAAAACTCTTTTCCTAAGTTAAGAAAAAAATAGGGCTGGAATGTGGATTCGAGTAGACCGTGCCTGGGTTCAATCACCATCACCAAGTTTTTAAAAAATGAGGAGGCCTGAGGGAAAGAGTGCGTCTCTCTGAGACTAGAAAGCAGTCCATGGTACTGGCTTGGGTGAGGTTAAGATGTGGGAGAAGAGAGAGAGAAATATCTCTATCTTCTCAGGGCCAAGTGTGCTGGCGCACTTATAACTGCAGTACCCGTGAGGCTGAGTCAGCCAGCCTCTGTACTTAGTGAGGCCCTGTGTCAAGATAAAGAATAAAACAGGGCTGAGGGTGTAGTTCAGAGGTAGAACGCCCCAAGTTCCACTCCCAGTACACTCAACACAAACTATTATACATATATGTATAATGTATATATGTGTGTTTATATTTATGTCCATACATATGCATACATACATATCACCTCGGGATCTTCAGGTCAAGGTTTTAGGGGTTCTCATTGCCCAGTTTCATGTGCTTTGTCAGCACGTTAGGACTCCCCAGTCTCACACCACAAAAGTGAGCGAGTGAGACCCTTCTCTCCTGGCTCCCCAGGGCGTCCTGCAATTTCTCTCTCGCCTTCATCCTTGTAATCCCCCACTGCCTCCGTCCTAGTAATGTTTTTCTGTGTCTCTCGCACAAGCACGCTCAGTGTTGCATAGGCTGGAGGAGACCCCTCCCTGAGGCCCACGCCCCCCAGCCCCCACCTCAGTTTCTGCTCAGCCCACAGCAGGGAGGCTCCCGGCCCCCCACTCCTGGAGATGGCTCTGGTCCATGTATTAACCAGTGACTTCCATACTGACAAACCCAGACATCCCTTCTTCGTGACCATGTTCTCCTCTCAGCAGCATTTGAGATGATGTCCCGCCTCCCTCTCGAAGCACTTTCTGCTCCTGGCTGCCACAATCACACTTTCTTGTCCCCATCTCAGTGGATGTCCCTTCTCTCGTTCCTTTTCTCATTCCACTTTCTCCTCCCAATTTCTAATGGATGGAGGACCTAGAATTACATCACAGGCCAAATGTTCTGCTGCGGCTCGAATCCCTAGTGCAATGGCTTTAGAGACTTCTGTCTCCCTATGCCTAAAATCTATGTTTCAGCCTTTCCACAATTCCAGGCTCATTCGCTCTGCTGCCCTCTTTCTTTTTCTTTTTTTTTTTTTTTTTTTTTTTTTTTTTTTTGGTGGTACAAAGGGTCCTGGAAGCCGTTCTACTTCCGGGCTATACTTTCAGACCTATGTTTTTTACTTTTTATTTGGAAACAGGGTCTCCTAAGCCAGCATGGCTGGCTTCTAACCTGCACGATCCTCCTGTCTCCACCTCCTAAGCGCGGGGATTACAAGCGTGCGCCACCATGCCCGGATCCTCTTGCCATTTTCAAAGCCAGGTCTACAGGTATTGGAAACTTGCATGGCCCCCTTGGTGCCCCTGCTTCCACCTGGCCACCTGGCTTGCTCTCTCATCTCTACACGCCTCTCCTCCTACCCAGCACTCCCGCACTCCAGCCTGTGCTCCCTGCACTCACCTGCCGCCTGCAGTCCCCATGTCCCTGCAGTCCTCCCTCTGCAGTTCTCTCCACGCCTCGCACCCCACGTGACAAACTCCTGGTCAGATCTGTTCTTACACGTCCCCTGACTTGTAGCAAGTGTGTGCCTTGGATGTGTGTGTGTGTGTGTGTGTGTGTTTCCACACATAAACTAAGGTTGCTGCTAACATAATACCTTATAGAATCAGCCCCTGCACCTGAGGCTAGGGGTGTGAACTATTAAGATGAGTTTTCTGCAGAGTAACAGATGCTGAGGTACCTTGTAGACAGGATGCAGGCTGGGCAAGCTCCTCATTGTGGCCACAGATATAACCTCGGCCATCAGATGTCCCCTTAGCAGATGGGACTCTAACTGGTGCAGCTGGAAGTCAGCACTGCGGACCCAGATCTTGGCCAAGAGCCAGGCCATGGGCGGATCTGAGGGCAGGAAGAGCAGAGGTGGGGGGCATCCATATCGAGGAGGCTGGAGCTGGAGGAGAGAGCACACGAGCTGAGGACCGCTGTGTCTGATTCCCTAAAGGAGACCCACATCCAGGGAAAGGGTACCGGGGCCCTCGTACCTGGATGACCATGGGTAAGAGACTCCCATCAGGCTGTAGCTTCAGCATGACCAAAGGGGCTGCCACGTATTGCTGCTTAAAAATGATGACATTGGGCTTGACCCCATCCAGCAGGGAGAAATCAGCTTCAAACAGAGTGTGAGCCTGTAGGACCCATGGTCGGGGGAATAGAGATCAGAGTGGCTGTAGAAGATCCTTCTCTCATCGGAAAAGGCAGTTCCTTCTCTCTCCACCAAGTCTTTTCTTGGGGCAGGGAATTACTGTGGATTGGACCCCAGACTGTTCTGCCTCTGAGATACTCTCCCACCCCTATTTATGTTTTATTTTGAAATGGGGTCTCACTAAGTTGCTGAGGGTCTTGATAAGTAGCTGAGTCTGTCCTCAACCCTGTGATCCTCCTGTGTCAATCTCCAAGTCCTGGGATTCCAGGCGTGCACCACCACAGCCTGCCCAGCCAAGTCCTTTACTTTAAACACCAACCACTTTCCCTAGAACCCAAGCTCCAAATGAAAGGTTTTGTTCCCAGTGTCCTTCATCAGACTTCAAGCTCCTACGTGAAGGTTCTGGCTTTCATCGCCCACCTCTGCTCCTAACCAATGGCTTCTTTTATTCCCTCCTCAGGCTTTAGCCAAATGTAGCACAGAAGGTTTTCCATACCCCTTTCCCCAAATAAGTCTCTAGTGCTCTAAGGTTTCCTGTAGTCTTGGTCTTTTCTTTCTAGTCCAGAAGCTCAAGGAGCCCCGAGGCTCCAGCCCTTCCTGAAGGCTGAGGCTGAGATTCCTCTAATGAAGAATGAACAGTCCTCCTCCGTGGCCAGAGGGTAGAAAAGAAGGAGACTCTCGAAGAGACTGCATAGCTCCTGGTTCTCCACCAGGGCAGACCACCCTCCCTCCCAGCCCCGGGAACATTTTGCAAGGCCTGGAGCACTTTGAGGTTGGCACAACTGAAGGGATGCTCCTGGGATCTAGCAGGTAAAAGCCAAGAATTGCTGCTAGAATCCATCAATACACAGGACAGTTCCCTACACCCAAGAAATTGTCTGGCTCATAATGTCAGTTCTGCCAAAGTTGATGGGCTCTCAGTGCAGAGGGAAGAGGACAGGTGACAGGGGACATGGGGTAGGAGGAGGAGAGTAGGGGATGTCCAGAATGACTGCAGTGGGGTTGGCAGAGCTGGAGCACCTGGAGCTCTTTCTCCAGCTGCCTCCGCAGGTCTTTCATCTCTGGAGGCAGGACCAGCCGGGCTGGGATGCTCTTAGAACGTCTCAGGAGCATGGGGTTTGCGCCGTTCAGGAACTGGTACCCAAAGAGGGCGTCTTCCATCCAGGAATCACAGACCTGCGCTGTGGACATCAGTTGGGGGCACAGTATGGGCTCTGAAGTTTCATCTCAATGACAGGGCAGCCTCCTTCCCATTCTCGCTCTTTTTTTAGATTCCTGGGTTGGAAATCTGTATATTAGGTCTCCTTTTTTTGGTAGTGGTGATGGTGGTTTTGGTTTCTTGTTTGTTTTGGTTGTTGTTGTTGTTAATGATTTGTACCAGAGATCGAAACCAGAAATGTTTTACCTCCGAGCTACACCCCCAGCCTTTTTTCTCTTTTTCTTTTATCCTTTCTTTCTTTTTTCTTTATTTCTTTCTCTCTCTTTCTTTCTTTCTAATGACACTCATTTTTCCCCCAGGCATTCTACCTCAGACGTATACCCCCAGCTCTATTTTTTAAATTTAGAAACAGGTTCTCTCTAGGTTGCTAAAAAGCATCACTAAGTTACTGAGACTGGCTCTGAATTTACTATCCTTCGTCTCAACTGGGATTACAGGTGTGTGACAAGTACTGACTACTTTTTGCTTCTGACTAAGGGTCCTGGTAAGTTGCTGAAGTTGGCCTCCATCCTGCAGTCCTCCTGCCTCAGCCTCCCGAGTTCTGGGATTACAGGTGTGCACCACCCTGCCTGGCTTTGTGTGCAGGTTTGGGGAAGTTGTGGCAACTGACCTGCCAAAGCTGTCTTTCCACGCGGGAATACTTTTTTGTAATCTTCCAGTCTTTGAACACAATTTGCAAGATCCAGTGTCCCCTTAATGATCAAGCCTTTCAACCTGTGCAAAGAATGTTGTACAAGAGGGTCAAGTAAGATGCGATGCTGCAGCGGGAAGGAAGCCCACGGGGTCAACCCGACACTCACTCTTTGGCCAGAGTGAGGGTGAAGTCTAAATCCTTATCCTCTAGGAACCGCTCATCCCTGGGAAGGTCCCACTGGGTCTCCCCAGCTGCCGGCAGGATTAACCCTTCCTTCCAGGAGCCCCACCCGGAGAAGAGTTGGTGGTGAGCAAAGCAGCGGGTGTGTGGACTTCGCAGGCAACGGGAGCTTTCTGTGGGACTCACCGGTACACCTTCCTTCAGTGCTCCAGCTCCTGCTCCCGATGTTTCTTGAACAGGTCCTGGGAGTCGTCACTCACGGTGTGAGCTGGGCGAGGGGACACAGGGCACATCGCTTGGACGCCCCTCCACGGAGACGGCTGCCTTTGCCTCCTCCCCTCCCCTCCTCGACTCATTTCTCCCTTTTCTATCATAGCACCCGTGCCCAGGACTCCGCTTCTCCAGCTGTAGCCCGTGCTCCTCACCCGTGCCCTCAGGCAGACATAAAACCAATCGTCCTGCACCCAGCGGTAGCACGGGAAAAAGGCCTCGCCCTGGGTCCCGGGACCCTCCACCGCGACCCATTTGCAGAACCAAAGTTCAGCAGGCTTCTGTGCTTGCGGAGCCTCACCAGCAGGAGGCGCCCGAGATGCAGCGGGACTTCGATCTCCAAGTGTGTATCCTGCGGGACACAGTTCACCTCAGAGGCGGGTCTGGAGCCTTGTAGGCATTAGTGGGAAGCCAGACCAGCTTACTTACCCTCGGGGAGGATTCTGAGCGAGCTGGAGGGGGTTGGGTTGGAGGAGGAATAGCCTAGTCTGCAAGGCTCCTACCCAAAAGCCCAAAGAGAGCCTCTGGACCCTCTTGATTTCCCTGGAGCTACAGGACAGGCTTCCTGCGCTCAGTTGCCTCCTGGCACCCTGTCTCCCTAGCTCCTCACGGGCACCCAGGCTCCTGCGCCCCTGGCTCTCCCTGCGGGGCTGCGGTCTGCACCCACCTTTCCCTATAGCAGCTGCACCACCTTTCTGAGGTCCACCTCCCCATGCTCGCCCACCAGCCACAATTGCACCAGGTTGGTGGAGCCAGCCAAGAGTGAGTCCCCGGTGGCCACACGGACCCTGAACTTGCCCATCTTTCCCGAACCTCAAGGGGACCTGGGTGAAAACCCGCAGTTATGAGGACCTGAGACCCAGCCCCCAGGCCATGCCGAGACCTGAGTCCCTGTGGTCTTGGAGTTCCCTGGTCACCACCTTTCACCCACAGGTGCCTGCTCCATCCAAGGTGTCTGGCTCACTTTGTCCCCGCCCCCAGGGTCTCTCCCAGCAAGTGCAGGTGTGGCCACCCCACCTGTATGTGCTTGGCAGCATCCCTCAGCGCTGTCTGGACAGGCCTGACGCAGCTTAACACCAGCCTCACACCACTCAGTTCTAGTGAAAAACTAACAATAGAACAAGGGGCCGAATGACTTGAAGTGTGGGCGTGTTTTTCAGTAGAAAGTGAGGACATGATGTTGGCAGGGACTCATGGCTTTTGGCGCTGGACAGGAGAACTAGATGTGTTTGTGGTCAGAAATCAGGAGCCAAGAGGCTGAGTGTGGGATTTCCCTTCAGGCCACATCATGAAGTTTCTGCTGTGCCAGCACCCCACGCCTAGCACCCAGCTGTGCTGGGCTCATGCCCTCTGCAGGACTAAAGCTTCCACCCCCTGTCCATGCCCAGGCTCAGCTCTCCTGTCTCCTCTTGCCCAGGGACAAACACATCCCAGCTACACTTCTCTCTGCGCTCGTGTTTGGATGCCCGTCCTTCTTCCCTCAGCCTCTTGCTCGGCCTGGGCTAACCTCTTTCCTGGGCCTCCATTATGAGCAAAAGCCCTCAAAGCTCTTTGCTTAAACACTCCTTGCATCTCATGTCAAAATACTCAATCAACACAGTTTCTAAAGTGAGAATCTAAAAGTATTCAGATGAACCTTAAACATTTGTCTTAAACTCGACATCAGGAATGTCGTGTTTCTTGAATTTTTTTTGTGTATTTTGAGTAATTTTGCTTGTTTTGTTTTTGTACTGGAGATTGAATGCAGGTGCATTCCGCCTCCAGGCTACACCATCAGCCCTTTTATTTTCTGTTTTGAAACAGGGTTTCACTAAGTTGCTGATGCTGGCCTCAGCCTCCTAAATTCTGGGCTTACAGACATAGGCCACCATTACTGGCTCACAGATATCTCTATCAGGGGCCAAAGCGTTTGCTTTGAGCGTCGCTCCATAGTAAGAGCTCCTCTAGAGCTTCTTTGCTCTAAACCACTCCCAGGTGAGCTGACCTTTAGATGAAGCTAGAACCTGAAGATTCCGGGGAGGGCAGGGAACTAAATGCAGCATCTGTATCAGTCTTTACCGTTTTCCCCAAACTTATTTAAAGTTGTCTTTCCCACTCCTAGTCCATAACTTGACAGTGATATTTTATTTTTTTTTATTTTTGGTGGTGGTAGTACTGGGGTTCCTGGAAGCCTTCTACCTCAGGGCTACACTCCTAGGCCTATTTTTATATATTTTTTATTTGGAAACAGGGTCTCTTAAGCCAGCGCAACTGGCTTCGAACCTTCTCGATCCTCCTGTCTCTGCCTCCCAAGCATGGGGATTACAAGCGTGCGCCACCACGCCCGGCCTGACAGTGATTTTTATAATTATTCTTGCCTATATAGACACAAAGCACTCGACTTGACTTTAATACAAACAATATCTGTATATTTATGATGCTATTCCATCATCAGTATGTTTATAAGTTGTATAATTACAATAACTTATATAACTGGCATAAACAGTTTTGAAATTTGCACAACTATTATTGGAAAACATAACCTGGTAGGTGCCAAAGTGTCGAGCATGTGCATATGGTATGCAGCGGGTGTGTCGGTGTTTTGGGAGAGAAGGAACAGGGTCAGTTATATAACCATCAGAATTGGTGAAGTGCAGGTAATTTAGAAACTTCTATTGTAAAATCTAGTTTTTCCCTCATGCTTTCTGATTATATGTGAAAGGGTACTGGGAAAGGAACCCAGTGGCATTCTACTTCTGATCTATATCCCTGCCACCGTCCCCCCTCGGCATATACGAGAGCGTGACAAACGCTTGTATCAATCGGCAAGGTCCAAGGAGGCCACGCCCCTAGGAAGGAGGCATCATCTCTGGCAGAAATACTCCCTGCTCTTAGATTTCTACACTACTAAGAAGCTCCAATGATGTAAAACAGGATCCCAAGAATTAGGACTGTGGAAAAAGTTGAGTCCATGAAAGATAAATTTTCTAGTAAAATGTCTGAGCCTTCAGAATTTCTCTATATTATCCCAGCTGTAATAAAGGGCAGTCAGAATTCAGGGGCTGCAAAATTCCTTTCTGTTTTTTCCCCAGGCAGGTCCTTTGATCTAAAGATTAGCTGCCAGCACCTCTCTGCCAGCGGGGGAAGCTGCAAATCCACCTCTTGCCCTATTTCCCAAAGAGATGCAAAACTGTCTCTGGAACATGGGCCATTTGTTTTCCCTCTTAAGAGATGCTAATAAGCTCTTCTCTGGCCTTAACAAAAGCCTACTGTTTGTGACTCAGCAGCAGGACAGTAAAAGACTCAAAAGTCTGCTTCAAGATCATGCATTAAAGAACAATTATAGAAATCCAATCACATGTGTTTTGCCATGTCTACTAACTGTAATATAAGTATTGCCTTATAGGGGATGGTGGAGCAGACAGGACCGGACAAATCTGCAATGCAGCCTATGGATCTTGATAAAGGAGGGCCTGGACTAACCCTAGAGACAAAAAGACTCTGGAAGGATCAAAGGAGATCCTAGAAGGCTGAATTTCCCCAAAACGGACTTTGGGTGTGACCCCCACCTTTATGGATGCCTGCCTGTCCTGGATGCCTTTCCAGACTCCAGACCTTGCCCCCTAGGGCTCACCTGTGAGGTCAGAAACCTGATTCCAATGACAAAGGCCAAGGGGGCTGACTTTAATCACCTAATCCCAGACAAATCTTAAACTGTGATGCCATGGATCTTCTTTTATCCTGTTTATCTTGTTTACACTTAATGCCTCACTATTGTCCTTTGGTGCTTACGTGGGGTATAGGGTATAAATACTGGTGATGGGAATTAAAACATTGTCAATTGCACAGAAGGCAGTTGTCCATGTCAATTATTTCAGATTTTTTTTTTTCCTGGAGAGGAATCTCCACTTTTAGCGCTGTGAACAGGAACTTAAAGGAGTTTATTTCATAAAAAGGGAAAAAATCGCTGCAGATAAGTGGCTGCAGAACTACAACTGAAGCACTTGTCCATCTTTCTGAGCATCTCGGTCCCAAAAGGACTCAGTGCCCGATTTATTATTCCCGATTAAGCAAGTTCGCAGCATATACCTAACTGCCTAATTTATTATTTTTATTTACCTTATTTAACTTATTGTGGTGCTGGGGAGTAAACTAAGGTGTGTTCTACCTCTGAGCTCTAAATTAGCTCTATTTTAGTTTTTATTGGAAATAGGTTCTCATTAAGTAGCTGAGACTGGACAAGAATCCCTCATCCTCCTGCCTCATCTCTCAAGTAGGAGAAACACAGGCATATTGAGTGTGTGTGTGTGTGTGTGTGTGTGTGTGTGTGTGTGTGTGTGTAAGAAATAGAGAAAGTAAGTAAAATGTGGCTGTGAGATATTATTAAATGTTTTTGCATCATTCAGTATGCAAATGTTCCCTGTATAGTTTTTATATGATTAATCATAACTACATATACTTCCTATGGTTGAAACACATGGGCATTCAAGCAATTTTTATGTTTCACATATTTTTATTTGGTATGCCAGTACTTATGATTTATGCATAAAATATGTGATATTAATTTATCATATACTTTGTAAATGTTAGGGTTATGCTAGTTTAGAACATTGAACTGGAGGAATTTCTATTATTGGTACTGTTAAAAATTATTGATCATGACCCAGACATGGTGGTGCACACTTGTAATCCCAGTGCTTGGGAGGCTGAGACAGGAGGATCGCGCAGGTTCCAAGACAACCTCAGCTACTTAGTGAGGCTCTCAGCAACTTAGTGAGACCCTGTTTCCAAATAAAGTATAAAATAGATCTGGGCGTGTAGCCTGTAGGTAGACCCCCTGGGTTCCAAGCCCAGTACTACAACAATAAATAAGTAAATAAATAAATAAATAAATAAATAAATAAATGTTATAGGCAAATATTAGTCTTTGGCCTGCTGAAACTAAAAAAAAAAAATGAGTGTTCAAGAGAGTTGAGGTAGTGTAGTCACATAGTTTTTTGCTCCTTAAGGTGGAAGTTTTTCTTGGCTGAAGTCTTTGGGGGAAGGAGAGATGATTCTTGGAAAACTATGATGTTCTGCTTTTTCCTTAGCATCAACATGGGGTGTGTGTGTCCATATATATGTGTATAGCCTGTGCACATTTTCACTTTCTTGGTTGTGTTAAGTGTCAAGTGTAAAGCTGGTGTATTTGTGATAGTTATAAAATGTATCCAAAATTTATTTGAAACACATCTTTCATAAAGTAGAGAATAGGTGCATGAATGTGGACCAGGCTTAGTGATCATTACTTTCAACAAGGAGCATATAGTAGCTAAGCACACAGGTGCAGGCTTCTAATTCCTGTACTTGGGAGGCTGAGAAGGAGGATCGCAGGTTCAAGGACAGCCTCAGCAACTTAATGGAGCCCTGTTTCAAAAATGAAAGGACAGGGGTGGATAATAGCTTGAAGATAGAATGCCCCTGTCTTCAATCCCAAGTACCAAAAAGAATAAGACTGTCTCTTCTGAACATTGTCACAAAAGGCACTGTGGCCTCTCTTTTGGACTGCTCACTCTGGAGGAAGACATGATGTGAAGACACTGAAGCAGCTTTATGAAGGGCTCACGCAGTGAGGACCTGAGCTTTTCTGCAGTTACTTTGTGAACTGGCTTAGTGAAGAAGCCTCCAACCTCAGCAAAGCCGACTGCCCTAGCTCAGTCTTGATTGCAGTTTTTATGAGACCTTGGGTGGGAGGCATTCAGCTCAAACACGTCCTGAATGCTGACTCGGAGGCCACGAGATACTGAGTGTTTGTTGTTCCAAGCTGTTAGGTTTCGCCTAGTTTGTTGTACAACTTATTAATGCAAAGCGCTTTGTTTATTTTTGTTAATCTCTTGGCTTATTACTTACTTTCAATGCATCATATACAGATCTGCTTTTGGGGACATAGTGAGATTCTCTGTGACCTGACAAATGACAATTAAATAATAAAATATTGGAAAAGGTCTATACTTCTAGTTACCTTTCTTCAATAATTGTTTGCTTTAATCCAAAATTATTGAGGAGAACATGATCAGACGTTGTTTATACATTGTGATTGTCAATTTCCCCGTGTACCTTGCCTTTGTATGTTTATTTTTTTGAAGATTTAAATACACACAATGGAATTCTATTCAGCTATAAAGAAAAATAAAATAATAGCATTTGCAAGAAGATGGAAGGAACTAGAGAACATTATTGTAAGTGAGATTAGCCAAGCACAGAAAGAGAAGGGACATGTTCTTTCTCTAATATGCCAAGCTAGGGAGTAGTGGTAATACCAGAGGGACTTCAGATGATGGAGGGGAAATCTCAGCAAAGCTTGAACAGAAGGATAGGAGAGGAAGAAAGCTGAGGTTGTTCAATGGAGGAGCTACATACGAATATGTTTAATAGCATAAATACAACATGATTAACCTGGACACTCTCTATTGGGGGGAGGGAAATGGAGGGGGTAGGACATGGAGCACAATGTAAATGTACACCATTCACAATATGTTCCACTTATAAAAAATAAAAATTAATAAAATAAAATACAGTAAAATAATAAAAACTAAATTATATATTTTATGTGAAATTTTTATCTACTTTTGTTGTTTTTATTAATGTTACATATTCTGTTCTCTAAGGTAGTTTCTACTTTTACCTTTTAATTGTGAACTAAGGTGGTTGTTGTTTGTCATGCTGGAGATTGAACCCAGAGGCTTCTACTGAGCTACATCCCCAGTGTTTTTCTTTTTCTTTTTCTTTTATCTTTTTGTGTGTGTGTGATACTAGGGATGAAACCCAGGGGCATTCTACCTCCAAGCTACACCCGCAGCCCTATTTTGATTCTTTATTTTGAAACAGGGTCTCACTGAGTTGCAAAGGGGCTGTCTATGTAGTTGAGGCTATCCGTGAACCACAGTCTTCTTGTCTCAGCGTCCCAAATGTGAGGGCACCACACCCAGCTTTCCCAATTCTTTTTATATGATTATTTGGAAACAGGGTCTCACTAAGTTGCTGACAGCCTCACTAAATTGCTGAGGCTGACTGTTAACCTGTGATCCTTCTTTATCAGCCTCCCAAGTACTAGGATAACAAACATGCACCACCATATCCAGCTGTGAGCTTAGGGGTGTGTGTGTGTGTGTGTGTGTGTGTGTGTGTGTGTGTGTTTTACTGGGGATGGAATGTGGAATGCAGGGGCACCACTGATAAAATATTTGCCATAGGTAAAGTATGTTTCAATAATGGCAAACAATGCCTACAGTGATGAAAAAGTATGATGCTATAAATGGTAAACTGTCACTTGCGGGAAGATGGTAACCAAGGGAAGCAGCACATATCACTGCTGTTGATAATCTCTAGCACTGTGAAAACAGTATATTGACGAAAGAAAGTAGCATCAACTTGAACCAAGAATAGAGAGCTAGAAGACAGGTCAGAGAGCAGAAAAGTACCCCACCAACATCCAAGGACTGCTGCAATGGGAACCAAGGTAGCACCATCTTGCCTCAGCCCACCAGGACTGCTAGCACTGTGCCTCCAGAGAGGCCCCAGCAAAAAAGCCAATGACTTGAAACAAAGTAAGAGGCTGTAGCTCACTGGAATTGTAATTAGTCAGCTCCTGCTGCTCCGACCAGGCTACTGCTTGCAGAGGGCATGCTCAGTGCCTCCTTCAGCTCTAAGACTCCAGAAGCTCCAGCTTTGGAGCTGGTGGTGGAACAGGAGCTGGAGCTGCCACAGTACTGCAGGTGGCCCTGAGGCTGCAAGAGGGAAGAGATCAGGAACTGCCCATGCTCCTTCCAGGCACAAAATACATTCTGCCAGCGCGTCTGAGAAAGATACGCACATACACCAGCCCCAGGAAGTCCTGCAGTCTGCATCCAGCGAGTGGTTGCTGAGTTGCTCACCCTTTCTGCCCGACCTCAGCTTCTGAGGGCTCAGCTCTGTTTGTCCAGGCCCTTCATCTCTCATATGATTCCAGCGCCACCCCTGGGCCTCTTCACATTGGAGATACAACACAATGGGCTCAATCAAAGGCCCTGCTGGGGCCAGGTCCATGCCCTCCAGGCAGAAGATGGTGATGAAGGAGATGGCACTGGGGAAGGCAGGTGGGCAGCTTGTTGGAAGGCCTGCCCTCTCTCCCATCCTTCCCTCCAAGGGCAATCCTGTGGGACTGGGGGATGCTCTAGAGCCTCTTTCCCCAGCCTGTCCTGAAGACATCCCATCCTGCCCTCATGCCCATGTGGCAGTCCTGGCTCAGGCAGTCCTGGTCACCATGGAGGGCCTGACAGATCCACCCTGGGAAGAAGCCATGCATCCTTGATGTGAACCCCTCTCCCCAGGAAAGTAGGCTCTGCTCCTTGTTGTGTCTGTCTCTCCCCACTAGCATGCTCCTTCTATGAGGACAGGGAGGGATATCTGATGTGTCATTGCATTTGCTGGTACACAGTGGGTGTTCCATGAATATCTGCCAAAGGAGCCAGGGGTGTGTGCTGTCCCATCAATCCTGCAAACTTCAGCTCCTGTGCTGAAATGCTCCCTGGCTCTTTGCCTTACCTGGGTCTCCTTTGCCCACTGACTGTAAACTCCTGGAATGGAAGCCTGACCCCTGAACACCATCTGAACCTTGCTGTTGAGGTTGTAGCCATATCAGTGAGCAGGTTGCTTCCTTCAATTCCTATTCTGGGTTGGGGGATGGGGAGATGGTATGTGAGCAGGGCTGGGTGGTGGTGGTGGGGCAGCTTCCCTCAGGACTGACTCCCTCTCTCTCCACCCCCATCTCCCCCACCTGTGCCCAAGCCCCTGTTGATAGACCTCTGAACACCTTCTTCCTCCAGGGGTGTCCACTATACCTCAGCTCTGCAGCAGGATCCATGAGATGTTGAAAGTCAGAGTTTCATCAGCCCTGCCCCCCCATAGTACCCCAGCATAGAGATCAGTAAGGACAGAAGCCCCTCGACCTTGACACCAGACGGTGCTGATGGTTGTACAACTTCTTGAACGCTGCTAATGCCACTGAATGGAACTTTGAAAAGGTTTACACGTTGTTTGCTTTAAAGTCAATTCTATGAAGAATAGTTGTAAAGCCCTTGTGAAAAAAGTTATGTCCTTTGTAGGGGAATGGGAAGGAAGAGGGAACATCAGGCTTAGTGAGATAAGCCAGGCTCAGAAAATCAAGGTTCCTCCATTTGCACTCATTTGTGGAAACTTCAGAGTAACACAGAAGAAAAAGGACCATGTGGAATGGAGGAGGGAGAAAAATAGGAGAGAGGAAGGTGACCAGGGAGAGGGCAGAGGAAGAAAAGGGAGGCCCAGGGAAGGAAAGAGACTTAGTGCTAGGTGTGTATAGGAAGGTACCATTATGTATCTATGGTGTGCCATTATGATGCACCGACTAACATTTTAAACATAATTATACTGCATTTTTTTAAATTTAAAGCCAACTTTTCTTATTAACTTTAATGTCTTGGCAAGTAAAACACTTGTATTTTGGTTCTTTGACTGACTGAAAATGATTTATTTGGTTCAACTCTTTCTTTGAGCGTGTGTGGCATTGGGGGTTGATCCCAGGGAGATTCTACCTCTGAACTATACCCCCAGCTCTATTTTACTTTTTATTTGGAAACAGAATCTCTCTAACTTGTGGATGGCCTCGCTACGTTGCAGAGGCCTCCCTACGTTGCAGAGGCTGGCCGAGAACTTGCAATGCTCGTGTCTCAGTCTCCCAAGTAGTGGGATTGCACGTGCGGAGCAGCCATCACACCCGGCTGGACTAACTTTTTAAATGACATTTTCACTGTGATTCGATTGGTAAAATGAGTCATTGAGTTTTCTAGTGAACAATTTTAATTTAGGCAACAAAGAGAAAACACTATGTCTTACAGGGGAAAGAACAGAATTATGGATATAACTATAACATATATTATTAAAAACACTAAAACATAATAATCCGAGGGGAAGGGTAGGGCGGGGGTGGGATTGAGAGAAACACCACCCTGATTGCTTTGCTTGATAATTTGCAAGGTGGAAAAATCCTCCTCTGGATCTTTCCCCGTGACTGGAGGTGGCCCTGCAGATGCACAGAGAAGAAAAGTCACCAGTAGCCCAGATCGATTTTAGGGCTTAGCCTTTTCAGTTGCCCAAAACAGAGCACGCCACGCACAAGACGCCCCCGGGATGATCTCCACCTGCAGCAGCCAGGACCTCGGAGCTTCTCAGAGTTCTCACCCAAATTCGGTGACTGGGGCTCTGCCAGTGTCCAGCCCCAGCCCTCCCCTGGCCTCCCAAGCCCCAGCCCGGCTCCTCACCTGGCAGCGTTTCTTTTATGGCCTCAGAACTGCTTTGCAAAGCCAAGAGTTGCTTGGGTGGCTCAGTTGTTTCTTGGCTAAGTAGTTGGTACATGGGCCCAGGGTGCCCAGCAGGCCGTATTGCCAATAGTGAGACAACCCTGGGAGATCCAGGTGGCAGCAGTGTGAGAGGCCAGACCTTCCTTGTCACACCAGCCTCCCATGTTAACCCTGCATGGCTGAGGTTCTGGGCCTCCTGCCCCTACCTCACCAGAGTCCAGCTCCTCTCTATACCCACCCCAACATGGCAGCCCTGGCCCAGACAGAACTGGGCACCAAGGAGGGGCCGACATTAGCCTCCAAGGAAGGAGCCCCTGATCGATATGTGAGCAGTTCTCCCTACTTGGGGCATCCTGGCACCCTGACTCTCCCTCCTCCCCACTGGCATCTCAGCTCACGGAAGAGAGATGGGTTTGTGCTGTGTGCTTTGCATTTGCTCCTTGACATGTCTGGCAAGTGGGGCAGGAGCTGGAGTCTGTGCCACCCTGTCTTCCTTGGGCCTTGACCTCATACACCAACGCCCTGCCCAGTTCTCTGTACCTCCTGCGCGTCTCCTCTCCTCTCTCATGTGCTGCACACCGACAGCAGGCCAGGTAGGCACCTTGCCTTCCGTAGTGCGGGCACTCCCTGCTTGCATGTCTACTGTGACCCTGGGACGCTCGGAGTGTGGGAGGAGCCCAGGAGGGCAGGGGCTGCTGTGGGCTCTGGTCACTGTATCATGGTCAGTGCTTACAAGTGTCGGCACATAGTGTGGCGTCAAGTACCGTTGAAAGATGGAACCCACCCAGGTCTTTCTAAGATGTCTGCGTGGGCCTGGGGTCCTCTGCCACCCCTCATCGAGTCCTGCTTTGCATTTGAGGACAATTATTTGGCCCAGGGCCTTCAGTATGTGGTGAGGCAACGGCTTCCTCATGTGGACAAGGCAATCATCAATAAGACAAGCACAGCCCCTCCTGCAGACACTGAGGTCCTCAGGCCTGTGTCATCCAATTCCTTGGAGGTGCTACACAGTCCTAAAATAATCCTCTGAGGCTGGTCCCTTAACACCCAGTGCTCAGAGGGGCGATGGAGGCTAAGGGGGGGACAATCTCAGATATAAGAGCCAGGGCATAGTGTGTGTGTGTGTGTGTGTGTGTGTGTGTGTGTGTGTGTGTGTGTGTGTATACACTCTATCTGTATAACCCGGACTCATTCTTGCAGCAATTTGGACATGAAGATAACATGTAAAAAGAGAAAAAGTAAGAAAATGGAAAGGTTGAGCCTAAGTTAAGCTGAATAGTTATGGTGTGCATGCACATACCCCTCAAAAATGCATGTGTTTCAAAATCCAGGTTTGGTGGCACATGCTTTTAATCCCAGTACTTGGGAGGCTGAGACAGGAGAATCACAGGTTTATGGCCAGCTGCAGTAACTTGGTGAGGCCCTTTGCAACTCTATGAGATCCTGTTTCCAAATAAAAGAATAAAAAATTAGTTCTGGGGGTGTACTTCAGAGTTAGAATGCCTCTGAGTTCAATCCTCATGATTGAAAAAATAAAATAAAATTCATGTTATCCCAACTTTACCCTGCAGTGATGGAATTAAGATGTAGGACCTTAGGGACATGATAGCCACACGAGGTTGGAGCCCCCATGAGCAGGATTAATGCTGGTACAGGAGAATTAAGCTGCCCACGTGTGCTGCCCCACCATCTCTTCTGCCATGGAAGGACCCAGCATCCATTTCCTTTTGTCTTCTTTGGCCATGTGAAGATAAAGCAACAAGGCACATCCTTGAAGCAGAAAGTAGCTTCTGGAAAACATCTCTACATTCATGAGAAAAATGAGTGAAAAAGACAAATGCCTTAGAATTACGATGAAATGGATTTTGAGAATCATTGCTGTAGAGTGACCACTAAAAACAATAATCAAATGTACGTTAAATTGTATGGATTGGAAAATGAGATAATAAAAATATCTGATCAGTTGAAATAAGGAAGAAAGGAGCAAGAAGAGAAGAAAAGATAAGTAGAAACAAGATGGCAGACTTGAGTCCAACTCTGGTGGTTATTATATTAAATACAGATAGATTAAACACTCTGCTCCAAAAATAAAGGTGATATTAAAAATAAAAATCAGGGGCTTCTGAGAAGATGGCAACTGAGGAAAGCAGCACATCTCAGTTGTGCTGACATTGGTACTCTATTGCCATGAACACAGCGTCTTGAGAGGAGAATAAAAACCGGCAAAAAATGGAAGAAAGCAACAAAAACATTGAAAGGGAGTGGAAACAACGCCAGAAGACAGAACAGAGGACATCACCCTGCCTGCTTTCCTGATGAATGCCTGTGGCTACACGGGCTATGGTGGCACCATCTTGCCTAACTGCACTGGGAATATGGCACTAGGTAGAGACTCCAGAGACCCTCGACAAAAAAAAGCCAATGACTTGATGTGAAGTAAAGCTGCGGCTCATGGAAATTATAAGTGGTCGCACCTCACTCCATGCTCCACAGAGATGCAGCTCCCTGGACACGCAACTAGAGCCTGCAGCAGCTGGGCAAAGGCTACCTCTTCCTCCAGAGATTCAGAGGGGTGCTCAACAACACCTTAATTAAACTAGCTGTCCCTGCAGGAGACTGCCCAGTGTGGCCATGGGGACTCACACAGCCAGTGATAGAATTTGGGGTTCTGATACTCTGTGTTTTACCCTGGTGAAGTTGGTAGTGGAGTCTTCTGTCAGACACAGCACAGACACAGATTATCAGACAACCTCCAGGGCCAATTGGACAAAGAGGCCTACAGTATGCAGGATGCAGGGCCCTAGTGGGGCCTCTAGAGATTTCCACAGACTACCCAATCATGGTGACCTGTCGTTTCCAAGTGGAGAATTTTGGGAGCAAAGACACAGCCAGGTATCCTTTATCCAGCCCCACCCAGAGGAGAATACAGAGACCCTGCCTGCCATTCTCCTGCACAGCTTAGAGGAGAATAGACAGAGCCTGCCCATCATTTCTCTGTGAGGTCCCAGTTAGAGCACCCCCACTCCCAGCTTGGCCATCCAGCATGGCTTTTAGGCCCCGCAGGCCACGCCTTCCCAGGAGCTAATGGTACAAAAAGATTTCCTAACCACCAGGCGACCCTGATGTGCACCTGTGGCCACCACCATGGACAGAATCAGGGCTGGAAGCAGGTTACCTGGAGAACTGTGACCCAGATCATAAGGACCTGTTGCTGTTACCTGCTGGCCCCAAAGATTTTTTTGGATCTGCCCAAGTAGATCCAGTATAAAGGAAACAGAAGAGCCCTGTCTTATATACTTATAATGTGACTCCAGGGAAAGCAGCCACTGAGATGCACACCAACAGGTAATGCACTCAAGCATCTTATTACACATATAATTATGTCATTTTCAAATGGTAAATCATAATTGTTTAGTGTGATGGTTTGATAACTCTGTACACTGTGGGATGACTAACTTCTAATTATCGTATCTCTCAGCTCCCTGGGACCTGACTTTAACCACAGTGGACTCTGAAAGACACCAGCCAGAGTGAGATGCTTCAACACATCACTGTGGGCTGAGCAGCAAAATCACTGCTGGGCAGCTGCTGCAGTCCTGCTACGGTGCTCTCCACACTGCTCCCTGAGTTCTACCCTAACCAAGCATAATTGTCCAATGGACTTCTGGGGCCTGGGCTTCCTCCTCCAATATTTGCTCTCAAACTCCCTCCCTGCTGAAGGAGCAGGCTCCGCAGGGAGTTATGGGGTGCCCGCTCACCTTTGCACAATGCACAAAACACCATTGATCATATGTTCACTATAGACCAGACCAGAAGCCATCAGCCAAACTCACCTGAGCTGAATATTAAGTATTACATACTTAGAAGGTGTCTCCAGGGAAAGCAGGCTGCTGAGATCACACCAAGCAGGTCATGCACTCCAATGTTTTCTTTTATATTTGGTTGTATTATGTCACTTTCAATGATAAGTCACAATTGGATGCTTCTCTGGGTCGTAGTGTGATGGTTAGATAACTCTGCCACTGTGGGATGACTTCTTCTAATTATTCTATTTCTCAGCTCCCTAGACCCTGACTTTGACCACAGTGGACTCTGACAGACAGCAGCTAGAGTGAGATTATCCAACTCATTGACTTTGGGCGAAGTCAAAAGATCACCGCTGGGCAGCAGCTGCAGTCCTCCTGTGGTGCTCTCCACTCTGAGTTCTGCCAGGACCAAGCATAATACTCTGAGATGGATATCTGGGTTCTGGGTGTCCTCCCCCACTATTTGCTCACAAATTCCAAGGAGCTGAAGGAGCAGGCCCTGCGGGGAGCTATGAGGTACCCACTCACGTTTCCCTTTGCATAAAACATCATCTACCAGATATTCACTGTAAACTCAAACTAGAGGCCATTAGCTAAACCCGTCTAGCATACCTCTGGCTGAGCCAAGTTGAGTACTCATCAAGTCCTCATGAGCTGCTTTGAAATACCTGAACCCCAAGATGTTGAGAGTCATATGTCACCTGGGGCACAACCCACATTGAACCTGGCTCTGTGTCCAGTGAATATTTGACCTCACAATGGCCACTTACCAGATGCTGCAAATGGGGTGAGCTGAGACGCACTCCAGGTTTGGTGGGAGCATCAGGGGTTTGGGCCTCCTCCATACCCACAGATACTTCTGCCTTCACTGTCTCCCAAATTGGAGAGCCAGTGAGAATTTCTTTCCCATTTCCCTGTTCTTGCTCTATGAACATTGCCTAGCCAAGGAGGGCACAGAGTCAGGGCAGAATGGGGGTAGGAGACACAGCAGCCTACTATTCCCCTGTGCAGTCTGCAGGAGAGTAGAGACAGTCCACCTCCCACTCCCCTGCCCAGCTGGGCAAAGAGTAAAGAGAACCTGACTACTATTCCAGAGGGGAGACTTTGGGAGCAAAGACACAGCCAGCCCCCACCCCCACTTTCTGCAGCCGCACCCAGAGACTGCAGAGTGCCTGCCTGTCATTCTCCTGTGCGGCTCAGAGGAGAGTAGACAGAGCTTGCCTGCTGTTCCTCTGTGAGGCTCTAGTGAGAGCACCCCACTCCCAGCATAGCTTTCTAGTGTGGCCTTGAGGACCCCAAACCAGTTGTCTTACCAGGAGCTATTGGCACAAAAGACTCCCCCTCCACCTAGCAAACCTGTTGTGAACCTGTGTCCACACCATGGACAACTATCGGGGCTGGAAGCAGGTCACCTGGAGAAATGTGACCCAGATCATAAGGACCTGTTGCTGGTCCTGCTGGCTGCAAAGATGTAACTTGGATCTACACAAGTAGCTCCAGTGAAAGGAGATCAGAACTTTCATATACTGTTCAATTAGAAGTTGGCTTCAGTAAAAGCAGGCGGCTGAGACGGAAAACACCAACAGGAAACACACTGCAGTGTTTTATATATGGTTGACCTTGTCGTTTTCAGTTGATAAATCACAACTGTGGCTGTTTTGAGGTTTAGTGTGATGGTTAGGTATGTCTTTAGACTGTGGATTACTAACTCTTCCTAATTAGCATATCTCCAGTTCCCTGGACCCCGACTTTGGCCACAGTGGACTCCAACAGAAAGCAGATGGAGACACAAGGCCATCTGAAGCCTCCTGGACACTAGGACCCCTCTGCTGGATCTTGATCTTGATCCTGGTCTGCCTGATCTTGAGTAACCACTCTGGGCTTTACTTGTATCTGTACTCCATTAGACTGATAATAATCATTCCTCATCCATGTAAGTTTGAAATGGAACTAGACATTGGATGTCCTCACCCAGATCTGGTCATTACTGACTCCCTTTTCTGTGCTCACCCAGCCTTTCCTCAGGAAAAGCCTCTAGTATAAAGTGCATCTGGCTCTGGCATCTGGAGGCCTGATTGAGGGGATCAGGCCCTGACTCTGGCCATGGTAGTGTCCCCACTGCCATGGCCCTTCCTCTGCCTGGCCGTGATTAGAGACCAAGAGTCCTAGAGGGGTCTCGGCCCAGGAACATTCTCAGGAGGCTGGATGACAGCCCCTCAGAACAGCTGGCTGGGGCCTTTTCCACAGGACATTGTCTGCTCCCCAAAACCCAGTTACTGCTTCAGCTGTGTGGACTGTAGGTCCACTGTATGACTCACTCTGCATGTGGTGAGTATCATTTTCCTCCAAAGGATGGAGGCTGTACTGAACCTTTGAGCAGAACTGTTTCTGCTTACTACAACCCTTCTTCTGATTCATCCCAAATTTTCCGCGTGTAGTGACCCCTCCCATGGCACAGGAGAGCAGCTGTGCTGTAGAGTGTGGCAGGGATGCAGGTTAGGCCCTCTGAGCGCCCCTGCTGCTTCATTCACAAGGCACCTGTATTTCCTTGGGAAACTGTTTGCTCAGGACTGTTGGCAGGCTTCCTGGGGTATCACTTGCAGGATTTCTTTTCCAGCACTGAGGTCCTTGAGGAGAGGGAGAGGCAGTGAGAAGTGGGGAAAGGGCTTGGGCTCTGGAATCGTGGGCCCTGGCTGGAACCTGACCTCAACCCCATGAAGCCCAGAAACTGCATGCGTCACTGGAGTCAGGCCATACTGCAGAAGGCTGTCGAAAGGCTTTCTCATACTTGGGAGGCTGAAACAAGAGGATCCCAGGTTTTGGGCCAGTCTTAGCTCCTTAGTTAGGCTCTCCACAACTTAGAGAGACCCTGTTTCAAAATGAAGAATAAAAAACTGGGCTGAAGATTTATCTTGGAGATAGAATGCCCTGTGTTCAATCTCTGGTACCACAACAAAGGGAGATTTCTAAAGTCCCAGGTGAAGCTGAATGCATAAGAGCATGAAGTTGTTGGTGGTGCGCTTCCTGCTGAGGGCCAGTACAGGTTGACACTCCTCTGTTGTTGTGTTTTTTTTTTCAAATGCCAGGGCAGCAGCTGATTGTGGAGGTGCATGCCTGAAATCTCAGTACAACGAAGGCTGAAACAGAAGGATCGCAGATCAAGGACAGCCTCAGCAAGTAATGAGACTCTCATCAACCTAGTAAGAGGCTGTTTCAAAATAAAAGTAAAAATTAGGAGAGCCAGGCATGCTGGTGCATGCCTGTAATCTCAGGATTTGAGAGGCTGAGACAGGAGGATGGCAGTTTGTGGACAGCCTCAGCTACTACTTAGTGAGGCCCTTTGCAACTCAGTGAGACACTCTTTTAAAATAAAGAATAAAAAATAGAGTTGGGGATGTAGCTCAGAGGTAAAATGATGCTAGGTTCCATCCCCAATACTGCAAATAATTAAATTAAAAAATAAATATCAATATCAATTTAAAATTAAACTATGGGTATAACTAGGAGTTAGAATGCCCCTGGATTAAATCATCAGGACCACAAAAATAAAAAAAAAAATGAAAAAATAAATGAGGGGTAGTAACAGGAGATTGTTGTTCAGTGAAGTTTTCTACACTGGAATTAAGAGGAATTCAGCCCAGGAGTTAGATACCAGCAGAGTGCCAGTCCTGGAGTGAAGGGCCATGTGTGATGGGAGGGCATTTATTTTATTTTTGTGGTGCAAGGTGGCTTACAACATATATCAGTACCACATGGAGAAGGATGCTAATGGCCACTTCTGTCCAGCTGGGCCAAGGAATGCTGCCTATGTACCAGGTGTTTGACCCTGATCTGGATCCAGATCCAGAGGTAAGTCCACAGGGGAGTGCTTGCCAGGCTCTGTGGCAACTGGACTGTTTAGCCATGTTTCAAGTACTAGTATTACAGGTTTGTGCCACCACACCTGCCCTAGAGAACATTGCTCCCATTTCCTGACCCATCTTCCTTTTCCAGGGTTAATACTGCCAAATGGAGACACTAACTGGAACTGTCTGTGCCTTGGGGAATGGCCAGTGGCCCCTATGGGGAACAATTCAAGGCATCCTTTTCCTGTTTACACTATAGCACAGAGGAAAGCAAGGGCTCAAACTTTGTCAATGATTTTCAGGTCATGCAAGAATGCATGCAGAAAGATCTGGATTTCTATCTCCCAAAACATGAAGATGAGGAGAAGGCAGCAGAATGGGTAGAGGAAGTGAAGCTCACTGAGGCCACTGCCAACTCAAGAAGAGGAGATACTGAGCTGATGGAGGCCTGAGCCCTAGGCTTTAGTGCTTCCACACAGAGTGACGTGGGCCTTTTGGAGAAAGATTTTAAATCACCTCCGAGAAGGTGTCGTTCCTTCTATTGTTCTTTGCACTGTAATGTACAGAATAACTTATTTTGATGATCAAGAAAGAGTCTTGGCCTTTTTTATACCCCCAGTACCAACAACAACAACATCAAAGCCCAGGTTTGGGGCCATATTCACTCTGGCTCTCAAGTCTGATCCGATGCCAGTTATGCCCAGAGCTTGTGAGACCTCCTGTGTAACCTTTGCTAAAGCATTCCCAAGCAGGTGGAGACTGTCTTTAAAACCCTGAAGCCCCACTGTCCAAGTCTACTGGGCAGCTTTCATGTTGTCAGATCAGATCCCTCAAAAGCAAACAAATATTGTAAATCCATATGTAATGGGATGCAGAAAACAATCTTTAATATCAAGAAGAGCAAACCATTTAGATCTATGTGCTATCTGAGTCAAAATATATATGGATTAGGAACTATAGGATGTAGCAGAACTACAGCCTCATTAACTACTCTTAGATCTTGAACTAAATGATATTTTCCTCTTGGTTTTAGCACTGGGAGGATGGATGTGTTACATAGGGAAAAGCAGTGAACCATGTTTAAAAAAATTTAGAAGCTTAGCGTGAGGGCACATGCTTGTAATCCCAGTACTTGGGAGGCTGAGACAGGAGCATCTGGGTTCACAGTCAGCCTCAGGTGCTTAGTGAGGCCCTCTGCTGGTTAAAAGGCTGATCATAGAGGGCCTTGCCGAGGGCAGCCATGATGGGAGCAGATGGGCTCACTTCCCTTCGGACGTAAGGTCAATGATGAGAAACTGTTTCAAAATAAACATTTAAAAATCAAACTAGGGGTGCAGTTTGGAGATAGAATGCTCCCAGTTCAACCCAAGTACTAAATAAATAAATAAATAAATATAAAAAATGGAGAAGCCAGGTGTGTTGGTGAACACTTGTAATCCCAGTACTTGGGAGGCTGAGGCAAGAGAATCGCAAGTTCCAAGCCAGCCTTGGTAAATTAGCAAGACTCTATTTTCAAATAAAAAATAAAAATTGGGCTGGGAGTACACTTAGAGGCAGAATAATTCTGGGTTCAATCCCTAATACCACACACAAAAAAAGAAATCTTAATAAGATGCTGAAGAACTCGGTGTGCCTCTGGATTGATAGGATACTGCTGCCTGTGGGGGTAAACTTTTGGGGTTTTTTAATAAAATGAAAACAGGCTGAACATTAATTGCCTTGATTGGAACATCAATGTCCCAAACCTGATAATCTACCCAACATAAAATATCCTCAGATATATTTTTGTCTTGTGTTGGCCCTTGGACTTATTATTAATTCACCTAAAAATGAGGGAGGATTTCTTGGTGCTAAATTAAGATTGCTCCCAAGGAGGCTAAAAAAAATCTCTTCCCAACAAAGGAGTGGGACACTGGGAGAACTAAAAAGGCTTGAGTATGACTTCCGGGAAGATGGCGACAGAGAAAAGCGGGGCTTACGAGCCCGCTAACAACCAATCTCTATTACCACAAAATCAATGCCTTTCATAGCCAGAAAACACCATCAGCAGAGAAACAAAAAATGCAATTACAAGAAACAGAGAAAAAGAGGGCAGGAAAAACGAGACACCAGAAAGAAACCAGACCACAGTGCTGCAGCCGGAGCCACGGCGCGAAGTGGTGGGTGCCATTTTCCCTTGCAGCACCAGGCTCCAGAGAGGAGGGGGGACTCAGAACGGAACTCAGAACCAGAGAGGAAATATGCCGGCCTCACGCCCGAGGACGCGACAGCTGCGCCATACTGCCGTTGGCGGCAAGCTCACTGGACGGCACGACCAATGCACTCAACAGCCCACCAGGCTCCAGAGAGGAGTGGCAGACAGCAAGCCGAGGTGAGCCGCTGCGGATCAGCCGTGATGAATTCGGCAGATTTCTCGGCATAGGGAGCATCTAAAGCTCCCAGAGGCTGGGCTCAGCACACCCTGCAGGGACTCAGAGCGGAGCTCAAAAACAGAAAAGAAATATGCCAGCCTCATGACCGAGGGTGTAGCAGCGGCACCATATTGACACCGGCGGCAGCAGCAGCGAATTCACCAACTCCACTACAGCTCCATCGGTGCACTCAACAACAGTGAGTCAAATAGTGGCCCCTAGAGGAGAAATCCCAGTACTGTACTCCCAGGGACTTGACCCAGTGGGGGAGTGGCGGTGGCAGAGATATCACACCATAGGAGAATGCCCAATCTGGCACCCCCCATGGTCTAAAGCAGCCTCGATTGACTCCCAGGGTCTGAGACTCTACGATACAACCCAGTAAAGGAGTAGTTGTGACTGAGATACCACAGACTCGAGATCCAGAGCACCTTAAGGGAAGTTGTAGTGACCCAAGGGAAGAACCCAGAGAAGGCACAACCTTCTGATCATGTAAAGAGGAATAAGAATGGAGCAATGAATGCCCACAACCCCACAACATCAGAACCCAATAAAACAGAAATTCAGAGATTTTTAGAAGATCAAATCAGGAAAATAACTGTAGAAATAATAGAGGTGCTTCGAAAAGAACTCAGAGAGAGCCAAAAAGAGATAAAGGATGCAATTAATGAAGTAAAGGCCTCAATTCAAAGTACAAATAACCGATTAGACCACATGGAGAATAGAATCTCGCTCTTAGAAGATGATCATTCAAAAAATGAACGCACAGTTTCTAATTTAGAAAAAAAAAAATCCGACAGCAGGAATCTGACATTGGAGAAATATGGACCCATTTTAAGAGAGCTAACCTAAGAATAATTGGAATAGAGGAGGGAAAAGAAGATGAAACCAAAGGGATCAACAATCTCTTCAAGGAAGTAATAGCAGAAATTTTCCCAAACATAGAGCAAGAGGTCAATATACAGGTCCAGGAAACTTATAGAACTCCCTTTAGACAGGATCGGAGAAGAGGATCCCCACACCACATAATTGTCAAAATGACCAATGTGGAAGCCAAGCAGAGAATCTTAAAGGCAACAAAAACAAAGGAACAAGTGATATTCAGAGGCAAACCAATTAGAATCACTCCATAATTCCCAAACCAAGTCATGAGAGCCAGAAGGGCTTGGAGTAACATATTCCAAACTCTGAAAGAAAACAACTTCCAGCCAAAAATTTCCTACCCAGCAAAACTTTCTATCAAATTAGATGGGGAAATAAGAACCTTCCATGACAAATAGAAACTCAAGGAATTTATGTCTTCAAAACCAGCACTAGAGAAAATACTCAAAGAGATTAACTACAAAGAAGAAATAGGTAACACACACCAGAACCAGAGAAACAAGATTTTCCAGCCAACAGACAACTAAGATTAGTTATCTGTGGAGATTCATTATTTATGTTAGTCTTTTACCTATCTCTAAATTGTATTGTTTGCCTTTATTGTTGCTAATTTTTAGGATTTCTAGTTGGAATATTAATATACCTTCAGATATATCATTTGGAAATATGTTATTCCATTCTATCAGTAACTTTTAACTCTGTTTACATTGTCTTTGGATATACATTATTTTTTTAGGGAGTTTGTTTACCCTTTTGTTGCCTGTGCCACTGAAATCATATCCAAGAAATCACTGCCAATTTCAATGTTGTGAGGTTTTATTACCCAGATTTTCTTCTAAAAGTTTATAGTATATAAATATAGAAATATTTATATACTAAAAAAAAGTTTATAGTATATAAATATAGAAATATTGAAATGTTATCTTTAAGTCATCAAAAGCTTAGTATCAGACAAATGAAACTGTTATGTGAGATTATCAATGTTAATATTGGATAAATTTCTATAATACTAGATGTCAACCACTAAGCCAAGCATGGGAAGGAGGGATGGGGAGGGAACGGGGTGGGGATCGGGTAGGGGCTAACTGGGCGATGTGCGCATGTATGTCTACAAAAGTATTTTCTTTATACCATTATGATGTATGAATGCAGTGCACCAATAAAAATTAATTAATTAATTAATTAAAAAAGAGAAGGCTTGAGTAAAAATTAGCTCTCCAAATCTACAAGTTACAGGCATTGTAAATCGTTTGGCCTTGGGGGTGCCATCAACATCAGTTACAATACATATTTCTTTAGAAAGGGGTCTAGGAGAGACAAGCAGAGCAGAAAATCAAGCCTTTATATCTAAAAGAAAATTAATAAAATCACCCTCCATGTCCAGAGTCACCCGAGGCTGCTCTGTTGTTATGTTCAGCTGGTGAGAGGGCTGATCAGAGGGAGCCTTGCTGAGCCTTGGGCATCCTTGACCCCAATATTCAGTTTCAGGGTGCTCTATTAGCTCCTACAAGGTTCTCCAAGTCAGGTCTGGGTCCTTAACTCAGGGGTGCTTTATCAGCCACTACAGAAAAAGGCAAAAAAAATTTTTTCTTTCAAAAAAATCCCTGCAATTCTATCCCCAATAATTTTTTAAGTGCTCTTAAAATTTATAACTTCACTTTTATAATCACACCAAAGGTGATGTGTGTGTGTGTGTGTGTGTGTGTGTGTGTGTGTGTGTTTTAGAGAACATTTCCTAGGTAAGACAAGTTTAGTTATATATGTAGGTTTAGTTGTTTTATGTATATATAAATATACATATATTTACACATATATATGGCATTTTTTCTTAACTAGAAAGAATGAATGCATTCTGTCCCCTCTGGGTGATAGCTTTCCTCTTTTAATTAAATAGTGTGAGCAAGGTAGATTTTTTTTTTTTCATTGAAGCAAGGGGTCAGACATACAGAAATTTTTTCTTTTGACTATACCCATTTAAAAGACAGAATCAGATTTACTTATTTCCCTCAAATATTAAATACAAATATAGGAGCAAATAAATAAACATACTTTAGTTAAGAAAAAATCTTTAAAGTGTCTCCCCTATCAATAATAACTTCATAGGCAGGCCGGCTTAACTGGAGCACAAGACAAGACAACTCTACAAAGACAGTTTACAGCTCACATTTAGAACAAACTCCTAGCAAGTCAACAGTTTGGCCACTAAGATGTGTATCAGGTTTGAATATTTGGTATTTTAATGACTTTTATATCAGAGTCAGTTTTCTACAAAATGTGTCTCAGAAAACCCCATAGTTGGCGAACTACTGGGGGCTTTGAAAATGCTGGGAAACCAGTTCTTTCATGTGGGTTCTTCTGAACTAGCAACAGGTTCCTTCTGACCCAAGAATGGAGTGTGTTAGCGTAAAAGTGTGGGCCTTGTCTTCAGTACTTCTAAGCACTCATTTTCTAAGGGTGTGTCCAGAGAAACAAAGAGAGAGATAGAGAAACAGAAAAAAAAATCTTTCTGTAAGTCCCATGGCTATTGGTTATTGGTCAGTTTCAGAAGCAATACTTACTCCAACACAAAACTAAGAAGCCTATAAGAGGTCCTGGAATGGAGGAAAAGGGAGAAAAAATGGGGTGGAGAGGAACCCTTCAAGCTCCTGTGTGGCACTTGAATTCAGAGACACTTGGCAGGCCTTTAAGGACAGCATCAGCTTCCAACTTCCTTGCCATTTGGATCTGCACAGTATGAGGAATTTGCCCTAACACTCACAAGTTAGAGAGCCATGGCCATAAAGTAGACCAAGCTTGTGCTCTTTTGGTCAAAGAAAGTGAAGGAGAGGGATTTTACACACACACACACACACACACACACACACACACACACACACACACACAAATAGAACATTTATTTATTTGTTTATTTATTTATCTTTTATTTTTTGTGGGTTATGAGTTTTTTAAAATTTATTTTTATTGGTGCATTGTAATCATACATCACATTGGAGTACAAGACTTGAGAGGATATACAAGCACACATCATCCAATTAGCCCTCATCCAGCCCCCATCCCATTCCCTCCCCCTCCCTCGATCCCATGCTTATTTGGTGATTAACTTTGATACATATGTTTATGTACCTCCTTCTTTTTAAAGAGGCTCCATCCTCCCCTATTCCATACCCTCTGATTGGTCACCTTAATTGTTTCACTATAGGGCGCTTTCTATAACTCGACCACTTCCTGTTGCCCGTTTCCTCCTACTTAATGCTGATTAGGAGAAGCATCTGGTTTTAATTTTCTGCGATATTTCTCTGTGCATGCCGCGTTGCAAATACCGATCCCACTCTTGACGGCCCCAGTTGTGGCCTGGCTACCCGGTGGACTGATCAGACCTTGCTGGTTCAAGCAGCGGCCTTGCCTCATGGGAGGCCCCGGTTCTGGCCTCGCTGGCCCCGACACTGGCCTAACCCCTCAGCTGGCTCCGATCCAGGCCTTGGAGGCCCCAGCACCAGCCTTGCCTCACAGCAGGCTCCGATGTTAGCCGATGGCCCCGGCATCGGCCTAACCCCTCGGCAGGCTCCGATCCAGGCCTGGGAGGCCTCAGAAGCGGCCTTGCCTCACGGAAGGCTCTGATGCTGGCTGTTGGCCCCAGCACCGGCCTAACCCCTTGGCAGGCTCTGATCCCGGCCTCGGAGGCCCCAGCACTGTCCTTGCCTCATGGCAGTCTCCGATCCCAGCCATGCTGGCCCTGACACCGGCCTGACCCCTCGGCAGGCTCCGATCCCGGCCTCAGAGGCCCCAGCACCGGCCTTGCCTCACGGCAGGCTCTGATCCTGGCCTCGTTGGCCCCGGCACCGGCCTAACCCATTGGCAGGCTCCGATCCCAGCCCTGGAGGCCCCAGCACCGGCCTTGCCTCATGGTAGGCTCCGATCCCGGCCTCGCTGGCCCCAGCACCGGCCTAACCCCTTGGCAGGCTCCGATCCCGGCCTTGGAGGCCTCACTAATGGTCTTGCCTCACGGAAGGCTCCGATGCCAGCCGTTGGCCCCAGCACCAGCCTAACCCCTCGACAGGCTCCGATCCTGGTCTCAGAGGCCTCAATAGCGGCTTTGTCTCACGGAAGGCTCTGATGCCGGCCAGTGGCCCTGGCACCAGCCTAACCCCTCAGCAGGCTCTGATCCCGGCCTTGGAGGCTCCAGCATCGGCCTTGCCTCACGGCAGGCTCCGATCCCAGCCTCACTGGCCCCAGCACCGGCCTAACCCCTCGGCAGGCTCCTATCCCGGCCTCGGAGGCCCCAGCACCGTCCTTTCCTCACGGCAGGCCACGATCCCGGCCACGCTGGCCCCGACACTGGCCTGACCCCTCGGCAGGCTCTGATCCCGGCCTCGGAGGCCTCAATAACGGCCTTGCCTCACAGAAGGCTATGATGCCGGCCGTTGGCCCCAGCACTGGCCTAACACCTCGGCAGGCTCCAATCCCGGTCTCAGAGGTCCCAGCACCAGCCTTGCCTCACGGCAGGCTCCGATCTCAACTTTGCTGTGTCTGTCGCCGGCCTCACCTCTCGGCAGGCTCTAATACGAGCACCCTCTTTGCCCAACTATTTGTCCCACGTTCTCAAGGGTGCGTGGTGGTGGTAGCATTCTGCCTCTGGGGTCATTACTTCAAAAGTTCCAGGTGTAATGTATCAGATCTCTGCCTCCCCTGAGTACTGGCCACTGCCATCACCACTGCCTCCACCATTTCAAATCTTTCCCAAACTCTCTTTTCACTCTGAATGTTGTCCAATCTTCCTAAGCATGCACAATGGTAGCATTCAACCTTTGGTGTAATTTCTCCAAAAAATAAATAAATAAATAAATAAATAAATAAATAAATAAAGTTGGTAGGCTTCTATTTCTGCTTCTTCTGAATACAATTCTCCACCGCCAACGCGGAGACCACTTTCAGCACCACCTTTCTCCTTGGTCTCCGCTAAAGTCTCTCTCCTTACAGGTGATGTCCAAGATTCTTAACAATGTAGAGAAGAAGCAGTCCTCCTTAGCAGGAAATTTTTCCAATAATTCCAGTTCATTTGGATAAATTTTGTCTGCATCTCCAGTATCCTGGCATCCGCCACCTCCTTGACCCCTCTCTGATATTTTCCTTTTTTCTTTTTCTTTTCCTTTTTTACAGGGTCCTTCTGGGTGGAGAAGGGGGTCACCTAGGGGAGCCCCGCCACCGCCTGCCCACCCACCCAGGGTCGGGCTGGGGGCCCAAATAGAACATTTTAAAACAGGAATATCCAGGCGTGTTGGCGCACTGTTGTAATCCCCGTGCTTGGGAGACGGAGACAGGAGGATCAAACAGGTTCAAAGCCAGCCTCACTGGCTTAAGAGAGCTGTTTCCAAATAAAAATATAAAATAGGTCTGGGCGTGTAGCCGGAGGTAGAAGAGTTTTCAGGAACCCCAGTACCACCAAAAAAAAAAAAAAAAAAACCAGGAGTAAAAAAATCATTTTAGTAGACTCACCAGTGTCGAAGTCCCTGAAGCCACCTTGTTAGGTCACCAAATTTTTATGACTCAAGAAAACACAATAATTCCATGGAGAGTCCTGAGTAGTTCCCAGGTTTGGGGTGGAAAACAGGCCTCAGAACCCTTAGGGCCTTTGGCTTCCATCTTGAAAAGATGGAAGTTAGCACATCAGTCAGAGACAAAGACAGAGATTTTATTTAAGAAAAGTGGGGATACATGTTGGAGGGAGAATGAGGGCCACCTTGAGAGTAAGAGAGGCCCTTGAGGTCTTTGCAATGCCTTTCTTTCCTGAGAAACACAGAGGTGACTGGCTGGCGCACATCTGTCAGAGGGAGCAGGCGAGTGGGAGGAAGGGGGTGAGCTGCGGTGTCGCTGAGCTGATTTTCTGCTGTGCAGCAATCATGCTGATGTTTTGAGTCAACCTCCTTAGTTCTCTGGGATCATGTCGCTCCGAGCAGCTGTGTAGCTGCCCTGGCAGAGCAGAGAGAAGGAACTTCACTGTGAGGTCTAAACCATCCTGGCCTCTCTGAGGTCGATCTGCCAATGTCCCATCCTCTGAGACTGTCCATTGTTGCCCTCACTAACACCTCCTTTCTGTGTGAACTGTCCCAGGCCCAATATCAGAGCCAATCCTGGAGCCAGAATAACCAGAATGCACTTCACTCCTAACGAGGAGTCAGTCCTGGCTAGTGTTTCTGCTTGGGCTTTGGCTCGGGCTCAATTCAGACCACTTCTAGCCCTGGTCCTGGTCCCAGTAGTTTGACTTTGTACATGATTTGGCAATAGGTATGGCTCTGACTGCTTCAGAGAGGCTAGTATACTTGGTTTCCTTCCTCCCCAAATCATGACAGGAAGACACACAAGCTAAAACTCCCCTCAGAAGTTGCTGGTTGCCCATTCCCAGTCTCACACACACACACACACTTCAAGACACCCAATTTATTTTATATTCATTCATTCATTCATTCATTCATTTGATGGTACTGGGGTTCCTGGAAGCCCTTCTACCTCTGGGCTACACTCCCAGACCTATTTTATACTTTTTTGTTACCGACTGGCTCAGTCCTGTGGGGGCAAGTCCACTCGCGACCGGGAGCCTCAGAAAGATGGGGCAAAAGGCAGGTGGATTTCTGCAGAAACTTATCTGCAGCAATTCTTTCCCCTCTATGAATTCCCTAAGTTTTTAGGTACGGCGCTTGGGAAAGAATTTGAGGTGGACAAAGGCTTCTTGAGCCAATGACACTTTATTACAAAAACTCCAAGAAATTTATACCCTTCACCAGTAAGGTTAATAATAAGAGAAAAGGGGGGTGAATGCAATCACTGTGAAATGATAATGAATGACATGTAAACAAAGGTAATAAAACTAGTCCTTCAGCTGGCTGTTGATCTTCGAGAGAGATTGACTTCTGACTCCTGATTCTTTTCCAAGGTCTTTGCAGATAAGCAGTCCCAGGGGGCCACTTTCCAAAATAAACAAGCATGGCCAAGGCTTGGCGGTTTTTCGGGGAATCTTCTTAAACTTTCCTGGAACTTTCCATCTTTTGGGCTCAGTTCATATAGCAAGTGTGGGGAGATGTGGTGATTCAGGTGGATGTGATAGAGTTTTTCCAGGTGTTGGCATCTTATCTTCTTAATCTGAAAGCTTAAGCATACTCACAACACAGTTTTGCAGACAAAATACCACAAACAACACCACAAAGTTCTTGGTTTTAATTGTCCTTAACTGCTGAACACTCTTCTTTAGACAATAAGCCTATTAAAAGCCTACTCATCTTTAATAATCCATTTCTCTGTCACAAACCCTCTGCAACCTGCTTCTAACTTTCTAATTCCTTCCTTTCCCAGTTGGGACTTTCTTATGATAAGCTCTTCTTCATGCAAAAATGCTTTTCTTACTCTTACGGTATTTCCTTTCCTTCATACATATATATTTAGAACGTCTGTCCTTTATTTAGTCATATTTATTTCTAACCCTGCGGTCAGCCTCTCTGTCTTCAGGAATATTTACACTGGGCGTAAAAGTCACCAATCTTTTTCCTTGAGTCTATTGTATTTGGGCAACTAAGTTGTTTATCAACTAAATTGCTTTAAGGTCACACACAAGGTTTTTATCTCTTCTGTCTCTAGGCAGGATCTTAAGGGTAAACAAAGTTTCCTTAAACTGAACTACCTTACCTGAGTTAATAGCTTAACCTAAGTTAGTGATAGTGAGGGTCAGAGACCCTTTGTAATTGCTGCAGCTGGAATGCTTATCACAGCATCTGAGTTCTGGCCAGTTTTTTCCTTACTATTGAGCAAAGCCAAGGACGTTTATTTCCACGGACTCAATTTCTGATCTCACATCATCAGAGCAATTCGTGTAGAGAGTTAAAAGAATACCAAGAGAATAATAGTTATGAAGGATATCTAAAGTGGGGGACATTTTTTGCCAGAGACGATACCTCTTTCTCGGGGCTTTTTGCCGATTTTTTCTATGTGGAGTGGGGTCTTCAACACATAGATGCCGAGGCAGCAGGATGTCTTGGCACTTTTTTAATTTTTGGAAACAGGGCCTCTTAAGCCAGCGCGGCTGGCTTTAAACCTGCGCCATCCTCCTGTCTCCGCCTCCCAAGCTCGGGGATTACAAGCGTGCGCCACCACGCCCGGCCAGACACCCAATTTAAGATGAGTTTCAGACAAACAAGGAATAATGTTATGGGATACCATTTGGGACACGCTGCACTTGAGGGATTGTTTGCTGTTTAACTGCAATTAAAGCTTCCTGGCGTCCTGTATTTTACCTGGCCCATCTATCCTGAAACCTCACGTGGTGTAAAGTGTCAGGGGAAAGTCCAAGGGGAACACTCCTTTGCCTTTTGATGCTTTGTTGTTGCTTTATTCTTTTTAAATATAGAACATTTTTCACTCCTGAATGCAGAAGTACAATTTCTCCATTGACCTAACAGGAGAATGTACTGGAAAGCAGCAGCTTGTTAGAGCAGAATGGCTCCCCATGCTGCTACACATTCCTAGAGGAGGGCAAGCACATTCCTCATCCTGAGCTCAAGGGCACATTCAGAGCCTGCCCGTGCCCTTCAGCCCTTCTCCCGGGCCCAGCGGTGCACCTGAGTGATAGCTTTCTCCCTGGATGATGCCCCGAAGCCAGAAAGAGATGATTTAGAGGGATGTGTACTGATCTGGTGACTTGTTCATTCATCTGCCTGACCAGCAAGGCTCAGAGATGGATGGCATGGAGTTCTGTCCTGGAAGCCCCGCCCCACAGATGAGGAAATGAATTTCGACCCCAACAAGTGATGTCTGCCCCCAAACCTACCTTTATGGTTGAATGATAAGAATATATTTCTTTCTTCCGTTTATATTTTGTGGTACTGGGTATGATTGAGCCCAGGGGCATTCTACCTCTAAGCTATACCCCAAATCCTTCCTATTTTTTCTTTTTAAAACAGGATCTCCATAAGTTGCTAGGAGTCTTGATACATTGCTGAGGCTGTCCTTGAACCTAACATCTGTCTCAGTCTCCCAAGTATTGGGGTTACAGGTGCGCACCACCATGCCTGGTGAAGAATATATTTGTGTGTCTTCCCTCTCCTTCCTTCTTCCCCATTCCTTGTCCCTTTTTCCATCTCCCTTCTTCCTTTCCCAGTCATGGGTCACCTTACTTAACCCTAGTTACATTGTACCTACCTAGGACCCAAAAGAAATGGCTCCTGGTGCCCTCAGGTGGGACCTGGTCTTGCTGTCATTTTATGGGTCTCTCCAGCACCACCTTCTCCCCTGCATTCAGGACTACCAGCATCACCCAGCTGGCCTGGAGCTCATTTGCATGTTTCTCTGATTGGTTGGTGCAAAGCCACTGGGGTACCTAACCCTCCATCCTCGTCTTCCTGTTAAGGCCCCCACTTGGTCCATTTTCCTGGGTCTGAGACTCAGCTCTGCCTGCATCTACACAATTATTCCTCAATAAAGTATCAATGGTTGATCTCTCCTGGCTTATGGTTTGAAGACCTACATTCAATCCAGGTGCAGTGGTGCGTGCCTGGCATTCTGGAGCCTAAGACAGGAGGATTGCAGGTTTGAGAACAGCCTTGGCAACTTAGCAATAACTTGTTTCAAAATAAAAGCAAAATAAAGTTGGGCATGGGTGTTTCTCAGAAGTGGAACACCCCTAGGTTCAATCCCTAACATACACACACACACTCACACACATTCAGGCCCTGGTAGTGTGTGATTTTGGGTAAATTACTTTACCTGGTGAGACTGTTCCCATCTCTATAAAATGGGAGTAAATCCTAAGATGAAGTCTTTAGGAGAACCTCTGTAGTGATGAATTGTCAAGCCAAATTCTGAGCTCAAATCCTACTTCTTTCACCAACCAGCAGATGGTGCTGTGCCCCTAGCTTGGTTCCATTTCCCCCATTAGTTGGAAACAGAATAGTAAGTGAATAAGCCAAATAAGTGTGCAGGTATAAAAATATTTAGAACAGTGCTTTGTGAGCAAGTGTGTCACGTGAGCTATCATCGTAATGGCCGTTCAAGTCTTGTGTCCAAATGCTGTTTAACATTACATTGCACAATGAGTTTTGGTCACAGGCCGGGAAAATCAACCCAGCACAGTTCTGGCTCAGGAGCCAAAGGGTCCTCACGAAGAGCGCTCACAGGAAAAAACTTTGACCTCGCTGAGCCCTTGGGTCCTAAGTGGTACCAACCTCACCTCATTCTCCTCCCCAGCAGAGCTCGAGGTCTTCCCACTGCAGTTATGTAAAAAATGCAAAGGGTAACATGGAGCGGTGCTGACATGGCGGGCTGCAGGGTCCATCTCCCGCTGCTCCTAAGTTTGGATGCAGCGAAGGCCTACAGGAGTGCTGGAGGAGCCGAGCTCAGCAGGCCCGCCGGGTGGTGCTGGCCAGCCTGGCACATTTGATTTACAGGAGCTGTCTCCCTGAGAGGGAAAATGTATTGCTACAACTTTGGGGGAGGATCACTTAGTGCAATCTACCGCCATTTTTTTTTCACTTCTTTTTTTGTATTTTATTGGTGCATTTTAGTCATACATCTTTTTTTTTTTTATTGGTGCACTGTATTCATACATCATAGTAGGATACATACTTTTGTAGACATACATGCACACTTTTCCCAGTCAGCCCCCACCCAATCCCCACCCCATTCTCTCCCTATCCCTCCCTCCCATGCTTGGCTTAGTAGTTGACATCTAGTATTATGGCAATTTATCTAAAATTAAAAATGATAATCTCACATAACAGTTTCATTTGTCTGATACCAAGCTTTTGGTGACTTAAAGATAACATTTCAATATTTCTTTTTACTTTCTTTCTTACCAGAGAATATTTTTTTTCTATTTTTTAGGTGAAACTATCATATATTTATATATTTATTTTTCAGAAAAAAATCTATCCTAATATGGAATATGGACTCTAGGTACCCAAAATGATCTTGAAAAAGAACAAAGCTAGAAGATATATATTTTCTGATTTCAAACCATATAAAGCTACAATACTTGAAACAGTGTAGTACTATTCTAAAGGCAGATATATAAACCATTGGAGTTAAATACAAGCCTAGAGCTAAATTCTTCCCTATATTGTCAAGTTATTTTTGACAAGGTTTCCACGAACATTTGGTGGTGGAAATATTAATCTTTTAACTAAATATTGTTAAAAAATAATAATTACATGGAAAAGAATAAAATTGGACCCTTACCTAATCCCATATACAAATATTAACTCAAAATAGATAACAGACCTAAATATAAATCTTAAGACTATAAAATTTTAGGAGAAAATCTGGGTCATTAAACCTCACAACATTGAAATTGGCAGTGATTTCTTGGTTATGATTTCAATGGCACAGGCAACAGAAGAGTATACAAACTCCCTAAAAAATAAAAAACATATTGTATATCCAAAGACAATGTAAACAGAGTTAACAGTTACTAATAGAATGGGATAAAATATTTCCAATTGCTATATCTGAAGGTATATTAATATTCCAACTAGAAATCCTAAAAATTAACAATAAAGGCAAACAATACCCTTTAGAGATAGGTAAAAGACTAACATAAATAATGAATCTCCACAGATAACCAATCTTAGTTGACTGTTGGATGGAAAATCTTGTTTCTCTGGTTCTGGTGTGTGTTACCTATTTCTTCTTTGTAGTTAATCTCTTTGAGTATTTTCTCTAGTGCTGGTTTTGAAGACATAAATTCCTTCAGTTTCTGTTTGTCATGGAAGCTTCTTATTTCTCCATCTAATTTGATAGAAAGTTTTGCTGGGTAGAAAATTTTTGGCTGGAAGTTGGTTTTCTTTCAGAATTGGGAATATGTTACTCCAAGCCCTTCTGGCTCTCATAACTTGGTTTGGGAAGTCTGGAGTGATTCTAATTGGTTTGCCTCTGAATGTCATTTGTTCCTTTGTTTTTGTTGCCTTTAAGATTCTCTGCTTGGCTTCCACATTGGTCATTTTGACAATTATGTGGCGTGGGGATCCTCTTCTCCGATCCTGTCTAAAGGGAGTTCTATAAGTTTCCTGGACCTGTGTATCAACCTCTTGCTCTATGTCTGGAAAATTTTCTGCTATTACTTCCTTGAAGAGATTGTTGATCCCTTTGGTTTCATCTTCTTTTCCCTCCTCTATTCCAATTATTCTTAGGTTAGCTCTCTTAAAATGGGCCCATATTTCTTCAATATCAGATTCCTGCTGTCGGATATTTTTTTCTAGATTAGAAACTATGCGTTCATTTTTGGATTGCTCATCTTCTAAGAGCGAGATTCTGTTCTCCATATGTTCTAATCAGTTGTTTGTGCTTTGAATTGAGGCCTCTACTTCATTAATTGCATCCTTTATCTCTTTTTGGCTCTGAGTTCTTTTCGAAGGACCTCTATTATTTCTACAGTTATTTTCCTGATTTGATCTTCTAGAAATCTCTGGTTTTCAGTTTTATCAGGTTCTGATGTTGTGGGGTTGTGGGCATTTATTGCTCCAGTATTATTCCTCTTTCCCATGATTTCGGATGTTTGTGCCTTCTCTGGGTTCTTCCCTTGGGTCACTATGACTTCACTTAAGGTGTTCTGGATCTCGAGTCTGTAGTATCTCAGACCCCACTACTCCTTTACTGGGTTTTATCACAGAGTCTCCGACCCAGAGAGTCGATAGAGGCTGCTTTAGACCGCGGGGGGTGCCAGGTTGCACGTTCTCCTATCATGTGATATCTCTGCCACCGCCTCTCCCCCACTGGGTCAAGTCCCAGGGAGTACAGTACTGGGATTTCTCCTCTGTGGCCTGCAATTTTACTCACTGTTCTTGAGTACACAGATGTAGCTGTACTGGCCTCGCTGAATTCGGTGCTGCTGCCGCCGGTGGCAATATGGCGCCCCTGCTAGCCCTCGGCTGTGGGGCTGGCATTTTTCTTCTTGGTTTTGATTTCCACTCTGAATCCCTGCAGCGTGTGCTGAGCTCGGCCACTGGGAGCTTTAGATGCTCTCTGTGCAGAGAAATCCCGCCTGGCTATTCCGCAGTGGCTCACCTCAGCTTGCTGTAGCCGTCCCGTGAATTCGCCGGTGCCGCCGGCAGTATGGCGCTGCTTCCGCGTCTGCTGCGTCCTCCGGCGTGAGGCCGGTGTATCTCCTCTGTGGCTCTGTTCTCAGTTTGCTTTCTCTCTGGAGCCTGGTGATTTTTTGTTTCACTGGTGATGGTGTTTTCTGGCTATGAAAGGCGCTGATTTTGTGGTAATGGAGATTTGTTGTTGGCGGGGCTCTTAATCCCCGCTTTTCTCGGTCGCCATCTTCCCGGAAGTCCTCTACCGCCATTTTAGAAGAGCACGTAAGAGCCGTACATGGTACACAAGCCCATAATCTCAGTACTTGGGAGGCTAACACGGGAAGACGCCAGGTTCACTGGTGTGTGTGTGTGTGTGTGTGTGTGTGTGTGTGTGCTGGGGGTTGAACATAGGGACATTCTACTCCTGAGAGATACCCCCAGCCCTAATTTTTATTCTTTTATTTTGAGACAGGGTGAGGACTTGTTATGATTGTAAATGGTGCTGTGGGCTCTTTTTCTTTATTCAGCTAAAGTTTGTTGAACAGAAAAATTCAAACAAAGAGGCAGCTTGGTACAGCTTTAATAAGTCTTTATTACAAAATCAGTAGGAAATAGAGAAGAAAAAGAAAGAGCAGCATGCTGGCACACGCTGGAGAGCCCCAAAATAAAACTCTCCCCCTTCTGGGACCCAGCCCTTAAATAGATTTTGTATGAGTATCTTTTTGTCAGCATTACCAAGTCAATGGGTAGTAACTTATTTCTTTGGCAGGTGGTGCCTCTTTGTCTCTGGACAGCGCACTTACTACGTGCAGGGGTCAATTATCTACCTGGCTTCTGCCTCCATTGTATTGGGAGTATTGGTTGCTCATCCACTAGAGGTGCTTTGAAGCAGCACATGGAGTTTAGCTTTCCAATTCCAGGCCAGGACTCAAGGAGAGGAGGGAAACAGAGGCACTGATTTCCTCTATGTATTCTTAGTGCTAAAGGCTTCCATTGTCTCTAAGGCTTTTAAAATTAAAGGCTTTAATTTTCTTTACATTCTTATATAGGTTAATCTTTAGAACAAAGGTCAAAGAAAGAGAAAAACTATATGTTATAATAGCTGCTGCCCCTCCCTGCCTGAGTGCCTGCTCAGCACCCAGGCTCTGACTACTTTTTACATTTTGGAACTTAATACCAAAGCAATTTCCCAATACTGGCATATTTCCTTCTCTTTCTTTTAACTTCCTGACACCCATCAGGCCAAAAGGGAATGAGGGTGAAGAAATCAATCGAGCTGCTTCCATGCTGAGAGGGGACGAAGTGGGGCCCCGGCCTTGAGGGTGCGAGGAAGTCACCGTGAGGGTTAGATCAGCCAGTGTTTGAGGTGTCCACGGCTGTCCAAGGGGCTCTGGCAGATGCTCATCTGAGATATTATCTAGAACATCATCTGTAGCTTGATGGCTTTAATTCTGTTGAAGACAAACTTAACCACATAATTTAGTATTCATGGGCCAAATATAAGTAAGAATAGAGGTTTCAAAAGAGGTAGGCTTAATAGAAACACTGCAAGTATTTTAACTAAAGATTATATAAAACCATCTTTATCACATATGGAAATTTTTTTCGCAGTACTGGGGGTAGAACCCAGGGGCATTCTACCTCTGAGGTACACCCACAGCCCTATTTTTTATTTTTTATTTTATTTTGTGGCACTGGGAAACTACAAGGAGCCCACTCATCTTTCCACTGAGGCTCAAGATATCATCAGGCAGCTGCTGACAGTAGACCCAGCCCAGAGACCAACCACTGAGGAGATTCTAGGGCACCTGAGACTGCTCCAGGGTGAATAGATAACACCTCCTCCCGAGCCTCTCCCCAGGGAGACGAACACCTTGATTTTAAGGGTCATGAGTTACCTGGGATATGAACCACGCCTCACCTATCTCTCTTTGTCCCACACACTCTAACAATATGAGTGCCACCTACCATATGGTCCAATAGAAGGTGAGCCAGGTTCCAGTTCAGGTGAGGCAGAAGCACCATCAGGCAGCGTGCCACCTTTAACACCAGCACATCCTTCTGCTGTCCCCTCAGTGTGGAGAGCTAGTGAGCCTGCCTGTCCCACCAGCCCCTTGGTTTCTGAGCATTCCTTGGACCAAGAGGACACACAGTCAGGGCAGAAGGGGGAGAGAAGATTCAGCCTGCCAGCCATTTCCCTGGGCAGCATGGGAGGGAGTAGTGCCAGCATGAAAGACAATGCCAACAGCTTGCCCAGCAAGAGCCTGCCCAGAGAGAGCCAGCTCAGTCTGGAGTAGAGAGAGAGAACCTGTCCAGTGAGAGCCTGCCCAGCAAAAGCCTGCCCAGAGAGAGCCTGTCAGCAAGACCCAGCTCGGCCCAGAGGAGAGAGAAGAGAGAATGCTCAGCAAGAGCATTCCCAGAGAGAGCCTGCCCAGAAAGAGCCTGCCCAGTGAGAGCCTTCCCAATGAGAGTCTGCCCAGCAAGAGACTGCCCAGCGAGAACCTGCCCAGCGAGAACTTGCCCAATGAGAGCCTGCCCAGTGACAGCCTGTCCAGTAAAAGTCTGCCCAGTGAGAGTCTGCGGTACTGGGGATGGAACCGAGAGGCATTCTACCTCCAAGCTACACCCCCAACCCTATTTTTATTTTTTATTTTAAAATAGGGTCTCACTGAGTTGCAAAAGGCCTCACTTAGTAGCTGAGACTGTCAGCAAACCGTGATCCTCCTATCTCAGCCTCCCAAATGCTGGGTTTGCAAGCGTGCACCACCACGCCCGGCTTTAATGTTTTTTATAAACATTATTTCTTTACGAACATTTCGCAAACTTTTTGCAACTTGCCTCAACCCTCTTGTTTTTTATCCTAGTACTTTCTTTTTCCATTTGAGACAATCTTAGAAAAAAAACTTTACTTTGTACAAAATTAATTTTAATAAAATTTCTTTCCTTTTTATCCTTTTTCCCCAAAAAATTTTCACACCCACACACTTTTCACAGCTGTCTCTTGTTTTTACATACAAGCTGACCCCCCAAAAAAGCCATTTCACAATTTTGGGGGGCAGGTTTGGGGTTGGAACCCAAGGGCATTCAACCTCAAAGCTGCACCCCTGCCCTATTTTTTATTTTTTATTTTGAAACAAGGTCTCACCATAAGCCATGGAGCGCCTCACTAAGTAGCTGAGGCTACTTCTGTGTCCCCAGACACAGTCCTGCTCCCCACATGGGGAGAAACAAGAAGAGCAGTGTGCACAGCGTGTACATAGGTCTCTTCTGGTCTCACGCCCTCTCCTCCTGAGGTCGCACACTGATGAATTTAACCCTCATCACTGCCCATGGCCCCACCCATGAGCACCACACTCAGTCCCCCTCTTGCTCCTCCCTTGCTTGGTGCATCTCAACACAGTGACCCTGGGGACACTCAGGACACACCCAGAGCACAGCACAAAGGGCTGGTCCCTGGAGAAATGCAGCCTGGTGCTCTGGTATCTCAGTGGCCGAGGCATCATCACTTTGGCTTCTCTGTGTTTGAAAATGCCCATCACAAAGTAACGTGGAGAGATCATGGGGTTGCTCCATACTCGCCAGAATGGCTGCAGATCCGAGTGGGGAAATAGCAAGTGCCGGCAGAGACTGGGAACACTGCAAGGTGTGGTGCAACCCATGTCCCACTCCCAGGGACACACCCAGCAGGGTTGCCCAGGCATGGCCGCCAGAAGAAGCACTCTTAATGGCCATAGTAGCCGTGTGGTCCCCGCTCCAAAATGAAGGGCCCACATGCCCACACAGGAACTTCCACAGCCCGGTCACCTCTGCCATCCACTGTGCTCCTGTCTCTGACCCTTTATGTCTGGAACACTTTCTCTCCATCCCTTGGCTCACACCCAGGCCTGGCCCACCTCCCACATGGTCCAACACTGGGGGGGCCTGGGTGCAGTCCAGGTGAGGCAGAAGTAGCATCAGAGTAGCATTCATCCTCTAACAAGAGCGGATCTTTCTGCCTTCTCTCTTCCCAGTGTGGAAAGCTAGCAAGCCTGCTCATCCCACCAGCTCCTTGCCCTCTGAGTATTCCCTTGGACAGCTGTACACAGAGTCAGGGCAGAAGGGGGACAAAAGAAAGAGCCTGCCAGCCATTTACCTAGTAGTGGGGGGGTACTTACAGACTGCCTGCAACTACAATGCCCAGACTGAAGGAGAGTGCCAACAGCCTGCCCAGTGAGAGCCTGCCCAGCAAGAGCCTGCCCAGTGTTCAACAGCTCAGCCCAGAGGGGAGAGGACAAAGCCTGCCTGCTGCTGGACATTGGAGACACAGGAAACAGAGACATATCCTGCTCCCCCTTCTGCTGACCATCACATGGTGAAGAATCTGTTGGAGAAGACTGGACAGAGCCATATAACACCAGCAAGAGGGTGCCCACTCCCAGTAGCCAACAGCCTGCCCAGCAAGTGCCTCCCCAGTGAGAGCCTGCCCAGAAAGAGCCTGCCCATCAAGAGTCAACCCATCATTCACCTGCCAAGCCCAAAGAGGAGAAGACATAGGCTGCCTAACATTCAGCACTGGCAACAGAAAAAGCAAATCATAGCTGGGTCCCCTGTCTGCCAACCATCACAGAGGAGAGAAAGGAGAACGTGCTGGTAGCTAATGTGTGCACCCTGGAGCAGAGTGAACAGAGCCTGTGCAGCCCCAGTGAAAGGATCCCCGCTCCCAGCATGGCACCCCCACACGACCTTGAGGCCACTGCCCCTGAGGACACCTGGGGCTGGAGACAGACTGGCAAGAGAATTCTCAGCAGGATCCTAAGAAGCTGCTGCAGCTGCCTGATGACCCTGGAGATACACCTTGGAGCCACCCAAGTAGCGAAGGTAAACGGCAATCAGAAGTGCCCTAGAGCATCCCAAGCTGAGGTGTCTTCAGCAAAAGCAGGCCACTGAGCAACATCTAGTAGGCAGGACACACAATCAGCAATTTGTGAGTTTGTGAGTGGAGCATAGCCCATTGGCCTGAGGGAGGAAAAGTCCTAGCGGCTATTCAGGCAGATTTTGTGGGTGATGTGCTATTGCCATCAAGAAGGCATCATCCACAGGGATCTGAAGCCAGACTACATCCTGCTGGACCAGGAGGGGAGTGTTAAGATCATCGATTTAGGGCTGAGCCATGAAATCAAGGCTGGGCGGCAGCTCAAGTCTTTTTGTGACACTCTCCAGTTCAGTGCTCCTGAGGCCTGCCAGCAGCAACCATACGGCCCCAAGGTGGACATCTGGGCCCTGGGCATCCTCCTCCACTCTATGGTAACAGAGTCTCTGCACTTCAAAGGTACCACCTATAAAGAGCTGAAAGAGCGGGTTGTACAGGGAATCTACAAGGAGCCCACTCATCATTCCACTGAGGCTCAAGATATCATCAGGCAGCTCGTGACAATAGACCCAGCCCAGAGACCAACCGCTGAGGAGATTCTAGGGCACCTAAGACTGCTCCAGGGTAAATAGATAACACCTCCCGAGCCTCTCCCGAAGGAGACGAACACCTTGAATTTAAGAGTCATGAGTTATCTGGGATATGAACCACGCCTCACCTATCTCTCTTTGTCCCACAGACTCTAACAATATGAGTGCCACCTACCATATGGTCCAATAGAAGGTGAGTCAGGTTCCAGTTCAGGTGAGGCAGAAGCACCATCAGGCAGCGTGCCACCTTCAACACCAGCACATCCTTCTGCTGTCCCCTCAGTGTGGAGAGCTAGTGAGCCTGCCTGTCCCACCAGCCCCTTGGTTTCTGAGCATTCCTTGGACCAAGAGGACACACAGTCAGGGCAGAAGGGGGAGAGAAGATTTAGCCTGCCAGCCATTTCCCTAGGTAGCATGGGAGGGAGTAGTGCCAGCATGAAAGACAATGCCAACAGCTTGCCCAGAGAGAGCCAGCTCAGTCTGGTGGGGAGAGAGAGAACCTGTCCAGTGAGAGCCTGCCCAGCAAAAGCCTGCCCAGAGAGAGCCTGTCAGCATGACCCAGCTCGGCCCAGAGGAGAGAGAAGAGAGAATGCTCAGCAAGAGCCTTCCCAGAGAGACCCTGCCCAGAAAGAACCTGCCCATCGAGAGCTTGCCCAGCAAGAGCCTGTCCAGTGAGAACCTGCCCTACAAGAGCCTTCCCAGTGAGAGCTTGCCCAGCGAGAGCTCGCCCAGCAAAAGCCTGCCCAGAAACAGCCTGCCCATTGAGAGCTTGCCAAGAAAGAATCTGTCCAGTGAGAGCCTGCCTAGAGAGAGACTTCCCAGTGAGAGCCTGCCCAGGGAGAGTCTGCCCAACGAGAGCCTTCCAAGTAAGAGCCTGCTCAGGAAGAGCCTAAACAATGTTCGCCTGCTAAGCCCAAAAGGTAAAAGACATAGGCTTCCTAATATATATTACTGGTAAAGAGAAAACAGAAACACAACTGCTGACCACTGAGGAGGAGGGACTGGAGAACATGCCAGTGACTAACGTGTGCACCCCAGAGCAGAGTTGTACAGAGCCTGTGCAGCCCTAGTGAGAGGAATCCCAATTCCAGCATGGAACTCTGCATGACCTTGAGGCCACCACCCCTGAGGACACCTGTGGCAGGAGACAAGCTGGCAAGAGAATTCTGGGCAGGATCCTGAGGGCCTGCTGCAGCTGCCTGATGGCCTTCGAGATTCACCCTGGATCCACCCAAGAAGCTAAGGTGAAGACGAGCAGAAGTGCCCTGAACGTTCCATGCTGAGACGTCTTCAGCAAAAGCAAAAGCAGGCCCTGAGACGATCAACATCTAGCAGGCAGGATACAAGTCAGCACAGGAGGGAGCAGAAGACACAGCCGGCCAGCCGGTTCCCTGGGCAGTGTGTCAGGGAGCAGCGAGAGCCCACCTGCCACTCCACTGCCCAGCCCTGAGAAGAGGGCCAACAACCTGCCCAGCAAGAGCCTGCCCAGCGAGAGCCCGCCCAGAGAGAGCCCGCCCAGAGAGAGCCCGCCCAGAGAGAGCCCGCCCAGCGCTCACCAGCTCATCCAGGAGGGAAAAGACAGCCTGCCTGGTGCTCCACATTGGAGCCATAGGGAGTGAAGATGCAGCCCAGACCCACTTCTACCAACCATCGTAGAGGAGTGTTGAGAACCTGCATTTGATATACCTGCGCACCCCACAGCAGAGTGAACCCAGCCTCGCTGCTGACCCTCTGTGTGGTGATTTACCTTCACACTCCACAGCAGAGTGAACACAGCCTCTTTGCTGTACCTCTGTGTGGTGATTTACCTTCACACTCCACAGCAGAGTGGACAGAGCCTGGCTGCTGACCCTCTGTGTAGTGATTCAGCTGTGTACCCTGGAACAAGGTAAAGCTTGGCTGCTGTTCCTCTGTGCAGACCTGGTGAGAGGACACCCACTCCCAGCATGGCACCCAGCACAGACGTGAGGCACCCCAGGCCAGCTTATCCTCCCAGGAACTATTGGCAGTAGCAGACTCTTCCTCCACCTGTAACCCCGTTGTGAGCCTGCAGCCACTACCCCTGACAACACGTGGGCTTGAGCTAAGTAAGCTGAAGAATTGTGGCCAGGATCTCGGGAGCCTTTGCAGTTGCCTGATGACCCCAAAGGTTCACCCTGTATACACCCAAGGAGCTGAAGAGAAAGGCGAGCTGAAGTACCCTGGACTACTCAGAAATAAGATGTCTCCAGCAAAAGCAGGCCACTGAGATGGACACCACCAAGAGGGTAGGTCATGGAGTCAGGGCAGAAGATGGCAGGGGCACAGGCTGCTTGCCATTCCCCTGGCCAGTGTGTGGGGAGTAGTGACAGCCCATCTGCTATGCCCCTGCCCAGCCTGGAGGAGGGGAGGGACTCTGGGAGCAAAGACATGGCCAGGTCCCCTCCTGTCCCCAGCCCCACCTAGCGGAGAGTGCAGAGAGCAGGCCTGTCATTCTCATGCACAGCTCCTTCATGGGGAGTAGACAGAGGCTGCCTGTTGTTCCTCTGTGAGGCCATAGTGAGAGTGCCCCCACTTCCAGCACAGCCCTCCAGCATGGCATTGAGGCCCAGCAAGCTAGCTTGTCCTCTCAGGAGCAACTGGGAGAAAAAGACTCCCCCTCTACCCAACAACCCTATTGTGAACCTGTGGCCACCACTGTGGAAAACAGTCAGAGTTAAAACAGGTAACCCAGAGAATTGTGACCCAGATCATAAGGAAATGCTGCTATTGTCTGCTGGCCCTAAAGATTCAACCTTGATTCACCCAAGTAGCTCCAGTAAAAAGGGAGCAAACGTGCTCTGTATTATACACTTACAAGATATCTCCAGTGAAAGGCTGATGCGATGGACAACACCAAGCAGGTAATGCACTCCAGTGTTTTCTTTTATATATGCTTGCATGATGCCACTTTCAATTGATCAATCACAACTGGATGCATCTGTGGGTTGTAGTGTGATGAATAGATAATTCTGTCACTGTGGGATGACTATCTTCCTCTAATTATCCTATTTCTTAATGCCCTAGACCCTGAATTTGGCCACAGTGGACTCTGACAGACAGCAGCTAGAGTGAGATGTTCCAACTCATTGACCTTGGGCTGAGCTGCAAGATCTTCGCTGGGCAGCAGCTGCAGTCCTCCTGTGGCACTCTCCACTCTGCACCCTGAGTTCTACCAGGACCAAGCATAATGCTCTGAGTTGGACATCTGGGGCCTGAGCATCCTCCCCCACTCTTTGCTCACAAACTTCCTTTCCCGCTTGCCTTTCCACTGATGTGCAAAACATCACCTACCAGATGCTCATTGTGGACTCAACCCAGAGGCCATTGGCAAAACCCATCCAGAGCACCTATGGCTGAACCAGGATGAGTATTGACCAACTTCTCATGAGCCACTCCCCAAACGCCTAAACTGCAGCATCTTGAGGGTTATGCATTGCTTTGTGTATGGCCCACACTGGACCTGTCCAACAGAATTATTGGTCACACAATGGCCACCTAGCAGATAATGCAAACAGGGTGAGCCAGGGTGCACTCCAGGTTAGGTGGGAGCATCAGAGCATTGGGCCACCTCCGTCCTCACAGATACTTCTGCCAGCCCTTCCCCCCAATGTGCAGAGCCAGTGAGCATTCCCTTCTCACCCACCCCCTTCTTGATCTCTGAGCATTCCCTGGTCAAGAAGGATAGAGAATCAGGACAGAAGGGGGAAGAAGACAGCTTGCCTGCCATTCCACCGTAAAGTATGCAGGAGGGTAGAGAGAACCTGCCTGCCATCTTTCAGTGGAGACTTTGGGAGCAAAGCCAGTCAGACCCCCTCCTTCCTTGAGTCCAACACAGAGGAGACATCAGAGAGCCTGCCTGTCATCCTCCTGTGCAGCTCAGAGAAGTATAGACAGAGTCTTCCTGCTATTCCTCTGTGTAGCCCAGGTGGCAGGAAGTCCACTCCCAGCCTGGCCCTCCAGCAGGGCCTTGAGGGCCCCCAGGACAGCTTGTCCTCCCAGGAAATACTGGCAAAGGAAAGCTCTTCCTCCACCTGACAACCCCATTGTAGTCTGCAGCCACCACCCCTAACAAGAGCTGGGGCTGGAGACCAGTAACACAGAGAATTGTGACACAGATAATACACTCAGGAGCTATTGGCAGAAAAAGGGTCTACCTCAGCCAGCGGCCTATAAACCTGTGGCCACCAGTGTGGACAGTAATTATGGCTAGTAGCAGGTAACCCAGATTTCTGACCCACATCATAAGAACCTGTTACTGGTCATGCTAGCCCTAAAGATTCACCCTGGATCCACCCAAGTAGCTCCAGTGAAAGGGAATCAGAATGCTTTGGAGTATTTACTAATAAGGTATCTCCAACAAAACCAGGTCACTGAGATGAAAAACACCAAGTGGTAACATAGTCCAGTGTATGAGTGTACGTATATATGTATATATGTATGCATGTATGTAGGTATGTGTGCATATATTTATATGCTCCCATATCATTTTCAATTGATCAATCACAATTGTATGCATCTGTAGGATTAGTGATGGTTAGATAATTATATACTGTATGATGACTAACTCCTTCTAATTAACATATCTCTCAGCTCCCTAGATGTTACTTTGACCACAGTGGTCTCTGAAAGACAGCAGCTGGAGATGCTCCAACTCATTGACCATGGGCTGAGCTGCAAGATCACTCAGGACAACAGCTGCAGTCTTCTGTGGTGCTCTCCACTCTGCATGCTGAGTTCTACCAGGACCAATAAAAATGCTCAGAGATGGACATCTGGGGCCTAGGTGTCCTTCCACAAATTTTTCTCATGAAACCTCTCTCATCAAGACACCATTTTTGAGGAGCTGAAGGAACAGGCCCTGTAAGGAGATCTGAGGTGCCTGCTTGCCGTTCTACCAATGTGCAAAACATCATCAGATGTTCATTGTAGACCCAAACCAGAGGCTGTTGGCCAAACCCATCCAGGGAACTCATGTCTGAGCCAAGGTGAATATTCACCAACTCCCCACGGGCCGCTCCGCAAACACTTGAACCGCAGCACCTTGAGGGTAATGCATGGGCTTGAATAGAACACACACCAGATTTGGATATCAGTGTCCAATAGAATCATTAACGTCAGATGGCCACCTAACTGATAGCACTCCAGGTTAGGCAGGCACATCAGAGTATGGAGCCACCTCCATCCCCACAGATACTTCTGTCTTCTCTCCCCTCAAAGTGGAGAGCCAGTGTGCATTCCCTTCTCTCTTCCCCTATCTGCTCTCTGAGCATTCCCTGGCCAAGGAGGACACAGAGTCAGGGCAGAGGGTACAGCAGACACAGCCTCTCTTGCCATCTCCCTGTGCAGTCTGTAGGAGAGTAGAGACAGCCCATCCGCCACTGCCCTGACCAGATCACAAGAAGGAGGGAGAACCTGCCTGCTGTTCCTCAGTGGAGAACAAAGACACACCCAGGCCAACTTCTTATAGTTCAATTCAGAGGAGAATGCAGAGAACCTGCCTGTCATGCTCCTGTGTAGCTCTAAGGAGAGTAGACAGGGCCAGCCTGCTGTTCCTCTGTGAGGCCCCAGTGAGAGCACCCAACAAAACCCTTCAGCACAGCCTTGAGTCCCATCAAGATAGCTGATCCTCCCAGGAGCAACTGACAGAAAAAGACTCATCCCCTCTATGCAAAACCCTATTGTGAACCTGTGGCTACCAACATGGACAACAATCAGGGCTGGAAGTGTGTAACCCAGAGAATTGTGACCCAGATCATAAAGACCTGTTGCTGTTGCCTCCTGGCCCCAAAGATTCACCCTGAGTCCACCCAAGTAGCTTAATTAAAAGGAAAAGAGAAGTATCCTGTATCATATACTTACAAGGTATTTCCAGTGAAAGCAGGCCACTGAGATGGTCAACACCAAGCAGGCAATGCACTGCAGCATTTTCTTTCATATATTCTTGTATTATGTCGCCTTCACTTGCTAAATCACAATTGGATACATCTGTGGGGTTTAGTGTGATGGTTAGATAACTCTTATCACTGTAAAATGACTAACTCCTCCTAATTAACATATCTCTCAGCTCCCTGGGCCCTGATTTTGACTGCAGTGGACTCTGACAGAAAGCAGCTACAGTGAGGTGCTCCAACTCATTGACATTGGGCTGAGCCCTAAGATCACCACGGGGCAGCAGCTGCAATCCTCCTGCGGTGCTCTCCACTCTGCACCCTGAGTTCTACCAGGACCACCTATAATGCTCCAAGATGGTTATCTGAGGCCTGGGCACCCTCCCCCACTATTTTCTTACAATCTTTCTCTCCTCAAGTCACCACATTGAAGAGCAAAAGGAGCAAGCCCTGCGGGGAGTTACGATGTGCCATGAACTCCAGCAGAAAGGTTAGGGTGACAGGGTTGTGTCTGCTCATCAGGTTATGAGACTGAATTCTGTAGCACCTACTGAGGTCACGGAGGGAGGCACATGTGAAGGAGTCATGTGGATTGTCCTGTGAGGGTGCTGGTGCCCCTGCTCTCTTAAGTGCTATAGCAAGTGCCTGGCATGGAAAGGTCACTTGACATAGTTTTCTTAGCAGCAGGATTCAGCAATGTAGACAAAACTGTTACACACTCTTCAGTTCACAGCCCAATAGAGCAATGGTCACTTGAGTCTAAGGTGTCACTCTAAAGTCTACTAGAATTACCAAGTTTACCAATCAAAAACTTTTGGGGGGTACTGTGGTTTCAACTGAGGGCCATTATAGCTCCAAGCTACACCCAAGCATTTTTTTTCTTTATCTTTCCAATACTAGGGATTGAACCCAGGAGCATTTTACCTCTCAGCTATACCCCTAGCCCTTTATTTTGAAACAAGGTCTCTGTGGGCCTCACTAAGTACCTGAGGCTGGCCATGAACCTGTGATACTGTTATCTCAGCCTCCCAAGTACTGATATTATGATCATGTGCTACCAAAACCATATTACCCCAAGCATTTTTATTTTTTTATTTGAAAACAAGATCTCACTGAGCTGCAGAGTCTCACAAAGTTGCTGAGGATGCCCTTGAACCTGTTATCCTGCTTTCCCAACCTCCAAGGTACTGGGAGTACTGGCATGTGCCACCTCACCCAGCTCAAAAGCCACTTCTAATTTTCATGATGATAACTGACAAGACTGAGTGAAAATTGGTCATAAATATGGGTGCAGAGCTTGAAGCAGCTGATTGTAATTTTTAAAAAACTTTGTTTTGTCTGCCTCTCAATGATTAAAATTTGTACATCTAAGCCAGTCATGGTAGTGCATGCTTATAATCTCAGTATTGAGACGCAGAGACAGGAAGATCTCAGGTTTATGGTCAGCCTCAGCAACTTAGTGAGAACTTATGCAACTTGGTGAGACCCTGTTGCAATATACAGTATAAAAAATAGGGCTGGGGTAGAGCTAATAGGTAGAATGTCCCTGGCTTCAATCCCCAGTAAAATAAACTTTGTACATCTAACTGGGCATGGTGGTGCACACCTGAAATCCTAGTACTTGAAATGATGAGACAGAGAATCTCAGGACTTTATTAACTTAGACCCTGTTTTAAAATTTTAAAAAGTAAAATAGGGCTGGGGGTATATAGCTCAGAGGTAGAATGCCTTGGGTTCACTCCCCAGTATCACAATAAAACAAACAAAAAATACATCTGTGTTTAGTTGAACTACTAAAACTACCACCCATGTTGATTTATTTTTTTGTCTCTGAGATGCTAATTGGCACCACCACTGTCAGGCACTTTCTCCTCCCAGCTCTCTGACACCTAGAAATAATGAAAGAAGACCTTCTGCAGACCAAGTTATGAAGTTAACACAGCAGCAGTATTTCCTTAGAAAACTGTTTGCTCAGGATTGTTGGCAGAGTTGAAGGGGCAGCACTTGCACAAGTTCATTTCCAGCACTGAGGTATTTGAGAAGGGGAGAGATAGTGAAAAGTTGGGAAAGGGCTTGGGCTCTGGGAATCCATGGGCCCTGGCTGAGAGCCTGACCTGGACCCCATGAATCCCAGAAACTGCATGCATCACTGAAGTTGGGCCATACCTCAGAAGGCTGTCAAAAGGATTTCTCATACTTGGGAAGCTGAGACAATAGGATCATAGATTCGAGGCCAAACTCCACAAGTAATGAGACACTCATCAAATTAGTGAGACTCTATTTTAAAGTAAAAATAAAAAATAGTGCTAAGAATGTAACTTAGAGTCAGAATATCACTAAGTCTAATTTCCTGTATGAAGAAGAGGGAGAAGGAGGAGGAGGAGGAGGAGGAGGAGGAGGAGGAGGAGGAGGTTGTTTCCTATGCTGGAATTAAGAGGAATTCTGCTCAGGACTTTATATACCAGTGCAGTGCCAGTTCTGGAGTGAAGGACCATGCATAACGTGTGGGGCATTTTATTTATTTTTATTTTTGTGGTTCCAAGATGGCTTACAACATATATCAGTATGCCAAATGGAGAAGGATGCCAATGGCCACTTCTGTCCAGATGGACCAAGGAATGCTGCCTGTGTACCAGGTGTTTGACCCTGATCCAGATCCAGATGTAATTCCACAGCGGAAGACCTGCCAGGCTCTGTGGCAACTGGACTGTGCCACGACGTGACTTAGAATATCTCTCACATTTCCCTGCCCATCTTCCTGTTCCAGGGCTGATACTGTCAAATGGAGACCCTACCTGGAAGTTTCTTTGCATTGTGGGATTGGACAGTAAACCCTGTGGGAAACAATTCAAGTCAGCATTTTCCTGCTTCAACTTTAGCACAGAGGGAATCAAGGGCTTAGGCTGTTGTTGACTAGTTCTGGGCCATGCAGAAATGCATGCAGTAATAAGCCTCTATCCCCAAGACAATGAGAAGAATGAGGAGAAGAGGCCAGAAAATGCAAATAGGAAGTGATGCCCACTGAGGGCACTGCCACCAAAGAAGAGGAGAGGCTGAGCTGATGGATGTCTGAGCCCTGGGCTGCAGTCCTTCCACAAAGAGTGACAAGGGCCTTTTGCAGAGGGCCTTTAATTCACCTCGAAAAAAGTGTCTTTCTTTCTATTGTTCTGTGCACTGTAATGTACCAAATAACTTATTTTGATAATCAAGGGTCATGGCCCTTTTCAGTGCTACTGAAAAAACTGGGGATTTGTAGGTAGCATGTCCTACGTGAACCCACCAGTGAATGCAGCTGCCACAGTGAATTTTTTTCCTTAGACTGTCTAAAATTTTGCCACTTTGACAAAATGTGCTGAATATTATCAGCAACTAGAAATCATCCAGAAATGTTTCTTGTGAGTGAGCTGATTTCGTCTGATCCATTGTATCCCTCTTAGTAGATTTGATTCCTCTTTGGGAAACAGAAGCAAAGGCTCCTCCTTCTGAAGCACTGGCATGGGACCATTCCTAAGAGAAGAGGCCAGTGGTCAGATTTGGGTTTCCCAAGGCCATCTTGCCCTGCACAGAAGAGGGGCATTGTAGCTCGTTCCTGGTTTGTCTTGTTTCCATGTTTGCACTGAGCTTCAGGTTGTCTACACTGAGAAAGTGGGGTTTGGACTGTTCAATTCCCGACAATTGCAGCTGTTCTAAAGGACCAGGTTTGGAGACACACTCATGATGGCTCTCATGTCTGGTCAATGCTGTTTCCTTGAGAGGTTGCAACATGAGTTGCCAGAGCAGTAGCCAAGAGAGGAAATGGTGTGAATGAAATTCTCAATTAAAAGGAAGTGTGATTTCTACCTGATTTTGAATGTGCCTTTATTTTCCAAGGTTGAAATGCACTCGATATAATGAAAATTTAAAGTTATAAAAATTTCATTGAAATTCCTCTTTCAAGATCTTGGAGAAAACAAGAAAACAGCCAAGGACCTGAAGGAAGCAGATGCAGATTATCAGAGCTGTGGGCCATCAGTTCTTCCTGTGCAAACACCAGGTGCAGAAGCTCAGACAGACTCAGGCTCTGCATCAGTGGAAAGAGTGGGGAGAGACCTACAGTTAACACTGACCTAACTAGTAGAATCTCTGGGATCACCACAGACCAACCAGTAGTGGTGTATGGGGAAAAGTCAAACCAGACCAGCCTTAGCTGTGGAGAACAGAGACTCTTACATTGAGTTTGGTCTCAGAGGCATCTGCCACCTACGGAGTCAGGGAAAGACTGAGACTCCACATCTGAGGAAAGCGTGGAGGGTGACCTTAGCTTAACATTAGATCCAGACTCATTGATACTGGCCATTGCATAGACTGAGAAAGATTCAGAGAGGACAGGTGCCAGTGGCGCTCTGTGTCTGCATAGAGAGAGACTGCAGAGGCCCAGTCTGCTGAATAGTTACATATTTCTAGAGTTGCATTAATTTGTTGTTGGTGTTGTTTTGGTTTTTTGTTCTTCTATGTGTGTGTGACAGTGTGTATGCCTGTTTTTTTACCCTCTCCCCAAATGCTCCCCAAGGTGCTTCTCTTAAATATACCTACACTCTTCCTCTTCGTCGCTCTACTTTTTTAACCCTCTCTTCTCATCTGTGCTTGTATGAAATCAATTTCATATCACTATACTAAAAACTCTACATTTGTTACCACAATACCACTACATATTCACTATCTCTAATTTCTACTCTATACTACCTTACCAAACCCATAATCTCATTCTATTTCATCATATCTGTAGCTTTACCCTATTCTTACATTTATACCTTCATTTTCCTTCTCACTCAAACTTCACTACTAAATTCAGCACAAATTGCTCTTAGAGATACCAGTAGGCACCTAGACACAGAGAAATTTATCAAAAGCAACAGATACAAACTTCTGAAATCATGAGGAGGAATAACAAGGAAGCAATGTTGAGCTCCCACAACATCACAAAAACAGAAACTGACAACACAGAATTTCAGGGCTCTTCAGAAGGTCAAATCAGGAATGTAACTGTGGATATAATACAGGACTTCCAAAAAGAATTTAGAGAGAGAGACTTCCGGGAAGATGGCAACAGAGAAAAGCGGCATTTATGAGTTCCACTAACAATTGATCTCTATTACCACAAAATCAGCACCTTTCATAGCCAGAAAACACAATCAGCAGAGAAATAAAAACTGTAAATACAAGGGACAGAGAAAAAGAGGGCTAGAAGAACAACTAGACACCAGAAAAAAATACCAGCTCATAGTGCTGCAGTCAGAACCACGATGCGGAGCTGCGCCGGTGCCATCTTCCCCCGCAGCACCAGGCTCCAGAGAGGAGGGGGACTCAGAACAGAGATCAAAACCAGAGAGGAGATACGCCGGCCTCACAGTCCAGGACACTGCAGCAGCAGCATACTGCCGGTGGCAGCAGTGATTACACTGGACGGCTCCAGATCCGCGCACTCAACAACCCACCAGGCTCCAGAGAGGAGGGGTGGACAGGGAGATGAGGTGAGCAGCTGGGGAACAGCCAGGTGTAATTCTGCAGTTTTGTCAACACAAGGAGCACCTAAAGCTCCCAAGGGCTGGGCTCAGCATGACCCCCATGGACTCAGAGCAGAGCTCAAAACGAGAGAAGAAATACGTCAGCCTCACGGCCGAGGGCATGGCAGCAGCGAGAACAGCGAGTTCACCGAGTCTGCAACAGCTACAGATCAGCACACTCAACAACTGTGAGTCAAACTGTGGCCTCTAAAGGAAAAATCCCAGTACTGTACCCCCAGGGACTTGCACAGCTTTGATAGTCTCCCTGCAGTCCAACCCAGTGGGGAGTGGTGGTGGCAGAGATATCACACCATAGTTGCAGCTCCCCATGGGAGAATGCCCAGCCTGGCACCCCCATGGTCTCACACAGCCTTGATTGACTTCCTGGGTCTAACTTTGTGATACAACCCAGTAAAGGAGTAGTGGTGACTGAGATACCACAGACTCGAGATCCAGAGCACCTTAAGGGAAGTTGTAGTGACCCAGGGAAGAACCCAGAGAAGGCACAAACTTCCGAATCATGGGAAAGAAATAACAATGGAGCAATGAATGCCCACAACCCCAAAACATCAGAACCTGATAACACAGAAATTCAGAGATCTCTAGAAGATCAAATCAGAAAAATAACTGTAGAAATAATAGAGGACTTTCAAAAAGAATTCAGAGAGTCTAAAAGAGATAAAGGATGCAATCATTGAAGTAAAGGCCTCAATTCAAAGTATAAACAACTGATTAGACCACATGGAGAATAGAATCTTGCTCCTAGAAGGTGATCACTCCAAAAATGAATGCATAGTGTCTAATTTAAAAAAAAAATCCGACAGCAGGAATTTGACATTGAAGAATATGGGCCAATTTTAAGAGAGCTAACCTAAGAATAATTGGAATAGAGGAGGGAAAAGAAGGTGAAACCAAAGGGATCAACAATCTCTTCAAGGAAGTAATAGCAGAAAATGTCCAAACATAGAGCAAGAGGTTGATACACAGGTCCAGGAAACTTATAGAACTCCCTTTAGACAGAATCAGAGAAGAGGATCCCCACGCCACATAATTGTCAAAATGACCAATGTGGAAGCCAAGCAGAGAATCTTAAAGACAACAAAAACAAAAGGCCAAGTGACATTCAGAGTTAAACCAATTAAAATCACTCCAGAATTCCCAAACCAAGTCATGAAAGCCAGAGGGCATGGAGTAACATATTCCAAACTCTGGAAGAAAACAACGTCTAGCCAAATATTTCCTACCCAGCAAAACTATCTCTCAAATTAGATGGGGAAATAAGAGGCTTCCATGACAAACAGAAACTGAAGGAATTTATGTCTTCAAAACCAGTGCTAGAGAAAATACTCAAGGAGATTAACTGCAAAGAAGAAATAGGTAATACATGCCAGAACCAAAGAAACAAGATTTCCCATCCAGCAAACAACTAAGCAAGAAGAATAAACAGTATCTCAAACAGAAATAAAATCTTAACATGTTAGGAATTCAAAACTATCTCTCTATAATCACACTGAATGTAAATGGCCTCAACTCCTGAATAAAAAGACATAAAGTAGCAAAATGGATTAAAAACCAGAATCCATCCATCTTCTGCTTAAAAGAAACACATTTTACAAGTAAAGATAAGAACAAACTCAAGGTAAAGAGCTGGAGCAAGGTAATCCATGATAACAGAACTCAAAGGCAAGCAGGAGTAGCAACTATGATATTAGACAAGTTAGATTTCAAACCCAAACTTATTAGAAGACACAAAGAAGGTCATATTTTACTGGTAAAAGGAATAATCCAGCAAGAGAAAATAATAATCAACATCTATGCCCCAAACATAGATGCAGCTACCTTCATAAATCAAACTCTCTGTGACATGAAGTCACACATAAATCCCAATAAAATAATACTGAGAGACTTCAACACTCCTCTCATTCATTAGATCATCTAGACAAAAGTGAGTAAAGATACCTGAGACCTAAAAAATACCATCAACCAAATGGAATTATTAGACACATATAGAATTTTCCAATCAACTACAGCAGAGTTCACATTTTTCTCAGTTACTCACAAAACCTTCTCCAAAATAGATCACATCCTGGGACACAAAGTGAGCACTAGCAAATTCAAAAATGTGACATACTTCCCTTTGTCTTTTCAGACCATAATGGAATGAAACTAGAGATCAACTATAAAAAGATCCAGAGAAACCACATAAACATGTGGAGACTGAACACCACACTGCTGAATGAAAAATGGGTCATAGAAGAAGTAAGAGGTAAAATTGAGAAATTTTTAGAAATGAATGATAATAGATATACAATGTAGCAAAACCTCTAGGACATGTTGAAGGCAGTATTAAGAGGAAAATTCATAGCACTGATTGCTCACATAAGAACAGAAAATCACAAAATAAATAACATAATATCACACCTCAAAGCCCTTGAAAACCAAGAACAATTTAACCCCAAAGCCAGTAGAATACAGGAAATTATTATAATCAGGACAGAAATCAATGAAGTAGAGAACAAAAATATACAGAAAAATCAACAAAACCAAAAGCTGATTTCTCAAAAAAATTAAAAAGATAGATAAACCACAAGCCAACCTAACCAACAAAAAGAGAGAAACAACACAAATTATGAAGAGATGAAAAAGTAGTTATTAATACTGACAGTGTAGAAATCCAGAGGATTATCAGAAACTTTGAATAACTACACTCCAACAAAATGGGAAATATGGTAGAAATTGACATCTTTCTAGATAAATACAACATTCCTCCACTGAGCCAAGAATATATAGAAAACTTAAACCAATCATTAGCAATCAAAGAGACTGAAACAGCAATAAAGAGACAACCATCAAAGAAAGCCCAGGGCTAGATGGTTTCACAAGTAAATTTTATAAAACCTTTATGGAAGAGCTAATCTTGACACTCCTCGATCTATTTTATGAAATAGAAAGAAACGAGACTCTCCAAAATACATTCTATGAAGCCAACATCACATTAATACCCAAACCAAATAAAGACAGCTCAAGGAAGGAAAACTACAGGCCTATATCACTGTTGAACTTGGATGCAAAACTGCTAAACAAAATACTAGCAACTGACGGAAAACATGGACGAGGCCTGAGAAATGAAAGATTCCAAAAGAGTTAAGGTGGTTTGATGAAAGGTCAAATTCTCCAAGACTCTGTGTGAAACTCCTGTTCTCTCCAGAATTTGCTCCCCAAGCCCCAATAGTGAGAGCAGGAACTGATCTTAATCACATTTTCAATGATCTTTAGGAGGTTGCTTTGATCTCCCCTGTGTTTGCTAGTTCCCTTTGATGATTTTATCTTAGTGAGTTATGACACATGTCCTATATCTAACACTCCCCATTGTACTTTGGTGTTTGCCTTTTCCCATGAAGACATGATACTTAACCTATCTGAAAAAGTGTATAAAGAACCTAGTTTAAGAGAATAAAATTGTCTGTTGCGTGAGAAGCAACTGCTCTTGTCTTTATTTCAGGTCTCTCCCTCCCAAGTCCCAGACAGGAATCTCTGACAAGCAACATGCATTCAAAACCAAATCAAGAAAATCATACAACATGACCAAGTAGGCTTCATCCTAGAAATGCAAGGCTGGTTCAACATACAAAAATCAATCCATGTAATTCAAAACATAATCAGAACCAAAGACAAAAATCACATGATTATGTCAATAGATGCTGAAAATAGCATTTGACAAAATCCAACATTTATGCTAAAAGCACTGCAGAGAATAAAAATGGAAAGAACATACCTCAACCTCATAAAGGCAATCTACAATAGGCCCACAGCCAACAAATATTAAGTGGGGAAAAAATTCCACAATTCTTCCTAAAACCAGGTAAAATACAAGGATGTCCTTTATCACCACTTCTTTTCAATATAGTACTTGAGACTCTAGACAGGGCAATAAATCAAGAAAAGGAAATCAAAGGAGTACAAATAAGAAAAGACCTCAAACTTTCAGTATTTGCAGATGACGTGATACTAAGAAGATCCAACAAACTCAACCAAAAGGCTTATAGAACTGATCAACAAACTCAGCATGGTTTATAGATTAAAAAAATCAATCTTAAAAAACCAGAAGCTATTCTGTACACCAACCATAAATTCACTGAGAAAGAAATCCAGGAAACACTTTCACTCAGGATATTCCACAACAAAAATACTTAGGAATAATCTTAATCATGGAGTTAAAAGACCTCTACAAAGAAAATTAAGAACACTGAAAAAAATCAAAGAAGTCCTTAGAAGATGAAATGATCCTCCTTGTTCATGAACAGGCAGAATATATATCATCAAAAAGGCCATACTTCAAGTGATCTACAGATTCAATGCAATACCCAATAAATTACCAAGGTCATTTGCAGATGCCAGCTGCAGCCACGCCCTGTCGGCATCTGCATGGTAATTCATGCAGTCCATAGGCAATATCTCAAAGTGAGAAATAGCCCCGAGAGAAGGTGTGGTCGCTGGCCAAAAGTATTCTCCACTCTTAGATATTCTTTCATAACTATTATTCTTTTAGTAATGATTCGTTTAACTCTCCACATGAATTGCTCCAGTGGTGTAAGATCAGGACTGTGAGAGAAACTGAGTCCGTGGAAAATAAACTTTCAGCTTTGTTCAAATGGTAATAGATGCAGTGGCAGCATTCCAGTCAGTAATTACAAATGCAGAACTCCACCCTTATCTTTGACCTTCATTAGCCAAGGGCTGAAAGGAATCCTGACCTTTGCACCTAGTAATAGCGATGCCTGGAGATATAGCGACACCACCTGATTAATAAGCATATCGTTTGAGGAAAAGTGCTCAGCTGCTAGAGAAGTATATTTGACAACTAAATCTAAAAACTTCATGTTATTTCTTGGTGTTTACCTGCTAAACTGTGTTATGAGTTTGCTTAAGCTTTCAGACAGCAGACTGTATTGCAGAAAAACCCAGCAGACATTCATGGAAATAAAGATGGAATCTCGGACTTCGTCCCCCATTCAGCTCAAAGGAGGTTGCTAGATAGAGAAGGACATTGGACTAAGCCCTAGGAATGAAAGTTCCGAAAGGGTTAAAGAAAACTCTTAAAAACCGACTCCTCAAGTGATTTTAGGTGTGACTTTTGTTCTTCTGGAATTAGCCCACTAAAAGCCTCTGCAGCTGCAAGGCCAAAGGGGCTGAATCTAAGCACAAGACCCACCTGGGATAATGGGACTGATTTTAATCACAAAGACCTGTGATATCACAGGCCTTACTTTTGTCTTGTTCAGGGTTGGTAATCTGCATGTGTATATCTCTATTGTACCTTGGGTGTTTTGCACTTTTTTACTAGAGAATCACTGGGAGAGGGGAATATATAAAAAATCTTGTGTCTATAATAAAGTGTTCAATTGCGCAAGAAGCATTGATCCATATCAGGTTCTTTTCAGAAGCGCCGCTAATAGGATTATTTCCTAGGAGGGAAAGAATCGCTGCAGATAAGAATCTGCAGTACTTCACTCTATCCTTCCCCATCTTTGCTGAGATCGATCGCGAGTGGACTCGTGTCCCCAACTGAGCAAAAAGTCCCTGGAAGTCATCCCTTACAGACATAGAAAAATCAGTCCTTAAATTCATTTGGAACAACAAAAAAACCAGAATAGCCAAGGTAGTTTTCAGCAACAAAAACAATGCAGGAGGAATCACAATACCTGACTTTAAACTATACTACAGAGCCATAGTGATAAAAAAAAATAGCATGGTAATGGGACAAAAACATACATAGACCAATGGAGCAGAATAGAAAACTCAAACAAATCTGCACACAACTTGTTCCAGAAATTTGAAAGAGATGGAATTCTTCCAGACTCCTTCTATCAGGCCATGAATACCAAAACCAAATAAAGATATCTCAGTCAAGAAATGGGAATTGCAAAAATAAATTGAATAGACACTTTACAGAAGAAGAGATACAATGGCCAATAGATACCTGAAAAAATGTTCAACATCGAGGAGATGCAAATCAAAATACACTGAGATACCATCTAAGCCCAATCAGAGATGCAAGTATAAAGAAGTCAAATAACAAATGCTGGTCAGGATGTGGAGAAATAGGAACTCTTGTACACTGTTACACTGTTTGGTATTACAAACTAGTCCAGCCACTATGGAGATCAGTGTGGAGATTCCTTAGAAAAGTGGGAATGGATCCACCAAAGGGGTTGAAATCAGAGAACTACAGTAATACATGCACAGCCATGTTCATAGCATCACAATTCACAATAGCCAAAATATGAAACCAACCTAGGTGTCCTTCAACAGATGAACAGATTAAAAAATTATGGGAAATACACACAATGGAATTCTATTCAGCTATAAAGAAGAACAAAATTATGTCATCCATAAGATGAAAAGACCTGAAAACATTATGTTAAATGAGATTAGACGAGCACAGAAAGAGAAGGGACATGTTTTCTCTAATGTGTTCGAGCTAGGGAGTATTTGGGATACCAGAGGGACTTCAGACAATGGAGGGAAACCTCAGCAAAGCCATAAAGGAAGGGGAAGGGAGGAAGAAGGCTGAGGTTTATGAACAGAAATGCTGCATGCGACTATGCGTATACATGTGAATATAACATTGCTAATCTGAACACTCAGTATTGGGAGGAAGAGAAATGGAGAAGCAGAGGGTTCACCAAGTATTGCGTGAATGTATGCCATTGTCAACATGATCCACCTTCTGATATAAAACTATAGTGCACCAACCAAAAAAATATAGAAAATAAAAATATTGACAAAAAAAGGCTCAGAAACTCTAATAATCAGAGAAATGAAAATGAAAACCCCAGTGAAATACGATTTTACACTTGGGAGACTGGCTATGGTAAAATCATCATCATCATCATCATCATCATCATCATCATCATCTGGGCATGGTGGCACATGCTTATAATCCCAGTACTTGGGAGGCTGAGAGACAGGAGAATCCTAGGTTTGCTGCCAGCCTCAGCAACTTCGTGAGGCCCTCTGCAACTTAGTGAGATCTGCTTCAAAATAAAAAGTACAGAGGTAGAATGCTTCTGGGTTCGCTTCCCAGTAGTGCGTGCATACACACACACACACACACACACACACACACACACACACACACGAGGTACACCATATGGCATAGTGACTACAGTTCATCGGACTGTACCATGTGCCTGAAGGTTGTAGAGAGATTTCAAGTGTTCCCATCCCTCGAACTGGTAAATATCCATGTTGATTAGTGTGTTAGCAATACCAAAATCTACATACATATGTTGTGCATGATAAATATACAGAATTTAGTTTTATAGTAAAAAGAAACAAAAATGTTTTAAAATACTACTGGAATAAACCATTTGAAAATGTTTAAAAATGAAAAAAAGAAATAAACATGGGAGTAAACAGAAAAAGAGGTGTTCTTCTAAGTGGTTTTAACTTAAACCTACAAATTATCATGTGATTAATTTTTACTTTCCATTCAAAATATTTTCTCATTTTTCATGTGATTTTCTCACTTACCCACTAATTATTTTGTCTTTGTTTTTGTAGTACTAGTGATTGAACCCAGAAGCATTCTACCTTTGAGCTACACCCCCAGCCCGAGTTTATTTCTTATTTGAAAACAGGGTCAGGCTAGGTTGATGAGCATCTCACTGGTTAGTGAGGCTGTCCTTGAACCTGTGACCCTCCTGTCTCAGCCTTCTAAGTACTGAGATTAGTAGCATGCACCACCATATCCAGTTTGACCCACTAATTATTGACTTTGGCTTTTTGTAACTTTAGAATATTTTGGTAATATTACTAGATATACTGCTTTTACTGACTTGTAATTCAGTTGATATTTTGTATGTTTGTGTGGTGCTGGATATTGAACCAGGGTCATTCTATCTCAGAGTTACACTACCAGCTCTACACCCCCATTTTATTTTTATGTGACTTCTCTCTTTCACCCCATATTTCAAGTATTCCTATTTACACAAAATATGGCAAATCTTGTGTTTTTCTACCTCCAAGCTACCCCACCCAGCTCTACTTTATTTTGAAACAGGATCTCACTAAGTTGCTGAGGACCTCACACGGTGGTTGAGGAAGTCATCAAACCTTCTATCCTCCTGTCCATTCATCCCAGGTACTGGGACTGCAGGCATATGTCACCATGCCCAGCAGATCTTAATTTTTATATACTTTGCCAATACTTTCCTCAAATCAAAAATTGCTGGATCCCAAAACTGTTTTTAGGTCCTGAAAGCAGCTCAAAGGATAAGTGATACATTATACAATATTTTCAATTACCATCAAATGCTCCACAAAACCCACAAGTGTTAAAAGAAAGTGAAAAACATACATACATATATACACAGACACACACACACACACACACACAAATATATGTATGTATATTTTGTGAGGGGGGTTAAACCCAGAGGCATTTTACCTCTGAGTTACACGCACAGCCATATTATATTTTTAAAACTGGATTTCAGTAAGTTGATGTGAACCTTACTAAAATGCTTAGGCTGTCCTTTAACCTGTCCTGTCCTGTTTCAGCCTCCCAAGTTAATTACAGGCATGTGCCACCACACCCAGCTCATATACATATTTTAATGTGATTTCAAAAAATTAGAAGCACATTACCATAATTTTTTTGTGGTACTGGGGTTCCTGGAAGCTCTTCTACCTCTGGACTACACTCCCAGACCTATTTTTACATTTTTATTTGGAAACAGGGTCTCCTAAGCCAGCGGGCACGGCTGGCTTCGAATCTGCGCGATCCTCCTGTCTCTGCCTCCCAAGCGCGGGGATTACAAGCATGCACCACCACGCCCGGCTATAATTTTATAAACAATAAAAATATCCCTCAGGAATGAAGGAAAAATTAAATAATTTTTAACTGAAATAAGCCTGAAAGAATTAATTTTCATCAAAACTAGTCAGTAGGAAATGCTAAATAAATTCGTTTGTGGTGGAGTGAGTGATCCAGAGCGATCTTCAGAAATCAAGGAGAGCTGCAGAATGGTAAACAGCTGTGTAACTAGAAGGCCACTTGTATTCCCTCAGGTTCCTTGAAAGCAGACATGTGGGAGGCTGAGACAGGAGGACCGCAGGCCTGTGGCCAAACCCAACAACTTAGTGAGGCCTGATTCCAAATAAGAAATAAAAAGGTCTGGGGTGTGGCCTGGAGGTAGAAAGTTCTTGGGTCCAGTCCCTAGCACACACACACACACACACACACACACACACACACACACACACACAGAGTAAGAAAGGGAAAAAAAGAAGCATACATATGAATATTTGAGGCAAAATTTATAGCGTGCGTAGTGTGGTAGTGAATAGTAAACCTATACCTTGTTTTAAGGCTTTGGGCACTTTTCATCATGGAACTACATTATTTATAAGTGTGCTGTGAGGGGTTAGCTGTGCATATCATTATTCCTATGGCAGTCACAAGAAAATGTAGGCATATCTCCAAAAGGAATGCAAAAATATTGAAATAATTCAAAAGAAGGCACGAAAGAGACCCCACACAAACAGGAGCTCTTTGGGGCTCAGTAGGGGCAGCTACTCCTCTAAGGCCTGGACAGCAGCTCCAGGGAGCAACTCCAGAAGCCGCAGGGCTGCCCCCCCCCCCCGCTAGCTGAGGTGCTACTGGGCCAGGACCATGCCAGGTTCCTAAAATGCTCAGCACAGAGCTGCACATGCAGCCTTAGTTAGAAGCATCTAACATCTGTCACCCATCATGCTCCCCACCACCTCTCCACAATCCCCAGGCTCCTAGAGACTCTCACCCTCGGTGAAGCCCCTTCTTCCAACCTCTTTTCTCCTCCCCATCTTCATCCCCACCATCTCCATCAGAACCGTCCTCTCCTCCTGCTCTCACTCCCTCCTTTTCTCTTCTGACCCCTGATCTCAGTCTCATCTACACCCCTGGTCCCAGGACTCCCTGAGGGGACCGATCCTATCGTGTCCCCTTTCCCCTCTCTGATCTCCCCCAAAGTGAAATATGCCTAAGCTCCTTTCTATAGACCCCTCCTCCACAATACACTAAAGAATTTCAGCTCATCCTCCACTCCTAGGCTCTCACATCAAGATGGGCATGCTGTCCTCTCTGCTCCACCACCCCAGAGTTGGGGCCCATACGCGGTCCCTCAGAGTAATCTTTACAGACTCTGCACACACCAGAGCCCAGTCAAAACTAACGTCCTTCATCAATCTCCTGAGACGCTTCTTATGTTGTATGCAGGTTAAGTGAGAAATGAGAGACTCCGGAGTCCAAGGGGAAGTGACAATTGAATCTTTTATTAGCTGGCCAGCAGTGGAACCATGAGTCTAGAAATCTGACTGGAGGGGCATGCTATCTTCCAGGGAGAGGGACTTCTATAGGGGAGGAAGAAGAGAGAGAAAATGAACCAGATGCAAGTGGCCTTGAGAAGATCCAGAGCAAGCAAGCCATCTTGCAGAAGCAGAACTGGTGGTGGTTATCTATATCTTATTGGGAAGAGCTTAATGTCCCAACCTTGGGCAGCACAATTGACTTTTGTGTGGTGGGAAAGAAAGGGAGGGGGTGAAAAGTGAAACAGTGTAGAATGGCTGACAGAAACAAAATGGGGTTACTTTTGCTATTACATTTGGTAGAGGCACAAGAATTTGTGGAGTGATTTTAAACTGAGCCAGTTAATACAGAGTATTACGCTTAAATACAACAACCTAGGCCCCAAATAGGAAGCAGGACAATTTACCTAAATGCCCACTTTATTTCTCAGTCTTCTCCTGATATTCAGAAAAGATCCAAATATTAGAAAATAGTTGTCAAAAAAAACATCTCATTATAACAACCTCTAGCCGGGCGTGGTGGCGCACACTTGTAATCCCCGCGCTTGGGAGGCAGGGACAGGAGGATCGTGCAGGTTCGAAGCCAGCCACGCGCGCTGGCTTAGGAGACCCTGTTTCCAAATATAAAATGTAAAAATAGGTCTGGGAGTGTAGCCCGGAGGTAGAAGGGCTTCCAGGAACCCCAGTACCACCAAAAAAAAAAAAAAAAAAAAAAAAAAAACCTCTAAAACCGGCATGGTGGCGAATGCCTGTAATAGTAAAGCAAGGGGGGCTAAAACAGGAGGATAACAAGTTTGAGGCCAGTCTAAGTAACTTAGTGAGGCTCTGATCAACTCAGTGAAATCTTGTTTTCTAATAAAATAGGGCTGGGAGTGTATCAATAACAACAACAAAAAAACATGGTTTAAAAACAGAAAATAATAATCAAAAAATGAGAGAGATCGAGCTAAGTATCAGTTAATTGCAATACTATTCAAAACAGCCAGAAACATCCTTTCCCTTCTAACAAGATGCCAACCAGACCACGCTTCAAGTGTGGCCAAGAAGGACACTGGAAATGGGCTCGTCCACAAGCCTTTGGGCAGAGGCCCACCTTCCCAATCCCTAACCCAGAGCCAAGATTTTCAGTCGATGACCTTCTGGGACCGACCAACAAAGACGGGTACTACCCCAGCTCCGAAGACCCCACCACCATAAACATCACCAGGGCTAAACTTGCATGGCATCACATTTGCAGGTAGGCTGATTTCTTTTCTCTTGGCCATGGGGCTGTCCATTTGGTCTGAACTGAAAATCCATGAATATTGGTTTCATCTGCTGTCCCTATTGTGGGAATTCACAGCCTTATTTACAAACATCACAAGACCCAGCTACTTTCATGTCCTTATTTATTTATTTATTTATTTATTTATTTATTATTTTTATTTAGCGAAATGGATTGAACCCAGTAGCATCCTACCTCTGAGTTACACCCCCAGCCCTATTTTTATTTTTTTATTTTGAAACAGGGTCACACTAGTGGACTGAAGTTCTCTTCAGATCCCATCCCTGCCCTGTGCCACTTAGCCCACGCATTCCCCAATTCTAAGTCCCTTACCTTACCTTACTCTATCTCCATCCCCATCACAGTGTCCCTTACCACATCCCCATCCCCACCCTAGTGTCCCTTCTTTCCCCATCCTATCCCCATCCCAGCATCACTTAATAAACTCCCCTGATTGGACTCTCACTCTGTCTCCACACATGGACCATGGCTCTCCCCAAAGCGGTAGGCAATGAGCACAGGGCTCACATTTACATCTCCTGGGTCTAGTCCTTCCTGCCCAAGACTCTCCTGCCACTCCTTACAGGCTCTGCAGAGGATGCCAACCTCTATTCCTTCCTGGGCTCTGCAGAAGATGCCAGCCTTTACTCCTTCCTGGGCTCTGCAGAGAACGCCAGGTAGGCACAGCGCACCAAGAGGCAGCAGGGACACACGGGAAGCTATGGTGGTTGGCTGGCTCCTGTGCTGTGACCATCCATGGCTCTGGGAGCACAACACTGCACCCTTCTAGTGACTTCCCTCTCCCTAGGGTTCCTCTGGGCTGGCAGCAGCCTTAGGCTAGGGGCATGGCTGGGAGATATTTGGACAGGCTCAAGGGGCCCAAAAGACCCACACCCAAGGCCCAGGGAGTCCACACAGGTGACACTGGGCTGGGGAGAGCTGCTCTTGCTAGACATCAGCCTGTGGCAGACAGGAAGTTCAACTGCACAGCCCAGCCAGGACCCCTTCCCTAAGAGGAACCAGTGTGGGAGGGGTGTGCTTGCCAGGCAGAGCAGGATCTGGGGCCTCCAGGTGTGGGGAGTCCAGCCTAGGACAATGAGAAATCAGGGTGTGGGGAGCTGGTGGCTGGGCTGATCTGAGCTGGCACAAGTTTCCCCCACTGCAGGATGAGAACATTTCTAACTGCTCGGGGTGGGGCTGGCCACTGAGTTTCCAGGGAGACCCAGGCTGACCTCCTCCCCTCAATCCAGCAAGCAGTGGGACCCATTCTGCAGACACTTTGGGGGTGTCTTTGAGTCCCCTTGCCCTCATGCCTGGTGACTTCTGTGTCCACCCTCACAAGGCAGGGGCCACTCGTCCCACAATCAGGAAAGCCCAAGAGGTCAGGAGATCATGAGGGCCAGAGAAAAGGTGAGGCCTGGGCCCACTGTGCCCTCCTGACCTAGCATGCGACGTGGGTTTCAAGATAAGGGACATGTAGCCAGGTGTGGTGGTGCATGCTTGTAATCCCAGAACTCAGGAGGCTGAGACCAGAGGATTGCTATTTGCGAACAGCCTCAGCTACTTATCGAGGGCCTTCACAACACACTGAGACCCTGTTTCAAAAATTAAAAAAGGCAGGCCAGGCGTGGTGGTACATAATTGTAATCCCAGCATTCAGGAGGCTGAGACTGGAGGATCGTGGTTTGAGAACAGTTTCAGGTACTTAGTGAGGCCCTCCACAACTTAGTGAGACCCTGTTTCAAAATAAAGAAAAAAATTAGGCAGGGGGTGTGGCTTGGAGGATGAATGTTCCTGGGTTCCATCCTCAGACTCGCTAAATAAATAATAAAAACACTAAAAATAGGGCTGGGGTGTAGCTCAGAGGTACAATGCCTCTGGGTTCCATCCTCAGTACCATAAATTAATAAATAAATAAATAAATAAATAAATAAATAAAATAAAAGGCACTCAGAGACTGGCTCCTCGTTTTACCTGCAGCTGCAGATGCAGCCTGTGCTTCCAGAGGCCAGGGTGTCTCTGGACCTCAGGACCTGGGAGGGCTCCAAGCCCACAGAACCCTTCCTAGCAGGAACCCACTTGGAAGGTAGGGTACTTACCTGGTCTCAGATGGACAGCAGACCCTACACCCCACTCCATGGAGTCCAGTTTCTGCTCCATTTCTGGGCTCATGGCATCCAGCAGGAGTATAACCCTTTCCTGACCACATGAACACACATATCTCACTGGGGTTCCAATGAATAACCACCCACGTTATGACAAAGGCCGAAGGCACTTACCCTACCCTCACACATGACCAGTGGATTGTAGTGCACTCCAGCGCCACAATTATTCTGGACAGATGTGATGATCTTGGGCCCTAAAGAGCTTAGAAAAGAGTAGGGGCTCCAGCTCTTCCTCGCGTTTTCTGAATGTGAACACCAAGTCCAGAGTGGCACTGTGTAAAGTGAAGGAAAGAGGATGAGTTTGGTAGAGATCCCTAGAAAAGCAGCTAGAGGCAGTGGAAGCCCAGCACTGTGCTCTTATGATCAGTAGTCGGAAGAGCTAGGGTTGTCATCAGATAGCGAAGCACGTCTCTGGAAACAAGGTGCGAGTTGTCGTCATCTAAACAAAAGAGGCAGCCAAACACGCATTTAACACGTGTAGCGCCAGCAGTCTCCTAAACGCTCTAATATATACATATACAGCATACTCAGTAACTCACTATGGCTCTAAGACGATCCTGCGTGGCAGGTGTGATGGAAGGAAACCGAGGCCCAGACGAGCACCTGCCAGGGGCACAGAGCTGAAGGGCAGCCCCTCAGCAGTGCGGCAACAAGCTCTGTGCTGAGCTGTGCGACACTGTCTCAGCTCAAACTGCTCAATGTCAGCAGCCACTTTTCTTCAGGATCAAATCACCACCACGTGAATAAACGCTATGGAGTAGTATGTAAAGAAAATGAGTTCCTCACTGACTCTTCCTGGAGGACTTTGCATGAGTTCTGATAGGCCCTAGGGTAGAAACCCTCACAGTCTTCTGGGAAAACAATTGCTTCCTAAATTGACTTGACAGAAAGATGTGTACTTCGCTCACCAGTGGGGTCAAGCCCATCTTCCTCCCCTGGAAGAGGTCTGGAGGTGGAGCACGCGCAGGCCCAGCAGAGGTGGCCCAGGCTGGACGCGCTATGCTTTCAGGTTCATAAGCCCCACTGGCCGCAGGGGCCCAGGCAGGCAGTGCAGATCGGGGGCGCCCCGCCAGGGCAGTCCTCTTAGCCAGCTCTGGAGGCTCTGGGATGCCTCTGTCCTCTGCTCCTGGGACTCTCCAGGGAGCGTGGGAGCCATGGCAGGTGGAGGAGGGAGAGAGAGAGCTGAAAGCAAGGGGTGACAGCGGGTGAGTGCTAGAGGCTCTGGCAATGTGGGGCACTGCTGCTGCCCGCCAGGGCCTTCCCTCTTTTGCCTGCTTCCCCAGGAGCCCCCCACCCCTCGCAGGACAGAGGACAGGCTGCCCCAGGTCAGGAGGCTCTGCAGCGGAGTGGGAGCAGGCGTAGAGCGGGCCTGAGAGGCCCTGCAATCCTGCAGGCCCCACCTATCCAAAACTCGGGGGCTGTGGGGGGAGCGGCCGCTCCATGGGTGTCCTCAGGTGGAGAGGCTCAAGGCTTGGCCCCTCACACTACAACAGGGAGTTGAGGATGCCGGGGTGCACCCGGGTATCCCTCTGTACCTGCTTAGGAGCATGCCCCATCCTGCGAGGTTAAGGAGTTACAGATGGAGAGGGGGTAATATTCCTTCCTCCACTGGGGAGAGGGACGGCAGGTGGGGCTGGGGCTGGGTGGCCTCTGCTGAGATCGTGGGCCTTGGGTTTTTAGGAAGGGGCTGCAGGCTGGGGGTCTCACCAAAACCTGGTCTCAGGGTGCAGAGGGAGCTCAGAGCGCGCCCCGGGCGACACCTGGCGGGAACGGCTGGTAGTGCACCCGGCAAGGCTCCTGGAACAGGACACTCAGTGTCCCCCGCCCCTCCCCTGATAAAAGGCGCTGATTGCTTCCTTTAACACATACCCTGACACAGGGAGGGGATATCCAGGAGATACTGGATTCAAGTACAACTGAGTCATCTGGGGCTCATGGAGGTGAAGGTGTTTCCCCAAGCTCACCAGCTCTTCTATGACAGTGCCAGTTTGGAAAGATGGTGTCCCCCACCCCAGGAAACACTCCTCTTTCCCCACTTGGCCCCCAGATCTGTATAGCTCAGAATTGCCTTTCACTCCCTCTCTCTCCCAACCTCCCTTCCTCCTCCCTCCCTTACTTCCTTTATTGTGGCCCTGGGGCTTGAACGCAGGCATGTTCAGCTCTGAGATCCACCCTCAGCCCTAATTGATTATATTATTTTGAAACAGGGTCTCACTAAGTGGCCGAGGACCTCACTACATTGCTGGGATGTGAACCTGCAATCCCCCTGTTTCAGCCTCCCAAATACTCGGATTACAGGAATGCACCACCATGCCAAGCTCAAGATTGCCTTGGTAAATCTCTCTCTCTCTCTCTCTCTCTCTCTCTCTCTCTCTCTCTCTCTCTCTCTCTCTCCCTCCCTCCCTCCCTCCCTCTCTCTCTCTCTCTCTCTCTCTCTCTCTCTCTCTCTCTCACACACACACACACACACACACACACACACACACACACTCACACCTGTGTCCTGGGATCCACTGTCCATGCACTCAGTCATCCCACAAACCTCAGATCCAGGCCCCATGCTGGGTACCGGGGATACCAGGAACTAGTGAGGCAAGAGGCTTTTTTCTCAAGCCAGGGAGGGAGACAGAGCCAGGGAAGATGCTGTTTCAGACAGCACAGGCTCAAGTACAGATGATGAGACACACTGATGGCAGAGAGAATATGCTGCTGGTGGGTTTATTTCAGATCTGAGGAGACGGCACTGGAGCCCTGAAGGACACAGGATCTGGGACCCAGCACTGCAGGGAGGGAACCAGCGAGTGCAGCTCAGCGGTAGAGCTGGGCACGGTGGCACCTGACTATGACCCCAGTGCTTGGGAGGCAGAGACAGAATTGCAGGTTTGTGGCCAACCTCCGCAATTTAGCAAGACACTGAGGAACCTAGCCAGACCCTGCCTCAAAACAGAAACAAAGCTAGGTGTGGTGGCGCATGCCTATGATCCCAGCACTTGGGAGGCTGAGAAAGGAAGATTACATGTGTGTGGCCGGCAACCTAGCAAGACCCTGCCTCAAAACAATAAAATAAAATAAAATAAAATAAAATAAAATAAAATAGAGCCGTGGGTTTAGGTCAGAGGCAGAGTGCTCCTGGGTTTGGGCCCCAGTGCACAAAGAAAAAGCTCAGAGGTGGGCACAGCCCGAGTCCAGGAGACTGTCCTGAAGAAAAGCAGGACGCACGGGGGGAAGGGAGGTGAGGACATGAAGATCCTAGACAGCTGTGCAGGCACGCCAGGAGCGTGGGGTTCAGTGGAAGAAACAGAGGGGTGATGAAGGGGTGACTCATCTGATTTGGGGTTCCCACACTCCCATTTGCTGTCCCATAGAGATGGCACATGGGGTGAGGCAGGCCAGGCTCAGTAGAGCCGGGCAGATTGGAGTCCCCAGCACCATTGCAGGTATGAGGCAAGGCTGGCTTGAGTTAGGGTGGGGCTGTAGAGACAGTTATAGAGAATTCACAGTTCTTCTATTTCAAGGGTCTTCTCTGTGGCCTTTCAGCCTGGGTCTTGGCAGGCATGATACTGCAGGAACTATACCCCTAAGCTGGGCATGGTGGTGCACACCTGTAATCCCAGTCCTTGGGAAGCTGACAGAGGAGGATTACAGGTTTGAGACCAGCTTCAGAAACTTAGGAGACCTTGTTTCAAAATAAAAAATGCAATAGGGCTGGTAGGTGTAGCTTGGAGGTAGAATACCCCTGGGTTTAATCCTCAATACCAGAAAATAAATACATAAAATAGGCGCCAAGTATAATAACTTTTGTGATTCAGTGACTTATTGCAGAAAGCAATTTTAGCTGAATTTCGCTAACCCAAACTTCTCTCCCCAGTGCCTCCCTCTGCCTGAATTCAGGGAAGGAAAGCACTCCCTAGTTTTCTTTTCAGCCAAACCAAGCATACCTTGGGACAGGTGCCCACTTGGCCAGGCGCTTTGGCGCCCCCTGCTGTATACAAACGGGAAGGCTACTTATTTCTGGGAATGCAATAATGATTATTTCTAAAGTGCATCCAGCCCTGCTGCGCCAGATGATGCTGGAAATGAGGGTTCTCAAGGGGCTCAACTTCTCAATCCACTTTTCTCAGCCCAGGGACACTGAACCTCCAAGCTACACCCCAGCCCATTTTTTTTATTTGTTTTGAAACAGGTTTTTCTTGGTTGCTGAGTCTCTCTACATTGTTGAGCCTGGCTTCCAACCTGACATCCTCCTGTCTCAGCCTCCCAAGTACTGGGAGAACTTTAGCCCCACACCACAGAGGAGCCTTTTATTACTAAAGTACTTGGAACACCTGGAGCCCTGTGCTGAATACAACGTTTTTGTTGAATGAATGAGGGAAGGAGAGAAAGACTTTCCTGTGGGGACCAGGCTCAGAAGGAACCCCCATGAATTACTTGATGTGTGTCAGCGACGGCTTGGAGGGGAACCTGGGAGCATGGCCAGAGGCAGCCTGAAGAAGAGATGAGAGCTGAGAACTCAAGGTTGAAAACCCTGGGCCTGTGGCACACACCTGGAAACCTAGCACCTGGAAGCTGAGATAAGAGGATTGCAGGTTCGAGGCCAGAGTGTGGTAACTTAGTGAGACCCTGTTCCAAAATAATAAAATAGGGGCTAGTCATAGCTCTGTGCTAGAATGCACCTGGATTCATTCCCTGGTGTCCCTCCTCTCTCTCTCTCTCTCTCTCTCTCTCTCTCTCTCTCTCTCACACACACACACACACACACACACACACACACACACACACACACACATCTCAAGACTCCATATATCAGGGCCAGAACTGAAACCCATACTGATTGACACCAGAGCCCTGGCCATTAACAACTGCCGCCATGTGCAGTGTGGTTGGGATGAAGGTGTCCCAGAGAGGCGGGGTGGGGGGGTGGGGGTGGGGGCTGACAGGAGCAGCATTGGGCTTCCCAGGAGACCAAGAGAGGACACTGACCTGGTGGAGTCACGGTGTGCTGGACACTTCAGGGAGTGCTGAATGACTCTAAGACCAAGCACGGCACCCGGGATGGGGGGCGAACCTGCGAGTCCAGGATGGTACCTCTGCCTGAAGAGGACCCACTAAGGGCCTGGTGCCTTGGAAGACTGGGCGGAGCCGAGCGGGTCCAAATAGGGCCGAGCAGGTTGTGTGAAGTCCAGCAGGCCAGAGGAGAGAAGTGTGGGCAGCCTGAGGGCAGGAACCCGGAGGTGGGGAGGGAGACAGATGAGCCCAGGAAACTGCAGCGCGGACCCCAGGGGCCCAAGTGGAGCTGCGGGGACGGAGGGGCGGGGCTGGGGCGGAGCCGGCAGGTGGGGCAGAGCGGGAGGGGAGGGTTGAGAGGTTTGGGTGGAGCTGGTGGGGCGGGGCCAGGAAGGGGGTGGGCCAAACGGTGGGAGGAGCTGGAGGGGCGGGGTCAAGAAGGTGGGTGGAGCAAACTTAAAAGTGCTGAAGGGGCGGAGGCAGAGGGCAGGTGGGGCCAACCGGTAGGAGGACCCGCTGTGGTGGCGCTGGAGGGCGGGGCCAGGTCAGGAGGGGCGGGGCCAAGTGAGGAATAGAAAGGTGGGGAAGGTGCAGAGGAGTACAATTGTGGAGCTGAGCCTGTCTGAGGTGAGGGGCACGCGTCACTGAGGAAATGGGCTGACCTGGAGAGGCGGAGTCGGGCTTGGCAAGTGGAGACACAGAGGAGGGGTTAGGGAGGAGCTGAGTGGATGAGGCCCTGAGGACAGGGCCCAGTGGAGCCAACCTGGAGGAGGAGCGGTTGAGGCAGAGGGAGCGGTTGGGGCGGGGCTGCTGGGCGGGGTCTCGTGGGCGGGGCCCAGTGGAGCCAACCAGTAAGAGGAGCGGTTGAGGCAGAGGGAGCGGTTGAGGCAAGGATGGAGGGCGGGTCCCGTGGGCGGGGCTCAGTGGAGCCAACCAACCAGCAGGAGGAGCAGTTGGAACAGACCAAGTTAGTGGAGCCTGGGGGGCGGGATCGAGTGGGCGGGGCCTCGTGGGCGGGCCCGAATGGAGCCAACCAGTAGGAGGAGCGGTTGGGGCAGAGCTAGCTGTTGGGGTGGGCGGAGGGTGGTGGGCGGGGCTTGGGGCGGGCCTGGTGGGCGGGGCCCGAGCAGCACCTGCTGGAGACACCCAGGCAGGAGAGGCTCCAGGAGGTGGAGGCTGCTGTGGAGATCTCAGCAGACATCCTTATGGGCCGCATCCTTTCACGCCTGACAGGCCGGCAGGCTCCTGATTCCCCCAGGTCCAGATGTACCATGGAACTCTTCCTCAGGGCCTCAGTTTCCCTCTTCCGTAATGGGGCGGGGAGGGCTGTGGTGAGCCCTGTGTGGCTGCCTTCCTCCTCGGCAGGGATGGCGTGGACAACGCCCTCTCGGGTGGGATGGGCGCTGTCCCCCTGGGGTCCCTGGGAGACACCCTGGGACGAGCAGGAATGTCACTTCGGGGACTTGGCCTTTCAGGGCCCATAGTTGTCCCTGGCTAATTCCCAGCGCCCTGTGGAGCCTGCTGTGTGGACAGTGTCTACACAGGGTACAGAGAGGGACACGTGTGAGCATCTGACTGCTGGACCCTGGTCAAGGCCCACTGTCCTCGTATTGATGCCTGTGGGCAGCGAAAGAGGCAGGAATGGGGAGGGAAGCTCAGGAGCCTCCTGCCTCAGTAAAGGGGGAAACTGAGGCCAGCGACTCAGGCTCTCATGAAACTAAGTCCATCCTTCTAATTCTCCAAAAAACAAGTTGGCGTTGGATGGAACAGGACATCTGTGTTAATATTACCATTTCGTCTCTGTGTGTGTGTGTGTGTGTGTGTGTGTGTGTGTGTGTGTGTGTGTGTGTGTTTACTGGGGATTGAACCCAAGATCAGCCCACCTCTGAACTATACTCAGTCCTTATTTTTTGGTTTGAAACAGACTCACTAAGTTACTGGCCTCGAACCTGCAATTCTATCACCACCTCCCAAGTACTGCATATACCACCACCCCATTCTGGTTGTGTGTGTGTGTGTGTGTGTGTGTGTGTGTGTGTGTGTGTAGTGTACTGAGGATAGAACCCAGTGTCATTCTACCTCCAAGCTTCACCCCTAGACATTTTATTGTTTGTTATTTTAAATCAGGGTCTAAATCAGCCTCCCAACTACTGAGATTACAGGACTATGCCATGATACCCCTCTTCCATTTAGACTTTTATATGCAAAAATATTCCCTTTTATTTTGTATGTGTGTGTGGTACAGAGGACTGAAGCCGGGGACATTCTACTTCTGATCTGCACACCTAGCCCCTTTCAGGTTTTATTTTGAAACTGTCTTTCTAGGTTTCCCAGGCTGGTCTCAAACATGCACTCTTCCTGCCTCAGCCTCCCACGCACCTGGATTACAGGCCTGTGCCACAATGTCAGACTACTTCCTTGTATTTTCAAATAAAAACAACCAGGAACCAGGCAGTTGTCCTCAGTGGGTAAAACAACGGACAACAAATCCACCAGGAATCCCAGGTTCCCTCCAGCAGGTGGTTGCTGTTCCAGTGGTCTGGCTCAGGAATCCAGGCTGTAAGCTTAGACTTGGAGCACCGGCCACTTGGGCATCTGATCCTTTGGAACAATTTATAGCTGTTGGCACTGTTATTTTACAATGTAAGTCTCATAGTCTGATCATGTCATTTGCCTGCCACAAATCATAAACCCTTCAATGACTTTTAGGTAAAGGTTTCAGAAGCTGGTTCTGCCTGTGGCTTCAGCTGAATTTGCTACTTGAGAAGTTTGCTGGCAGAGCCTTGAGATGAGCCAGAGCACGCCATCTTGCAGAAGCAGAACTGGCGATTATCTGTATCTTATTTGGCAAGAGCTTAATGTCCCAACCTTGAGCAGCACAACTTTTGTGCAGCGGGAAAGAAAGGGAGGGGCAGTAGTGAAACAGTGTAGAATGGCTGACAGGAACTAAATGGAGTGACTTGTGCTATTGCATGTGGTAGAGGCATGAGAATTAGTGGAGTAATCGTAAACTTAGCCAGTGAACACATCACATTACCACTCTGGCTGAGCAGATGTGCTGGCTCTGCAGAATCACTCTGCAGGCTCTAACCAGGGAGGATGCATTTCTGCAAGGAGCTAAGAGTTCAGGGAAATGAGTTATTATTGTTCTTGATAATATACCCTCCAGTGTTGCCAGGGGCATCCTACCTCCAAGCTACACCACCAGCCCTATCTAATTTTTATTTTGAAACAGGGTCTTACTGATGTTGCTGAGGCTGGCTTTTAACCTACAATCATCCTATCTCAGTCTTCTACATACTGGAATTACAGGGTGCAAGGAACATGACACAACATTTTTTTAACTTTTTATACTGGTGCTTGAGCCCAGGGGTATTCTGAGTGTGTTACGCCCCCAGCTTTTTTATTTTTACTTTGAAGCAGAGCCTTGCTAAGTTGTTCAGGCTGGCCTTGAACCTGTGACCCTCTTGTTTCAGCCCTCCAAGTACTAGAATTCCAAGTGTGTGCCACCAAGCCTGGTTTTGATGACTATTAGACAAATTATATCTTACTCTTTTAAAAAAAAAGAAAAGGAAAGGCAATTAAGTTTCAGATCTAAAAATCACCATTTAGCATCTTCATAAAAATGATGGATAGTATATTGAAATATAAACCTTAAAAAGCATACAAAGGGCTACATAGGCTGTTACTTATAATAAAGTATTTCACTGTTTTAGTAAAAGAAACACGATCTTTATCCTATTTCTTTTTGTCCCCTAGACTTGGAAATCACTAAACCACTTAAAGAAAACTTGAAAATTAGTCACAGCGGTGCGTGTTGATTGCCTTTTATACAGAAGCAATTAACTTTTTCCATTAATAGATAAAAGCAGTTATAAAAATGACTGTCATTGGATAAGCTTGTCTGAAATATTTGTAATTTGAGCAAAAAATACTCCATGTATTCTAACACTTCAGCTGATTTTTCCCTCATTTGAGGTTCAGTACATTATAGTCTAACTTATTAGTGTGTTGGTTTTAGAATTTAAATTTGCTACAAGTTATTTCTCTTAGTTAAAAAACAACCACTTTCTAGCTTGAGAGGTAATGTTTCAGTGTTTTGTATACAAGATCAAGGTGACCCTGTGATTATTCAAAGAAGAATCTGAGGGGCTGGGAGATAGCATCCTGACCTATTTTTTTCTTCTTCTTCTTCTCCTCCTCCTCCTCCTCCTCCTCCTCCTCCTCCTCCTCCTCCTTCTTCTTCTTCTTCTTCTTCTTCTTCTTCTTCTTCTTCTTCTTTCTTTTTGGTGGTGCTGAGGACTGGACCCAGGACCTCCTGCATGCGAGGGTTAGGCCAAGTGCCATGCCACTGAGCTCCATCCCCATCTCCTACTCTCAAATATTTTAAAACCATGCTACTGTCCCAATCTAGTATTTCTTCACTTTAAGGGGCCTTTCTTTAATTTAACAAGATCTTTTCATTAGCATTATAAATTAAAGTTTCTCTAAGACATGAAGTATTTGTGAAAACATTGATCTTGGCCCTGTTATGCCAATGTTCAAATGTTAACATTTGCTGTATTGAAACCAAACTTAGGAAGGCATTAACCCTATGGGAATCCTGAATTTAATTCAGCAAACAGATCAAGTACTTGCTCTGTTTATTACTATACTCAGAAATCAGTTAACAGCCTTGAAGGAGCAGGTAAGTTTACTACCCAGTAAGTAGCTGAGGCTGGTTTCGAACCTGTGCGATCCTCCTGTCTCAGCCTCCCAAGTGCTGGAATAACTAGCATGCACCACCATGCCCGGCATAAAAAATAAATTTAATAAAATTAGACAGGAGCCATGCACAGACCTAGGAGGGCAGGATACCATGAACTGAGTAGACTTAACTTGATTGCATCTGTTAAGTGGAGGAAAATTCAGCTCAAGGTTTATCTATTTCAGCAGCCTTCTGAAGGAACGTTTTTTCCCTAGATTTCCTAAACTGTTTCAGTCCTTCCAAGGCCTGATTTCCCCATTTCCTTCAATTCTATAAGCATCTCCATAACTTTCTAATAAACGCCTATGTTTTCCTTCCCTCACCCCCCAGAAGACAGCAGAACCAGCTCATCTTCCTTGCCACCAGAGTCCTCAGTGAACATGTCCTTGGGGGAATGTGGAGTCTTCTCAGTAGACAGACTTCTGGGTCTGTGTCTAAGCTGCTCTGTGTCCAGGGTCTTGACCACAATTGTGGAGAAGCAAGAACATAAAGGTCTTGATTCAGATTGTGGTCTTTATGTTCCTACACCTTTCATAGTGTCTGATGTACAGTAAGAGGCCAGCAAATACCTTTTGCTTTTGAGCTGCTGATTTCTCTTACCATTTTTAATGGGGGGAGCTATTCCGGGATACGTGGGAGGGTATTGGGGATTGAACACATGGGTGCTCTACCACTGAGTGTTTTTTTTTTTTTTTAATTTTGAAGCAGGGTCTCAGTAAATTCCCAGGCTGGGTCAGTGCCTCACACTTGCTCAGCAAATGTTCTTCCACTGAGCTACCACTTCAAACCAATTGCTGCTATTTGTCTTTATTTTTCAGAATAATAGTGTCCAGAGAAAAATATATCTGAAATTTCATTGGCATTAAACTTAATTTGGTCATTGCTGTTTTATATAATTGAGTTTTTCTAATGAAAAAAAGTGTTATTTCTTTCCATTTATTTCTTTCCATTTGTTCAAACTGCCTTAATGTTCTTGCTAACTTTTTTCCAGATAGGCTACATGTGGTGAAGTCTTTTTCTATCACATCTATTGTCAACCTCAAGCACAGGCATATAGCGGCTATCTTTGCTTTCTTTTTTTTTTTTTTCTTAGATCCATTCTAATGGGTTCTTTTATCCCTGTCACTCCACTTTTAACTACTGTGGTCAGAATAAACATGATTTTCCATGTGGCCAGAGCCCGTGGTCAGTTCTGACACCTCGTCTTCCCTCTCTGTTTGAAAGGCTCAGACACTGTTTTTTTTTTGTTTTGTTTTGTTTTTTGGTGGTGGTACTGGGGTTCCTGGAAGCCCTTCTTCCTCCGGGCTACACTCCCAGACCTATTTTATATTTTTGAAACAGGGTCTCTTACGCCAGCGCGGCTGGCTTCGAACCTGCGCGATCCTCCTGTCTCCGCCTCCCAAGCGCGGGATTACAAGCGTGCGCCACCACGCCCGGCTCAGACACTGTTCTTGAAGCGCCTCGCGAGTAGGTTTCCAGCCATTCCCTTTCTTGGCTGCCTCCCGGGCTGGCCCCTCTTCTGGTTCTTTGCAGCTCCTCTTCCTGAACTCCAGCTGCTGGTGAGCTCAGGCTGACTGTTCAGGCCTTTTAAGCTTCTGTTGCCCACATTTCTCTAGCGAGCTCCTCTGAGCTCAAGGATGTCAAGACCGCCTCGCTTGCTCTCTGATGTGCTCGCTGCACCTGCCGCTTGGCCGATGCTCTGGAATTGATGCAGTGATGGCTCCGTTTTTCTTTCTTGCCTACACCTGACTTGTAAACTCCAGAAACATACATAAAATGCCCTGTGTTATCTCCCTCTGCCTAGACTCTATTGGAAATGACAAATATGGTGTGTCTGGTATAGCTCTTGATCTCCAACACTGCGTCCTCTCTACAAGCCCTACGGGCTTCCTCTTGCCCTTCCTCTGTACTGCAGGGAGTGGCAGCTCCTTCCTGGTGGCTCAAGACATAAACGTTAGAGTCTCACTAAGGTGTGGAGAACCTCACTAAGTTGCTGAGTATGGCTGCGAGCCTGTGATTCTACTGTTTTAACCTCTCAAGTACACTAGGATTACAAGCGTGAGCCAGCTTGCCTAGCTCTTTATTTTGAAACAGTTGCTGAGGCTGGCCTTGAACCTGCGATGCTCCTGTCTCAGCCTCCCAAGTACTGGGATGATGGAGGTGTGCCTGCGCATAAGGCTTATTGGCTCGTTTCTATGAACCAGTGTTGATCCTCCTTCCCCATCCCCCCCCCATAGGCGTCCCCTGCGTGCAGATGCCATGATCCTATGGTATTTCTGTGAGAAGCGCCATGCCACTGCACCGTCTCCTCCATGTCCTCTGGGTAGGCGCAGCCTCCACCATCCCAGGCCTCACCCCAGCCCAGCAGGCCACCATCCCAGGCCTCCTTGGGTCTCTTGCACCGAGGGCAGGGAGGCACTGCAGCAGTGTGCAGCCAGGCAGGCCACCATCCCAGGCCTCCTTGTTCAGTCAAAGCCCTTGAGTTTGGTTGGTGCCAAGCTCTCTACGTGGTCTTGATTTCCAAGTGTAATCCACCTGGCCTTCCTGTTTCTCAAAACTCCGTCCCAGCCTGTTCTGGTCGACTGGGGGCTGGTACAGAGTTTTGCTTGTGGTGGAGGGTGTCACCATGGCTGCTCAGTGAGGAGCAGTAGGTCACACTTAGTGAACTTTCTTTCCTTCTTAGTTCTCTTTAGTTCGAGTTGCCCATGGGCCAGTTTCCTTATCCAAAGTGAATTGGATCAACTGACACAGTCCTGAGAGGAGACCCTCCCCAGCTGAGCAGCTCTGAGGAAAGGGCGTCCTCCCCGAGCCTCGCCAGCTTTGTCAACATGTGGTGAGTACTGATGGCAGGGATGGACAGACAGTGGGGATAGCGGGTCACTTCCTCTGTGTGGCATTGATGCGGGTAGCAGAAGGACCATTTGTCAGAGCTCCCGGGCCTCCATGACTGTGGACGGCTCCAGACAACAGGACAGCAGCCCCATCCTATTCTGCTGCTCAGGTATGAGTGAGAAAGAGCTGGGGAAGGGAGTGAGAACTGCTACTCCAGACCTGCAGTAGCTCCTGCAGGAAATACCAGGGTCAGCCTCCAGGTGAGGCTGATCATCTTACTCTGAAAGGGTTCACAATGAAATTATACCAGAACCATCTGGAAACTCAGGAAGTCAAGACCTTGCTGGATCAGACCTTCGGGGTGGATCCCTGTCCTGATGTAGCAGAATATTGGGTAGATGGAGTAGGGACAGTACGGGGGCTTAGATTAATTGGTAGAACTACAAATATTGGCCATCTGAGATCTTATTCCAGAGGCTGTGTGAACCCCACCTATGTTGTTGTTGTTTATTCACTTTTTAAACAACTCTTTTCACATGCATATTTTTTAGGGCTCCTGTGTCTTATGAGGGCTTTCCTATGGTGTAGGGCTCCCCGTTTGTTGGTGGCTTTCCTGTGGTATAGGTCTCTTGTGTCTGTGTTGTCTTTCCCGTGTTGTAGGGCTCCAACGTCTGCTGGGGGCTTCCCTGTGGTGATGGGCTCCTGTGTCTGGTGAGGTTTTTCCTTGGCTGCAGGGCTCCAGTGTCTGCTGGGGGCTTTGCTGGGCTGTAGGGCTCTAGTGTCTGGTGGGGCCTTTCCTGCAGTGTAGGGCTTCTGCATCTAGTGTTGTCTTTCCTGTATTGTAGGGCTCCAGCGTCTGCTGGGGGCTTTCTTGTAGTGTAGGGCTCCAGTGTCTGCTGGGGGATTTTTGCAGTGTAGGGCTCCAGCATCTGGTGTGGGCTTCCCTGCGTTGTAGGGCTCCAGTGTCTGGTGAGGGCTTTCCTGGGCTGGAGGGCTCTGGTGTCTGGTGGGGCCTTTCTTGGGGTGTAGGCTCTAGTGTCTAGTGGAGGCTTTCCTGCGGTATAGGGCTCCTACATCTTTTGGGGGCCTCCATGCAGTATAGGACCCTTGTGTCTGCTGGCGTTTTCCTGGGCTGTAGGGCTCCATTCTCTGGTAGGGTCTTTCCTGAAGTGAAGGAATACTGTGTCTGGTGAGCTCTTTCCTGCCGTGTAGGGACCCAAGATTCCACCTGCAGCCCTCACGCTGCACGGCACCTCTGCTCCTCCTCCAGCCACCCTGCATGTCATGTGTAACTTCCACTTCACCACTGGCTTTAGGTGATGAGTTCAAGCCAGCCCTAACCCCATGGGTCCAGGGCCTCACCCACCTCTCAAGGCGGCTGCACACACATCGCTGTTGGCATTGCTATCTCCTTTCCGGTGGCCGGGTGGGGCCATAGCCTCCCCCATGTCCAGCTTCAACTTCTGGGGGGCACTGGGCTTTCTGGTTTGCAAACCCCCATTAGAGCTTACCTGGGGGCTTTGTAGCTGGTGGTGATTAAAAATACAAATCTTATACCCAGGCAAACGAGAAGGCAGGACAGAGTAGAGACACAGGAGCTGAGGCCTCACCTTCAGGGCATCAGCTGGTGGGGAGATGTCACTGAGCAGGTGGGTGAGCAGCACATCTCCATAGGCTCCTCCCTGCAGCACCCCTGCTGAGGCACCACAAACCTGCACCCACAGCTCTAGGACAGGGTACACCTTGGTCCGATCAGTGCTGTCTTGTGGGCCAAGAGAACAGGTTATGCAGTGAAGTGGCATATCCCCCAGCCTGCCTACATGCCTCCCACCCTCACCCCTTCCTCCTTCCTGGATGGTCAGCTGTAAGGCCTCTCCTGGCCTGGGCAAAAGGCATCCCTACCGATGCTCCAGGCACAGAGGACCTGCGGGAGCAGGCGGCTGACCAGAGCCCCAAAGCGCAAGAGCCGGCCTCCACACCTGAGGGCAGAGACCCAACCGTGACCCTCATTTCCAGCACATCCTACACCCTTTCCTTCATCCTGCCAATCCCACTCACGCAAGAATGAGTGCCGAGAGCAGGTCCAAGGCCTCGAGATGGATAGAGGGCAGCAGCAGCAACCGCAGGGGACCATCTCCATGCAAGCTCTAGGGGGAATTAGCGAAAGAAAGAGCCAGAGAAAGACATGCATGACTGTACACACCTGTCCCACAGTTAAGGGCACCACTTCCTGGCCTCAGCCCTCTCAGCAAAGTCACCCTGCGTCCTCTAAACAGGCCCTGGGTGGAGGGCAAGGGGAGGGTGAGCGCTTCTCAGCAATGCCCTACTCATCTTGCACTACAAGCCATCAGCCGCGCGTGCCTGGTCCTGCTATAGATGAGCACATCCACGCTGGCGCTGGGGCTGGTGGCGAGGAAACAGAGGGAGTCACGGTACTTAAGAGGAGGAGGAGCCACCTGGGACAACTTCAGGTGGCTGTGTAGGGAGCTTCACGTCACAGTGCTTTCCTGGCTGCTCAGGGTGCTGAGCAAGGACCATGTAAAGAGGACAAAACCACTCACAATATTCTTGCTACTGACGCCGAGGGTCCGACAGATGAGATCCAGGACTTCCTGCACAGGCACGGACACCGGAGCCCCAAACTCAGAGCTACAGAGGACAAGAGCAGGGAGACCCTCAGAGCAGCTCCCTGCGTGGCTCCACACCCGCCTCGACCCCTCCGGCTCCAGGCCCCGGCACCCTCAACTCCCACACACCTGAGCATGAGCGCGAGGCAGCGGGCCAGCCCTGAAAACCTCTGCCGAAGCCGCAGGAGGACGTGGGCATCGCCGTCTTCAGAATGGGAAAGCAGCACCTCCACTCCAGGGCCTTCGTCCTGCACAGGAGCTGGGCAGCAAGGCAACCCCCTGCATATTCCGTGCCTTCTGTGCCTCCTTTTTCATTTGGGGTGGATGAGCTGCCTGTGTTCTCCATTTTGCCTAGAAGCCACTGCCTGGCCTCTCTGAAACCCCCTCTGTTCCTTTCTGCAAGCTCCCCAGCTCCCTACTGACTACTACCTGGAGCACTGCTCCCTACCTGTTTCTGCACCCTCATACAGGGCCCCCAACAGGCTGTGCAGTGAGGTCACCAGGCTGTGCAGCTCCTGCTCCCAGCTCTCCGTGTGCTTCAGGCCCTGGGAACAGCCAGCTCCCAAAGAGGGCAGCCTGGAGTAACACTCACAGGCCAGCTGCAGAGGAAGCAGAAAGCCACTCAGATGGGAATCGGCTCAGCCCCAGGGCCCCACCCCGCTAAAGCCCAAGGGATGGAGATCAAAGGGAGCTCCAGGGACAGTGAGGCAGAAGGCCCAGATGGCCACGGGGGCAGGAGGCAGGACTTGGTGCCTTAACAGGAGGAAGTGAGAACGGGATCTAAAGGCCGTCATGGGGAACAGCTAAGCAGGAGGCACATGAGATGCTCCAGGCTCAGATCTCTGGCCTCTGCACCTCTCCCCCTTCCCTTTACCTGCTGGAACTCGGGACTCAAGGCATCCGCCTGAGACAGGGAAAATCAGGCCAGCTTGCCCTGGAGGAGAAAAGAAAGGTGCGCAGACAAGTAACCATCTAAGCAGTTTCAAGAGCCAGAGATGACACCCACCCATTCCGAGCAGCAGACCACACCAAGTCCTTTTCTTTCCCAGACCCAGGAGGCCAATGCCTCCACAGGGCAGCAGTGCCTGGTACCAGACATGCTTTCATGGTAAAAAGGCATCCGGAAGCCAGGCGTGGAGGTTTGTGGGTTTGCGGCCAGCCTCAGCAACTTAGAGAGACCTTGTTTTCAAATAAAGAATAAAAAAATCAGGCTGGGGGTGTAGCCAATGGGTTCCCTCCCCAGTACCTAAAAAAAAAAAAAAAAAAAAAAAAAAGGAAGGAAGGAAGGCAGGAAGGCAGGAGTGTGCAAGCTGGGGGCTGAGGCGCTCTCCAGAGGAATGGGCCAGGAGAGCCCGGCGGGTCAGCGGAGAGTCAATGCAGCAAGTCTCAGAGGACAGACCCACTGGCCAAGGGCTCCTCTGCCTGCGGTGAGACAGCCCTGGAGCAGCGGTGCTTTACCTGAGGGCCAACAGTTACTTGGGAAAATGGTCCGTGAACATGAATGGGAAACATTACATCATTCCTTTCACTACCTTATGAGTGAAATGTGGTGTTTTCTTCAATTCTAAGTAGAGGTCTGGGAGTGTCACCTGGAGGTAGAAGCACTTCCAGGAACCCCAGAACCACCACCAAATGTATATATATATATATATATATATATATATATATATATATATATATATATATATATATATATATATCAGGGCTTTTGAGAGGATGGCAACTGAGGAAAGCAGCACATCTCAGTTGTGCTGACATTTGATCTCTATTGCCTTGAAAACAGCATCTTGACAGAAGAAGGGAGAAAATAGGAAACACAAGGGACTCTAGATCCCTGAGGAGGGAGAGCAGTGGACAGTGGGAGGGACTGTGGGAGGGAGCGGGAGGGCAGGAGGCGGCGTGAGGAAGGAAACCGTTCAAATACTGCCACTCTCACATTAAGTTCACAGTGATGGAGACACACGTGTGCCCAGCACTCTGTGAGCTTCCCCCACCCGACCCCACCGCACCCCCTCCCCTTCCCCATACATGATACTGAGATTGTCATGATACTCCCACAGGATCAGAGCCTGCCATGAGGCAAGGCTGGTGCTAGGGCCTCCAAGGCCAGGATAGGAGCCTGCCGAGGGGTTAGGCTGGTACCAGGGTCAGCAAGGCTGGGATCGGAGCCTGCCTTGAGGCAAGGCTGGTGCTGGGGCCTCCGAGGCCGGGATCGGAGCCAGCTGAGGGGTTAGGCTGGTGCAGGGGCCAACGAGGCCAGGATCCGGGCCTCCCATGAGGCAAGGCCGGTGCTGGAGCCAGCGAGGTCAGGATCAGAGTCCTCCGGGTGGCCAGGCCACTACGGGGCCGTCAAGAGTGGGATCGGAACTTGTAATGTGGCATGCACAGAGAAATATCACAGAAAATAAAAACCAGATGCTTCCCCTAATTAGCAAAAACTAGGAGAAAAAGGGTAACAGGAGGAGGTAGAGTTATAAAAAAGGGCCATATAGTGAAGCAATTAAAGTGACCAATCAGAGGGGATGGGATGGGGGAGATGGAACCTCTTTAAAACTCAGGAGGTACATAAACAAATGTATCAAAGATAATCACCAATCAAGCATGAGATCGAGGGAGAGGGAGGGAATGGGATGGGGACTGGATGAGGGCTAATTGGATGATGTGTGCTTGTATATCCTCTCAAGTCTTCTATTCCAATGTGATGTATGATTACAATACACCAATAAAAATATTTTTAAAAAACATAAATGTTACTGTAAAAATTTTTTAAATAAAGGTTACTGTAAATGTCAAAAATAATAATAGTAAAATAATAAAAATTTAAAAAATAATATAAACATAATAAAATGTAAAACCACAAAGATTTGTTGGGATGAAATGGAAGCAAATTTGTAAAATTAATTTACATTAAATGGCATACTATTATATGATATTAGACTATAAGCTCCATCCTCTTCTTTTATCTATTATCTATAGATAACAACTAACAAGATATATATATATTTGTATTTATATATACACATATTACATATGCAGATTTATATATGTTATATGAACTAAGCTTTAGGACAAGTACTGAAATATTAAGGAAAGGAGTATAGCTAAGAAACCACTCAATAATATAGATCAAAAGGAATGAGAAAAAAACCTCATGTAATGCAAAATAAGTCAGAAAAAGAGGAGAAAAGGGACAAATAACACATGGGGGAAATAGTAAAAAAAAATAGCACGGTGGTAGATTTATATTTGACTGTGTTAATAATTCCATTAAATATAAAAGATCTCAACACTTCAACTAAAAGACAGAAACTTATGGAGAAAAATTTGTACATGTTTATGACAAGAAATTTCAGGAAATTATTAATAGAAGAAAATATCTTTAGAGTGATAAAAGACATTTACATAAACCTACAGCTAACATCACACAGCATTCCACATGAAATACAAAATGCCTTCTCTAATATTGGTAAACAAGCAGATATTAATTCCCACTGCCTCTTTTGTTATTTACTCAAAATATTATATATATATATATATTTTATTGGTATATTGTAGTCATACATCACAATGGAATACAAGATTTGTGAGGATATACAAGCACACATCATCCAATTAGCCTTTATCCAATTTCCATCCCATTCCCTCCCCCTCCCTTGATCCCATGCTTGATTGGTGATCAACTTTGATACATTTGTTTACCTACATCATGAGTTTTAAAGAGATTCCATCCTCTCCCATCCCATCCCCTCTGATTGATCACCTTGATTGCTCCTCTATAGGGCCCTTTCTTCAACTAGATCTCCTCCTATTACCTATTTCTTCCTAGTTTTTGCATATTAGGGAAAGCATCTGGTTTTTTATTTTCTGATATTTCTCTGTGTATGCCGCATTACAAATTCTGATCCCACTCTTGAAGGCCCCAGCACTGGCTGGGAAACCCAGCAGACTCTGATCCCAGCCTCGCTGGCTCCAGCACTGGTTTTGCTTCATGGCAGGCCCCGATCCCGGACTCGCTGGCCCAAACACCGGCCTCATCCCTTGGCAGGCTCTGATCCCAGCCTCAGAGGCCCCAGCACTGGCTTTACCTCATGGCGGCCCCGATCCTGGCCTCGCTGGCCCCGGCACCAGCCTTATCCCTCGGCAGGCTCTGATCCTGGCCTTGGAGGCCCCAGCACCAGCCTTGCCTCACGGTGGGCCCCAATTCCAGCCAGGCTGGCCCCGGCACTGGCCTCACCCCTCATCAGGCTCCGATCCCAGCCTCAGAGGCCCCAGCTCCGGCCTTGCCTCACAGTAGGCCCCGATCCTGGCCTCAGTGGCCCCTGCACTGGCCTTTCCTCATGCCAGGCTCCAATCCTGGCCTCGCTGTCCCCAGCACCAGCTTCACCCCTCAGCAGGCTCTGATCCCGGTCTTGTGGAACCCATCACCGGCCTTGCCTCATGGCAGACTTTGATCCCGGCCTCAGTGGCCCCGGCACTGGCCTTATCCCTCGGCAGGCTCTGATCCTGGCCTTGGAGGCCCCAGCACCAGCCTTGCCTCACGGTGGGCCCCAATCCCAGCCAGGCTGGCCCCGGCACTGGCCTCACCCCTCAGCAGGCTCCGATCCCAGCCTCAGAGGCCCCAGCCTCCGGCCTTGCCTCACAGTAGGCCCCGATCCTTGTGGAACCCATCACCGGCCTTGCCTCATGGCAGACTTTGATCCCGGCCTCAGTGGCCCTGGCACTGGCCTTGTTATGCATCGACCTCTGGTCTCTGTCACTATGAGCAGGCCGTCTACAGAAGTTCCCTTTTTTTTTTCTTTCTTTCTTTTTGTGGTACTGGTGTTCCTGGAAACCCCTCTATCTCCAGGCTACACTCCCAAGACCTGACTCTTTTTTTTATATCTATTTTTATTTGGAAACAGGGTCTCTTAAGCCAGCGAGTCTGGCCTTGAACCAGCGCGATCCTCCTGTCCCCGTCCCCAAGCGCTGGGATTACAAGCCTGCCGTTCTTCCATTTTTTTTTTTTTTAATATGAGAAAGCAGAGCATGTCTTTTGCAAAATCTGGGACCCCAAATACCTATTGGCAATAAATTTTGTCTTCCCTCCAAAGGCAGAGGTCCGCAGCTTCACTTCGGCAGGCTGTGCTGTTCCAAGTGCACCCTGGCCTCTCACTCTGCGCTGAAGAGCGCAGTGGCTATGAGGGCTGATGACTCCCAGAACACGCAGCATGTAGGCCCATCCCGGTTATGAGGGGCTGCCTCTGATGCCCCCCAAACCCTTTTGCCGCTTAGCATGTTGTCCAGTTTCTTGAGCATGTGTGGCAGAAGCAGCCAGTCTACTTTTAGGGAGATTTCCTCAAAAAGCTCAAGGTGGACTGGGCTGAATCTGTCTGTCCCTCCAAATTCTACCTTTGGCGCAATTACTTCAGGAGATCAAGTTGGGTTAAATTAGATGTCTGCCTCTCCAAAATATTAGCCGCCACCTCTGCCGCCGGCACCAGCGCCGGGGCCACCACGCTGCCGTGCCGTAGCTCTGCTGGTGCTGCCGCTCTGCTGCCCCACTGGCGCTGCAGCATGGCCGGCTTCCGCCTGGTTCTCCACTGAGCTCCTTCCTTACATGATATGATGTCCAGAATTCTTAAGCCTGTGTGGCAGGGGCAGTTCCCCTTCGCGGGGATATTTTTTTTCCCAAAAGTTCCAGGTGAATTGGGTAGAGTTTGTCTGCATTTCCTGAGTCCTGGCTGCCACCAGCACCATCTTGGCCCCTCTCCAATATTTTATTTATTTATTTATTTATTTATTTATTTATTTATTTATTTTGAAGAGGTTGTGAGGTCAAGCACTCAGCAGCAATGAATTTTTTCTCTCTTCCAAGAGTGGAGGCCCACAGCCTCACCGCGAAGAGCAGGATCTGCTGTTCCAGGCACACCGCGGCCCCTGGCGCAGCATAGGAGCATGGCGGCCGGGCGCACTGAGTTCCTGGGATGCGCGACTGGGCTCCCCTGCTTGGCGAGCACTCCTCGGCTCCCTCCACCATGCCCGGGTCATTTTTCTTGCAAGATAGGATGTTAAGAGTCCCCAGCATGCACAGCTAAAGTGGTCTTTTCTCTAATCCCTTCTGGATGTTCTTCCAAAAATCACTTTCCCTGCATGGCTGGTGCCTCCTTGTCATCTTGCTACTAATTCCGCCATTATCCACTCTCTCTCCTGTATTCTAGGTAGGAAGTCATGGCTGGAAGTGTCTCCTTAAGTTATCCCAATCTGATATTAAGTCAAAATCTGGTGTCCAAGGTTTCCCTGCAGAAAGCTTATCCTTATCGGTGGCTGCGATCACCGGTGCGACTGCGGCTGCCGCCATCTTAACCATCTCTCCCATTGCCTCTTTTTAACATTATACTGAGGCTGTTTCACTATGATAAAAGAAAATACATAAATATCAGAAAATAACAACAAAATTTATCTTTATTCATTGACAGAATAATCATCAATGGAGACAATTTTAAAGAATTATTTAAAACAAAAATCTTAGAATTAATAAATGAGTTCAGCTGGTCGTGGTGGCACACACTGTTAATCCCAGCATTTGAGAGACTGAGACAGGAGGATCTTGGTTCACAGATAGCCTCAGCCTCTTAGTGAGGCCCTTTGCAATTCAGTGAGGCCCTGTTTCAAAATAAGCAATAAAAATTAGGGCTGGGGGGTATAGCTGAGTGGTAGAATGCCCCCGTGTTCCATCCCTACTACTACAAATAAAATAAAATTTAAAAAATAAAAAAGGTGGGCATGGTGGTGCACGCTTGTAATCCCAGTGCTTGGAAGCCTGAGACAGGAGGATCGCACAGGTTCGAATCCAGCCTCAGCTATTTAATGAGGCTCTCAGCAACTTAGTGAGACCCTGTTTCCAAATAAAGTATAAAATAGCCCAGAGGTAGAAAAGACCCTGGGTTCTACCCCCGGGTCTTTAATATGCAATCATACTGATATTAGAACAGAAACAGATAATTTGGCCCCTGGAATAGAACAGATTTTTTTTTTTTTTTTTTTGTGGTACTGGGGTTCCTGGAAGCCCTTCTACCTCCGGGCTCCACTCCCAGACCTATTTTATATATATTTTTTGAAACAGGGTCTCTTACGCCAGCGCAGCTGGCTTCAAACCTGCGCAATCCTCCTGTCTTCGCCTCCCAAGCAGGGGGATTACAAGCGTGCGCCACCACGCCCGGCTCATCCTCACTTTTAAAAACAACTTAAGGCAAAAAAAAAATCTTTGTTATATACAGAAGTTTGATGTGTACAGAAGTGACATCCTATATTAGAGGAAAAAAGAAATGACCACCAAATGAAACAGTAAATGATTATTTATGGACAAAGATTAGGTGGACCCTTACTTCACAGTATATGTAAGCATCAACTCTATCTAGATAGATTAAGCACTCACTGTCTAAACAAAACAACTTGGCCAGGCATGGGGGCGCACGCTTGTAATTCCAGCATTTGGAAGGCGGAGACTGGAGGACTGTGGTTCCTGGACAGCCTCAGCTACCTAGGGAGGCCCTTCACAACTCAGTGAGACCCTGTTTTCAAAAATAAAAAAGACCTGGGGTGTAGCTCGGAGGTAGAATGTCCTTGGGTTCCACCCCCAATACAAAAAAAAAAAAAAAAGAAGAAGAAAAAAAAGAAAACAACTTTACAACTCTTGGAGAAAGCATAGATATGCTTATTTTTGGAACTTGATGTGATGCTGGTTTTTTGAATTGGATACAAAAGCATAGATTATACAATAAATGATTCATAAATTTGTTTCTAAAAGATTAGAATTAACAATGAACAGGAATGAATGATAATAACAAATTCTGGAATAAAACTACCAAAGGCTAAGGCTATTTCAAGTGTGTGTGTGTGTGTGTGTGTGTGTGTGTGTGTGTGTGTGTGTACACCTGTGTGGATGACCAGTGATGGCAGCTGGGAGTTGAGAAGTAGTGTGAGGATTCAGTGAGAAGAGAAATCAGAGCTCAAAAACAAAAGCAATGAAATACCTGAGGAATAGGACACAAAGACAATGGATGAAAAAGCAACACACTCCATCTGAAGCAGAATTACTAGAATGTGTTGAATGAAAGCTTGGAGTTAGCATAATAAAATACTTGAAGATGATAAAGGAGGATGTAAGCCTATAAAAGAATCAAGAAGACAACTGAAATGGCAGTTAAGTAGTTTAGTAAACATTGCTGAAGAAAATGACTAAGAGGCCTGACCTAAGGGCTATTTTCAATCCCCATACCCAAGGACTAAATTAAACAAGATGTCCTTGGTGGTCTAGTGGTCCCTCCCTGACCAGGTCTAGATGACATTCTATGGGCTAGCTGTTGTGGTAATATTCTAGAAAGTTAAGAAAAGCATGTCAAAATATAGACCCCAACCTTGAGATAGTTGCCCAGAAACATAGTAACCAATTCCCTGTGAACAGCTAATGCTATAGGTCTTCTAAGCCAGTCAAGGTAAAGGTCATGAGAACTGTCCAATCAATAGAGGCTCTTTGTCTAAAAGGGTATAAAAATAAAAACCAAAATGTGCTTTGGGTCCCTGTGTTGAACCACTGTGTCGGTTTATGTCGGGCACCCAAGCTTAAGCTTGAATAAAGGCTCTTTGCTTTTTACATACGGATCAGCTCCTTGGTGGTCTCTCCGGGACAAAGGAACTGGGCACAACACAACAAAGAATGAGGTATAATACTACTATTAGTTGAAATAAAGAATGTAATAGGCACATATATAGTAGGAAAGATTCACCTGAAAAAGTTGTACACAGTTGAAGGTTTGGAATGAGGAATCTGCCAGAAGGCAGCAGGAAAGGATAAAAAGTCAGATCCACAGGGGCTTATACAGTGTCAAAGGGGAGAGAGATGAAGTCACCACCCCTGGAGCTGGACTTAGTAACTGAAAGAGTATTCAACACAAAGGGAACCTTGTTTAAATGTCCAGAGGAGGGACAGATCAGCTGCAGGGGAATAAGAATTAGACCTCTACACTTCAGATAGCTACAGTGTATGCAAACTATAATGGAGTAACTTTTTTGTGTGTGGTACTAGGATAGAACTCAGGGGCTTTCTATCTCCGGGCTATACTCCCAGACCTATTTTATACTTTATTTGGAAACAGGGTCTGAGTTGCTGAGAGCCTCACTAAGTAGTTTCGAATCTGTGTGATCCTCCTGTCTCAGCCTCCCAAGGGCCGGGATTACAAGGGTGCGCCACCACACCTGCCTGCATGGAGTAACATTTTAAATAAACTTAGTTTAGGATAGTTTAATTTATAGAATACATACAAACACAGTTCAAAGAGTTCCCATATAGTTCACTCTTGGTTTACCCTGTTGTTGTTGTTGTTGTTGTTGTTGTTGTTGTTGTTGTTGTTGTTGTGATACTAGAGATTGCCTCATGCATGCTAGGCAGGTGCTCTGGCATGAAGCTACATCCCCAGACTTTTTCTTTCTTTCTTTCTTTCTTCCTTCCTTTCATTCATTCATTCATTCATTCATTAGTGTGTGTGTGTGTGTGTGTGTGTGTGTGTGTGTGTGTGTGTATGTGTTAACAGTGATTGAACCCAGGGGCATTCTACCTCTGAGCTATACCTCCAGCAGTTTTTATTTTTTGTTTTGAAATGGGGGCTTACTACATAGCTGAGAGTCCCACTACATTGCTGATACTGGTCTTGAACCTGTGATTATCCTGTGTCAGCCTCAAACCTCAGATGATGGGGGTGCACCACTTCACCCAGCTATGACTTGGGCAAAGCACTTGAGTAGATGGTTCTTCAAAGAAGATTTGCAAATAGCCAAGAAACATATGATAAAATTCCAACACTGTCAATTTTTAGGGAAATGTGAATTGAAAAGACAATGAGACATCATCTTGCACCTATTAGGATAGATAGAATTTTTTAAAAAGCAGAAAATAACAATTTTTTTGGTGGTACTGGGGATGGAACCCTTCTCTGGGCTACACTCCCAGACCCATTTTATATTTTTATTTGGAAACAGGGTCTCAAGCCAGCGAGGCTGGCTTCAAACCTGTGCGATCCTCCTGTCTCCGCCTCCCAAGCGCGGGGATTACAAGCGTGCGCCACCATGACCGGCGATAATAACAAATATTAAAGAGGTGAAGAAATTGGAGCCCTTGTATGGTGTTGGTGGAAATAGAAAGCATTATGGTGGTTTCTCAAAAGATGAAAAACTGATTTACCATATAAGACAGCAATTTCACATCATATACTTCAAGGATATTAAGCCAAGGACTTCAATAAATAGTTTTATATCTGTGTTCATAATAGCATTATTCACAATAGCCAAAATGTGGAAGCAACCCACATACCCACTGATAGGTCAATGAACGGAGCAGATGTAATATATATGTAAAATGGAATATCACTCAGCCTTAAAAAGGAAGGACTCTCTGACACATGGAATTATATGGATGAACCATCCAAACATTGTGCTAAATGGATTAAACCTGTCGCCAAAGAACACATGCTGTATGATTCCACTTGAGGAGGTACCTAGAGTTGTCAGATCATAGAGACAGAGGTTATGTGGTTCCCAGGGACGGGGGGGATGGTTCCCTGGAACTGGAGAGTTGTGGAAGAGCTACAGAGTTTCAGTTTCAGGAGGTGAAAAATGTCCAGGAAAATGAATGTAGGGGATGGTCCACCAACAGCGTGGAGAATTACTGCCACATCAATGCGCACTAGAAACCGCTAAAATACTACATTTTGTTAGGCACACTTTACTCCAGATTTTACAAATATAGGAGAATATTCAATACTTTCCAAACAAAACTCAGAAAATAGATACTTCTGAGAATGCAATATATCAAAATGAAGAAGTGGTTTAAAAACCAAGGGAGCCGGGCGTGGTGGCGTGGGCTTGTAATCCCAGCATTTGGGAGGCTGAGACAGGAGGATCATGGTTCTCCGACAGCCTCAGCTATGTAGTGAGGCCCTTTGCAACTCAGTGAGACCCTGTTTCAAAAGAAAAAGAAAAAAATAGGGCTGGGGTCTCACTCAGAGGTAGAATGTTTTGGGTTTCGTCCCCAGTACAGAAAAAAAAATCAAGGAAAGCATATCCATAACAACCCAGAAATATATTCTACGAAGCAACGTTTGGTGTAATTGTGGCCTCTGTGCAGCCTGGCCAAGAGGTCATGCCGGAGGAGGACTGAGAACCATAGAACAGAGAGAAACTCCCCCTGACCGCTGCCCTGCCCAAGATGCCCTGGCCACAGTACACCAGCCAGAGGCCTACAGGACTGCTCCTGGAACCCCACCTCGCCCCATGAAAAGCCCCTTGCCTGTAAGGAGGCGCCTCCTGGCTCTCACAGGATCTCTCCCCAGTCAGCTGCCTGTTCCTTGCTGTTGGGCTGGGTTTTCTTTGTCCCGAAATACCCCAAGAGTAACTACAATGGAGCTCTCTCATTCTTCTTATCCAAACACAGAAAACACTTAGATTTTAGAATTGTAACTCAAGTTTATATTTGCCAATTTAAGAAGATTTCACACCTTTTGTATGAGGAGAAAAATTAAGTAATGGAAAAATAGCTTTGCACAGTGGCAGTATCATGGCCAGTAAGGTTTATCCAAGGCGCAAGTATTGCTAATTGAAAAATATACATAGCAGGGTCCAAGTCAAGACCTTTGGAACCGCAGCAGCGTAAGACCAGCTCGTTCTGTCACTGAGGCTGGGAAGCACAGAAGGGACACGGGATCTTCTCGTGTCGCTCCTTGAGGGATTGGTTCACCATAATGAAGGAAATGAAGCAGGCTGAGGGACTTAAGAGCCCACATCTTAAAGGAAGCTTTGGTACAGAACTAAGCACAGACGTCTATCCTTGTGGTCAAATAAAAACATAAGCCACCTGGCTCCATTCTCGTAAAGAGTGAATCAAGCCGGGCGTGGTGGTGCACACCTGTGATCCCAGTACTTGGGAGTCCGTGACGGGAGGATCACGGGCTGCGGAACAGCCTCAGCAAGTGGGGCGATTTCAGCAACCTAGCAAGACCCTGTTTCAAGACAAAAAATAAAAATGAAAAGGGTTGGATTCAATTCCCAGGACAAAAGAAGAGGAAAACTAAATTGAACTTCATTTTTTACTCTCACTAGAAACCTGAACGTAGCCACTTTTTCCTGAGGGAGTGCTGGGGTTGGACGATTGTATCCAGGGAACCAATCCCACCTCCTTCAGCTAGTACCCATGCCTAGGGAAGAGGCTGTGGAAAGAATGGATCCTGTTAATGGACACAGAGTCGCAGCCTTTCCTTGGGCTGCTCAAACACCAGTGGTCAGGAGAGCGGATTGTCCTGTCTTGCTCCTCTTACAAATTCTCTCTGCCCCAGGAGGCCACGGCTCCCGGCCCTCTCTGCTTCTCCCGCCTCCCCATGCTGCTGTCTCAACCCTGAGCCTCCCCGACCTTCACCGTCCACGCTGCACACCCCCACACATCTTCAAATCCCTCCATCCTCAAGCACATCCTCCCTGATCTCTCACGTCTTGCTGCATCTGCCCCCTCTGCTCTACTGAACGTCTTCTGTATTGACTCAAAATGTCTCCACGGCCAGGTGTGGTGACACACCTGTATGCCTAGCACTTAGGAGGCTGAGACAGGAGGATTGCTGCTTTGAGGACAGCCTCTGCAACTTAGTAAGATGAGGGCTTCAGAAACTTAGTGAGACCCTGTCTCAAAATTTAAAAAAATAAAAAAGTAGAGCTGGAGGCGTAGCTGGGGGGTAGAACACCCCTGGGCTCAATCCCCAGTATCACAAAAACAAAACAAAACAAAAACCCTCCATGTGTTCATGCCTGACATTCATTCAGTCACATTCATCCTTTTTTTCTTTCTTCTTTTTTTGGCGGAACTAGGGGTTGGACCCAGGGATACTTTACCTGTGAGCTACACACCCAGCCCTCTTTTTTATTCTTAATTTTTACTGCTGCATTGTGGTCATAGATCTTAATGGAGTACAAGATGGGGGAGGCACACAGCACTCATTTAGCCCTTCCCCAATCCCCACCCCACCCCGGGCCCCTCCCTCCTTCTCATGTTTGACTTAGTGACTGACTTTGATGTGTTTGTGAATGCACAGCATGCACATTAATAAATTTCCTCTTCCTACCTCACATCCCCTCAGTTAAGTCCCTTTATTTGCTCATCCACTGTTTTATTCTTAATTTTGAAACAGGGTCTCACTAAGTCGTGGAGGTCCCCATTGAATAGTTGAGGCTGGGCGAGAACCTGCAATCCTCCAGTCTCAGCCTCCCAGGTGCTGGGATTACAAGTGTGCGCCACCACGCCCAGTTAATCTGGAATCAATCTTCCTTCCTTCCTTCCTTCCTTCCTTCCTTCCTTAACTTCCTTCCTTCCTTCCTTTCTTTCTTTCTTTCTTTCTTTTTTGCAGTACTGGGAATGGAACCCAGGGGCATTGTACATCCGAGCTACACTCTCAGCCCTAATTTTTAGTATTTTTATTTTTTGAAACAGGGTCTCACTGAGTGCAAAGGGCCTTGCTTAGTAGCTGAGGCTGTCTGTGCACCGGGATCCTCTGGTCTCCGCCTCCTAAATGCTGGGATTACAAGCTTGCACCACCGCATCCCTCCTTGAAATATTTCTAAGAAGGGAAATTTGACGGGAAGATTCTGAGTTGGAAATTGGTCAATATGTTGAACTGGCATTGACTCCGTGGGGAGCACTTGTTTTTGCTGGATTCACAAGCAGAGGATGGAAGAGTCTTTACTAGTTGGTACTTGAGCACTTTCAAGTGGATTCCTTTTTCCTTGGGAGGATTCTGGACATTCAGGGGCCAGTATACCCACGCATGCTGAAGGTCTACCAGGGCCAAAAAGCCCAGAACAGGCCTGCGGCTGGAGCATCAGAGTCAAGATGGTGCAGGGAACCTGTCGGTCCTCAGTGAGCGACCGCCTGGATCTGTGCAGAAGTTCTCGCCCTGCACGGTTTTGTGCTTTTCTCTTCCGCTTAGGGAGAGCATCTCTACACCCAGAGCAGACTCAAAATATGGGGAAGCAAATCTTGGCCAAGAACTTGGGCTGGTTTATGTAGGTAGCTCTTGGAAGTTTTAGGAACTAAGTGAATACTTTTTACTGGAGAGAAAATCTTTGGGGCCCTGAGTTCTTAGAAACATTCTTGCTGGATACTCTAGGAATGCAAGCCCCTGACTATTCTTTACTGAGGCCATTTCTCAAGGTTATTTTTGCAACAGGCAGCTGTGAGAGGAAAGGCAGTGTCCCCCAGACCTGGGGTGGATTTGAATCTGCTCATGACAAAAATACTGAGTGCCGCAGACCCATTGGTCTCACCTGTAAAGCAGCCACTGTAGGTGCAGCCACCCATTCGGCCCGCCGCATCTCTCGCAGGGGACTTGGGAGCTGGACCCAGGAGGACATGCCACTGCTTTCTCTCTGAGGAATGACAAGGCCTGTGTCTGAATGTGGAGTCTCGTGTCTTCTGCCAGCGTCCCTCAAACAGCCACAGGGACCGGCTGGCTGTGCGGTCAAGGACAGCCCCCGCCCTTTGTAGTGCTTAACACTTTGCATCCACCCGTTGGCAAAAACGAAAAACTAAGATTCTACTGGTAAGGATTCGGAGAAAGGGGGCATTCTGAAACCCTGTGCGGTCTTTTGAAACCCTGCCACAGTCTTTTGAGAAAGCTTTTTAAAATGTTTAACTATATTTATTGGGAAAAGCGTAAATCTTGAAATACTTAAATGAACTGTTAGATTTAGTATACATTTATAAAAATGACAATTTTCTTAGTTATACATATACACAGACATCATGAAAATGTATATAAAATAGAGGGATAGCTCCTTGCACTTATGAATAACAACTTTGGAAGTTTTTATTTAAATATATACTTTATATTTTATGATCATTTGGTACTTAGAAGTAAACACTCCTAATAAGAACATGCTGCCGGGTGACTCTCACACCACTCACAGTTATGTAGTTGTCTATGTTGTGTTTCATATGGGTTCTTTAGTCACCAAAGTAAAAAGTATATATAAAAACACAGTCCACTTTGGGAAGCAACATGTCACCATTTCACTCAGAAGTCTCACTTCTGGGGATCTGCACTGTAAGTGTAAACGCTCCTTTACACGAGGTATGCACACAAAGGTATTCGTTAGAGCACCCATCTTTGCCGAAAGTATTGGTAACAACCTGAATACCCATCAAGAGGTGAGTCCTTAAAGCAACTGAAGAGAAGAGGCAGATCTCCGCGTGGTGATCTGAAGATATTCCCATCATGCATTGTTAGTTGTGTAGGGGGAAATGCATTACACAGTGAAGTCCTTTATTTTGTAGAAGAAATGGCTAGAACTATATAGAAGCAATTTTTACAAGCAGAAAGGATCAAACTATTGCCGATGGTTGTTTCCTTGGGAAGAGGGGGATGCACAGAAGACAAAAGGGGGAAGGGATGGTTTGTTATTGTCTAAGGGTGGAAGATGGAAAGGTGTCTTTTAGTGAACACTAGCTATTCCCCAGCTCTGAAGAGTCTCCGGAGGGTCTTCCCTGGACCACTAATCCCCAAAGCCTGAGGCAGGCCCTGGGCTAGGAAGGAAGGCTGCCAGGCCGAGCGGACTGGGCAAGGCTGGAAAGATCCGCACTGGCCCCAGGACCCTGTCTGCGCTGTGCAGCCTGTGCTCCTGGACCAGAGCGGCGGCCAGGAGCGCGGCCTGGGGAGAAGCCCCACCCTGGCCCCCGGCCCCCTCCAGGGCGCTCCCGGCCCCTGGAGGCCCCTCGGCTGCAGGTGCAGAGAGGAGGCGCGGCCGCCGGGCGCTGGGACGCGTGGGCCTGGGCGGGTCCCTGAGCTGGCTTTATTAGGGCGGCGGGAGCTCGCAGGGCAGGCGGGCCTGGCTGCAGCCGCGGGCGCCATGGGCCGCTACCGCGTCCGCGTGGCCACGGGCGCCGCGCTCTTCTCGGGCTCGCACAACCGCGTGCGGCTGCGGCTGGTCGGGGCGCGCGGGGCGGCGGAGCTGGAGCTGCGGCCGCGGCCGGCGCGGGGCGAGGTGGGCGCGGGCGGGGCGGGGCGGGCGGGCGGCGGCGGGGAGGGCGGCGGTGACCGAGGCCGGCCCGCAGGAGGAGGAGCAGGTGCTGGACGCGCCCGAGGACCTGGGGCCGCTGCGGTTCGTGGAGCTGCGCAAACTGCACTGGCTGCTGGACGACGCGTGGTTCTGCGAGCGCGTGGCGGTGCGGGGCCCCGACGGCGCGGAGGCCGCCTTCCCCTGCTACCGCTGGGTGCGGGGCGAGCGGGCGCTGCGCCTGCCCGAGGGCACCGGTGAGCGAGGGCCGCGCGGGGCGGGCGGGGGCAGAGTCGCGGGGGGGGGGGGCAGGGAGAAGCAGTCACAAAGTTCTCTGAAGATCCAGGCCCAGAGCGTGAGGACCAGGACGGGACAGACGCAGAGGGACCACAGCATCCTGTGGGGAGGAGGGCTCGGCCGGCGCGGGGGCCACCCCAGTAATCCCCGGCTTGGGAGGGTCGCAGGTTCAAGACCAGCCTCCAAAACTTAACAAGACCCCGTTGCAAAATAAAAAGGGCTGAGGGTGCAGCTCAGAGGTGGAACGTCTCTGGGTTCCATCCTCGGCACCAAAATAGAAAAATAAGAAAATGCAGGCGATGCCTCTGTGACTCAGAACAGGTTAGAGCAGGGGCAGGTGAGGACCCACAGAGCAGCAGGCGGTGGCACCAAGAGGAGGCCACTGAGGGAAAGAGTGGGAGGAGGTGGGAGGGCTGGGGAAACGCCATGACCCCTGTGAGGGCAGCCAGGAGGAGGGTGGGCTGAAGGACAGCAGGCAGGATGTGCTGCCCCCAGAGTCCCCAAGACGGGAGCCGGCCAAGTAGGACTGGCACAGAGAGCCGAGAGACTCCTGTGAGACCTGCAGCAGCTGAGCAGGTGCAGCTGAGGCCGCCGGGTGGGGCCAGGGAGAGGGGCCACAGAGAGCTCCGCTCCCGCCAGGCGAGATGCCAAGCTGAGCACCACACTTGGACCTCCTCATCAGAGGGAGGATGGGGCTCCAGGGAAAGCCAGGGGGTCCGTGTGCCTAACATGACCTGTGCCACTGAGAAGACAGGTGAAGGAACGCACAGAGACCTGGACAGAGGAGCCCAGCAGAAGGAAGAGTGAGAATGTGGGGAGGTGTGGGCCTGGCGGGCTGAGGAGGACTCAGAGGTGAGGATGAACGGGGACAGGTGGGGAGAGGAATCAATTTAGGTATTTACCTAGTGGCCCTGGGGGTTGAATCCAGAGACACTCACCTCAGAGCCACATCCCACTCCTATTTTTTTTATTTATTTTTGCGGATCTAGATATGGAACCCAGGGATATTTAGCCTCCGAGCTACATACTCTACCCTGTTTTTTATTTTTTAGTTTGAAACAGGGTCTCACTAAGTTGCGGAGGGCCTAAGTGGCTGAGGCTGTCTGCGAACCACGATCCTCTGGTCTCAACCTCCCGAATGCTGGGATTACAAGCGTGCGCTACCACACCCAGCTCTATTTTTTATTCTTTATTTTTAAAACAGGGTCACACTAAGTAGCTGGGAAAGAAGGAGAAAAAAGGCTGGCAAGCAGGGGACTTTAAATTTTGTTTTGTTTTGTTGCTGAAGACTGAAGCCCAGGGCATCTACCACTGAGCTACCTCCCTGGCCCTTTTTATTTTATTTAGAAACAAGGTCCCACACATTGGTCACACCGGCCAATGCTTGCCATCCTCCTGCCTCAGCCTCCTGAGTAGCTGGGGTTTCAGGTGTGCACCATCACTCCTGGCTACAGACAGGGGACTTCCATCTCAGGACAAATGTGAAAGCTAAGCCTGGTAAAATCAAGAAAGGGGCCGGGCGCAGACACAGTAAGTGACCAGGAATTACTCAGGAGAGACAGACAGAGGGAAAGAACTATGAGGGAAGACATTAACAATGGGGCTGGAATCCAGCCAGGAGCCGTGTGGGGCTGGAAAGGGCCGTGTGGTCCATGATCCTTTTCGTGTCCCCAGCCCGCCTGGCAGGGGACTCCGTGGACGTCTTCCGGGAGCACCGCGAGCAGGAGCTGGAGGAGAGACAGCAGACCTACGGGTGAGCGCCCCAGCCTCCAGCGCCGCCCTCCCTGACCCGCTCCGTCCCAGGCCCACCTCAGAGCCCGCCTGAAGCTCTCTCCCCACTGCCAGCTGGACCACCTGGAGGGAAGGGCTGCCCCTGACAATCGCAGCCGACCGCAAGGAGGACCTGCCCCTGAACCTACGATTCCACGAGGAGAAGAAGCAGGACTTCGAGTGGGCGCTGAATGTAGTGTGAGAACGGGGCCGGTGGGTGAGGTTGGCGGACCCCCAACAAGTGAAACGTGGAAAGTTGATGGTGTCGCCATTGTGCCTGCCCCAGGACCCTGGAGGTCGCACTCAAGCTTGTCTACACCTTCCCAAGACCCTGGAACCGCCTAGAAGACTATGATCAGATCTTCTGGGGCCAGAAGAGCGCCCTCACTGGTCAGTGACCCCCAGGTCTCCATAACCCCTGGCTGCCTCTCGGTGACCCACCACCACGTCAGGATCCCCACAACTCCGTGGTGATTGCACCCAGGCCTCCGCAGTGACTAGAAGGGGCTGCAGGAGGGAGTCTGTGTCCCTGGGTGGCCCGGAGGGGAGGGACAGCAGCTAACTCCTCCCTCCTTGTCCCACCTCCCACCTGCAGAGAGGGTTCACCGCTGCTGACAGGAGGATGAGATTTTTGGCTACCAGTTCCTCAATGGCGCCAACCCCATGCTGCTGAGACGCGCCACCTCTCTGCCCCGCAGGCTGGTGCTGCCCGCGGGGATGGAGGAGCTTCAGGCCCATCTGGAGAAAGAACTCCAGGTATATCCTTCTTCCAGACTCGGTGTTGCCTCCCTGGCACTGTTGCCGGGAAAGGAAGATTCCAAGAGAGGCAAGTAAGTGGATGGACCGTTGGGAGATGTTTAGGAAAGGCGCCTGGCAGCTCAGGAGGAGGGGGTCCAGCTAAGCCATGGCACACGATGGGCTGACTCTTCTGCCAACCAACTTCTGCCGTAGGCGCCTCCTCGTCCCTGGGGAAGGCCCCAGTGGACTGTATTCCTCACTGCACAATGAGGTGTCTGCACCTGTGTGCGGGTCGCTGCCCTCGGCTCTGCTGGGCCTCGGCTACAGATGTGGGATGATGGCGAGAGCCCTGATGGGGTTCTCCTGTCTCCCCTGTGCTCCGGCCCTCATGGGGCGAGTCGTAACCTGGTATCTTCCTCCTTTCCCCAGAACGGGGCCCTGTTTGAGGTTGACTTTGTCCTGCTGGATGGAATCAAAGGCAACGTGATCCACGGAGAGCAGCAGCACCTGGCCTAGCCCCTCGTCCTGCTGAGGATGGAGCCGGGTGGGAAGCTGCTGCCCATGGCCATCCAGGCGAGTGCCGGGACCCCTCTCAAATGCCCTGCCCCACTCACATGCCCTCTGCCTGGGGACAGAGACCCTGCCTCTTCTCCCCCTTCCCCTCCCTCGTGGAGAACGGCCGGTCTGTCTCTTCCCTGACTGCTTGCAACCTGGTCATGCCACTGCTGGATTCCAGCCTCTTGGAAGGCAATGAGCTGGCCTTCCCCGTGTCCGCTGCCCTCGGATGCGGAGCCTGGTGTCCTGCAGATGGCGAGAGGTCCACGATGCTCGGTTCCTCTTTCTTCCAGCTCCAGCCCCCCAGCTCCAGCTCTCCCACCCCAGCGCTGTTCCTGCCCTCAGACCCTCCGCCTGCCTGGCTTCTGGCCAAGTGCTGGGTGCGGAGCGCAGACTTCCAGCTGCATGAGCTCCAGTATCATTTGATGAACACTCACCTGCTGGGTGAGGTCATCGCTGTCGCCACCATGCGGTGCCTCCCGGGACTGCACCCCGTCTTCAAGGTACAGGCTCCGAGCCCCATCTCAGACCTCAGAGAGGCGAAGCCCACAGGGGGGTTTAAAAACCTGAGTCTTCAACTTAGGTGTGATGGTGCACACATGTAATCCCAGTACTTAGGAGGTTTAGACAGGGGGTTGTAGATTCGAGACCAGCCTCAGCAACTTAGTGAAAACCTGTTTCAAAATAAAAAATAATGGGAGGCTGAGACAGGAGGATCACAGGTGCTAGATCAACCTCCTCAATTTAGTGAGACCTATTTAAAAAAAAAAAAAAGCTGGGTGTGGTGGGCATGCCTGCATCTCAGTACTTGTTCCTGGGCAAGAATCAAAGTTAGTGGTGTAGCATGGTCTCAAGCTCCTCCTTCCCAGAGCCCGACTCTCAGGAAAATTGGAGAGCGGGTGCTCAGAGAGGCAGAAGACCTACCTGTCAAGGCAGCGGCAGGGACAGATGCCTCAGGAGGAGAACAGGCCTGCTGGAGACCAGGCTTTACAAGGACCCACCCAAGCATGGCCTCTACTAACCGCCCCTCTAACCCCCTCCACCCCAGCTCCTGGCCCCCCATATCCGCTACAATGTGGAAATCAACGCCCGGGCCAGATCCTCTCTCATCTCCTATGGAGGAATATTTGATAGGGTAAGAAGGAAAGGGGCATAAACAGCTTTATTCCATAACTCTATGAACCTACTGACACTCTCAGGATCCAAGACCAATTAATTATGTGTGAGTGTCCTCTCCAAACCCTTAAATTAAGCCCATGAGCCTGTCCCTTTTATACCCAGCTGTAAATCTCAACACCCCATTTCTGAGCCCAGTGTATGACCTGCCGTGGTTCTGCATCCCTGTTCTCCCCCTTAATTAAGCTCTAATTTCTCTTTCCCAGGCGGGAAGCATAGGTGGAGGGGGCCACATAGAGCTGCTGCGCCGGGCGCTGGCTCAGCTGACCTATCGCTCCCTCTGTCCTCCTGATGACCTGGCTGACCGGGGCCTGCTGGGAATCCCAAATGCACTCTATGCCCACGATGCTTTAAGGATCTGGGAGATCATTGCCCGGTGGGTGAGAGGAAGCTGGGAAATGGACGGTGGCGGTGAGAGGCCCCTGGGAAAAAGCCAGGGCGGCACTCTGGCTTGAGGTCAGCATGGGGCAAATACAAACTGAAAACAAGAAGGTGCAGAGAGCAACAGGGAGGTGGTGCACGACTGTTATCCCAGGGGCTTGGGAGGCTGAAGGAGGATTGCAGGATCTAGGCCAGCTTGGGCAACTCAGAGTAATTCCAACAATTGTGGAGGCTCAGGCACGAGGATTCCAAGTTTGAGGCCACCTGGGCAACTTAGACCCTGTCTCAATGTTTTGTTTTTTTAATAAACCAAGCAGAGTTGCACACTCTTGTAACCCCAGTACTTGAGAGGCTGAGACAGGAGAATCTCAGGTTGGAGGCCAGCCTCAGCCACTTAGTGAGGCCCTCTGCAACTTCGTGAGACCCTGTTTCAAAATAAATAATTAAAAAATAGAGCTGGGCGTGGTGGCGCACGCTTGTAATCCCAGCACTTGGAGGCTGAGACAGGAGGATCGTGCAGGTTCGAAGCCAGCCTCAGCTACTTAGTGAGGCTGTCTGCAACTTAGTGAGACCCTGTTTCCAAATAAAGTATAAAGTAGGTCTGGAAGTATAGCCCAGAGGTAGAAAAGCCCCTGGGTTCCACCCCCAGTACCACCAAAAAAAAGAATAAAAAATAGGGCTGGGGATGTACCTCAGAGGTAGAATGCCCCTGGGTTCCATCACCACTACTTCCAAAAATCCAAATAAATAAAAATGAAAAGAGCTAGGGTGTAGAGAGCCCCTGGGTTTAGTCCCAGTGCAGGGTGGAAAAGGAAGAGTAAAAGAGTGAGGAGATGGTGGGTGGGTAGAAATGGAAAATGGAGGGACAGGGGTAAGGGTCGGGAGCTGGGAAAGTGGAGCGGGTAATCATGAGATCTGGTCCAACTGGAGACTGTTACCAAGAAGCCAGCAGCCAGGAGCGTGGAGGCGACTCCTGGAACCACTGACTTGACGTGTCCTTTAACCGAGTGTGTCCATGACCTGGCCAGCACCCAGCACCAAGTCTTGTAGGATCTGACCAGGGACAGGCGAGCGCGCTGGGCAGAGGCCCCAGCAAAGAGGAGCAGAGGGCGGAGGCTGGGCCTCCTGCGGTCAGAGCTCAGCTCCCGTCTCTGGGCAGGTACGTGGAGGGCATCGTGCGCCTCTTCTACCAGAGAGACGACGTGGTGCAGGGGGACCCTGAGCTGCAGGCCTGGTGTCGGGAGATCACCGAGGTGGGGCTGTGCCAGGCGCAGGACCGAGGTAAGATCCATGCTGGAGACAGGAGTCCTTGGACGCCCTGCCCTTGGGGAAGGACCCCAACCCCTGCCACCCCTCCCCTATGCATGGAAAGCCTCCCAATCATTCAGGACCTCCAAACTGAGCACAGTGCTAGACACCCAAGGACCGTCCCCTCAGAGACCCTGGCTGCCAGCCCCTACTCCTGTCCCCAGCTGCAGTCGCCGATGCCCAGGACCTGCCAGGGCTGGGCCAACTGGCCGGAAGCACAGCCAGAAGCGCTGCTGCCGGGTTCCCACTGGGCTCAGGGCTGTCTTCATGGTGCCCTGCCTTCCTAGCAGAAGACATCATGTGCCGTTTCTCCCCAGGCCCATAGTGACCCACCCTGGCTCGCCCTCCCTCTGCCCTGTGTGCTGTCCACCGTGCAGAGCCCCGGCACACTGCCCACTTGCTAGAGTGCGAGGTAGTTTCTAGGTACGGCCTTGGTATGATACATGCATCAGTTCAAACCTGACTCGGTGCCCCGATTCTTGGGGCTCAGGTTTCTTTGACCAAACCACTCTCCTCACTAGGATCTGGCGCTGCCTTTATGCCCCCCACATCCCTGAGCCACCCACACTCACAGTCCTCTGTCTCTCATCCACACGGGCCACCCAGCACATCACACCTGGGCCTTCAGCCCTGCCCACATGCGCTTCAGAGCAGGGCCGTGAATCCCATCCTCTGCCTCTGGGGCACCTGACCTGGGGATGCACAGAGCACTAACCAATGGTTCCCCACGCGTGGGATCGTGCCTTGAAGGGCCTGGGACTGTGTCTTCCCCAAACCCCACCACATCCGCCCTTCCAGGACCAGCATTGCTGTGGTCCTTCTCAGTGCTGTCCCGCAGTCTCCACGTGCCCCAAAGGCCCTAGAGGTGCAAGGGGGGCGTAGGAGTGTGCACACTCAGGCTCGCAGTGCATTGTGGTCCAGGTGGCCGCACCCATGTCTACTCCTGCCAGCAGAGCAGGAGCTAGAGCCTCCATATCCTGTGACACACGTGAGACACCTGCTCCTGCCCTTGTATTCACTGCAGCCATCTGGCAGGTGCCTACCATAGGCTGCACTGCCGCAGTGATTAGCTGAGCTGAGTACCTTTTCTTTGGTTTAATGGCAATTGGGATAGCCCCCTTTGGGAAATGTCTGTTAAAGCCTTTTACCTTTATCTCTCTGGATGTCTGCTTTACCCTGTGACTTTTAACCTTTCTTCTTTTTCTTTATTTTAACCTTGGGATTGAACCCAGGGACTTCTACCTCCAGGGTATATCCCATCCTTTTTTTTTTTTTCTTAAATAGGGTCTTGCTAAGTTTCTGAGACTGTCCTCAAGCCTGCGATCCTCTGGCCTGGCCTCCCAAGTACTAGGAGGGCAGGTGTGCACCGCCACACCCAGCTTCCCCACATTTCCAGGACAGGATATGTGACCACACAGCGTATTAGCCCTCCTCGCCCTCCAAGTCCTACCGCAGTAACAGCAGCCACAGCACTGAGGGATTTGATGTGGATGCTCTCATTCATACATGAATCAGCACGTTCACAGCTAGAATCCAAGGATCTGACCATACAATAATTCAGAGGAAGGAAGATGTATTTGCTCGTGGTTTCCTTGTTGAATTGCGGGGCTCAGTCCTTGAGGCTGGGGACAGAGGTCCCGGGCATGGAGGGGAAGGGAAGACAAGGAGGCCCAAGGCTTCGCTCCTCACATCATGGAGGCCGGAGCGAGAGAGAGCAAGGGAGCAGGAACCATGTGGAACCCCAAGGCCACAGCCGGGGACGCGCCTTCCCCAGCAGCACCTCCTGGCCCGGGCCATGACCCAGCGGAAGCCCTTGCAGTGCACTGGCCACCGCTGAGATGCCACCAAGCCCGCCCCCCGCCCTGCCACCCTGCTTCTGTGAGGGCGGGGGCGCCCCAGGCCACTAAGATCCAGGACCTATTATCCCCACTCTCAGAGGAAAATGCGGATGGATGCTCAAGCAGTGGGGCAGCTGGGTGAGGTGCCCGCGGTGCCCAGGGGGGACGCCGCAGCACCCCGCTTCATGGGTGATGGTCAGCGGCACTGCCCTGACCCTTAGCCCACCGCCGGCCCCCTCCCTGCTTCCCCGCCTCCCTTCTACTCTTCTTTAAATTGTGCTTTTACTGCTTCTGATGATGTGTGACAATGACGTACCACCACACGCCATAGCGAGGTCTAGACAGACACAGGCACAGAGCCCTTGGCGTTTCCCTCCAGATCCCAGCGCTGCCGCCCCCGCCCTGCGCGTGGTACTGAGGTTGGTACTGACAGCTTCATACATGGACTCGGCGCTTCTCAGCTCCCTAGGCCTCTCCTCCCTTCCCACCGCCCTACTTTTCCCACTGGCGTTCCCCTCATTTAGTGAGGTCCCTTTAGCTTCCCAATTTCTCTCTCGCTTCCACATAGGAAAGAAAACACACGACCTTGCCCTTCCTGAGACTCATCACTGACATATCCTGTATAACTTAACCATTCTGCTTAACATCTTTCTCTCCTGCTAGAGTCTAAACCACACGAGACAGATGAGCTGGGCGCTGTGGCGCAGGCCTGTCACCCCCGTACTTGGGAGGCTGAGACAGAGGACCAGAGGTCCCAGTGCAACCTCACCAACTACTGAGACCCTCAGCAGCCTAGTGAGACCCTGACTCAAAATTAAGAAATAGGGATCTATCTCAGAGGTAGAATGACCCTGGGTTCGATTCCAGGAAGGAAGGAAGGAAGGAAGGGAGGAAGGGAGGGGAGAGAAGGAGAAAGCAGAGAATTTGTTTTGGACGCCATCATATTTCCTAGAGAAGGCCTGGTACACAGTAGTTCAGTACTTCGTGAGTAAATGAATGCATGCTCACTAATTCTAGGGTCTGGGCGTCCAGAGACATCAGCACTTATTTCTCTGAGGCTGCGGCTGGTAAACACTGTCCCTTCTCCTAGGTTTCCCTGCCTCCTTCCAGTCTCGGGATCAGCTCTGTTATTTCCTCACCATGTGCATCTTCACGTGCACTGCCCAGCACTCGGCCATCAACCAGGGCCAGGTAGGGACGGCGGAGAGGCTGGGGCGCTGGGGCAGGGGACTGGCCGAGGGGCGCTTGAGGAGAGCTGGGAACCCGCGTCCCGGGGTCAAGGTTCTAGTGAGTGCGGCCTCCTCGTCCCCCAGCTGGACTGGCACACCTGGATACCCAATAGTCCGTGCTCCATGCGGATGGCCCCACCCATCATCAAGGAAGCTGTGACCATGGACACCGTCATGAGGTCGCTACCTGACATCTGGCAGACCTGTCTTCAAATGGCCGGCACATGGCTGCTGAGCCGGCGGCAGCCGGACATGGTGAGGGGGAACCTCTGAACCTGGGGCACCCACACAGGACAGGGAAGGCCGGGCGAGGGGCTGTGTCCTGGGACCCGACTCTTGGAATTAGCACCCCCTTCACCCTTCGCTTCTGCCTCAGGTACCCCTGGGGCACCATAAAGAGGAATACTTCTCAGGCCCTGAGCCCAAGGCCGTGCTAAGGAGATTTCAAACAGATCTGGAGGGCCTGGAAAGGGAAATCGTGGCCCGAAATAAGCAGCTTGACATTCCCTACGAATACATGAAGCCCAGCCACATAGAAAACAGCGTCACCATCTGAGCCCCCTGCTCCCCGCCGACTGGGCCGCCAGGGGCGCACGGCCGCCCGCGCTGTGTTCCCGGCCTCAGTGGCCTGGCGCTCTGCTCCTGAGTTCCTACATGACTACTTATTCCACTGGCTCCAAGCGGCGCCTCGCCTCCCGGTCCCCTGTGAGAATGGTCTTCAACTTGGAGCTACATTCTTTACAGAAACCCGCTGTCCACTCCTGTCGCTTTCTGCTAGCCCTGGAAATTTGCTTTACCCGTTTGTTATGTAATGTGGGGCGCCGTTTTCCCTGGTTGGCCATAGAGAGCTGGCCCCGTGTTCTTTCTCCCTGCGGGGCTGCTCCTTCACCCCGGGCTGTTTTTGAAGAGCCCGTCCTTCCCCGCTCGTCTCCAGCGCTGACATCCACCACTTGCCCTGCGCGCAGGAGACCGTGCGCCAGCTGTCTCTCCTCCTTCCTGCCCCACACTGACGTAACCGCGGGGGTGTCCGCCTCACACTGCCCCCCATTTGATAAGACAGACATATCCAACTCGTGCGTTAGACCTGCTTTGGCTTTTCTTGGATTAGAATTGGGTTGTATTAGAATTGGGTTGTCAATGCCATGATAACTTTGACTGAAATCACATTGCATTTACATAAAATATTAATCTGAAACCAAGTCTGCATCTTGTGTGTTGTGTAGTACTGGGGTGGAACCCAGGGGCCTTCTATCTCCCGCCTACAACCCCCAGCCCTTTTTTATTGTTTATTTGGAAATGGAATCTTGCTAAGTTGCTGAGAGCCTCACTAAGTTGCTGAGGCTGGCCTCGAACCTACGATCCTGTCTCTGCTTCTCAAGTACTGGGATTACAGGCTCAGGTTTGCATGAGATATGTCCAACTGGTCATTTTATACATTGTGAGCTCATTTGTTTTATGTCTTCATAATTGACATCCATGTTCGCGAACATGATTGGCCAAGGGAGAGTTGGAGATCTGCAGTCGGTCAATATCAGAAACTGCAAAATGACCTGTTAAAATAATAGGAGGCCGGTCGTGGTGGCGCACGCTTGTAATCCCAGCATTCGGGAAGCTGAGACCAGAGGATCGTGGTTCACAGGCAACCTCAGCTACTTAGTGAGGCCCTCTGCAATTCAGTGAGACCCGGTTTCAAAATAAAGAATAAAAATATAGGGCAGGGGGTGTAGCTCGGAGGTCGAATGCCCCTGGGTTCCATTCCCCAGACCCTTAAAAAAAAAAGAATAAAAATATAGGGCTAGGGGTATAGCTGGAAGGCACACCCAGTACTGCAAAAATAAAAAATATATATATATATATATATATATGAAAATCAAAATAGATAATTATGTCAACAGAGCCTGAAATGCATCCCAAACAAAGCTGCAAAGTAAAATCAAAATTTAAAAGAATCTTCCTTAACATAGCACATGCGCATGTGCACTCACATACATGAGAATGAACCGGAAATGTCACATCATCAAAAACCATCACACTTAAATCAGAACTCAGGGAAAGATCTCCACCTCCACTGCTGTTATTCCACGTACTCTGGGAGAGGCTAGTTAGTCCAAAAGGAAAGAATAAACTTTTAAGTAAAACAACAGAATAATCAATATTTGAGAGAATATATTTCTTTTTAAAAATTTTTATTGGTACATTATATTCATGCATCATATTGGGGTAAAAAACTTGTGTGTACATATAAGTACACATAACCCATTTAGCCCCTACCCAATTCCCACCCCATCCCCTCCCCATCCCTCCTCCCTAGCTTGGCTTAGTGGTTGGCTTTGATATGTGTAAGTACATTGTGTGTTTTAGAGAATTTCCTTCTTCCCCCTTCCCATCCCCTCATTTAGGTTGTCTTGTTTGCTCCTCTATAGGATTTCCTTTTTCTTTTTTTTTCTTTTTTTTTTTTTTTTTTTTTTTTTGGTGGTACTGGGGTTCCTGGAAGCCCTTCTACCTCCGGGCTACACTCCCAGACCTATTTTATATTTTTGAAACAGGGTCTCTTACGCCAGCGCGGCTGGCTTCGAACCTGTGCGATCCTCCTGTCTCTGCCTCCCAAGCGCGGGGATTACAAGCATGCGCCACCACACCCGGCTTAGGATTTCCTTTTTCATCTAGAGTTCCTCCTATGACCCATTACTCCTTAGCTTTCACATTTTAGGGACAGCATCTGATTTCTTATTTTTTATGACTGACTAATCTCACTTAGCATAATGTCCTCCAGTTCCATCCATTTCCCTGAAAATGACGTAATTGAGTTTTTTTTAATGGCTGAGTAAAATTCCATTGTGTACATATCCCACAGTTTTGTAATCCATTCATCTGTTGATGGACATCTTGGCTGGTTCCATAGTTTGGCTATGGTGAATTGTGCAGCTATGAACATAGATACACATGCATTATTTTGGTAGTTTGGTTTCTTTTCTTTTGGATAGATACCCAGAAGTGATATTGCTGGATCAAATGGTAGATTTGTTCCCATTCTTCTGAGGATTCTCCATACTGTTTTCCAAAGTCGTTGCACTAATTTGCAATCCCACCAACAATGTCTTAGAGTTCCCACTTCTCCACATCCTCTCCAGCATCTGTTGTTATTTGTGTTTTGAATGATTGCCATTCTAGTTGGAGTTATGGGAAATCTCAGGGTAGTTTTGATTTGTATCTCTCTGATTGCCAGTGATGTTGAGCATTTTTTCATGCATTTATTGGCCATTTGAATTTCTTCTTTCGTGAAATGTCTGGTTAGTTCGCTTGCCCATTTTTTGATTAGGTGATTTGTTTTCTTAGTGTTGTGTGACGGGCCCCGCCCATCAGCCAATAAGTCCGAGAGCTAAGATGGCGCTGAGCGGAATTTCCCCAGAGCACTTAGGTGGTAAACAGCTTTCAGGAAGTGACGACAAGAGCATGAGATACACGGGAACACCGCATGCCATAGGGCAACAGCCAATGGACTGGCTGTTGCCATGAGTTGTGCACGTGAACAGTCTGCTGATTGGCTGTTGGGCTCTATATAAGGGGAAGATTTCTGGGGGGAGGGAATCGACGGGAGAAGATCTACGGGAAGAAGATTTACGGGAACTGTACAAGAACCTGGGGTAATAAAACTGCTTGAGGAAGATCGTGTAAGAGTCGTCACTGCGCACGACAAGTGGTGGCCCGTACGGGGACCTTCGCTTTGATCAGAACCTCGGCAGTCCAGGGCAGCCGGCTGGTAAGTACTCCTTGACTCCGAAAAGGGAGGAGGAGGCTCCGTTTACGGAGGGTTATTTTCCCCGATCAAAGGGGGCTCCATTAAGGAGGGCAGCTGGCTGGTAAGTACTCCTTGACTCCGAAAAGGGAGGAGGAGGCTCTGTTTACGGAGGGTTATTTCCCCGATCAAAGGGGGCTCCATTAAGGAGGATATTTTTTAGTGTAAGCAAGTTATTTCCCCGATCAAAGGGGGCTCCATTAAGGAGGATATTTTCCCCGATCAAAGGGGGCTCCATTAAGGAGGATATTTTTTAGTGTAAGCAAGTTAGAGAATCGGGCTGGTCCTGATTCGATTTTCTCGAGCAAATAGATAGGGTAGCGCCATGGTTTACAGTATCAGGGAATCTTTCTTTAGCAAGCTGGGATAAATTGGGAAGAGATGTAGAACGCGCCAAAGAGCAAGGTATTGTTACAGGAGGGACTCGGCCGCTTTTTCGGCTGATTCGTGCCTGTTTGGAAGAAAGGCGCTTTAGAAGATTTGTGCAGGAGGGCCAGGCAGCTTTAGACGGTGTAAAAGAGGAACGTTCAACTTCCTCTAAAGTGGCCAGTGAGGAGGATTCAGAGTCAGAGGGGGAAGATGACTCTGAGGAGGAATTAGAGGCCATTTGTAAACAAGTGAAAGCTTTTGAACTGATTAAAGAGGAAATTTCGCCTCCTCCGTATAACCCTTCTGCGCCCGGAGCAGGAGAAGGTGTCTCTTTTAGTAGTCAGATGTGGAGAGATGCGGGAATTTTCCTAGCAAATCAAGCTTTCCCAGTTTTCCAGCTGCAGGAGGGGGGAAATCGTTATCATGAGCCTTTGGACTTTAAAACAGTTAAGCATCTCGCAGAGTCAGTTCGCACATATGGGTCGTCAGCTGCTTTCACTATAGCAATAATAGAGAGTTTACATCGCTATGCCATGACCCCAGGAGACTGGCAAAATTTAGTTAGGGCCACTTTAAATCCTGGCCAATACTTGGATTGATCCGCAATGGGGGCTTCTGACTGCTTTTCCTTTTCCATTGCCTTTGAGTCATTCTGCTCAAGTTTTTCCCCGCTTAATCCTTTTACCTTTTCCCCTAAAATTGGCACAGGAGCAAATTCTACTTTTGCAGGTTATAATTTTACTTATCAGAGCCCGACCATGGCCTTTCATTCTAACCCATTTGATCTGTGGCTTCTTTGTGGGATAAATGGCAGTTGCACGGATTTAGCTCCCCTTGTCATGATTAATGATAACGCGTCTATTGCCGCTAATCTTTCTTGCGAGCTTTCTGCATATCCTACAGATAACTGGTCATCGAAATTTGACAATTTGACAAAACAATTGCGGTTGGAGATCATCAAAACCAATACTACTCGAGTTGACCCGGTGATGGCCCGCACCTTGATGTCCTGGATCCAACAAGCAGCTCGTCATTTAAAAGAGTGGGCTGGACTGGGTGCTCTTGGCCTCTGTCTGGTCTTACTGTGTATCTTATGTCTCTATTGTCTTAGAAAACTAATCCGTCAGCGCGCTACAGATCAAGTGCTCATAGCTCAGGCATTTGCAGCCATGGAGTTGGGACAATCCCCTCAAATATGGCTTGCGGCGATGGGAAAGTCTTAATGACAGGATGCCAGCTAGGACTGCACTCGGGACCCCGGGAGGGTGCATCCCGAGGAGGGCATGCTCAACTGCATACGGGTTGCCACTGATTCTTGTCCCGTCCCTGGCAAAAGGTGGTGGGCCTAGAAGCCCCTTCCAAACATACAGGGGTTGAGTCCTCTGTCCTCTCCTGTCTGAAAAAACAAAAAAGGGGGAACTGTGACGGGCCCCGCCCATCAGCCAATAAGTCCGAGAGCTAAGATGGCGCTGAGCGGAATTTCCCCAGAGCACTTAGGTGGTAAACAGCTTTCAGGAAGTGACGACAAGAGCATGAGATACACGGGAACACCGCATGCCATAGGGCAACAGCCAATGGACTGGCTGTTGCCATGAGTTGTGCACGTGAACAGTCTGCTGATTGGCTGTTGGGCTCTATATAAGGGGAAGATTTCTGGGGGGAGGGAATCGACGGGAGAAGATCTACGGGAAGAAGATTTACGGGAACTGTACAAGAACCTGGGGTAATAAAACTGCTTGAGGAAGATCGTGTAAGAGTCGTCACTGCGCACGACAGTGTTGAGTTTCTTGAGTTCTCTGTATATTCTAGATATTAGTCCTCTATCAGAGGTGTAGGTGGCAAAAATCTTCTCCCATTCTGTTGGCTCTCGATTGAGGTTCTTGACAGTTTCCTTTGCTGAACAGAAGCTCTTCAGTTTCATGCAATCCCATGTATTGATCTGCCTTTTAATTTGTTGTGCCTTTGGGGTCTTGTGGAGAAAGTGTTTATCTGTGCCTATGTGTTGCAGTGTTGGACCTATGCCCTCTTCAAGAAGCTTAAAGGTTTCTGGTTTGATTCCCAAGTCTTTGATCCAGGATGAGAAAGTGGGATTAATTTCCAATTTTCTACATATGCTTAACCAGTTTTGCCAACACCATTTGTTGAAGAGGCTATCTTTTTTCCAGTGTATGTTTTTGGCCCCTTTGTCAAAAATCAGTTGGCTGAAAGTGTGTGGACTTGTTTTGGGGTCTTCTATTCTGCTCCATTGGTCTATGTATCTGTTTTTGTGCCAGTACCATGCTGTTTTTATTACAATGGATTTGTAATATAGTTTAAAGTCAAATATTGTGATTTTTCCTGCATGTTTTTTTGTTGCTGAGAACTGCTTTGGCTATTCTGGGCTTTTTGTTATTCCAAATAAATTTAAGGACTGATTTTTTTATATCTGTGAGGAATGATCTTGGTAGTTTAATGGGCATTGCGTTAAATCTGTAGATCACTTTTGGAAGGATGACCATTTTAATGATATTTATTCTGCCAATCCATGAACATGTAAGATCTTTTCATCTTCTAAGATCTTCTTCGATTTGTTTTTTGAATGATTTATGAATTTCTTTGTAGAGATCTTTTACCTCCTTGGTTAAGTTTATTCCCAAGTATTTTATTTTTTTGTGGGAGATCCTGAGTAGAAATGTTTTCTGAATTACATTTTCAGTGGGTTTATGGTTGGTGTACAGGAAAGCTTCTGATTTTTTAAGACTGGTTTTGTATCCAGACACTTTGCTGAATTTGTTGATCAGTTCTATAAGCCTTTTGTTGAGTTTGTTGGGTTTTCTAAATATAGTATCATATCATCTGCAAATGGTGAAAGTTTGAGTTCTTCTTTTCCTATTTGTACTCCTTTGATTTTCTTTTCTTGCCTTGTTGCTCTGAAAAGAGTCTCTAGTACTATATTGAAGAGAAGTGGTGACAATGGACATCCTTGTCTTGTTCCTGTTTTTAGGGGGAATTCTTGAAGTTTTTCCCCATTTAATATGATGTTGGCGGTGGGTTTATTATAGATTGCCTTTATGATGTTGAGATATGTTCCTTCTATTCCAATTCTCTGTGGTGCTTTTTATCATAAATGGATGTTGGATTTGATCAAATGCTTTTTCAGCATCTACTGAAATGATCATGTGATTTTTGTCTTTGATTCTGTTTATATGGTGAATTACATAGATTGATTTTCATATGTTGAACCAGGCTTGCATCCCTGAGATGAACCCTACCTGGTCATGATGTATGATTTTCTTGATGTGGTTTTGAATGCGTGTTGCTAGTATTTTGTTTAATAGTTTTGCATCCAGGTTCATCAGAGTTATAGGCCTGTCGTTTTCCTTCCTTGAACTGTCTTTTATTCGATTTGGATATTAGTGTGATGTTGGCTTCATAGAATGTATTTGGGAGAGTCCCATTTTTTTCTATTTCATGAAATAGTTTGAGGAGTATTGGGATTAGCTCTTCTATATAGGTTTGGTAGAATTCACTTGGGAAACCAACTGGTCCTGGGCTTTTCTTTGATGGTAAGCTCTTTATTGCTGTTTCAATCTCTTTGATTGTTATTGGTTGGTTTAAGCATTCTATATATTCTTGACTCAGTTTAGGAAGGTTATATTCATCTAGGAAGTTGTTCAGATTTTCCATTTTGTTGGAGTATAGTTTTTCAAAGTAGTTTCTGATAATCCTCTGGATTTCAACGCTGTCAGTAGTAATGTCTCCTTTTTCATCTCTTATCCTCATAATTAGGGCTGACTCTCTTTTTTTTAGTTAGGTTGGCTAGTGGTTTATCTATCTTGTTAATTTTTTCAAGAAACCAGCTTTTGGTTTTGTTGATTTTCTGTATTGTTTTATTCTCTATTTCATTAATTTCTGCTCTAATTTTAATAATTTCCTATCTTCTACTGGCTTTGAGGTTCAATTGTTCCTGCTTTTCAAAGGCTTTGAGGTGTGTTGTTAGGTTATTTATTTGAAGATCTTCTGTTTTTCTTATGTGAGCACTCAGTGCTATAAATTTTCCTCTTAATACTGCCTTCAGAGTGTCCCAGAGGTTTTGATATGTTGTATCTTTATTTTCATTTGTTTCTAGAAATTTCTTGATTTCACCTCTTAAATCTTCTATGACCCATTCTTCATTCAGAAAAGTGGTGTTCAGTCTCCACATGTTTATGTTGTTTCTCTGGGTCTTCTTATAGTTGATTTCTAGTTTCATTCCATTATGGTCTGAAATGACACAGGGAAGTATGTAACATTTTTTTAATTTGGTAGTGCTTATTTTGTGTCGCAGGATGTGATCTATTTTGGAGAAGGTTCCGTGAGCAGCTGAGAAAAGTGTAAACTCCGCTGTAGTTGGGTGAAATATTCTATATGTGTCCAACAGTTCCATTTGATTAATGGTGATGGAGGACATGGACCAAACCTGAGGAATGAAAGGTTCTGAAAGAGTTAAGGCAGTTTAGCGAAAGGCCAAGCTTCCCAAGACTCTGGGTGACTCCTGGTCTTTCCGGAATTTCATGCCCCCGGACCACTAGTGAGAGCCGGAACTGGCCGCAATCATGCCCTTAATAATCTTTCACCGGGCCTCTTTGTTTCTTCTTGGGGTTTTTGTGTGTATGTGTGGTACTGGGGTTCCTGGAAACCCTTCTACCTCCAGGCTACACTCCCAGACCTATTTTCATACTTTTTACATTTGGAAACAGGGTCTCTTAAGCCAGCGCGGCTGGCTTCGAACCTGCACGATCTTCCTGTCTCCACCTCCCAAGCGCGGGGATTACTAGTATGCACCACCACGCCCGGCTGTTTCTTCTTGTTTATTTTTTCCCCTCGATGACTGTGCTCTGCAAGCATATGACGTATGTTCTACAACAATCATTCTGTATTGTGTTTAAAATTGTACTTTGATGTTTTTCTTTCTTTTTGAAGTTATGGTTTTGGTGTTGCTGAAAAAAAGTAGAAAAACTTAGTCCTAGTGAATAAAGTTGTCAGTTGTCCAAGAGACAATTGTCTGTGCCTTCATTTTAGGTCTCTCCCTCCCAAGTCCCAGAGAGGAATCTCCACAAATGGTGTCTTTAGATCTGAGGCATCTTTACTGACCTTTTGTCTGGAAGATTGGTCTAGTGTTGTGAGAGGAGTGTTGAAGTCTCCCAGTATTATTGTATTGGGATTTATGTGTGACTTCATGTCACAAAGAGTTTGATTTATGAAAGTAGCTGCACCTATGTTCGTGGCATAGATATTGATTATTGTTATTTCCTCTTGCTGGATTATTCCTTTTACCAGTAAAATATGACCTTCTTTGTCTTTTCTAATAAGTTTGAGTTTGATGTCTAACTTGTCTAATATCATAGTTGCTACTCCTGCTTGCCTTTGAGTTCTGTTAGCATGGATTACCTTACTCTAGCCCTTTACCTTGAGTTTGTTCCTATCTTTACTTGTAAGATGTGTTTCTTTTAAGCAGCAGATGAATGGATTCTGGTTTTTAATCCATTTTGCCACTTTATGTCTTTTTAATGGGGAGTTGAGGCCATTTACATTCAGTGTGATTATTGAGAGATAATTTTTAATTCCTAACATGTTAAGATTTTATTTCTATTTTAGATACTGTTTATTCTTCTTTGTTTAGTTGTCTGCTGAATGAAAAATCTTGTTTCTTTGGTTCTGTCGTGTATTACCTATTTCTTCTTTGTAGTTAATCTCTTTGAGTATTTTCTCTAGTGCTGGTTTTGAAGACATAAATTCCTTCAGTTTCTGTTTGTCATGGAAGCTTCTTATTTCTCCATCTAATTTGATAGAAAGTTTTGCTGGGTAGGAAATTTTTGGCTGGAAGTTGTTTTCTTTCAGAGTTTGGAATATGTTACTCCAAGCCCTTCTGGCTCTCATGACTTGGTTTGGGAAGTCTGGAGTGATTCTAATTGGTTTGCCTCTGAATGTCACTTGGCCTTTTGTTTTTGTTGCCTTTAAGATTCTCTGCTTGGCTTCCGCATTGGTCATTTTGACAATTATGTGGTGTGGGGATCCTCTTCTCTGATCCTGTCTAAAGGGAGTTCTATAAGTTTCCTGGACCTGTGTATCGACCTCTTGCTCTATGTTTGGAAAATTTTCTGCTATTACTTCCTTGAAGAGATTGTTGATCCCTTTGGTTTCACCTTCTTATCTCTCCTCTATTCCAATTATTCTTAGATTAGCTCTCTTAAAATGGGCCCATATTTCTTCAATGTCTTTCAATTTCCAATTTCTTCAGATTCCTGCTGTCAGATTTTTTTCTGTAAATTATAAACTATACATTCATTTTTGGAGTGATCATCTTCTAGGAGCAAGATTCTATTCTCCATGTGTCTAATCGATTGTTTATACTTTGAATTGAGGCCTTTACTTCAATGATTGCATCTGTTATTTCTTTTAGACTCTCTCTGAATTCTTTTCAAAGTTCCTGTATTATTTCTACAGTTATTTTCCTAATTTGATCTTCTACAGATCTCTGAATTTCTGTGTTATCTGGTTCTGATGTTTTGGGTTGTGGGCATTCATTGATCCATTGTTATCCCTCTTTCCCATGATTTTAGAAGTCTGTGCCTTCTCTGGGTTCTTCCCTGGGTCACTATGACTTCACTTAGGGTGCTCTGGATCTGGAGTCTGTGGTATCTCTTTTACCACTACTCCTTTACTGGGTTGTATTGCAAAGTCTCAGACCCAGGGAGTTAATTGAGGCTGCGTGAAACCATGGGGTGCCAGGCTAGGTGTTTTCCCACAGGGAGCTGTGACTAGGATGTGGTATCTCTGCCACTGCTACTCCTTCACTGGGTTGGACTGCAAAATCTCAGACCCAGGGAGATTATCAAAGCTGCACAAGTCCCTGGGGTGCAGTACTGGGATTTCTCCTTTAGGGGCCGCCATTTCACTCACGGTTGTTGAGTGCGTTGATCTGTAGCTGTCTTAGACTCCGTGAACTCGCCGCCCGCCGCTGCTGGCAATATGGCACTGTTGCCATGCCCTCGCTGTCAGGCTGGCATATTTCTTTTTTGGTTTTGAGCTCCATTCTGAGTCCCTGAAGGGTGTGCTGAGCTTGGCCACTGGGAGTTTTAGACGTTCTTTGCGCTTAAAAAACTGCTGAATTACACCTGGATGTTCTGTAGCTGCTCACTTCAGCTCTTTGTTTATCTTTCCTCTCTGGAGCCTGGTGGTTTGTTGAGTGCACTGATCTGGAGCTGTCGTGGACGCAGTGAACTTGCTGCCACTGCTGGCAATATGGCGTTGCTGCCGCACCCTCAGCTGTGAAGCTGGCATATTTCTTTTCTGATTTTGAACTCCGTTCTGAGTCCCTTTCTTCTCTGTAGCCTGGTGCTGCGAGGAAAGATGGTGCTGGCGCAGCTGGGCCGCCGGAATGTGGGCTGGTTTCTTTTCGGGTGTCTGGTTGTTCTTCTAGCCTTCTTTTTCTCTGTCCCTTGTATTTACAGTTCTTATTTCTCTGTTGATGTTGTTTTCTGGCACTGATTTTGTGGCAATAGAGATTGTTAGTGGGACTCATAAACGCCGCTTTTCTCGGTCGCCATCTTCCTGGAAGTCTAACGAGAGAATATATTTCTAAGAAGCTCAAGAGACAGATTTTTAGAGCTAAGAAGATACAAGATAAAAATATGTAAATATAAAAATATGATATAAAGCATTTTAAAAATAAAACAGACAATTATAAAAATCAAAAATCATTCCAGGCCTCTTAGTGCCACATTGTGAAATAAAAAATAATTTAATGCCATTTGTGGTAGCACACTCATAATCACAGTACTTGGGAGGATGAGACAGGAGGATCACAGGTTGGCGGCCTGCCTCAGCTACTTAGTGAGGCTCTCTGCAACTTAGACCCTGTTTCAAAATAAAAAATAAAATAGGGCTGGTTCTGTAGCTCAGAAGTTGAATGCCCCTGGGTTCAATCCCCAGAACAATAATAATAAATGTAATAATAATATAATATAGATTATGACATATCTCTATGTACCTATTAACAACCTAAAATCCAAAAAATGGTCAGTATCAAGTGCTGACAAGCATGTAGAGCAATGGGAATTTTCATTTGTGGTTGGTGAAAAGCAAAGACGCACAGCCCTGCAGCAGAGTTTTACAGAGTCTCACAGACAGCTGGCGGGGCCATGAGCCCCTTACTTCAGCGCCGGGTCCAGGGAGGGACCTGGATGGAGCTTCAGCGCTTCCCATGGGCCCCGCCTGGGAAACAAGCGCTCCCTTCCTCCCTCCCAGGTGCCTCGCGGAAAACAGCTTGGAGCCCCCACCCACAGGAGGTGGCATTAGCGGTGGACACCCAAAGCCCTGCTGGAGTGGACATTAGCCATGAACAACTGACACCTGCTGGAGTGGACATTAGCCATGGACACCCAACACCTACTGGAGCAGACATTAGCCATGGACACCTGTAGCCCGCTGGAGTGGACATTAGTCATGGATACCTGGCACCAGCTAGAGTGGACATTAGCAGTGAAAACCCAGAGCCTGCTGGAGTGGACGTTAGCCATGGACACCTGACACCTGCTAGAGTGGACATTAGCCCAAAGCCTGCTGGAGTGGACATTAGCCATGAACAACTGATACCTACTGGAGTGGACATTAGCCATGGACACCTGACGCCTGCTGGAGTGGACATTAGTCACAGACACCTGATGCCTGCTGGAGTGGACATTAGCCGTGGACACCCAGAGCCCTGTGGAGTGGACATTAGTCATGGATACCCAGAGCCCTGCTAGTCTAAGACCCCTGGACCATAAGTAAACTAATAAAGCCAAGATTTCCTTTTAGTTCTAACACCGTCCTCGATCCCATACCCTGACACAAATCACTTCACTGTTCCTGACTTATGTTTTCATTCTCTGTGGTACATCCCTCCACCCTGACTTCCAACCCCAGTTGCTTCACCTGGGGAAATCTGTAGTACATTCTTCATAAGTGTAAGCCCTATGTTTCCCAGACATTCAATGCCATGGTTTTTATCTATTATGTCTTTTTTCCTTTCTCCCTTCCTTTCTTTCTTTACTTATTTATTTATTGATTGAAACAGGATCTTGCCAGGTTGCTGAGAGTCTCACTAAGTAGCTGAGGCTGGTCTTGAACCTGGAATCCTCCTGTCTCTGCCTCCCAAGTCCTGGGATTACAGGTGTGTGCTACAGTGCCCAGCTCTAAATGTTAGTGTAAAGGACTTGGGTTTTTTTATTAATTTATTTTTTAAATTGGTGCATTGTAGTCATATATCAATCACATTGGAGTACAAGTCTTGAGAGGATATACAAGACACATCATCCAATTAGCCCTCCTCCAGCCCCCATCCCATTCCCTCCCCCTCCCTCCATCCCATGCTTGTTTGGTGATTAACTTTGATACATTTGTTGATGTACCTCCTGCGTTTTAAAGAGGCTCCATCCTCCAGTATTACATACCCTCTGATTGGTCACATTAGTTGCTTCACTATAGGGCCCTTTCTATAGCTCAACCTCTTCCTGTTGCCCTTTTCCTCCTAGTTATTGCTGATTAAGAGAAGCGTCTGATTTATATTTTCTGCGATATTTCTCTGTGCATGCTGTGTTGCAAGTACTGATCCCACTCTTGAAGGCCCCAGTAGTGGCCTGGCTGCTCAGTGGACTGATCCAGACCTCACTGGCTCAAGCAGCGGCCTTGCCTCATGGGAGGCCCCGGTTCTGGTCTCACTGGCCCCTACACCCGCCTAACCCCTCAGCTGGCTTCGGTCCCGGCCTTGAAGGCCGCAGGAGTGGCCTTGCCTCACGGCGGGCTCTGATGCTGGCCATTGGCCCCTGCACCGGCCTAACCTCTTGGCAGGATTCCAATCCCAGCCTCGGAGGCCCCAGCACCGGCCTAGCCTCACGGCAGGCTCCAATGCCAGCCTCTTTGGCCCCAGCACCAGTCTAACCCCTCGGCAGGTTCTGCTCCCAGCCTAGGAGGCCCCAGCACTGGCCATGCCTCACGGCAGGCTCCGATGCTGGCCTCGCCTCATGGCAGGCTCCGATGCTGGCCTCACTGTCCCCAGCACCGGTCTAACCCTTCGGCAGGCTGTTATCCTGGCCTCGGAGACCCCTGTACCGGCCTTGCCTCACGGCAGTCTCTGATGCTGACCTCACTGGCCCCAGCACCGGCCTAACCCCTCAGCATGCTCTTATCCTGGCCTCGGAGGCCCCAGTACTGGCCTTGCCTCAAGGTAGGCTCTGATCCCAGCCTCGGAAGCCTCAGCACCGGCCTTGCCTCACAGCAGGCTCTGATGCCAGCCTCACTGGCCCCAGCTCCGGCCTAACCCCTCGGCAGGCTCCAATCCTGGCCTCGGAAGCCCCAGTACCGGCCTTGCCTCATGGCAGGCTCCGATGCCAGCCTTGCTGGCCCCAGCACCGGCCTAACCCCTCGGCAGGCTCCGATCCCGGCCTTGGAGGCCCCAGCACTGGCCATGCCTAATGGCAGGCTCCGATGCCGGCCTTCCTGGCCCCAGTACCGGCCTAACCCCTTGGGAGGCTCTTATCCTGGCTTCGGAGGCCCCAGCACCGGCCTTGCCTCACAGCAGGCTCCTATGCCAGCCTCACTGGCCCCAGCTCCAGTCTAACCCCTCGGCAGGCTCCAATCCCAGCCTCGGAGGCCCCAGTACCAGCCTTGCCTCATGGCAGGCTCCGGTGCCGGCCTCGCTGGCCCCAGCACCAGCCGAACCCCTCAGCAGGCTCTTATCCTGGCCTCGGAGGCCCCAGAACCGGCCTTGCCTCACGGCAGGCTCCGATGCCGGCCTCGCTGGCCCCGGCATCGGCCTAACCCCTCGGCAGGCTCTGATCCCAGCCTTGGAGGCCCCAGAACCGGCCTTGCCTCACGGCAGGCTCCGATGCCGGCCTCGCTGGCCCGAGCACCAGCCTAACCCCTCAGCAGGCTCCGGTCCCGTCCTCGGAGGCCCAAGCACCGGCCTTGCCTCACGGCAGGCTCCTATGCCAGCCTCACTGGCCCCAGCTCCAGTCTAACCCCTCGGCAGGCTCCAATCCCAGCCTCGGAGGCCCCAGTACCAGCCTTGCCTCATGGCAGGCTCCGATGCCGGCCTCGCTGGCCCCAGCACCAGCCGAACCCCTCAGCAGGCTCTTATCCTGGCCTCGGAGGCCCCAGTACCGGCCTTGCCTCATGGCAGGCTCCGATGCCGGCCTCGCTGGCCCCAGCACCAGCCTAACCCCTCAGCAGGCTCCGGTCCCGTCCTCGGAGGCCCCAGTACCGGCCTTGCCTCACGGCAGGCTCCGATGCCGGCCTCGCTGGCCCCAGCACCAGCCTAACCCCTCAGCAGGTTTGGATCACTGTCTCTGTGGTTATTATTTCAAAGGTTCCAGGTGTAATGTATCAGATGTCTGCCTCCCCTGAGTATTGGCCACTGCCATTGCCACTGCCTCCACCATTTCAAATCCTTCCCAGACTCTTTATCCACTCTGAATGTTGTCCAGTGTTCCTAAGCATGCGTGATGGTAGCTTTCGACATTTGGTGTAATTTCTCTAAAAAAATAAGGTTGGTAGGATCCGGTTTCTGCTTCTCCTGAATACAAGTCTCCACCACCATTGCGGAGACCTCTTTCAACACCACCTTTCTCCTTGGTCTCCGCTAAACTCTCTCCTTACGGTGATGTCCGAGATTCTTAACAATATAGAGAAATAGCAGTCCTCCTTCATGGGGAATTTTTCCATAAGTTCCAGTGCATTTAGATAAGTTTTGTCTGCATCTCCAGTGTCCTGGCATCCATAACGGCTTTCTGACCTCCTCTCCGATATTTTTCTTTTTCTTTTTCTGTTCTTTTTTTTTTTTTAATAAGAGAAGACAGTATATGTGGTTTGAGGAGGTAGTGGGATCAGGCACTCACTCAGTAGCACTGTAACCCAGTCGGTTTCCCTATGGGTCCAGAGTGATCTGCACTACTCTGCCTGGGGCCCAGGGTCCCGCAACCCGGGCCCTGACTGGCGTGCTCCGCACAACCCCTGCCCAGAACCCAGGGTACTGAGCCCGGTTTCTCCAGGGTGATAAGTTGGGTCCTGCACTCATGTGACTTTGTGTCACATGACCTCTGCAGGGCAAGGGAGGGGCTGAAACCCCCGCGAGAATTGGGCATTCCCGCGAGTAAACCCTCATCTCGCGAGATGCATACCTTGAAAAGGAGAGCCCGCGTCCTCAAGCTTCGGACAGGCGCGCGGGCCCCATGGTGCCTCGCCCTGATCCCCGGGAGAGCCGTGCCATTAAAACTTTACATGCCATGTGTACCGGACCTCTCTCGTGTTTTTCACACTCCGCCATACGCACATTATTTTTATTTTACTCGCATTAATTTTTTATTTTACTTATCATTTGGTGCCAAACCGGGAGAACTCTTGGGTCCCTCCCCATTTTTTTCCTTTTTTTTTTTCTGTTTTCTCTTTTTATTTTTACTCTCTTTTTGAGCCCCGGACTCTCTGACCCGCCAGCAGCTCGACTGTGAGGTCCCACACCAGTGCTCCGCTTGCAGGCGTTGCTCCCACCACTGCCGCCGCTGCCGCCCCGTGCCTGCCCGGACCGTAAGCCTTCTTCCCCAGCCCCGTGCTCTCCGGGAGAGCCAGCGGCCTTCTTCCCACCCCGGGCTCTGCTGAGAGTCCGCAGCCATCTTTCCGGCCCTGAGCTCTGCTGAGAGCCGGTGGCCATCTTTTCGGCCCCACGCTCTGCTGAGAGCTCGCGGCCATCTTTTCGGCCCACGCTCTGCTGAGAGCCGGTGGCCATCTTTCTGATCTCGCACTCTGCTGAGAGTCTGCGGCCATCATTCCAGCCCTGCGCTCTGCTGAGAGCCAGTGGCCATCTTTTCCTGCCCACGTGCTCTCTTCTGGAGCGCCGATGGCAATCTTCCACTGCCACTGCGGCCGCAGCCACCACTGCCGGGGCGTGCAGGCTCCGCCGGCCGCCAGGCTGCCAGTTCCACCCGCCCAGAGCCAGGCTCCTTGGGTGATGCTGGCACCTGCTCTGCTCCTGCCTGCCGCTTGGACCTCCTAAAACTGCCATTCCAGCCTGCCCACGCTGCCCGCCGCTGGAATGGGACCGCGCCGCCCGCGGACTGCGCCACACCGCGCGCCTATGTCTTCTCCGCGCCTGGCGTTGCTTAGACCCGCCTGCAGGGGCCTCCTGCCTCCTCCATCTAGGTGGCCGCCACTCTGCTAAACAGCCCCCAGCCCGCCAAGTCCAGCCCGCGCTCCAGCTGGTTCCTCCACTCGGACTCACACCCTGGCGCCCTTCACCCTGTGCCTGCCCACCCCTGCTGCCTGGGCCTGGCCATTCCGGTAAGCAGCCACATGGAATTACTGGGGGGGGGGGGTCGCCAGCTTTGGCCCGCCATCTTGGACACGTGGAATCACTGGGGGGCCGCCATCTTGGCCCCACCATCTTTAACCCCTCCCACCTCATGGCCTCACTGGCGGCCTCGCCATCCTTAACCCCTCCCACCTCATGGCCTCACTGGAGGCCTCGCCATCCTTAACCCCTCCCACCTCATGGCCTCACTGGAGGCCTCGCCATCCTTAACCCCTCCCACCTCATGGCCTCACTGGAGGCCTCGCCATCTTTAACCCCTCCCACCTCATGGCCTCACTGGAGGCCTCGCCATCCTTAACCCCTCCCACCTCATGGCCTCACTGGAGGCCTCGCCATCTTTAACCCCTCCCACCTCATGGCCTCACTGGAGGCCTCACCATCCTTAACCCCTCCCACCTCATGGCCTCACTGGAGGCCTCACCATCTTTAACTCCTCCCACCTCATGGCCTCACTGGAGGCCTCGCCATCCTTAACCCCTCCCACCTCATGGCCTCACTGGAGGCCTCGCCATCTTTAACCCCTCCCACCTCATAGCCTCACTGGAGGCCTCACAATCTTTAATCCCTCCCACTTTCCACTCCTAACCAATCCTAGGAGTCGGCGGCCATCTTTCCGGCCCGAGCCAGGCAGCTTGGCACTTGCTCTGCCTGCCAACCGCCTGCGCGGGCCAGGACCTCTGCCTGCCGCTTGGACCTCCTAAAGCACCGTTCCAGCTTGGTTCTCCGGTCACCGCCGGGACCTCTGGCCGGTTTGCCCCACCCGCCCCGAGCCAGGCTCACTGGCGGTGCTCCTCGGGGCCCAGCCTCAGCGTCTGGCGCGTGCCTGGAAGCCATTTTGTCTCCACGCCGCGGGCCCGGCAAGCCACGCCGCCTGCGCGCCCCCACTGATCCCGCCAGCCGCCAGTGCCGTCCACACCAGCCACCGGCATCCGCGCGCCCTGGCTCCACTGCGCCCCCAGCAGCTTCTCAGCGCTTCTGTCACAGCCAGCGCTGGCCGACAACACTATACTCCGGTAAACTGCCTCCTTCCCTTGGTTAGCGGGTTCCGGACTTGGGTCTTCCGGTCCACTGGGACCCCAAAATCCAAGCGCTTGGTGACCCATTGTCCCATGGTCCACTGGGACCACGCTGCGGATGACCAGGTCATCCTCCGGTTTTGAGAAGGAATGAAGACATTCTTCCCTATCTCTTAACCTCCGTTTCCGAACGATTGAGCAGGGAAATCAGGGACGCCCATTTCCTGTTCTTCGTTTCCACCCGCGAACCAATTATGGGGAGTCGAACCTTTATACTAGCAGATGCCCTGAGAGCCTGTCTGCCTTGATACGAGTTGGGAAATAGGTTGCGGTGGCCCAGGAACAGTTAGGAACTTTTCTAAGTGGTCTGGTATCCCTCCAAATGCTCTCCCCCATCAGCTTCCATTTATTTTCCCGCGAGCTGCCATTTTGTGATGGCGCATAGTCGCTGCCTGGTGATGTCACAGTCGCCATCTTGGCCCGCGCCAGACTGCAATTTTGCTGGGCGGCCCGCGTGGGCGCGCCCTAGGTGCTGTGGGAAACGCCGGGGCTGGGGTGACACCCTCTGCCCGTGGGGAGTCTGCGTTGCCATTCTTGCCGGACACCAGCCCCGGGACGCGCTCTTTGTGAGTATAGGTCCATCACAGCTGACAGAACCTTAACATAGCATCTAAGTTTTAATTCCAGAGAGAAACAGGCGGAAATGGAGCGTACACTCCGACTTTGCCAAAAAGCAGATCCCTGGTAGCTGCCCTTCAGCTGGCGGTGGCGGCTCAGCCCTCTGGAGCGCCACCTAGGTGTGGAGGACTGCAACAACAACTACCTCCAGGAGCCTGCCTGAAGTAGGGCGAAGCCACACCCACCAATCAGACTGTGCCCGGCGTGTGGCCAGGAGGGCCACTGGAACAGTGCCCTTGGAAAAGGGTGAGCCCCAGGTGCCTCAACACAGGGGGAGCACCTTTCCAGACCAGGCCCTGCCACTGGCTCTACTCAGCCTGGCTGAAGACTGACGGCTCCTGGATCCCTCAACCTCCATCCTCTTTGCCAGCTCAGGCCCTTGCCTGTTCAAGCCTCCTCAAGCGCACATCACTAAGCTGTCCAGGGTAACCTCCAATTCGCACTGCAGCTATGCACCCACCTGCACTCCCTTCTGGGGGACTGGACTCCCGACTCCTCCCGGCCTGGGGCCCCTGACGACGCCCCTTGACAGCAGGAAGAAGCTAGAGGGTCCAACGTCATCCATTATCCCTACCATCAAAAGGCCGGGATGATAAGTTGGGTCCTGCACTCATGTGACTTTGTGTCACATGACCTCTGCAGGGCAAGGGAGGGGCTGAAACCCCCGCGAGAATTGGGCGTTCCCGCAAGTAAACCCTCATCTCGCGAGATGCATACCTTGAAAAGGAGAGCCCGCATCCTCAAGCTTCGGACAGGCGCGTGGGCCCCATGGTGCCTTGCCCTGATCCCCGGGAGAGCCGTGCCATTAAAACTTTACATGCCATGTGTACCGGACCTCTCTCGTGTTTTTCACACTCCGCCGTACGCACATTATTTTTATTTTACTCGCATTAATTTTTTATTTTACTTATCACAGGGGTCTGGCGTGCTACGCGCAGTTCGGCCCGGGGCCCAGAGTCCCGCAACTTGGGCCCCGGCTGGCGTGCCCTGCGCGCGACCCCCGCCCGTAAAGGACTTGTTTTTATCTTGAAATGAACCCTCAATGAACCCTCATTTGGCACGTAGATGACCTCATTCTTAGCTCTAAGACATTTGGTAATTCATTGACACATGCCCAACACTTAGAACATTTGACTCAAAATGACCTAAGTTTCAAGAGAAAAATATAATGTTGCCCTCGGTAGTGGGGACATCCCCCCTGACAGAAAAACCTTGTGCACAGATATGTCATTATCATCCTCAGCTGTCATTTATCTAAAAGAGACAACTCCTGCACTTGATGACTGGTTGGCTTCTGTAGGATGTAGATTTCTAATGTCTCGGCTATCACATTCCTTTCTGTAGACTATGACTAAAGAAAGTGTCTGGAGCTGTTGGGATATGTCTTCTGTAAGAAGTTGAGTTTACTCACTAAGGTAATGTAGCTCCCATCTAGAACAAGGTGCCTGCCTTCATGTGTTAGAAAACAGGAAGGTCATGTGTGTTGGTTTTCTCCCTGCAAAACTTCTTGTAATGAACCCGAAGCTTAGCCAGTCATGGTGGCGCATGCTTGGGAGGCTGAGACAGGAGGGCCTCAGGTTGAGGCTGCAGGCTTCTCTCCTCGCCCAGCTGTGAAGAGCCATTAAGGTCTTCCCCTTATCTTTACTAAAAGTATACTTCTGACTGTCCTTCCGCCCAGAGTCAACAAGATTTGGGGTCATGGAGGTTTCAAAGTAATTAAGACTCTCTCAGAACTAATGATGCTATTGTTCTGTCTGAGTTAAGATTAGGTTTGTGTTGTTTGTGTTGCCCCAGGGTATTGTTTGACCTGCCCGTGTTATATGTACTTTGGACTTGTCTTTCTTGTATTCTGGGGTAACCTGAAGCTAGGAACTGTACAAATAACCACAGGAGAATAAACTTGGGGTCGGCCCAATAGAGATTGGAGACCCTCCCATGCTTGAATTGAATTCTTTCATCCTCACTCCTCTCTTCAGAACCCGTACTTTTGCCGGCTGGCTCCAGAAGGTGGTGGCCTGTATGGGGAAATTCTGAAACTGAGGATCCAGTGAAGGACACTGCCGAATAGAAAAAGAGCACGCCCAAAGACTCCTGGTGGCGGTGAGTAACGTGGGAGTTGTAATATACAATAGGTCAAAAAATTAGTCTTTTGCTTTTTGTACATATATTAAAAGATATCCTTGGTGTTAGGGAAACTAAGACAAAACATGAAGGCGCTTTGCTTTCACTTCCTAAGGAAGATGAGGATACTTTAGATACTGAAGAAGAGGAGCAGCTTGAGGAAACTGCTGCTCGGTACCATAAAGATGAGTTATTATCTTAATTTTTTTTTCCTGTGGGTCTGGGGATGGAACCCAGGGGCATTTGACCTCCAAGCTACACCCCCTGCCCCATTTTTTATTCTTTATTTTGAAACCGGGTTTCACTGAGTTTCAGAGGGCCTCACTAAGTAGCTGAGGCTGTCCGTGAACCGCGATCCTCTGGTCTCAGCCTCCAGAATGCTGGGATTACAAGTGTGCGCCACCACGCCCAGCTGAGTTATTATCTTTAAAATCACTGCTTCAAGCGGCTATAAATCGGGCTCCAAAAAATGGTGAAAATACTAGAGGATTCAGAGTTTTTCTAGTTACTGAAGACCCTGATGGTCAAGGAGGTGTTATTAGAGGACATAGTCCCTTTCCTTTCAAACAATTAAAAGAATTAAGCCGGGCGTGGTGGCGCACGCTTGTAATCCCCACGCTTGGGAGGCTGAGACAGGAGGATCGCACAGGTTCAAAGCCTGCCTCAGCTACTGAGTGAGGCTCTCAGCAACTTAGTGAGATCCTGTTTCCAAATAAAATATAAAATAGGTCTGGGAGCATAGCCTGGAGGTAGAAAAGCCTCTGGGTTCCACCCCCAATACCACCAAAAAAAAAAAAAAAAGAATTAAAAATGGCTTGTGCTCAGTATGGGCCATTGAATGCTGACAAAACTGGTCGCACAGCAGCAGATAGATATTGGCATCCATTCTCCAAAATCAATTTTGCTCTAGTAAAATGGAAAGATCCTTGCACAGGAATTTGGAAAGATCCCGACCCCGTACTAATATGGGGACGAGGGCACGTTTGTGTTTTCTCACAGGATGAAGATAATGTATGGTGGATACCTGAGCGGCTGGTGCGACATATGGATCAAGCAGAAATGAAAAATTCTCAGATCAATGCTGATGATGCTCCCAGCTCCAATGATGACTGAAACATCCTGGGCTTATGTTCCAGATCCTCCCATACTTCATCCAGCTGTTTGGGAACAACGGGAGATCACTGTCTTCAGTAACAACTCACGATTGCTGGGACTTCCTGCTTTGAATTTTTACACCCATTACAGAAACTTTTAATTATTCTGGGCAAAGAATTGGTACACCCTTATATTTTTCTAAAAATGTTGAAAAGATGGGATACCTGCAGTTGACGTCCATGGTATTGCAGACTAGTACAAAGACTGATAGTAACTGTCTATGAAAGGTGTGGTCTTGTGAGGGGGAAAGAAGATAAAAACGTTAGCCCACCAAAAACTTGTTTACCCTGTTAAACTAATTTAACATGTAGAAATCATAGTGTTAATTGGAGGAAGTGTCTTACTGAAATACCTACTTTATATAATATTGCCAATACCTTGTTTATTAGAGACTCGGGACAAGGGACAAAGTGTGGTCCTCTGACAAAGTGTGAACATTTTTATTCAGCAGAAGTGCACAATCTACGTTTGAAAAGTACCCCTATTTAAGAGGCTGGTATGATGGGTAAGATTTCCTTGGGACAAGGAAACCTAAGACAGGAAATACAGCTTATAGCTCTGTATTATCCAAAGATGGGTAATCCTTGATACCTGAAGGCAACAACCTAAGACAGGCACAGTCTTCTTCGAATATAATAAGAAAGGGAGAACTGTGGGGAGCCATTAAGGTCTTCCCCTTATCTTTACTAAAAGAATACTTCTGACTATCCTTCCGCCCAGAGTCAACAAGGTTTGGGGTCACGGAGGTTTCAAAGTAATTCTCTCAGAACTAATGATGCTATTGTTCTGTCTGAGTTAAGATTAGGTTTGTGTTGTTTGTGTTGCCCCAGGGTATTGTTTGACCTGCCTGTGTTATATGTACTTTGGACTTGTCTTTCTTGTATTCTGGGGTAACCTGAAGCTAGAAACTGTATAAATAACCACAGGAGAATAAACTTGGGGTCAGCCCAATAGAGACTGGCGACCCTCCCATGCTTGAATTGAATTCTTTCATCCTCACTCCTCTCTTTGGAACCGTACTTTTGCCGGCTGGCTCCGGCCCCAGCTGGCATCCCCCATCCACAGGGAGGAATTTCAGCTTAACTTCTGGTGTGAAGCCTACAAGCTCCCCTGTCTTTGTCTAGATTTTCCTAGATTCCAGCATTATACTCTACCCGCCTCTCAACTACATAGTTCCAATTCTTTCTTCAAGAATCAGACCACCCATGTCTTTGGTGGAATTAAATGGGATCAGGGGCAAGAGACAACTTTGTTCATTTATAAAAGAGACCGTTTATATATACTGTTTCTGTTTTTAAATTACCACAGATTATCAGATAAAAAAATAAAATTGTCGTTTGCTTTTCCTAAATTTTATTCAGATACAGAGGTTGGATTTTTATTGAATCCTTGTTTTGCACAAGGATAATCAAGATACATTTGGAAATCTTCAGTTGATTATATTAATTTGGAGCTTTCCACCTGGTGATCTGCAAAGTTACAGATATGGACCCTCTGGCTGAAGCGTGGAGACCAACTATCTGCAGCCAGTGCCATCTTCTTCAACTTGGCCCATTCATTCCCACTTTCTAAGCGAACCCCGACATGAAAACCTTGAGAGTCCAAGCACTTGGAGGCTCTCCCATGGTTGCTTTGGGTGTGTGTAGCTACGGACACAAGTTAAAATCCTATTCTGTTTCAAGGAGAAAAAAATTGTATATTCTTTATTCTTCTGACAATATTTTACTTAAAATCCCTTTGGTCTAAGTTCCTTTCTATCATTAGTGCAGAGAATCTTTTTGTTGTTAAAGTTAATTTAGGTTCAAATTGAAATTTGGGCAAGATAAACAGCCGGGCCAGGGGCACACATCACAGGACTCGGAAGCTGAGCCGAGGATCGCAGGTTCAATGCCAGGCTCGGCAACTTAGTGAGGCTCTCTGAAGCCCTGTTTCCAAACAAAAATTAGAATAGGACTGGGGTAGAGTTCAATCCCCAGCACCACAGTAAAGGAAGGGGGAGGGAATCATAAAAGGTGTGGGGAAGTATGTCCCCCGCCCTACTGTGTACTTGAAGTGGTTTTTACAGATGTGGCTATTGTGTGCACTGGGGGAGACCTGAGCAGTGAGGGAGGAGGAGAGCGAGGAGGGAGGAGGGACAGAGGCCCAGGCGGTGCATCTAGAATAAATGTGTTCACTATGGGAAAGAGACTCTTTGGAGTGGGACCTGGGGGAGGGAGGCCTTGGGTGGCACAGGGCGTGGGTGACTTGGGGACACTCATATGGCCACACTGTTTTCCACCAGGCTGGGCCGCAGGTACTCGTAGGGTATGTCCAGGCTTTCGTTTCGCATCTCGATTTCCCTATCCAGGACGGCCAGCTCCTCCCTGAACTTCTTCAGCACAGCCTTGGGCTCAGAGCCTGAAAAGTACTCCTCCTCATGCTGGCCCAGAGGCACCTAAGATGGACGGGAGAAGAGCTGCACCCTACGGTGCCAGTTTGGGGCTGCACGTCCCCCTCTTCTCGGGACCCTGGGCACCTGGCTCTCACCATAACAGGCTGGCGTCTGCCCAGCTGCCAAGTGATGGCCATCTGGAGAGTGGACTGACTGATGTCGGGCAGCGAGTCCACCACCGTCTTCACTGTTGCATCCTTGGTGGTGGGCGGGGGCAGCCTCATGGTGCAGGGCGCATTGGGGATCCAAGAGTACCAGTCCAGCTGTGGAGGGGCAGGGAAAGGGGTCAAGGCCGGCCGCGCATGAAAGCCCCTTGGCCACCTGCACGCGGCGCCTCCCGTGCAGGCCACACGCTCCCAGCCACCTCCCCCTGGCAGGTACCTGGCCCAGGTGGATGGAGGAGTGCTGGCCGGTGCAGGTGAAGATGCACACGGTGACAAAGTGACAAGCCTGGGCCAGAGACTGCAGAGAGGAGGGAAACCCTAGGAGAGTGGGGAGTTAGAGCCGTGAGGCCAGGCACAGGAGCTGAGCTGAGACACCCAGAGAGAACGAGGGCGGAGCAGATGCCAGATCCCGGTGTGGTGGTGCACGCCAGTGAGCCCAGTACTCGAGAGGCTGAGGACCGCAGGTTCAAGGCCAGTCGTGCACCTTGGAGAGACGCTTAGCAACTCAGCAAGGCCTTGTTTCAAAATAAAAGGGCTGGGGCCTTTGGGTTCCATCCCCAATACAGAAACTACCAAAAAAGGGGAGGGAATAAGAAGAGGTGCCAGGGTTGTGTGTGGTGATGCACACCCGCTCCTGTGATCCAAGTACCTGGGAGGCTAGAAAAGGAGGATTATGAATTCAAGGCCATCCTCAGCAACCTAATGACATCCTCAGAAGTTGGGGTTTTTTTTTTCCCCTTTTGTAGTTCTGGAGATGGAACCCAGGGGCATTCTACCCCCCAAGCAACACCCCTAATCCTATTTTTTTTTTTATTCTTTATGTTGAAACAGGGTCTCACTGAGCTGCAAAGGGCCTAAGTAGCTGAGGCTGTCCACAACTGCGATCCTCCTGTCTCAGGCCCCCAAATGCTGGGATTACAAGCGTGCACCACCATGCCAGGCTTTATTCTTTATTTTGAAACAGGGTCTCACTGAGTTGCAAAAGGCTGGTCGGCAATTCCAGATCCTTGTGTCTCAGCCTACCAAATGCTGAGACTCCAAGCCTGTGCCACCACCCCCAGCTGATTCTCAGCAATTTAACGGGGCCCTGTTTCACAATGATGGATAAGAAGGGCTGTGGGTGTTGCTTGAATGTATGACACCCCTGGGTTCAATCCCAGTACCACAAAAAGAAAGAAAAGCGGGGTGCCAGAAACTCTCAGCAACTTGTGGAAACCCACAGCTGAGCATCCCAAGCTTTTGGCTGGGGTTGGGGTGGGAAAGGAGGAGCGCCCCGGGAGAGCCCCAACCAGTGGGGCTAGAGCTGGCTCTCAAGAGACAGGGTGTCGTCTCCCCCAGGTGTTCAGCTGTCTGGGCTGCGTCACATCGGCGGCCAAAGTGGGGAGATTTACACCACGGGAATGGGCAGAGGCCACGAGTCGGGCTCTTGTTCTGGAGAGCCACATGGTACGCACAAGCCCTGTTCCCACTGCTCTTGGGAGTTTTTAGGGGGTTGGAGGTGCTTTCGGAAGATTCTATCAAAGCAGAAGGCATCCTGAGGAGAGCTCTAGAGCCTGTGTCTTAGTTCTCAGAGACCCCTGTTACCTCGATCCTGGGCCCCCAGCAGCCCAACCTCGGTGATCTCCCGACACCAGCTCTGCAGCTCGTGGTCCTCCCTCACAGCCGCGTCCGTCTGGTAGTAGAGGTTCACCATTCCTTCCACGTACCTGTGGGCAGGAGTGAGCGCGGAGAGCTGAAGCCTGTGTGCCTGGTTCACGTGGCCAGGCCGGGGCATCAGCCCAGCCAAAGTCCTCCTCCTCTTCCTCCTCCTTTCTCTCTCTCCTTTTTGGTACTGGGAATTAAATCCAGGGGTATTCTATCTCCAAGCTATACCCCCAGCCCTTTTTATTTATTGTGAAACAGATTCTCACTAAGTTGCTGAAGGTCCCACTTAGTGATCCTCCTGCCTCAGTCTCCCAAGTACTGGGATTACAGGTGTGTGCCACCGCACCCCTCATCTCCTTGCCTTCTTCTCCACCTTACCTCAAGGGCCCCGTCTTCCCACTGGCCTTACCGATAGAGGATTTCCCAGAGCCGCAGGGCATCTTGGGCATAGAAGCAAGACTTGATGCCCAGGAGCCCCCGCTCAGCCAGGTCGTCAGGTGGACAGAGTGAGCTGTAGGTCAGAAGGGCCCCTGCTCGCTTGAGCAGCTCCAGGTGGCCGCCCCCACCTGAGCTCACCACCTGAGGAGCGAGGACCAAGGGCGTCAGCCACAGGCACAGAGAGCGGCCCAGATCACAGAGCTGGAGGGAGAGCCAACCGAGATCGCCCCTCCCTTCCCGGTACCTGGTCGAAAATTCCAGAGTCAGAGACCAGCCCATTCCTGGCCCGGAGGTTAATTTCCATGGTGTATCTCAGGTGAGGAATTATAAGCTGGGGGAGAGAAGCAAGGAAAGTAAGACTGGGGCGGTGGCAGGTGCCTGCAGGACACAGGCTGGGAAGAGGCAGGCGGGTCTGCAGGGACAGCGCAGCACTGCCTGATCCCTACCTCACACCCTGACTTAGCGCTTCATCACAGCTCAAGGAAATCATTCTCTTTCCCTTTCACATTCTCTTCATGAGTCCAGACCAATGTTCTCCAACCATTTTTCTTTCATGAACAATCCCTAAGGATCCTTGGGACTTTCTTTTTCCTAATCCACCCTATGGAATTTTTTTTGGGGGGAGGAGGATTTAGGATGTTTTGTTTTTTGTTGTTGCTGTTGCTGTTGTTTGGTGCTGGGGATTGAACCTAGGGGATTTTTACCTCTGAGATACACCCACAACCATCTTTATTTTGAAACAGGATCTCACTAAGTTGCTGAGACTGGCCTCAACCCTGCAGTCCTCCTGCAGTCCCCCAGTGGTGTTTCACTCTCCCCTGGGAAGACACAACTGCACCCCTGAGAGGGTGCGGTCTGAGCTGGCTGCCCCAGGACCTCATCTGCTCCCTCTCTCCATCTCTCACCTTTCTGTTCTTCAAAGGGCCATGCTCAGGGGCGCATCTCAGGACCTTTGCCCGGGCTGTTGCGTGAGCCCTGAACGCTGGCCCGGCCCCTCACTGGCTGCCTCCCTCCTCTCAGCCTCCACGTCAGCTCTTCAAGGCACCATTCCTGACCTCCTGCTCTACACACGCCAGCCCCCCACGGCTTGCGCTCCCTGCGCCATAGGTGTCACAGCCCAAATGCTCCATACACCTTCACTGTCTGCCCCCTGGCTGGACATGAAACTCCCAGCAGCCAGAGTGGTTCTGGCCCCGGAGGAAACACCAGTCAACATCTTAATGGTGAACATTTTGCTCTCATTGTAATAAGGGAGGCCACGGTTGACCTGAGCCCCTCTAACGGGCCAATGTTACCTTTTTATTTATCTATTTATTTTGTGGTATTGGGATTGAGCCCAGGGGCATTTTTACCTTCAGGCTACACCCCAGTCCTTTTAACTTGCTGAGGCTGTCCTAGAACCTGTGATCCTCCTGTCTCATCCTTCCAAGTACTAGAATTACAGGCGTGCATCATAATGCCCGACCGGGCCTGTGTTACTATTTTTGAACCCTTCAGTGACTAGATAGAAAGATTTCTCAGCCGGGCGTGGTGGCGCACGCTTGTAATCCCCGCGCTTGGGAGGCGGAGACAGGAGGATCGCGCAGTTTCGTAGCCAGCCGCGCTGGCGTAAGAGACCCTGTTTCAAAAATATAAAATAGGTCTGGGAGTGTAGCCCGGAGGTAGAAGGGCTTCCAGGAACCCCAGTACCACCAAAAAAAAAAAAAAAAGGAAAGATTTTTCACATTATTTGTGTGGTTTCCTCAGATTCAATGAAATTTTAGTCATTTGCATGTACTATTTATGTACCATATGAACATCTGTGCTTTATACATGAAAAAGGAATTTTGCACCCCTTTCCCAGGAATCGTTCTCAGTTCCCTGGGAGTCAGAGGTGCTACCACCCACTGAGGAGCCGCCAGGCCACCTGCCCTCCCTCGCTCTCCTGGCCCCTGGGTGCTTCTGCCAGAGGTGGCAGTGTGCGTCAGGGCGGGGAGAGCGGCAGGCCGGGGGAAGGGAAGTGGGTTACCTTGAAGATCGGATGGACAGACGGAAGGCTCCTCATGGTGGCCACTGCAAACACCTCGGCCATCAAGTGTCCCCGCAGAAGATGGGACTGCAGCTCGTGAAGCTGGAAGTCCGAGCTGCGGACCCAGCATTTGGCCAGGAGCCAGGCCATCGGTGGATCCGTGGGCACGAAGAGCGGCGGAGGGGCCGATCCGATCCTCGGCAGCTGGAGCTGGACAAGGGCGAGAGCGGGAAGGGAGGGCTGCGAGGGGCTGGGCCAGGCGTCCTGTGCTGCCCTGGCCCCGCACCTTTAACCTCTCTTCCTCCGCCAAGTTGTTAAAATGTTTACTGGTGCATTGCAATTACACACCGGCGTGAGATTCAAAGGGATGCGGCCACACATGCAGGCAGCCCTTGCTGCGTTTCCTCCACATCCCGCCCCACTCCTTGCTAGAGAGGTTGGTAGTGACGCCTCCATGTAGGGACGTACAATTATTTGAAAGAGTTAGCATGGTGGCGCACACCTATAATTCCAGCATTAGGAGGCGGAGACAGGAGGATCGCAGTTCATGGACAGCCTCAGCTACCTAGTGAGGCCCTCTACAACTTAGTGAGACCCTGTTTCAAAATAAAGAATAAAAAATAGGGCAGGGGGTGTAGCTTGGAGGTCGAATGCCCCTGGGTTCCATCCCCAGACCCGCAAAAAAAAAAAAAAAAAAAAAATATATATATATATATATATATATATATATATATATATATATATATATATCTTTGCTCAGTCTTCTTCTCCCCTCCCCACCTACCTTCCCCATAGGCTGCTCACAGTCTCCCTACATTGCTGAGGCTGGTCGCAAACCCGTGACCCTTCTGTCTCAGCTCCCAGTGCAGGGATTACAGGGGTGTACCACCACACCTCGCCTAACTTTGGTTCTTTTGTTTCTGCTCTGTGGCCTCTTCTGCAGCTCTGTGCCTGGCTCTCCCTTTCCCTGCCCTGGAGCCCCCTGGACCTCCCTCTGCACTCCGTCCATGCCTGTGGCTGCTATGCGCTTGGGGCCCAGAGTGTCAGCGTGAGACTGGAATCCCGACGCTCAGCACCCCCAGGCGGCACCTGCACAGGGCTGCCTGCCAAGGTGCCACGGGTCCTTCACCACAGCCCTCGCCAGCGTCCTCGTTCTCAGCTCAGCCTGGGAGCCTCCCCTGCCACACTCCAGCCCACCGCCCGCGGCCCCTCGAGGAGCCGAAGTCCTCCACCCGCTCACCTGGATGGCCATGGGCAAGAGCTGCCCATCAGGCTGCAGCTTCAGCATGACCAGAGGGGCGGCCAGGTGCTGCTGGCTGCAGCTGATGACGTTGGCCTTGATCCCATCCAGCAGAGAGAAGTCCGCTTCAAACAGGGTGCCGCCCTGGGGGAGAGGCCAGGCTCCCTCAGCGGCTGCTCCTCCCGCCCTGGCTCGCCTGCTCTGCGCAGGCAGTGGGTCACCTGCTCGTTATTTCACAGAATTCTGGGTGGGGGCTGCTGGGGATTGAACCCAAGAACATTCTGCCCTGAACTACACCTCCACCCCACTTTTGAGGGCTCTCTTTCATTTTGGCTTTGTTTTGCTTTGTTGTTGTTGTGTGTTTGTTGTAAGTGTGTGGTACTGGGGACTAAACCCAGGGGCATTCTACCCCAAGCTGCACCCCCAGCCCTATTTTATTTTTATTTTGAAACAGGGTTTTGCTAGGTTGTTAGTAGTCTCACTACTTGCTGGGGTTGTCCTCGAACCTGGGATCCTCCTGTCTCAGATTCCCAGATACTGGGATTACAAGCGTGTGCCACCACACCTGGCTGGTTTGGTTTTTGGGGATTGAACCCAGGGGGATTCTATCTCCAACCTATATACCCAGCTCTCTATTTTATTGGGTTATTTTCTTTGTAGGTTTGGGGATGGAACCCAGGGGCATTCAACCTCCGAGCTACACCCTCTGCCCTATTTTTTATTCTTTATTTTGAAACAGGGTCTCACTAAGTTGCAGAAGTCCTCATTAAGTAGCTGAGGCTGTCCGCGAACCTCAATCCTCTGGTCTCAGCCTCCCAAATGCTGGGATTACAAGTGTGTGCCACCATGTCCAGCTTATTGTTTATTTTTAAACAGGGTATTGCTAAGTTGCTGAGACTGGCCTCTAACCTGAATCTTCCTGTCTCAGCCTCCCCAGTACTGGGATTACAAATGTGTCATCATGCCCCATTTTTCATATAATTATTATACATTTTATTTGCATTAATCCAAGTTTTACAAAGGTAGAAATAGATGATCAGAGACAATGGGTATCTTGTCTGAAATCACACAGTTTATACAGAGACAGGATTCAAATCCCAATCTGTTTCCATATACCATGAATTTTCTCTACCAATTGTCCCATGTTGAGTCTTGAATAACCACCACATTCTTCCAACCCTGATTTTCTTTTCTGTCTTTATTGTCATTTCTTTTGGGGGGGGGGGGTAGTAGAAGTTAAACCTAGAGGCATTCTACCTCTGAGCTACACCCCTAGCCCCTTTTTTTTAAAAACAGAGTCTTAATAAGTTGCTGGGCCTGTCTTCGAACCTCTGATCCCCCTGTCTGAGCCTCCCAAGTACTAGAATGACAGGTGTGTGCACCACCATGTCTGGCTTTGGCCCCGATTTTCTTACTCTGCATCCTCCCTGACTCCTTAGCACCAAGGCCCAGCCACGTTTCTTTACTTTGACTCTGTCTCTATGAAGTGTCCCACCTTTACACCCTCACAAGATGCTATTCTCACGTGGAGAGGAAGCCTGGACCAGTCCTTGATCAACATCGCTCAGGATTTCTCTGTAGGATTCCTTCTAGCCAACCACAGTGAGCCGGCCCACAGTGGACCTTACAGCAGTGTCGCCCATGCTAACACCACAGCCTATCCAGGCTCTGACGTCCATACCTGCAGCTCCTCCTCCAGCCGGGCCTGCAGTTCCTCCATCCCTGGAGGGAAAACGAGGCGGGCAGGAAGGCAGATGGAGCGCCTCAGCAGCATGGGGTTGGCGCCATTGAGAAACTGGTACCCAAAGAAGGCATCCTCCTTCCAGGACCGCTGTACTCTCTCTGGGGATGGCAGATGCTCAAGGTGTGTGATCTGAGCTCCTGGTCCTTCCAACCCCTCCAAACTGTCCCTGCTTCATCCCAGCCCGGTAACCCAGGCCTCTGGCTTCTCAACCCTGTTTCTTCCTATTTCCCCCTGGGTGGGGTCGAGGGAAAGGGTCCTGGGAGGAGTGCCAGGGTAGAGAGACTGACCAGCCAGCTTGCCGTAGCCACACCACACAAGCCGGTTAAAATCCTCCAGGTCATCCCAGTTGGTCAACAAATTCACAGATCTTTTGATAGCGAGGTCTGTCAGCCTTAGGGGAAGAGGGGCACCGTTATTCTTAAAGTGGAATGTCACTGGGAGGGGTCCAGCCCATTGACCTGCACTAGACCAGCACACCCCGGCTCTCACCCCACGGCCAGCGAGGCTTCAAAATCGATTTTCTTGTTCTCCAGAAACCGCTCATCTGCGGGGAGGTCAGATAAACTGGCCCCAGCCACATTCAGGATCAGGCCAGCCTTCCAGTTGCCCCACCTGTGAGGGAGAGATGGAATCAGGCGGGTGCTCCCAGGGCCAGCAGCTCCCTGAGGAGGGGCGGGGCTCACCGGTACAGCTTCCTTCTCTCCTCCAACTCCTCTTCCCTGTGTTTCCTGAACAGGCCTTGAGTGTCTCCAACCATCGTGCAGCCTGGAAGTGCGGGAGGGGCGCGTGTGGATCTGCTGAGGGCTCGCCCTGTCCCTGCCAGGCAGCCCTCGCGGTGGCTCTGGGGGCTGGCCTCTCCCCCAGTCCATGCCCTCCCTGAGCTCTATCTGGCACCAGCGCCATTTTTTTTTTTTTTTTTTTTTTTTTTTGGTGGTACTGGGATTCTTGGAAGTCCTTCTACCTCCGGGCTACACTCCCAGACCTATTTTATATTTTTGAAACAGGGTCTCTTACGCCAGCGCGGCTGGCTTCGAACCTGCGTGATCCTCCTGTCTCCGCCTCCCAAGCGCGGGGATTACAAGCGTGCGCCACCACGCCCGGCTCACCAGCGCCATTTTTTATTTTCCTTGTACCAGGGACATTTCAGCTAAACCCCCAGACCTTTTTGTTTTTTCTTTTGAAACTGGTCTCACTAGGTTGCTGAGGCTGGCATTGAAATACAATCCTCCTATCTCAGCCTCCCAAGCACTAGGATTACAGGTGTACACCACTAACTTTGGTTTGGGTTGTACATTTTTTATTCATTCATTCATTCATTCATTCATTCATTCCATCACTCACTGTTACTGGAGATAGAACTCAGGAGCATTCTACCTCTAGGCTACACCCCAGCCCTATTTTTTATTCAGAAACAACATCTAAGTTGCTGAGGGTATTGTTACATTGCTGAGGCTGACCTCTAACCTGCAATCCTCAGGTCTCTGACTCCCTAATGCTGGGATTACAAGTGTGGGCCACCACGCCGCCCAGCTAACCCTTGGGTGTGAGGACTCCCAAGAGCCCCGCCCGCGGGTCCCAGCCCACACCCGCCGCCCTGCCTCTGCCCGCTCCTGGACTCACCTGTGCCCTCGGGGATGCTCAGGACAGCGTGGCCCTGCACCCAGCGGTAACAGGGGAACCTGTACTCGGCCCCTCCATCCCCCGGGCCCTGCACAGAGATCCAGTTGCAGAACCAGGCGTCGTCCTGCAGGAGGTGCCATTTGCGCAGCTTCACAAACAGCAGCGACCCGAGGTACTCGGCCACGTCCACGTGGAATTCCTGCTCCTGGGGGACCACGGAGGCTCAGCATCAGAGGGGCGGTGGGGGGGTGGGGCGCTCGGGCCGGGCCCCGCTTCCCGTGCCCCACGCCCTATTGCAGGGTCTAGGAGACAGGGCTCTAGGGCTGCAGCACAGCCAGGTTCTGGGTGGTTGGGCGCCTCAGCCTAGAGGGAGCTCAGGGAAAGAGGGCGGTGCTCGCCTCCCTCCAGCGCCCCCTCCCTGCAGTCTCGGGGGCAGCAGGAGCTGTGGGCTCTGCAACCGGCCCGGTGCCCTCTGCAGCCAAGGAGAGTGGAAGGCTCTGCCCACCCAGAGCTGGGAGGAGCGGAGCTCCAGGCAGAGGCCCAGGAGCAGAGGGGAAGGGAGCGCGGCCAGGAGCCCAGAGTGCCTGGGGTGGGAGGCGGTGGGCCTGCAGCTTACGCCAGGGCTTTGGATTTGGTCCTGAAAGCAGGCGGAAGACATGCAAAGGTTTTAAGGCTAGTGATGTCCCATGGATGGAGAAGTGCTCTGGCTTCTGAAGGTGCAGAGCAGAGGCCTGGAGGGTTAAGTTGGACCGAGCAGGGGACTTGGGTGGCAGGGGTTGGAGGACTTCAGGTCCCTGGCAGAGCTGCGCAGGGGATGGGAAGGGGCGCTCGCTCAACGGAGGCAGAGACAGAGGAGGCACAAGATGCCTGGGAGAGGAGAGGCTGGGAGGGGACACGGGGCCTTCTGCATGCTCCTTTGCAGTGTCTGCTGCGGGGCACAGCTGGATATGGGGTCTGGAGGAAACCTGGACGGGCGATGTAAATTTGGGGCCAGTGGAAGAAAAAGTAACAGGACCAGGTAAAACACCAGGTAGACAGAGTATTGAGAAGATGACTAGCTCAGACGGTCCTATGTCCTCCCCTGGTTCCACCTCACCCCAGGGGATAAGGCCCCCCAAATCAGAGATCCAGCAACTGTGGACAAGATTGGAAACAGCAGCTCTTATTTTCAGTGATGCTGGGATTGAACCCAGGGGCATTCTCCCTCCAAGTTACATATTCTGGGATAGTGAGCCTGTCTCAAAATAAAAATTAAATCAGTCTGGGGCTTATGGGGAGTGGCTTAGAGGTAAAATTCTCCTGGTTTCAATCCCAATATCAAAACAACAAAAAAACAGAGCCGCTCTGGTGACCTCCAGGCTTGGTGAGATCTGCGGGCTGAGGGAGTGCAGGAGTATTCCCTCGATTGCCAGGAGGCCAGGCGGCAGGACAGCCACCCAGTGCTCTCTGAGGTCTGGGAGGATTTGCAGGGCGGGCTGGGGAGCATCGCCTCCGGGGTGTGTGATGGTTGATGGTGTGGGTCTGGGGTGCAGCACCCCAGCCCACTAGGTGAAGCTCACCTGGTCCCTGCAGGGCCTGAGCAGCGCCCCGAGCGCCGCCTCCCCGTGCTCACCGACCAACCACAGCTGCACCTGGTTCTTGGAGCCCGCGAAGATGGAGGCCCCGGTGGACACGCGGATGCGGTAGACACCCATCTTGCCCAAAGAAGTCGTGCGTCTTGTGAGAGGCAGAGGGTTGACGCGCTACATAAAGGAGCTGGAGACCCCGCCCTCTCCAAGTCCCTCTTGGGGTCGGGTGTAGGTGGCCTGTCCTTTGTCAACACCTCCTGGTGGTGCCAAAGGCCCTGCTACAGCAGCCCCAAACTGGGCCCCAATCCAGAAAGGCAGGGCCCTGCCTGGCGGGGGGCCAGGGAGAAAGCCGTTAACTTGGTGGGAGGAGGACAGAGGGGGGAAGCAGAGGAGGATTGGAGTAGAAAATATGCAAGAAGGACTCAACACCGGGCCCAGCAAAAGATGTGCAGGGCGTGGTGGCCGCACTAATATCAGGACTTTGGGAGGCTGAGACTGCAGGACAGGAGGATCGCAAGTTCACAGCCAGCCTCAGCTAGTTAGTGAGGTCCTCCTCAACTTAGTGAGACCTGTTTCAAAATAAAGAATTAAAACTAGGGCTGGAGGTATAGCCCTGAAGTAGAATGCCCCTGGGTTCAATGTGAAGTACCACAAAAATAAAACAAAAAGAAATAAACAAAAAAATAGGCGCCGGGCGTGGTGGCGCACGCTTGTAATCCCCGCGCTTGGGAGGCAGAAACAGGAGGATCGCGCAGGTTCGAAGCCAGCTGCGCACGCTGGCTTAGGAGAAAATTAAAATGTAAAAATAGGTCTGGGAGTGTAGCTCGGAGGTAGAAGGGCTTCCAGAAACCCCAGTACCACCAAAAAAAAAAAAAAAAAATAGGGCTGGGAGCTGGGCGTGGTGGCGCACACTTGTACTCCCTGCGCTTAGAACGCTGAGACAGGAGGATCACACAGGTTCAAAGCCAGCCTCAGCTACTTAGTGAGACCCTGTTTCCAAATAAAGTAGAAAATAGGTCTGGGAGTATACCCTGGAGGTAGAAAGCCCCTGGGTTCCACCCCCAGTACCACCAAAATATAAAATAAAATAGGGCTGGGCTGTAGCTCAGCTCAGAGGAGAATGCCTCTGGGTACAATCACCAGTAACACACACACACACACACACACACACACACACACACAAATCCTATGAGTGAGGGAAGCATGCCCCAGAGGGCAAACCTGTGATGAGGGGAGCAAGCCTGAGTGGCTAGGAAGGACCCCATTACCTGAACACACACACAACACAAGTTACTTCACCCATACCAAAGGAAATGCTGGAGTGTATAGGAGAAAGCAAAGTGGGTGAGGACCCACAGTCTTCTCCAGCATTTGAAGAAGGTACAGTTGAGCTGCAGAATTATTTCAGCCAGCTTTGCACTCTCTGCCTTCCCTGTGTCAGCCTTTGGGCTCAGTCCTTTTGAGCTTAAAGCCTCTGCCTCACCAGGCATGGTGGAGTACACCTGTAACCCCAGTCCTTGGGAGGCTGAGACAGAAGGATCACAAGTTCCAGGCCAACTTCAGCAACTTAGCAAAAAAGAAGACATCCCCCAAAAGACTGCAGTGAGCTGGAAACGCTCTCAAAAGCACCCTCCACTTTCAGGAATGCCCCCAAACAAGAAGCATGCAGAGTCTCTCCATGGGCTTGTCATTTTGTGTCAGGTGCAGGACCTGCCACAAAACAGGCGTTCTGGACATATAAATCTGAATTCATTAAGAAATGCGCCTTTAAGCTGGGTGTGGTGATTCTATAACTTAGTGAGACCCTGTTTCAAAATAACTTAGAGGAGCCGGGCGTGATGGCGCATACTTGTAATCCCCGCACGTGGGAGGCTGAGACAGGAGGATCGTGCAGGTTCGAAGCCAGCCTCAACTGGCTTAAGAGACCCTGTTTCCAAATAAAATATAAAGCAGGTCTGGGAGTGTAGCCCAGAGGTAGAAGGCCCCTAGTTTCCATCCCCAGTACCACCAACATAATAATAATAATAACTTAGAGGAACTGGGCATGGTGGCATATGTTTGTAATCCCAGCATTTGGGAGGCTGAGACAGGAGGATCGCAGATTCACGGATAGCCTCGGCTACTTAGGCCCTTTGCAACTCAGTGAGACCCTGTTTCAAAATAAAGAATAAAAAGTAGGGCTAGGGGTGTCGCTTGGAGGTAGAATGCCCCTGGTTTAACCCCTAGTACTGCACACACACACACACACACACACACACACACACACACCTTTTATTAAACAGCTGAGCGCAGGTGTCTCCTGATGGATTCCCTTCTCTAGGAGAGCCTGGGAAGCTGGACAGACTGGTCTGTCCTCTCAGGAGAAAAGGAGAAGATAGCTTCTCCTGTCTGCTCAGGTGAGAGTCTAGCAATACACCTGAAGCCCAGCATATGATGCCTCCATCAGGCATGAAGTTCAGCCTTGGCAGACCTGCACATGTGTGCGCACAAGTGCATACACACACACACACACACACACACACACACACACACACACACACACGGTTTTTTTTTTTTTTTTTTTTTTTTTTTTTTTTTTTTTTATGTTCCACGTAAAAATAAAAATTTTTTTTTAATTTTATTTTATTGGTGCACTGTATTCATACATCATAGTGGGATACAAACTTTTGTAGACATACATGCACACATCGCCCAGTCAGCCCCCACCCGATCCCCACCCCATTCTCTCCCCATCCCTCCCTCCCATGCTTGGCTTAGTGGTTGACATCTAGTATTATAGCAATTTATCCAAAATTAAAAATGATAATCTCACATAACAGTTTCATTTGTCTGATACCAAGCTTTTGATGACTTAAAGATAACATTTCAATATTTCTTTTTGCTTTCTTTCTTACCAGAGAATATTTTTTTCTTTTTTTTTTTAGGTGAAACTATCATATATTTATTTTTCAGAAAAAAATCTATCCTGATATGGAATATGGACTCTAGATACCCAAAACAATCTCGAAGCAAAAACAAAGCTAGAAGATGTATATTTTCTGATTTCAAACCATATAAAGCTACAATAATTGAAACAGTGTAGTACTGTTCTAAAGGCAGATATATAGACCATTGGAGTTAAATACAAGCCTAGAGCTAACTTCTTCCCTATATTGTCAAGTTATTTTTGACAAGGTTTCCACGAAGATTTGGTGGTGGAAATAATAATCATTTAACTAAATATTGTTGAAAAATAATAATTACATGGAAAAGAATAAAATTGGACCCTTACCTAATCCCACATACAAGTATTAACTCAAACTAGATAAAAGACCTAAATATAAATCTTAAGACTATAAACTTTTAGGAGAAAATCTGGGTCATAAAACCTCACAACATTGAAATTGGCAGTGATTTCTTGGATATGATTTCAATGGCACAGGCAACAGAAGAATATACAAACTCCCTAAAAAATAAAAGAAAATATTGTATATCCAAAGACAATGTAAACAGAGTTAAAAGTTACTAATAGAATTGGATAAAATATTTCCAAATGCTATATCTGAAGGTATATTAATATTCCAACTAGAAATCCTAAAAATTAACAACAATAAAGGCAAACAATACAATTTAGAGATAGGTAAAAGACTAACATAAATAATGAATCTCCACAGATAACCAATCTTAGTTGTCTGTTGGATGGAAACTCTTGTTTCTCTGGTTCTGGTGAGTGTTACCTATTTCTTCTTTGTAGTTAATCTCTTTGAGTATTTTCTCCAGCGCTGGTTTTGAAGACATAAATTCCTTCAGTTTCTGTTTGTCATGGAAGCTTCTTATTTCTCCATCTAATTTGATAGAAAGTTTTGCTGGGTAGGAAATTTTTGGCTGGAAGTTGTTTTCTTTCAGAGTTTGGAATATGTTACTCCAAGCCCTTCTGGCTCTCATGACTTGGTTTGGGAAGTCTGGAGTGATTCTAATTGGTTTGCCTCTGAATGTCACCCCTTTGTTTTTGTTGCCTTTAAGATTCTCTGCTTGGCTTCCACATTGGTCATTTTGACAATTATGTGGCGTGGGGATCCTCTTCTCGGATCCTGTCTAAAGGGAGTTCTATAAGTTTCCTGGATCTGTGTATCAACCTCTTGCTCTATATTTGGAAAATTTTCTGCTATTACTTCCTTGAAGAGATTGTTGATCCCTTTGGTATCACTTTCTTTTCCCTCCTCTATTCCAATTATTCTTAGGTTAGCTCTCTTAAGATGGGCCCATATTTCTTCAATGTCAGATTCCTGCTGTTGGATATCTTTTTCTAGATTAGAAACTATGCATTCATTTTTGGATTGCTCATCTTCTAAGAGCGAGATTCTGTTCTCCATGTGGTCTAATCGGTTGTTTGTGCTTTGAATTGAGGCCTTTACTTCATTAATTGCATCCTTTATCTCCTTTTGGCTCTCTCTGAGTTCTTTTCGAAGCACCTCTATTATTTCTACAGTTATTTTCCTGATTTGATCTTCTAGAAATCTCTGATTTTCTGTTTTATCAGGTTCTGATGTTGTGGGGTTGTGCACATTCATTACTTCAGTGTTATTCCTCTTTCCCATGATTTCGGAGGTTTGTGCCTTCTCTGGGTTCTTCCCTTGGGTCACTATGGCTTCACTTAAGGTGCTCTGGATCTTGAGTCTGTATTATCTCAGACCCTACTACTCCTTTACTGGGTTGTATCACAGAGTCTCCGACCCAGGGAGTCGATAGAGGCTGCTTTAAACTATGGGGGGGTGCCAGGTTGCACACTCTCCTATGGTGTGATATCTCTGCCACCACCACTCCCTCACTGGGTCAAGTCCCAGGAGGCACAATACTGGGATTTCTCCTCTGTGGCCCACAATTTGACTCACTGTTCTTGAGTACGTAGATGTAGCTGTACTGGACTCGGTGAATTCACTGCTGCTGCCGCCGCCGGTGGCAATATGGCGCCTCTGCCACGCCCTCGGCCATGAGGCTGGCGTATTTTTTCTTCTCTGGTTTTGATTTCCACTCTGAATCCCTGCAGCGTGTGCTGAGCTCAGCCACTGGGAGCTTTAAATGCTGTCTGCGCTGAAAGATCCCGCCTGGCTGTTCCGCATCGGCTCACCTCGGCTTGCTGTAGCCGTCCGCTGAGTTCGCCGCTGCCGCCGGCAGTATGGCGCTGCTGCCGCGTCCTCGGGCGCGTGTGTCTCCTCTGTGGCCCTGAGCTCTGTTCTCAGTCCGCTTTCTCTCTGGAGCCTGGTGGTTTTTTTGTTTTTCTGGTGATGGTGTTTTCTGGCTATGAAAGGCGCTCTTTTTGTGGTAATGGAGATTGGTTGTTAGCGGGACTCTTAAGCCCCGCTTTTCTCGGTCGCCATCTTCCCGGAAGAATAAATCAAAAAATCACACACACGGTTTTTAAAGGGTTGGGATAGCTATGTGTGGTGGCACACATCTGTAATCCCAGTACTTGGGAGGCTGAGACAGGAAGATCATAGATTCAAAGCCAGAGTAGACACTAAAAGTGAGGCTTTCCACAACTTAGTGAGACTTAGTAAAACTAAAACTAAAAAGGGCTGGGGGTATAGCCCGGAGGTAGAAAGCCCCTGGCTTCCACCCCCAGTACCACCAAAAAAAAAAAAAAAATAGGGCTGGGAGTGTAGCTCAGAGGTAGAAGTCCCCTGGGTTCAATTCTCAGTACCACAAAAAATAAAAACAATAAAAATAAAGGTTTGGGGTTAAAGCTGGACGTGGTGGTATGCATTTATAATCCTAGTATGTAGGAGGCTGAGACAGGAAAATCGCAGGCTTGAGCTTCAGTAAGTAGTGAGACTCCCATCAACCTAGCAAGACCCTGTTTCCAAATAAGAAATAAAATCAGTCTAGGAGTGTAGCTCAGAGGTAGAATGCCTCTGGATTCAATTTTCAGTACCACACACACAGAAAGTTTTGGGGGTGAAGCTTGAAGGTAGAATGTCCCTAGGTTTTATCCCTGGTGCCTCAAAAAATGAAATTCAGAAAAATCAATATATTATAAAGTTGTCATCCTTAGCTATGACACAAACCCTATAATTTTCCTACAGATAAAAAGTGTGATTGACGAGTTGGGAAGATATGGAGCAACCACTCTGTATGGCTGTGGGTGACCCCAGTGAGGTGAGGTAGAGAGGTGAAACCCTCCTCCCTTTCCGAGTAGGAATGTCTACCTCTGTCCTGTGTCCACCCCTCCTTTGTATGTTGGAGGGAGGGAGCCGACTTCCCCTTGAGTTTATCAGTCTTCAGGAGGAAGGACTTGTACTTGTGGCCTGTACTTAATGAAACACACGTGAGGAAATCTCATCTGCACATGAAACAGACTTGAATGGTGAAATGCTGGGCTTCAAGCTGATTTTATAATCATATTAAACTTTGGGGGGTCTTGAGAATTGAGTATATTTTGCACATGAGATAAATATAAATCATTGAGAATGAGAGGGCATTCTGGTGGTAAGCAGTCTTCAAAATAGCACCCAGAGATGCCTACCTTATAATGTACATAGCATTATGACAGTCTTATAGACTTTTGTGGGGGGGTACTGGGTTACTGGGGTTGAATCCAGAGACCCCAGTTATTTTTTATTTTATTTCCAAGAGACCCCACAGCCTGATTTTATATCTTATTTGAAAACACGGTCTACTAGGTTGCTGAGAGCCTTGCTAAATTGCCGAGGCTGGCTTTGAACCTGCAATCTTCCTATCTCAGCTTCACAAGTACTTGGATTATAAGCCTGTGCCACCACACCCAGCATTATTAGTACAGATATATATATGTACATATATTTACATATATATTAGTGTATGCATATATACATAACATTTATATACATATACATATGTATGCATATATATATATTTTTTAAGTGGTATTGGGGATTGTACCCGGGGGCATTTTACCTCTGAGCTACACTCCCAGCCCTATTTTTTATTCTTTATTTTGAAACAGGTTCTCACTAAGTTGCAGAGGGCCTCACTAAGTAGCTGAGGCTGGCCACAAACCTGTGATTATCCTGTCTTAGCCTCTCAAATACTGGGATAACAAGCATGCATCACCACACCCTTCTTTTTATAGACATTTCAATAGTCTCCTCCCAAATCGTATGAAGTTGGTCTCAATACAGCAGGAATGATGGGAGTGACTTCCAAAGCTAGTTCTTAAAAAACATTGTGATTCTCTTTCTCTATCTTCATACTCTGGGATAGATGAGCTGCCATTCATGAGGACTCAAGAAACTCTGTGGAAAAGTCTACTGGGCAGAGAATTGAGCCCTCCTGTCATGAACCAGCAAGGGACTGGGGCCTGGAGCCAACAGCTTCTGCAGGCGCCATCTTGGTAGCAGATCCTCCAGCCCTGGTCCAGCCTTCTGATGACGGATGACTGTAGTCCCACCCAGCATCTTGACTGAAACCTAAACTACCTGCAGTGGACCCGAACTACAGCCACTGGACTCTCAAAAGTGTGAGAGGATGTGGTTGTTTTACACCAATGAGTATTTGTTTGTTTGTTGTGGTGATTATATATATATATATATATATATATATATATATATATATATATATATAGTGTGTGTGTGTGTGTGTGTGTGTGTGTGTGTGGTACAGGGGGTGGAACCCAGAGGCTTTCTACCTCCGGGCTATACTCCCAGACCTTTTTTATATTTTATTTGGAAAGAGGGTCTCACTAAGTTGCTGAAAGCCTCACTAAGTAGCTGAGGCTGGCTTCGAACCCGTGTGATCCTCCTGTCTCAGCCTCCCAAGCGCGGGGACTACAAGCGTGCACCACCACCCGGCCTTGTTGTGGTGCTAAAGATTGAACCTAGGGGCATTCTACCTCCAAGCTATACTCCCCAGGCCTATTTATTATTATTATTATTATTATTATTATTATTATTATTATTATTATTTGGCACTGGGGATGGAACCCTAGGGCATTCTACCTCCAAGTTAAACCCCCCAGCCCTATTTTTTACTCTTTATTTTGAAACAGTATTTCACTGATTTGCAAAGGACCTCATTAAGTAGCTGAGAGTGTCCATGAACCGTGATCCTCCTGTCTCAGGCTCCCAAATGCTGGGATTATAAGTGTGCGCGACTTTGCCCAGCATATTTTTTATTATTTATTTTGAAACAGGGTCTCACTAAATTGCAGAGGGCCTCACTAAGTAGCTGAGGTTGGCCGCAAACCTGCGATCCTCCCGTCTCAGCCTCCAAGTAGTAGGATTATAACACCACACCCAGCTCACACACTTATTTTCTGAATCCTCAAACTCATGAGCTTATGTAAAAGCAAAAATGTTCAGGATGTAGCCGGGCGTGGTGGCGCACACTTGTAATCCCAGCGTTCGGGAGGCTGAGACCGGAGGATCACGGTTTGCGGACAGCCTCAGCTACTTAGTGAGGTCCTCCATAACTTAGTGAAACCCTGTTTCAAAATAAAGAATAAAAAGAGAGGGCAGGGGATATAGGTTGAAGGTAGAGTGCCCTGGGATCCATCCCCAGACCCGCAAAAAAAATAAAATAAAATAAAATAAAAATGTTCAGGATGAACTGACCACTTACAAAATTAGTCCTCACTCTGAGATTCCTCCCCAGTTAATAGCAGCTAGATGGCTAAGTGTTTTGAAAAGAGAGAAGACTTCTTAGATCTGGGGATGTGACCCAATGGTAGAGGGCTTGCCTAGGATGTGCACAGCACTGGAGGTTAAAAAAAAAAAAGACTTCAAAGTGTTTATGAAAGTACTGTTAGAAAACTTATCAAACAGCCAGGCAGTTGACAAATAGCATTGATGTTGAAAGACAGACCAACCACACAGGGTAATTCAGGCAGGCCAGGCTGGGTTCCAGAGCAGAGACAGGCAAAGGCGGCACGTCAGCTGCAAAGAGACAGGCTTGGGCAGCCAGCAAAGCTTGTCTCTGCGGGTGAGATCCCCTGGTCACTCCTGTGCTCCTCCTCTGTCTCCTATGGTTCCTGGACACTAACAAGAGATGGGACATGCAAATTCAGTGCAGGGAGAAGCTTCGGTGCCGCCTTTGCTTCTCTGTGGCTTCCAACATTAGTGGTTTTGGAACTCAAAAATCCAAAATTAAGGCACCAGTACAAAAGGACTAGATGAAACCAGAGATGTACTAGAACCACAACAGCACATATTTTTTATTTTTTTTTTATTTTTTATTTTTTTTGCAACGTTGGGGATGGAACCCAGGGGCATTCTACCTCCGAGCTACACCTCTAGCCCTATTTTTTATTCTTTATTTTGAAACAGGGTCTCACTAAGTTTCTGAGAGCCTAAGTATGTCAAGTTGCCTTCGAATCTGTGTGATCTTTCTGTCTCAGCCTCCCAAGTACTGGGATTACAAGCGTTTATCACCATGCCCAGTTTTTTGTTGGTTTGTTTGCGGGTCTGGGGATGGAAACCAGGGGCATTTGACCTCTGAGCTACATCCCTACTCTATTTTTTATTCTTTATTTTGAAACAGGTTCTCACTAAGTTGCAGAGGGCCTCACTAAGTAGCTGAGGCTGTCCGCAAACCATGATCCTCTGGTCTCAGCCTCCCGAATGCTGGGATTACAAGTGTGCGCGGCCATGCCCGGCTACCATGCCTGGTTTTTATTCTTTATTTTGAAACAGTGTCTCACAAGAGAGGAGAGATAAGTTAAAGACAAAATGTTGTGCCCAGCATAGTGACGCACACTTGCAATCCCAGTACTTGGGAGGCTGCTAGGAGGAGGAGGATCACAGGTTCACAGCCAGCCTCAGTTAGTGAGGCCCTCAACTGAATGAGACACTGTTTCATAATAAAGAATAAAAAATAGAGCTGTGATGTAGCTTGGAGGTAGAATGCTAATCCCCAGTATGGCAAAAAAAAAAAAAAAAAAGACAAACTGTTACAAAGAAAGAACCCAGGACTTGGTGATTTCAGAAAGAAAGCTGTTTATCATTCTCAGTAACTTTATTATTTTATTGACTTTTCTTTTTTGGGGTACTAGGGATTGAAGCCAGGGGCATTCTACCTCTGAGCTACACCCAACTCTATTTTATTTTTTTATTTGCAAACAGGGTCTCACTAAGTTGCTGAGAGCCTCACTCAGTAGCTGAGGCTGGCTTCGAACCTGCGCGATCCTCCTGTCTCAGCCTCCCAAGTGCTGGGATTACAAGCGTGCGCCACCACGCCCGCCCCACTCTCAGTCACTTTAGAGGACTAATGATGTCAAAATTAAGAAATGGTTTCTTGAAAGAGATCAAATGGAGGGTGTTTTCAGAAATATAATTTAGCCAGACATGGTGGTGCAAGCCTATAATCCCAGCACTTGGGAGGCTGAGGCAGGAGGATTGAAGGTACGTGGCCAGCCTCAGCTACTTAGTGAGGCCCTTTGCAACTCAGTGAGACCCTGTTTCAAACAAAAATAGACTAAAAAATAGGGCTGGGGGTGTAACTCGGAGGTACAGTGCCCTTTGGTTCCATCCCCAGTACTGCAAAAAAAAGGGGGGGGAAGAAGCAGCGTGGTGGCGCACACTTGTAATCCCTGCGCTTGGGAGGCTGAGACAGGAGGATTGCATGATTTCAAAGTCAGCTTCAGCTACTTAGTTGAGGCTCTCAGCAACTTAGTGAGACCCTGTTTCCAAATAAAATATAAAATAGGTCTGGGAGTATAGCCTGGAGGTAGAAAGCCTCTGGGTTTCATCCCTAGTACCACCAGAATAAAATAAAATAAAATAAAATAAAATAAAATAAAATAAAATAAAATAAAATATGCCTGGGAGTATAGCCTGGAGGTAGAAAAGCCCCTGTACCCCAGTACCACAAAAATAAATTTTAAAAAGGATGACTTAGAAGAGGAAACTAAGATCCTAGAGGTGAAACAGGACCACAGAGAACTCACAGGAAATAGAACAGACCCCTAGTCAAGGGGCTGTGCGTGAGAAACCCCCAGCGTGAGGCCCTGGACTCTGCACAGACCCGTTACTGGAATGACTGGGGAGGGACTGCATGTACTTTGCTGTGGGAGGAATGTGGCTTGTGGTCAGAGGATGGCTTGGCTGACCACATTCCAGACACGACCACATCCCACCTACTACTCCAGAACACCAGCGCTCCTACTACCCCCCCCCTTTTTTTCTATTTTTTTGTGGCAATGGGGATTAGACCCAGGGACATTCTACCTCTGAGCTACACCCCCAGTCATATTTTATTTTCTATTTGGAAACAGGGTCTAAGTTGCAGGGGACCTAATTAAGTGGCCAAGGCTGGCCTTGAACCTGCAATCCTCTGTCTCAGAGGATTGGGATTACAGGCATGCACCACCATGCCTGGCTTATTTTCTTTCTTTGTACTTTGAACCTCCACACGTTTTAATTTTTTATTTTAAAATGGGGTCTCACTAAGTTACTGAGAGCTTCACTACCTTGCCAAGGCTGTCCTTGAACCTGTGATCCTCATCTCTCTCAAGTACTGGAGTACAGACATATACAATGACACCCAGCTCAATGGCCAATGTGTGTGTGTGTGTGTGTGTGTGTGTGTGTGTGTGTGTGTGTGTGTTTTTTCAGTTCTGGAAATGGAACCCAGGGGCATTCAACTTCCAAGCTGATAGGTCAGTTCCCCATCCCCTCCCCCCACGTAACCCCTCAGCGGGGACAGGAGGCAGAACCCTGGAAGCCAGAAGTGTTGATATCATGAGACTCCAGGTGTCACAAGACTCCAAACATGGCAAGACAGACTTCAGAGGTTGCGAGACTACAGATGTCGCAAGAGAATCGGCATGTCTATAAAACATCGATGCATGTGACTCAGCTGGCCAATTGGGACTAAGTGCGACTTTTCAAACACGGGGCTCGTTGGTCCTTTCCCCCACGGCCTGCTGACTCCCCAAGGATGCCGGGTCCGAATAAAGCAGCAGCTTTTGATGACCTGGCTGGTATTTTACCTCCTTCGCAACTCCCTAGCTCCATTTTCAACATTTCACAAGCTACACCCCCTGCCCTATATTTTATTCTTTAATTTGAAACAGGGTCTCACTAAGTTACAGAGGTCCTCACTAAGCAGCTGAGGCTGTCCGCAAACTGTGATCCTCCTGTCTCAGCCTCCCGAATGCTGGAATTACAAGCATGTGCCACCACATCCGGCTCAATGGCCTATATTTTATAACAGAAGACAGTCTATTTTTTTGTTATTGTTATTTGTTTGGTACTAGGAATTGAACCTAGAGGCATTCTGCCTCCAAGCCACACCCCCAACCAGATCTTACTTCTTTATTTGAAAACAGGGTTTCATTAGGTTTCTGAGAGCCTCCCTATAGATGATCAAGGCTGACCTGTGATCATCCTATCTCAGCCTTCCCAAGTACTGGGATTTGAAAGGTGTACCACCATGCCCAGTGACAATCTAGCTTTAAAAATTATTACATGGAGCCTGGCACGGTGGTGCACACCTGTAACCCTAGTACTTGGGAGACTGAGACAAGAGAATCACAGGTTCAAGGATAGCCTCAGCAATTTAGTAAGACCCTGTCTCAAAATAAAAAATAAGAGCCAGGCGTGGTGGCACACGCTTGTAATCCCCGCCCTTGGGAGGCAGAGGCAGGAGGATCACAGGTTCGAAGCCAGCCGTGTGCGCTGGCTTAGGAGACCCTGTTTCCAAATAAAAATGTAAAAATAGGTCTGGGAGTGTAGCCTGGAGGTAGAAGGGCTTCCAGGAACCCCAGTACCACCAAAAAAAAAAAAAAAAACAAAAAAAAAAAAAGCAACAGTGAGAGTTGGGCATAGTGGTTCATGCTGTAATCCCAGCATGTGGGAGGCTGAGACTGGAGGATCGTGGTTAGTGGACAGAACAGCCTCAGCTACTTAGCAAGGCCCTTCACAACTCAGCGAGACCCTCTTTCAAAAATAAAAAGACTAAAAAATCAGCTGGGGGTGTAGCTCAGAAGTACAGTGCCCTTGGGTTCCATCCCTAGTACAAAAAAAAAAAAAAAGCAACAGTGAGCCGGGCATGGTGGCACACGCCTGTTATCTCAGTACTTGGGAGGCTGAGATGGGAAGATCGCAGGTTCAAGGGCAGCCTCAAGTAGCGAGACTCTCATCAACCTAGCAAGACCCTCTTTCAAAATAAAAATAAAATAGGGGTAGGATATAGCTCAGAGGTAAAATGCCTCTGGGTTCAATCCCTGATACCACACACACAAAAATAAAATAATAATAATAATAATAATAATAACAACAACAACAACAACAACAACAATAATAATAATGGCTGGGGATGTAGCTTGGAGGTAGAATGGCCCTGGGTTCAATTCCCAGTATCACACACAAAAGAAAATTCACGTGTGCAGTGTGTATGTGTGTGAGTGTGTGTGTGCTGTTTTAGTTAGGATATAATCTAAGCCATTGGAAACAAGAATTACTGAATTATTAATAATATTAGCTCAAATTGCAGATATGACATGATTGGGATTTGGGGTCATTTGGAAGTGATGATATAAAATTTGGCTACAATATATCAGAAAATAAAATTGCTGAGGGAATTGGATCGGTGACTTAGGAAAAAACAGTCTTTGTTTGGTTTCTGTTTTTGGAAACCTCAGAATCTGAAGCTAGAACAACTGAGAACATTTCCAGTGAAATTCCAAGTAATATGGTGTCATTTGAAAAATACTTAATCATGCAAATGATTTACATGGAATTAGATGTTTTCAGTCCAGTTAGTTTAGACTTAATATAGGGTGTGGATTTAAAAGGAAAAGATGACGTAATAACCGTGGGCAGCCCAAATCCATCCGTAACACCAGGAATGTACCACTATGAGTTTTTGGAAACACCTCGGATTCAATATGAGGTAACATGGCCATAAACGAAGAAGGAAGAGAAGGACGAGGAAGAGGAGGAAGAAAGGAAAGCGAATCACTTGTGAACGTTCTGCCTGAAGACAGGGTGTTAGGAGAAAGGAAGCCGCAGAGCCAGGCGAGCCGGGCTCCACGCGCATCAGGACGCCTGACCATGGCGCCGTCTGAGACGCCTGTGAGGACGGCGGTGGCCGGAGCCGCTGAGACTCTCCCGGAGCCAGAGCAGGGACGGGTTCCCCAGCCTGCCTCAGACACAGAGCACACAACACGCGACACGTAGTCCAGCATCTGCCACTTTTTACCCCAAGATGATACAGCCAATCCACTCCACACTGTCTGAGAAACCTGGCCTTTGTAACCAGGGTGAGGCACTGCCTCTCAGTCCAAGACACTGCAGCTGGGCGTGAAGGCGCACACCTGTAATCCCAGGACTTGGGAGGCTGAGACTGAAGAGTTCGAGATTGCCCACCTCCCCAAATAACGGAGAACACATAAGGGATGTAATTCCAAGCAGGGTTTATTGCTGCAGCATGTTCCTCACCGGCAAGGGGCCTTTCCGGATCGACGGCACTCACCTGTGGAGAGGGGGAGTCAGTCGTGGTCCGGTGGCCCCTAGCCTCTGGTTCCCTCTAACTTTATAGCCGGAGTAGGGGGTGGGCACACACACCAGAGCCCGCCAAGGAGAAGCCCGCAAAAGATACATCCAATCAATTAAACTGGTAAACAGGTACAACCACTGAGTTTAAAGCAATCACACATCCATTTGAATTACAGCAAATGGTTTCACAGAGCTGCCTCCCCACGTCATTGCCCGCCAAGGGTCTCCTTTGTCTTCCCTATGGGGGGATGTGTGCCCGTGCTTCAGGAGCCGCCCCTAGCTGGCAAATGTTTCCCGTCAGATAACTTTTATGGCTTCCAACATTCCTTCCGTATCACCCCTGTCTGAAACAAATGGCTATCTCCTCTGCTTGGACAAACGGCTATCTCACACTTATCTCCGGTACCTCAGCCAGGGTCTTAAGCAGGTTATAACAGAAGAAATAAGTTTGCCCATTTATTCAATTCATTGCTTACACAAACTGTTACCTTCTTATCCTAACCTTATATAATATTCCCTTAACTCTAATATTAGCAAGGGCTTCTTTAACTAAAACCTCAAGCTGGGGTAGACTTTTCTTCCTGCATTCCTACAAGATAAGAGGACTGCAGGTTCGAAGCCAGCCCCAGCAACTTAGCAAGGCTCTCAGCAACTTAGTGAGACTCTATTTCCAGATAAAAAATAAATTTGATCTGGGGCATAGCTCAGAGGTAGAATGTCCCTGGGTTCCATCCCGAGCAACACACATACACACACACACACACACACACACACACACACAAACACATTGCAGACACTTTGTGGTGTGTGTGTGTGTGTGTGTGTGTGTGTGTGTGTGTGTGTCTGTGTTACTGGGGGATGGAACCAAGGAGTATTCTACCCCCAAGCTACAGGCCCAGCCCTATTTTTTTTATTATTCTTTTTTATTTTAAAACAGAGTCTCATTAAGTATCTGAGGCTGGCCAGGAGCCTGTCATTCTCCTCTCTTAACCTCCAAGTACTGGGATTACAAAGCATGCCGCCACCACACCTAGCTAAATTGCAGACACTTCTGGGGGGGAAAAAAAAAAAAAAGAGAGACCCAGGGTAGAAAAGCCTCTGAGTTCCACCCCCAGTACCACACACACAAAAAAAAAGACTGAAGAAGGCTAGCAGGGTGGGACATACAGAGAAATGTGCCAAGTGATGTGTACATGTATGTCTGTACCACCTTTGTGTGTGTGTCTGTGTGTGTGTTTGTGTGTTGTACTGGGGATTGAAGCCAGACGTTCTATCTCTAAGCTACTCAGAGATATTATTTTATAATTTATTTATATTTTGTTTTGAAATAAGGTCTCACCCAAGTTGCTGAGGCTTGCCTTGAATTTATGGTCCTCCTGTCTCAGCCTCCCAAGTAATGGGATTATAGGCATGAGCCACCATACCTGCCTGTAAGGATTTTTTTTTTAAACACATAAACCTACAAGAACAAAGACAGCAGGAGAGATATGATGGGGATGAGAAATTCTTTTCCCTGGAAACAGTCAGGTGTTCACTGTCTTAACTGACTAGAAAAAGATGAAGAGGAGGTTCCTGGAGAGGGGAGATCTGCAGGGAAAACCCCCGTGGTAAGAGCCCCCTGCCCTGAGGCCTAAAAAGGCTCAGAAACTGAACACACCTCGTAGGCCCAAAGACTGGACACTAGGAAATTAGCTGAAAATCCTTAAAGGTAAGTTACATCTCCACATCTCTTTCCCCAGTCTGCCAGCCAACTCGCTCCACCCGACACTGGAGAAAAATTAGGAGTTTTACTTTCTGGGTCCACCAGGCATGGCTGAGAGCCAGGATGCAATTCAATGCTCAAAACAACACACTAGGGCTGGGCTGGGCATGGTGGTGCATGTGGTGGGGGCATGTGACTTGGAGGAAGAATGCCTCTGGGTTCACTCCCTAGTCTCTCACACACACACACACACACACACACACACACACACACACACACTCTGCAAGTACCCTGCCAAAAAGAAGCAAGGAAGAAAGGAGGGAAGGAAGGGAAGGAGGGGTCAAGTAAGAAAGGCCGCCAGCCACACTGATGCACCTAGTAAGGTACACCATTAAATCTGCAAGACAAATACCACCAGGTATTTGAGGAAAGTGTCAATACGGGAACCAAACAGAAAGGGAACTCGAAAAGACAGATAAGAAGGTACAAAATAGGTACAAAAAATGGAGCAAGATGTTATCATTAACATAAAGAGATAAGAAAGGAGGATATTGCAGCCATGAAACAAGAGAGGAACCTGTTTATTATTAAGAGAGGCAGCCAGCCCGGCCGTGGCGGGCACATCCGCAGTCCAGTACTTGGGAGGCTGAGATAGGAGGATCGCAGGTTCATAGACAGCCTCAGCAGCTTTGCAAGACTCTGTCTCAAAAATAAATAAATAAATAAATAAATAAACAAACAAATAAATAAATAAATAAATAAATAAATATAGGGCTGGGGGAGTAGCTTGGAGGTAGAATGCTCTTGGGTTCAATCCTGAGTACTTTGAAGAGAAAGACATGGAGGGAGGAGAGAGAGAGAGAATGTCAGAGATTAAGGAAGAGCCTTGGAAATATAAATTTGGCAGCAGAAACTAAAATTTCAAAAGAAGTCTCACAGGAGAAGTTAATGAAATCTCCCAGAAAAAAAGAAAAGAGAATATCAAGAGAGAAATGGTAAGGAAAAACAGAAAATAAGCCCAACATACCACATCTCGATAATAGGCCTTCCTGACAGAAGGAAAAAAGGTGCAGAAAATATATGAGTAAAATAATTCCTAGAAGTAAGGGAATATTTGTTCCAGATTGATCAACCCACCAAGTGCCAATATCATGGACAAGTCCTAGAACAAGGGGTACCATTATGAATTTTCAGAAAGTTAGGGGCAAAGAAATTGTGTGTGGAACTGAGAATTGAACCCAAGAGCATTCTACCGCTGAGCTATACCCCAACCCTATTTTATTTTATTTATTAATTAATTTACTTTTGCAGTACTAGGGATGGAATCCAGGGCATTCTACCTCCAAGCTACACCCCAGCCCTATTTTTTATTCTTGACTTTGAAACAGTCTCACTGAGTCATGAAGGGCCTCACTACTTAGCTGAGGCTGTTTGCAAACCACGATCCTCTTATCTCAGTCTCCCAAATGCTGGGATTACAAACATGCAGCACCACGCCCAACCCCAATTTTATTTTTTATTTTGAAACAGGGTCTTCCTAACTTTCCTGAGGCTGTTCTGGAACCTCCCTGTCTAAGCCTTTCAAGTAATGAGGTTATAAGCATACCTAGCTTAGGAAAAATAATTTCTGACCTCTGATCCTGAAATTATCAAGCAAATATGAGGATAAAGTTATTTTTCAGAACCACAAGTAAGCCAGACTTAATGGCACAGGTTTATAATCCCAGTATTTGGGAGGATAAGACAGGAGAATCACAGGTTCATGGCCAGCCTCAGCTACTTAGTGAGGCCCTCTGCAACTTGGTGAGACTTGTTTCAAAATTATTTTTTTTTAATTTCTAATCTCAGACAGCCTCAGCTACTGAGACCCTCTGCAACTTAGATTGCTTCAAAATAAAAAACAGAAAATAAAGCCGGGCGTGATGACGAATGCTTCTAATCCCAGTACTTGGGAGGCTGATACAGGAGGGTCGCACAGGTTCGAAGCCAGCTTCAGCTACTTAGTGAGGCTCTCAGCAACTAAATGAGACCCCCATTTCCAAATAAAATATAAAATACATGTGGGAGTGTAGCCCAGAAGTTGAATGCCCCTGGGTTCCAACCCACACAAAAAATAAATAAATAAATAAAAAATGTTAAATTAGGGCTGGGGATATAGTTCAAAGATATAATGCCTCTGGGTTCAATCCCCGGTACCACACGCAGACTCCATAAAAATGTAATTTTTAAAATATTTTTATATTTAATATACAAATCTTTTAAAATATTTCTTCTGTGCTGGGTATGGTGGCATACACCTATAATCCCAGTACTTGGGAGGCTGAGATAGGAGAATCACAGGTTGAAGCCAGTCTCAGCAATTTATCAAGACCCTGCTTAAAAAAAAAAAAAAAAAAAAAAAAAAGGCATGGTGTTACATGCTTGTACAGTACTGAGGAGGCTGAGATAGGAGGAACCCAGGTTCAAAGACAGCCTCAGCAAGTAGTGAGACTCTTATTAACCTAGTGAGACCCTGTTTCAAAATAAAAATATAGGGCTGGGGGTGCGACTTGGGAATGGAATGCCCCTGGGTTCCATCCCCAGTACCAGATGTAAAAATAAAATAGGGCTGTGGGTGTAACTCGAGGTAGAATGCCCTTGGGTTCGATCTCCTGCACCACAAAAATAAAGGTCCCAGCCTTGATGACTATGGGCCCAAATGGGAGGAGATGCTTGGTGTCATCACTGCCACAACCTGGGGCTTCCCTTGGCCTCAAATACGGCACTGTAGGCTGGGCGTGGTGGCGCTTGGGAGGCGGAGACAGGAGGATCGCGCAGGTTCAAAGCCAGCCGCGCTGGCGTAAGAGATCCTGTTTCAAAAAAATATATAAAAAACAGGTCTGGGAGTGTGGCCCGGAGGTAGAAGGGCTTCCAGGAATCCCAATAATAATAATAATAATAATAATAATAATAATAATAATAATAATAATAATAATAATAATAATAATAAATAAAGAATAAAATAGGGGTGGTGTAGCTTGGAGGCAAATACTCCTGGGTCCAATTCCAAGTAACACACACACACACACACACACACACACACACACACACACACAGAGTTAACTAGTATCGTGACTGTGCTAGAGAATTGAGGGGGGGGGTTCTAGGGTTGGAGGGACACAGGGACATTCTACCTCCGAGCCACACCTCGCGCCCAATTTTTATTCTTTATTTGGAAACAGAGTCTCACTGGGTAATGAACTGCGATCCTCCTGTCTCAGCCTCCTAAATGCTGGGATTATAAGTGTATGCCACCACGTGGGGCTAAAGAATGTCTTTAATCTTGGGAAGTACTATATAAAAATTTAGGAGTATAATTTGGGCATAGTCATGAATGCCTGTAGTCCCAGTACTTGGGAGGCTGAGTCAAGAGGATCGATCGCAAGTTCAGGGCCAGCCTCAGCAACTTGGTGAAAATCTGTTTCAAAATTTAAAAAATTAGCCGGGCGTGGTGGCGCACGCTTGTAATCCCCGCGCTTGGGAGGCAGACACAGGAGGATCGCGCAAGTTTGAGCCAGCCGGCCCGCTGGTTTAGGAGACCCTGTTTTCAAAAAATGTAAAAATAGATCTGGGAGTGTAGCCCGGAGGTAGAAGGGCTTCCAGGAACCCCAGTACCACCAAAAAAATAAAAAATAAAAAATTTAAAAAATTAGCCGGGCATGGTGGCGCACTCTTGTAATCCCGCACTTGGGAGGCGGGGACAGGATCGTGCAGGTTCGAAGGAGCTGCGCTGGCGTAAGAGACCCTGTTTCCAAATATGAAAAAGTATAAAATAGGTCTGGGAGTGTAGCCCAGAGGTAGAAGGGCTTCCAGGAACCCCAGTACCACAAAAATAAATAAATAAGTAAGTAAATAAATAAATAAATAAATAAAATTAAAAAGGACTGGGAGTGAGTTCAGAGGTAGAAGGCCTCTGGGTTCGATCCCCAGTACCAAGAAAAAAAAAAAATTGAGAGTACAGACGCACTTAAAGGTAAAGAATAATAATGATGCGACTTACTCTCAAATGATTTAAGGGGAAAATACTGACATAACAAAAAAAGTGCCAGGCGTAGTGGCGCACACTTGTAATCCCCGCGCTTGGGAGGCTGAGACAAGAGGATCACACAGGTTCGAAGGCAGCCTCAGCTACTTAGTGAGACTCTCAACAACTTAGTGAGACCCCGTTTCCAAATAAAATATAAAATAGGTCTGGGAGTATAGCCCGGAGGTGGAAAGCCCCTGGTTCCACCCCTAGTACCACAAAAACAAGTGGCTAAATTAATATTTAATCTAAGTCAAAAGCATATGGGTATCTGAAGCCAGGCGTGGTGGTGCATGCTTGTAATCCCAGCATTTGGGAAGCTGAGACAGGAGGATCCCACTTCATGCACAGCGCCAGTCTCTTAATGAGGCCATCTGCAACTTAGTGAGACACTGTTTCAAAATAAAGAATGAAAAATAGGGCTGGGGTGATGCTCAGAGGTAGAATGCCCCTGGGTTCCATCCCCCGTACTGCAAAAAAGAAAAAAGGTATCTGGGTATCTGTTTTACAATTATTGTTATTCTATTGACTTGAAAATTTTGAGAGAAACGAAGTTTTTTAAATGTGCCTTCCCACGAGTTTCAGACCGAGATGGTGATGGCTTCCACTGGGCCATCCCTAACACAACATATGATGTATAGCCTACAGCACTGTGTGTTATGAAAGGAGTCTAAACAGGAGGCTCACTGGGCAGGCAAGCAGAGGTGAGAGCTCAAGTAGGACAGCTGGAGGCAGGAACCCAGGCTGGCGGGCAGGCTCTATGACAAACTGCCAGTGGAGCAGACTCTAAGTGTCTGAGACTCAAGTGTGGCTTAACCGCTACGCTACCACATGGGGAGCTCAAGAAATACACGTGGTACATTAGAGGGAGCTGTGGTCAGATAGCTGAAGGAATCCAGGTGAAACAATATGTCAGGAATCATTAGACCTGCAGGAGATTAACCAGTCATGGTGGCACAAGTTTGTAACCCCAGTACTTGGGCGGCTGAGACAGGAGGATTGAAGGTTTCATGACAGCCTCAGCAAGTAGTGAGACTCTTATTAACCTAATGAGATCCTGTTTCAAAGTTAAAATTTTTAAAATAGGGCTGGAGAGTTAGCTCAGAGGTTGAAGTTCAATCCCCAGTACCAGAAAGAAAATCAGAGATGAAGTTGTACATTGTAGCCCATGCTTCTAATCATAGCAGTGGGAGGCTGAGACAAAAGGATCACAGGTTTGAGGCCAGCCTCAGCAACTTAGACGGCTTCAAAATAAAAAATAAAAGTCAGGCATGGTGCCACACATTTATAATCCCAGTTTGGAAGGCTGAGACAGGATTGCAGATTCACAGCCAGTCTCAGCTACTTCGTAAGAAGTCATTTCAAAAATAAATAAATGAGCTGGGCGTGGTGGCGCACGCTTGTAATCCCCGCGCTTGGGAGGTGGAGACAGGAGGATTGCGCAGGTTCGAAGCCAGCCGCGCTGGCGTAAGAGACCCTGTTTCCAAGTAAAAAGTATAAAAAATAGGTCTGGGGGTGTAGCCCAGAGGTAGAAGGGTTTCCAGGAACCCCAGTACCACCAGAATGAATGAATGAATGAATAAATAAATAAATAAATAAATAAATAAATAAATGTGTGGTGGCACACTTGCAATCCCAGCACTTGAGAGGCTGAGACATAAGTCATGGTTTGCGGCCAACCTCAGCTACTTAGTGAGGCCCTCCACAACATAGTGAGACCGTTTTAAAATAAAGAATAAAAATAGGGCTGGGGGTTCAATTCCAAGGTAGAATGACCCTGGGTCTTATCCCCAGCACCTGTTTTTTTTTTTTTAATTAAGATAAAGAACTAAAAAAATAGGGGGTGTAGCTTGGAAACAGGATGTCCCTGGGTTCAATCCCCATTACTGCAAAAATGTTAAAAAAAATTAGGCTGGGGGGTGTAGCATAGGGGCTGCCTTGGTCAACATTCTTGCTATGATCCAAACCTGACCACACTTTGGGGGGGGGGGCACGTGCAAAGTGAGACCATATATAATCCTCAGGACCACACCCCTAAAGACCCCTCTTCACAATCCAAGCCCTGCTTCTAATACTGTTCGCCGCCTTGTTCCATAAGGGATAGGGGGACATATTTTATTGGGGGGCCACTGGGGATTGAACTCAGGGGCATTCTACCTCCTACGCCCACCAGCCCTAATTTGTTTTTATTTTGAAACAGGGTCTCATTAGGTTGATAATAGTCTCAGTACTGACAAGACTGTCCTCGAACCTGTGATCCTCCTGTCTTAGCCTCCCAAGTACTGGGATTATAGGCATATACCACCACACCTGGCTTTAGGGGGACATTTTGTTTTTTGGGGTTTTGTTTGGTACTGGGGTAGAACCCAGGGGCTTTCTACCTCCAGTCTATACTCCCAGACCTATTTTATATTTTATTTGGAAACAGTGTCTAAGTTGCTGAGAGCCTAAGTAGCTGAGGTTGGCTTCAAACCTGTGAGTGGTCCTCCCATCTCAGCCTCCCAAGCGCGGGGATTATAAGCGTGCGCCACCACGCTCGGCTAGGGGGACATTTTAAATCTAAACCATTATAGGGGTAGAATGCCCCTGGGTTCAATGCCCAAAAAACAAAGAACAGCATGAAATGAAGAAGGCCAAGGACAATCATGAAGGACCTGAAACAGCAGCTCCCTCCTGGACTGTGGACCACACGGAGGAACATTCATTTACCCCCACCGCTAACATCTCCTTTATGGCAGGCAATTCGCAGAAGCTGCTTCCATCAGGACGTGGTGCCTGCTGTGCCCTGGCTGACAATTCTCACCTCGCAGCCCAGAGTCCTCCTGCAGCCTCACCTTCTCAGCAGCACTTCTTTGACCTTTGGGCTTAAAATTACAAACGGAGTAATATGATACACATGTTCTCTGTGCAATTCAACTTCTCCAATGTTTGAAATTTTTCAGTATTTTGAGTAAAACCATACCCACACAAATCTACCGCCCTTCATCCCATGGCACATGACACCACTGAGCATGTTTCCCTTGTCTTCCCTCACCCACCAAACCTCTAGAGTAAATCCTGTAAGCTGGATAAGGATTTTTGTTGGTTTTACTTACAGCTCAATCTCCAGCTTGAAACACACTGACTGGCTGTGTCAGCATCAACTGGCTGACTGACATTGTACTACAACCCCCAGTGACCCTGGGGGAGCTGGGGAAGGGCACGTAGCACATATGTGTAAAAACAAGACTAATATATGTTTGTAAATGCCCACAGTATTCACAGAAGAATGCGTAACACTGATTATACTGATTGCTCTGGGAGATAACCTGGATGGCTAGAGAACAGAAGTGAGAAATTGTGTGTGATACTGGGAACCGAACCCCAGAGGTATTCAACCTTTGACCTATACCCCCAGCCCGATTTTATTTCTTATTGGAAACAGGGTCTTGCTAAGTTGAGGGGAGTCCCACTACTTGCTGAGGTTGTCCCTCAAACTTGGGATCCTTTGTCTCAGCTTCCCAAGTACTCGGATTACAGGAGTGCACCACCATGCCAGGCTGGGCGAGAACTTTCAAATAAACCTTTTGTATCTCTTGAATTTTGAACCAGGTGGGTATATTGTCTATTCAGAGTATTTGTGTGTGGGGGGGTACTAGGGATTGAACCCTGTGGCAATCTATCTCTGAGCTACATCCCCAGCCCTATTTTTATTCTTTATTTTGACACAGGGTTTCACTAAGTTGCCGAGGACCTCATTAGGTAGCTAAGGCTGGGCATTACAAGTGTGTGCCACCCCACCCAGCTAAAATACAATTTACTTATTTTGCGGGTCTGGGGATGGAACCCAGGGGCATTCAGCCTCTGAGCTATACCTCCTGCCCTATATTTTATTCTTTATTCCTATTTTTATTCTTTATTTTGAAACCGGGTCTCACTGAGTTGCAGAGGGCCTCACTAAGTAGCTGAGGCTGTCTGTGAACTGTGATCCTCCAGTCCCAGCGTCCCAATGCTGGGATTACAAGCATACGCCACCCCACCCAGCTAGAATACAATTTAAACTGGAAAAGTTTCTAGTTTCTTCCAGGATCAATGTCAACATCACATTTTCCAGCAGTTTTCACATTTCACCTGTCTCTGCAGCAATCCTTAAGCCTTAAATGGCTTTTCCATCTAATGAAAACTCCTCTTGAACTTGACTCAGGGGGAGGAGAAGGAAAAAAAAAAAAAAAAAAACGACCTATAAGCCATTTCAGAGGCAAATAGAAAAATGTGATTGTCATACACAATACAAGAGCCAGGCATGGTGATGCCTGTCTGTAATTCTAGTACTTGGGAAGCTGAGACTGGAGAGTCACAAGTTGGGAGGGCAGCCTCAGCAAACAGTGAGACTCTCATCAACTTAGTGATAGCATTTGAAGAAAAAAAAAAATGAAGCCAGGTGTGGTGGTGCATATTTGTAATCCCAGTACTTGTAGGGCTGAGACAGGAGGATTCCAGGTTTGTAGCCAGCCTCAGCTACTGAAGCCCTTTGCAACTCAGACCCTGTTTAAAAGTGAAGATTAAGACACAAGGCTGAGCCGGGCGTGGTGGCACACGCTTGTAATCCCCGCGCTTGGGAGGCGGAGACAGGAGGATCGCGCAGGTTCGAAGCCAGCCGCGCGCGCTGGCTTAGGAGACCCTGTTTCCAAAATGAAAATGTAAAAATAGGTCTGGGAGTGTAGCCCGGAGGTAGAAGGGCTTCCAGGAACCCCAGTACCACCAAAAAAAAAAAAAAAAAAAAAAAGACACAAGGCTGGGCGTATAGCTTGGAGGTAGAATGTTTCTGGGTTCAATCTCCAGTTCTGCAAAAATAAAAACAAAATAGGGTCAGGGGCATAGCTCGTGCACACCTGTAATCCCAGTACTTGGGAGTCTGAGACAAGTATTGCAGCTTTTAGGCCAACTTCAGTAATTTATAAAGGCCCTCAACAATTTAGCAAGATCTTATTTCAACATAAGGTGGGGGTATAGCTCAATAGGTAGAATGCCCCTGGGTTCAATCTCAATTACCAAATAAACACAAAACAGATGCTTATTTGACGATAGGGTGACATCTCAATAAACCCATTAAGTTTGAAAGTAGCCTATTTTAGCTGGGTATTGTGGTGCACATTTGTGATCCCAGTACTTGGGAGGCTGAGACAGAAGGATAGCAGGTTTGTGAACAGCCTCTGCAACTTAGTGAGACCCTGTTTCAAAATAAATAAAAACTAGGGCTGGGGGTGTAACTTGGAAGAAGAACACCTCTGAGTTAAATCCCCAGTACTACCCAAAGTAACCTATTTTGTTTGTTTGTTTTTTTAATAGCTGAGGCTGTTTGTGAACCGATATCCTCCAGTCTCAGCCTCCTAAGTACTGGGATTACAAACATGCACTACCACACCCAGCTTGAAAGTAACCTATTTTGAAAGTGCAATTAATATACCTGTCGACCATCACAGCTCAGGCTTGCCTACCTTACAGTGTTAATCCCAGTACTTGGGAGGCTGAGGTAAGAGGATCAACAGTTCAAAGCCAGCCTCAGCAATTTAGTGAGGCTGTCAGCTGCTTAGTGAGGCCCTTCACAACTTAGCAAGACCCTGTTTCAAAATAAAATGGCTGGGGGCATAGCTCGGAGGTAGAGTGCCCCTAGGTTTAATCCCCAGTAACACACACATACACATGCACACACACACAGACTCACTCATTCACATACACACACACACACACACACACACACACACACACACACACTCACAAACACACTCCTGCCCAGAAGATACTGGGAGTCCTGGGATGACATCATTTGAAGAACCAGCCCCAGGACAAAGCTCATTCTCCAGACCCACTATGGATGCCCTTTAATGTGGGATGCCCAAAGTTGAAATTCCACAGAATTCAACAGACAAATTTCTATTGCAGCCACTTGGCCTGCTCACCAGAAGAAGACTATGCAAGTGCATTTACCCAGGATCACCACTGGACACTTGATCCGTAAAGTGCAATACTTTCTCGCCTAATTACAAATTTAAAAGAAAGGATACAGCCAGGTGTGGTGGCGCACGCTTGTAATCCAGTCGCTTGGGAGGCTGAGAGGAGGATGCACAGGTTCGAAGCCAGCCTCAGCTACTTAGTGAGGCTCTCAGCAACTTAGTGAGACCCTGTTTTCAAATAGGTCTGGGAGTGTAGCCCAGAGGTAGAAAGTCTCTGGGTTCCACCCCCAGGACCACCAAAAAAAAGGGATACAAGCTAGGCCAGGCATGGTGATGCACGTTTGTAATCCCAGTACGTGGGAGGCAGACACAGGAAGATCACAAGTTTGTGGCCTGCCTCAGCTACTTAGTGAGGCCCTATTTCAAAATCAGAAGTAAAAATAAGCCTGGGGGTATAGCTCAGAGATAAAATGATCCCTGGGTTAAATCCCCAGTACTGCAAAGCCAGGCATGGTGGTGCAGGCTTTTAATCCCAGCATTTGGGAGGCTGAGACAGAAGGATCACACTTCGCGGCTAGCCTCAGCTACTTAGTGAGGCCCTTTGCAACTCAGTGAGACCCTGTTTCAAAATAAAGAATTATAAAATAGGGCTGGGGGTGTAGCTCGGAGGTAGAACGCCCCTGGGTTTCATCCTCAGTACTGGGGGGGAAAAAAATCCCAGTACTGCAAAAAAAATTAAAAGGGGGGGGGATACATCTTTAACTCCTTATAGCTTGACCACACAGGCAACTCTGCACATACTTAGCATCATGGAAGACCAGACAGCAAGACGCTCAAATTCTGACACCAACTTGCTGGATGACAAAACAGCCCACTGCTCTTGTAAGTCAGTGGCTCCTCCTCTGGGCAACAGAGATGATGGCATGGGTACAGAGGCATCTGGAGACTATGAATACCTTCAAAAACCCCATAGACACCCAGGTTGCCGCTGGGGACACAGTGTGGCGAAAGCCAGAAGCAGCACCACTATCTAAGGACTTTATTGGAAAACAAGTGTTGAGGCGAGGAAGCGGCTAGGAGTCAGGCTCTGTGGGAGGCGGTGGCTTCTCATCATCAGGGGGGCAATCGATGAAGTCGGCCAGCATGGCAGCTGTGTCATCCTCCTGCTCCTTTCAGGCACAAAGACAGGAGATATGAAAGTCACACACACACACACACATCTATGGAAGAGCAGATGGGCTGGGGAGACCCTCTTCCCTGCCACAATCACTGCTCCCCTCCTCCCACCAGCCCACCTTTGCAACCCGAGGGGCCTTCCCAGACTGGCTCTCACCTTTTCCTGGAGAACTGCCACCTCTGCCTTGGTCTCCATCTCTTCTTGCACGGATGTCTCTGGAGGGGGTGGCACCTTGTCACCCCCACCCTCAGTCCCCTCTTCCAACAGAGTTGGGGAAACAGATGGCTCTTCTCCAGCCAGCTCCTGAGGTGGTGGCCCTGCTGTGGGGCTGCCACTCTCCTTGTCCTCCTCTCCCTGGGAGGGGAGCACCTCGGGGGCCAGGGCGGGCGCGGTCTCAGCCTCGGGCTGTTCCTCCACTCCTGGCTCCTCCACTTTTAGCAGCAGCCCGGGCTCTGGTTCTGGCTCAGGTGGAAGTTTGGGGGACTCGGGAGGGGGCAGAGCTGGAGGCAGTGCTGGGGGTGGAGGACCACCTTCTTCTGCCTCCCCTCCTGCTGAGCCCAACTCCAAGTCTTCTACCTCTTCCAGCTCTTCCTCCTCCTCCTCTTCCTCCTCCTCCTCTTCTTCCTCTAACTCGCCTTCTTCTTCTTCTTCAAATTCCTCCTCAAACTCTTCTTCCTCTTCTTCCTCTTCAAAATATTCTTCTTCATCCTCTTCTTCCTCAAAATCTTCTTCTTCCTCTTCTTCCTCCTCTTCCTCCTCCTCCTCTTCCTCTTCTTCCTCTTCCTCATCACTGCTGTTGATATTAATAACTGTCAAATCTTCTTCCAGGGCTGGAGGTCCTCCCCCTCCAGGAGGCCCTTCAGGGACCAGCTGGGGTGGCGGCAGAACCACTGGACCAGGAATGGGCGGGGGCGGGGGCGGAGGGAGAGGTCCCGGGGCTGCAGGAAGCCCTTCTGGCTCCTCCTCAGCTGGCACAGGAGGAGACGCTGCCGGTGGCCCTGTGGGGGCGGGGGGAGGAGTGGCGCCTGAGGGGGGCGGGGGCGGTGGGGGCGGCAGCCCCTCGGGCACGATCACCACGCTGTCATCAGAGTCACTTTCCAGGGAGATCTCCACGTCAGAGGCCTCCTCCTTGTCATAGTGGACAAATGCTGGTCTGGGTGCTCTTCCCCCAAAAGTTTCATCTGGGGGGATGGCAGGTGGAGGTGTCCCACTTGGGGCAAGGACAGGGTCCTCATTGGAGCCTGCTCAATGGTTCTCAGGGCCAGGAAGAAGGCGGGGTGGGACAGACACCAGGCCTGGCACAGAGAGACCTAGGTGGTTGGCTGTGGCTGGAGGTCCAGGGCGCGCCGAGGGCACAGAGCCTGCGGAGGGCATGGGGCCCGTGGAAGGCATTGGGCCTACTGAGGGCATGGAGCTGGCCGAAGGCAAGGGGCCTGTGGAGGGCATGGGGCCGGCGGAGGGCAAGGCACCCGCAGAGGGCAGGGAGCCTGGGGGGTGGAAGGGTGGGGCCCGGAATGGAGATGGGGCCTCGGGAGGAGGGACCGGGCAGCCGTGGGGCAGGCAGGGCCCAGGGTCTGCAGTGGAGGGACGCGGGGGTGAGTCAGAGCTGCACAGGTCACCAGGGCTTCTGAACAGAAGGAGGACACCTGAGGAGGAATCGAGGGCAAATATGAGTCATGAACACAGGGTTTCCTGGGCCCAGAACAAAGAATCCAGGAGCCAGGCAGCTACCTCAAGGCTGTCTTCACGCTGACCAAGGGAGAACGCTTGCAGGGCACAGGCAAGAGGAGGAGGGCAGCGAGGAGAAGGGGCCAGGAGCAGCGCCAGCAGCAGGCGGTACAGCTCCCGGCGGCAGCAAGAGCTGGTGTATGGGGAGCTGCCCAGGACCTCACCCTGCTGTACACCCATGACCAGGGGCAGGACCAGATCGTGCAGTCTCTGAAAGACACAGAAGACACAGAGCACACCTAAAAGCTCTGCCAGGACCACCCAACCCTTCTCCTGGGCCTCCTCCCAGGTGTCAGCAGCCCCACCTCTGGGGTACACCCTACGTACACAGAGCAGTGCTCCCCCCAGCCCCACTAACCCTGTGAACCTCCTCCTTGATGAGAGGCCCGCACATAAGGATGGTCCGGCTGAGGCCTGGGAAGAGAAGAGCATGTTGGAGGCAGGCTGCTGACAGGGGAGAGGGCAAGGGGGCGCCCAGCTCCACCCTGGCCTGCCTGGCCAAGGCACCGCCCTGCGCGCAGCCTGCTTCCTCCAGTGTAAGATGGAGACGTAAGGCTAGAATGTACTCAGTGGGAGAGCACTTGCCTTGCATGTGCAATGTCCTGGGTTTGATCCCCATTATCAAAAAAGCAAAGGAAATAGAGACTGTAAAAGCATTGCTAGTACACAGGACTATTGATATATATTTATTTTATTTTTATTTTATTGATATATATTTATATTTATTTATTTATTTTATGGTACTGAGGATGGAACCCAGGGGCTTTCTACCTCAGAACTATATCCCCAGCCCTCTTTTTTATTCTTTATTTTGAAACAGGGTCTCACTGAGTTGCAAAGGGCCTCATTAAGTAGTAGCTGAGGCCATCTTCAAACTGCGATCTTCCTGTCTCATCCTCCCCAATACTGGGATTACAAGTGTGCACCACCACACCCAGCTACTGATGATATTTAAAGATAATGCACACTTAAATACTTAAAGCTGGTGCCCCTTCACGTGGAGTGGGCAGCAGCACTGGAACACATGGGACCCAGAGGGACATCACCCATTAACTGCTCAGCACCTGAGTATTAACTTCTTTCACAGATGAGCAGTTGCATGGGGAGCAGGGAAGCTCCGGCAGGCAGCCTGCCCTGTGGGGAATGTGAGCTCCAAGGCAGGGACTCGCCCCAGGAGCTGAGCTTCTCCTGGATCCAGGATGCACCCACAAAACCCAAGATCCCACCTGCAGCCCTCACGCTGCACGGCGCCTCTGCTCCTCCTCCAGCCACCCTGCATTTCAAGTGTAACTTCCACTTCACCATTGGCTTTAGGCCCTGCATTTCAAGTGTAACTTCCACTTCACCATTGGCTTTAGGCGATGAGTTCAAGCCAGCCCTAAACCTACGGGTCCAGGGCCTCACCCACCTCTCAGCGCAGCTGCACACACGTCGCTGTTGGCATTGCTATCCCCTTTCCGGTGGCTGGGTGGGGCCATAGCCTCCCCCATGTCCAGCTTCAGCTTCTTGGGGGCACTGGGCTTTCCAGTTTGCAAACCCCCGTCAGGGCTTACCCGGGGGCTGCGTAGCTGGTGGTAGATGAAAATACAAATCTTAATCCCAGGCAAACGGGAAAGCAGGACAGAGTCGAGACACAGGAGCTGAGGCCTCACCTTCAGGGCATCAGCTGGTGGGGAGATGTCACTGAGCAGGTGGGTGAGCAGCGCCTCTCCACAGGCTCCTCCCTGCAGCACCCCTGCCGAGGCACCGCAAACCTGCACCCACAGCTCTAGGACAGCGTACACCTTGGTCCGAACAGTGCTGTCTTGTGGGCCAAGAGAACAGGTTATGGAGTGATATGGCAGAGCCCCCAGCCCACTTGCATGCCTCCCACCCTCACCCCTTCCTCCTTCCTGCATGGTCACCTGTAAGGCCTCTCCTGGCCTGGGCAAAGGGCATCCCTACCGATGCTCCAGGCACTGAGGACCTGCGGGAGCAGGCGGCTGACCAGAGCCCCAAAGCGCAAGAGCCGGCCTCCACACCTGAGGGCAGAGACCCAACCGTGACCCTCATTTCCAGCACATCCTACACCCTTTCCCTCATCCCGCCAATCCCACTCACGCAAGGATGAGTGCCGAGAGCAGGTCCAAGGCCTCGAGATGGATAGAGGGCAGCAGCAGCAACCGCAGGGGACCATCTCCATGCAAGCTCTAGGGGGAATTAGCCAAAGAAAGAGCCAGAGAAAGACATGCATGACTGTACACACCTGTCCCCAAAGTTAAGGGCACCACTTCCTGGCCTCAGCCCTCTCAGCAAAGTCACCCTGCGTCCTCTAAACAGGCCCTGGGTGGAGGGCAAGGGGAGGGTGAGCGCTTCTCAGCAATGCCCTACTCATCTTGCACTATAAGCCACCAGCCGCGCGTGCCTGGTCCTGCTCTAGATGAGCACATCCACGCTGGTGCTGGGGCTGGTGGCGAGGAAACAGAGGGAGTCACGGTACTTAAGAGGAGGAGGAGCCACCTGGGACAACTTCAGGTGGCTGTGTAGGGAGCTTCACGTCACAGTGCTTTCCTGGCTGCTCAGGGTGCTGAGCAAGGACCATGTAAAGAGGACAAAACCACTCACAATATTCTTGCTACTGACGCCGAGGGTCCGACAGATGAGATCCAGGACTTCCTGCACAGGCACGGACACCGGAGCCCCAAACTCAGAGCTACAGAGGACAAGAGCAGGGAGACCCTCAGAGCAGCTCCCTGCGTGGCTCCACACCCGCCTCGACCCCTCCGGCTCCAGGCCCCGGCACCCTCAACTCCCACACACCTGAGCATGAGCGCGAGGCAGCGGGCCAGCCCTGAAAACCTCTGCCGAAGCCGCAGGAGGACGTGGGCATCGCCGTCTTCAGAATGGGAAAGCAGCACCTCCACTCCAGGGCCTTCGTCCTGCACAGGAGCTGGGCAGCAAGGCAACCCCCTGCATATTCCGTGCCTTCTGTGCCTCCTTTTTCATTTGGGGTGGATGAGCTGCCTGTGTTCTCCATTTTGCCTAGAAGCCCACTGCCTGGCCTCTCTGAAACCCCCTCTGTTCCTTTCTGCAAGCTCCCCAGCTCCCTACTGACCACTACCTGGAGCACTGCTCCCTACCTGTTTCTGCACCCTCATACAGGGCCCCCAACAGGCTGTGCAGTGAGGTCACCAGGCTGTGCAGCTCCTGCTCCCAGCTCTCCGTGTGCTTCAGGCCCTGGGAAAAGCCAGCTCCCAAAGAGGGCAGCCTGGAGTAACACTCACAGGCCAGCTGCAGAGGAAGCAGAAAGCCACTCAGATGGGAATCGGCTCAGCCCCAGGGCCCCACCCCGCTAAAGCCCAAGGGATGGAGATCAAAGGGAGCTCCAGGGACAGTGAGGCAGAAGGGCCAGATGGCCACGGGGGCAGGAGGCAGGACTTGGGTGCCTTAACAGGAGGGAGTGAGAACAGGATCTAAAGGCCGTCATGGGGAACAGCTAAGCAGGAGGCACATGAGATGCTCCAGGCTCAGATCTCTGGCCTCTGCACCTCTCCCCCTTCCCTTTACCTGCTGGAGCTGGGGACTCAAGGCATCCACCCGAGACAGGAAAAACGAGGCCAGCTTGCCCTGGAGGAGAAAAGAAAGGTGTGAAGACATGTAACCCTCCAAGCAGCTCCAAGAGCCAGAGATGACACCCACCCATTCCGAGCAGCAGACCCCACCAAGTCCTTTTCTTTCCCAGACCCAGGAGGCCAATGCCTCCACAGGGCAGCAGTGCCTGGTACCAGACATGCTTTCATGGTAAAAAGGCATCCGGAAGCCAGGCGTGGGTTTGCGGCCAGCCTCAGCAACTTAGAGAGACCTTGTTTTCAAATAAAGAATAAAAAATTAGGCGGGGGGTGTAGCCAGTGGGTTCCTTCCCAGTACTTAAAAAAAAAAAAAAAAGAAAGGCAGGAAGGCAGGAGTGTGCAAGCTGGGGGCTGAGGCGCTCTCCAGAGGAATGGGCCAGGAGAGCCCGGCGGGTCAGCGGAGAGTCAATGCAGCAAGTCTCAGAGGACAGACCCACTGGCCAAGGGCTCCTCTGCCTGCGGTGAGACAGCCCTGGAGCAGCGGTGCTTTACCTGAGGGCCAACAGTTACTTGGGAAAATGGTCCGTGAACATGAATGGGAAACATTACATCATTCCTTTCACTACCTTATGAGTGAAATGTGGTGTTTTCTTCAATTCTAAGTAGAGGTCTGGGAGTGTCGCTTGGAGGTAGAAGCGTTCCAGGAACCCCAGAACCACCAAATAAGTATATAAGTATGTATGTATATATATGTGTGTGTGTGTATATATATATATATATATATATATATAAAATCAGGGCTTTTGAGAGGATGGCAACTGAGGAAAGCAGCACATCTCAGTTGTGCTGACATTTGATCTCCATTGCCTTGAAAACAGCATCTTGACAGAAGAAGGGAGAAAATAGGAAACACAAGGGACTCGAGATCCCTGAGGAGGGAGAGCAGTGGACGGTGGGAGGGACTGTGGGAGGGAGCGGGAGGGCAGGAGGCGGCGTGAGGAAGGAAACCGTTCAAATACTGCCACTCTCACATTAAGTTCACAGTGATGGAGACACACGTGTGCCCAGCACTCTGTGAGCTTCCCCCACCCGACCCCACCGCACCCCCTCCCCTTCCCCACACATGATACTGAGATTGTCATGATACTCCCACGTGTACACGGCATCCATGGAAGCGTGTCCTTCAAGTCTCTCCCTCCCTCCCTCCACTGGAGTTTCTCCTCCATCGGGATCCCGCGTTATCCCAGTCTCTTCCTGGCTTCCATATATGAGAGAAAACATGTGAAAACATGATGACTTTCTGTGATGGGCTAGACTCACTTAACACAATGTTCTCAGTTCCATCCATTTTCCTGCAAAAGACATAATTTTGCTCTTTCTCAGCCAGTTGGTTTTTGACAAAGGTGCCAAAAACATACAGTGGAGAAAAGACATATTTTTTCAACAAATGGTGCTAGAAAAACTGCATATACATGTCCTGAGGAATAAAATTAGAGACCCATCTCTCATTCTGCACAAAAGTCAAGGTGGGACAATGACCAGAAATTAGACCAGAAACTTTGCAATGACTAGAACGAAAAATAGGACCAAGTCTCCAACACGAGTACTGGCAGGTACATGTAGGTACAGCCCCAGTAAAACCCCAGAGCTCAGGAAATGAAACTAAGAACCAATGGATAGGATGGCAACGGATTAAAAAGCTCTCGTGCAGCAAAGAAACAAGAATCGAAAGTACAGTCTACAGAATGTGAGGAAATCTTTGCCAGCTTCTCCTCAGATAGAGGAACAATGTCTAGAATATAACTCAGAATTTAAAAAACTTAACGCTAAGAATAAAGCAAATGACCCAATAGAAAATAGGCAATTGAACTGAACAGACATTTCTCAAAAGAAGAAATCAAATGGCCAACAAATGTATGAAAAGATGCTCAGTCTCATTAGTAATCAGGAAAATGCAGAGCAAGACTCATCTCATACCAGATAGCATGGCCATCATCAATACAGACAACAGATGAGTAAAGGACGTGGGAAATGGGAAGTCTCTACACTCTTGGTGGGACTGTAAATGATACAACCACAACCAGCATGAAAAGACTAGGCAAGGAGCCACCATCCGACATAGCTACACCACTCCTCGGTATCTTTCCAAAAGAAAGTCAGAACACTAGAGTGATATATGCATACCCATGTTTTAATCAATGGATTTTTATTTTTGTGATACTAGGGATTGAACTCTGGGGCTTCTATCTCTGAGATACACCCCCAACCCAATTTTATTTTTATTTTGAAACAGGGTCTCACTAAGTTGCTGAGGCTGGTCTCCAACCCACAACCCTCCTGTTTCAGCCTCCCAAGTACCTGGATAATGAGTGTGGACCACTATGCCCAGCTCATACCCATTTGAAAACAGCACAATTTAGAATAGCCAAATTATGGGAACAACCTAGGCGTCTTCAACAGATGAGTGGGTAAAGAATATTTATTGTATACATAGATGGAGTTCTACTCTGTCATAAAGAACAAAATTATGTCATTTTTCAGGAAAATAGAATTCAAGAATATTATGCTAAGTGAGATCCGCCTGTCTCAGAAAGTCAAGGATCCTATGTTTTCTCTCATATGTGGAACTAGGGAGAAAATAGGAAACACAGGGGACTCTAGATCACTGAGGGAAACTGTGGGAGGGAGGTGGGGAGGGCAGCAGGCGGCGGGAGGAAGGAAACGGATCAAATAGTGCCATGTCCTATGTGAAGGTATCACTGCCCATCTCACTGACACGTGCAGGAGGAGGAGAGGGAGCGGGAGGGATGCCCAAGGAAACACGCCAAGTGCTGAGTGGAGCACTCTGAACCTCACTGCATGGACAATATCAATACAGCAATAAGATGTCACAGTAAATGGATGTGAGGAGGACGTTATGGGGCAGTTAGGATGAGAGCGGCCTTCCCCTCGGCCCCATCGATGTCAACGACGTGCCCTTTGGTGTCTTAGAGAACAGTGTTTTGTTTTTATGATGTGCATTATATGTTACCATTTGTGTGTGTGTGTGTGTGTGTGTGTGTGTGTGTGTGTGATACTGGGGATTGAACCCAGGCTCTCTACCTCTGAGATATACTCCCAGCCTATTTTATTCTTTATTTTGATACAGGATCTCACTAAGTTGAGGTGGGCCTCCTGTCTCAGCCCCCAAATACTGGGATTACACGCCTGTGCCACCACGCCTGGCCAGTACCATTCTTTAGACGTCAACCATTTCAAGTTGATAGAAAAGAAACTGAATAACTTGAGTGTGTATAGGATGAAATTTTTTAAAGTAAAAAACTTAGACTCAAAATGAATATAACAGGAAGCATCCTACAAATTTTAAATGTAATGAAGTAGACATCAGCCCCCATAACCCACTAAAGCAAGAAAGCTGCTAGAGCCTTTCTTATTATGAAAGTGGGAAAGGTCCCAGAGGCCTGAAGGGGAGACGGCCACAGAGGGCCACACACAGCCGCCACCTGACCACCCAGAGCTCTGACCTCACAAGGAGCCATTGTGAGGCGTCTCCTGCGCCAGCCACAGCGCTGGGCGGTGGGGAGGCTTCGGGTAGGATTCGTTGGTTTGGGTTTTGGGTTTGTTGTGTGTGTGCGTGTGTTGGGTTTGTTATTTTGTTGTATATTCTTTGAGTGTTGTTGTTCTGTTGATGAACAGTGCTAGGAGAGAGTTGTAGGAGAGGCCAGGCCCTCAGCCTGCTCTCCTGTGAGGATGCCCTCCCAGATCCTGGCCTGGTCCTGAGGGACATCGGCCAGGGCAGCTTTGCCCAACTCTACGGGGCCTCCATATCCTCACCAGGACAGAGGTGGCCAGTAAAATCCTTCCTGGGAACAGGAATGAGTTGCCCTTCATTCCATCCAAATAGATGCAGCCAGGACTGTGGGGTACCAGGACCTCAGCTAATTAGGGAGCCCCTGAGCCCCTGGGCAACTTAGAGACACCATGTTTCAAAATAAAAGCTGAAAGGTCTGAGGGTGTAGCTCAGAGGTAGAATCCCCCTGTGTTCAATATCCAGTACAAAAAAATATATATATATCAGGTCAGATTATCAGTTCACAGTGCTCATATCTGTTACGTAGATCTGCTGATTCTTGGGGGTTACAGCACCACCAGGCGATGTTTGATCCTGCCATCGCCGCTATCGGCTTTAGTTGGCATCCTCTGTAGAGAAGGTTCCTCAGGCTGCTCTTAGGTGACCCTGAGGACATTATATTTAATCAAGACATAATGTTCGACTCTTCATCTTATTTACAGTTATAAAAATGATGGTTTGGTTCCCTAGCATTCTCCACATCCGTGAGAGCTGTTTGGGGGTGATACCACACTTCTATAAGGCAGCCACTGTAAATCTCATGATAAGTAGGGAAGGTTCACCAGGTACAGACACTGGAGGACCTCAAAGCCTGGAGGAAGGGCCATTTGTGGCTCTAGGGAGCCTATTCCTTTCTGACTGAGGCTTACCTGTTGAGCGTCATGTAGAAAGATTAGAAATGGCAGCCGAGGGGAGACCAGGGTGGGTAATGAGTAAGGTCACAGAGGAGAAAGGCTGGCCAGGTGCTGCAGCTGGGACCTGGAGGAGAAGAATGGGGAGAAGACACGCAGAGAAAGACTTAGATACAATTCCAGGTTAGGAAGCCCCCCCACCATCAGCTACTCTCCAGCCAGCAGGCAGTGGCAGTTTCAGATCACAAATAACCCCTCCACCTCCAGCCTCCCCTGTGGGCCTCCTGGGCTCACTGTGTCTCAGCTGCCAGAGGCAGAGGAGCTTCCATGGGGCTGGTTTAGGTAGCGAGGCGGTGGACGTAGTGACCACCCAGAAACGCCCTCTCCCTATGACCTCTGGGCTGTTCCCCTCTGGGCCTCAGAAGAGAGGGCCTTGCAGTGGGCCCGCCTGCCAAAACACCCTAGGGTCCTGGTGTCTGGGCAAGGGGGGAAGCATATTATAAAGGTGGTGGTGATGGCCAACGAGGAGCAAAACTGCCTTCAAAATGACCCCAGTGAGCTGGGTGTGACGGAGCACACCATTTATTCCATTACTTGGGAGGCTGAGACGGGATCACAGGGTCCAGGCCAGTCTCAGCAACTAGCCAGACTATGTTTCAAAATGAAAATATAAAAAATAGGGCTGATGTTTAACCTGAAGGTTGAGGGCCCCTGGGTTCAATGCCCATGACTGTGTGTGTGTGTGTGTGTGTGTATTCTCCAGTAGCCAGACATGGTTGCACATACCTGTAATCCCAGGGTTTGGGAGGCTGAGACCAAAGGATCATGGACAGCCTCTGCTACTTAGCGATGTCCTCTGCAACTCAGTTAGAACCTGTATCAAAATAAAGAATAAAAAATAAATAGGGCTGGGGGTGTAGCTCAAAAGTAGAATGCTCTTGCATTCAATCCCCAGCACCATCAAACAAAACACACAAACAAAACCCCATAATGACCCCAGTGGCTCCTGAGGGTTGATCCTGAGGCTCATTTGGAGCCTACAGAATAAGCCCAGACAGGAGGTTAGTAGGCAGCCCAACTCAGTTCTTTAAAGGAAACTATTACAAACAAGTTATCTTTATTGTGAGGCACAGACTATTCAAACCATTGTAGATGCCAGCGTGGTGGCGCACGCTTGTAATCCCTGTGCTTGGGAGGCTGAGACAGGAGGATCGCACAGGTTCAAAGCCATCCTCAGCTACTTAGTGAGGCTCTCAACAACTTAGTGAGACCCTGTTTCCAAATAAATGTAAAATAGGTCTGGGAATATATACTGAAGGTAGAAAGCCTCTGGCTTCCAGCCCCAGTACCACCAAAATAAATAAATAAATAAATAAATAAATAAATAAACAAACAAAACTGGAAAAGGTCCTGGAAGTCCAAGGGGAGACGGCCACAGAGGGCCATGCCCAGCCGCCACCTGGTCTTCCAGGGCTCTGACCTCACAAGGAGCCATTGTGAGGCGTCTCCTGCACCAGCTATGGTCCTGGGTGGTGGGGAGGCTTCGGGTAGGATTCGTTGGTTTGGGTTTTGGGCTTTGTTGTTGTGCGTGTGTTGGTTATTTTGTTGTATATTCTGTGAGTGTTCTTGTTCTTTCTTGTAGCACCGTCAGTTGCTGCTGCGGCTCTCGATGGACAGTGCTAGGAGAGAGTAGGAGGAGAGGCCAGGCCCTCGGCCAGCTCCCCTGTGAGGATGCCCTCCCGGATCCTGGCCTGGTCCTGAGGGACATCGGCCAGGGCAGCTTTGCCCAGCTCCTCGGGGCCTCCATATCCTCACCGGGACCGAGGTGGCCGGGAAAATCCTGCCCAAGGACGGGAATAAGTTGCCCTTCGTTTAATCCAAAATAGTTACAGTCAGAACTGAGGGGCGCCAGGACTCCAGCAAGTAGGGAGCCTCTGAGCCCCTGGGCAACTCAGAGAGACCATGTTTCAAAATAAAAGCTGAAAGGTCTGAGGGTGTAACTTTGAGGTAGAATCTCCCTGTGTTCAATGTCCAGTACCAAACACACACACACACACACACACACACACACACACACACACACACACCCCACAATGTCAGCTGATCTCTGCTAACAGTGTTGAGCGTTTATAGCTGTCATCTGGGTCTGCTAATTCTTTGGGGGGTTACAAATCGGCAATGTTTCAATACTGCCATCTCTGTGAAGCTTCCTCACAGAGGAATATGTTTAATGAAGATGTTAAATGAAGATGTACATGTTCAATTCTTTGCCTTATTTACACTTATAAACACATGAGTTGGTTTCCTAGCGTTCTCCACATCCGTGAGAGCTGTTTGGGGGTGATACCACACTTCTATGTCAGCCACTGTAAATCATAAGTGGGAAAGGTCCGTGGGGTCTAGATATTGGAGGACCTCACAGCCGGGTGGAAGGATGATTCGTGGCCTGAGGGGAGCACTGTACATTTCTGACTGAGGCTTACCTGGTGGATGTCGTGTTCAAAGATTAGAAAGGGCAGCTGAGGTGGAGCCAACTTGGCGAGACCAGGGCGGTTAATGAGCAAGGTCACAGAAGAACAAGGCCACCACGGGCTGCGGCTGGGACCCAGAGGAGCAGAATGAGGAGAGGACACGGAGAGAAAGACTTAGATACAATTCTGGGGTTCCCACCCTGAATTCCCCCACCCCCCACAGCCATTCTCTCCCCAAGTGATTGACCATGTCTACTGGTAGTGGAGGTTTCAGAGCACAAATACCCCTATGCTGCTGGCCTCCTCTGCCAGCCTCCCCTGCTGGCCTCCTGGGTTCACAGTCCCTCTGTAGCCAGAGGCAGCAGAGCCTCATGGGGCTGGGTGAGGCCAGGGGAGGTGGTGGAGGCAGCCACTCCAGCATCGCCCCCTCTGCATGGCCTCAGGGCTGCTCCCTTCTGGGCCTCAGAAGAGAGAGCCCTGCAGTAGGCCCTTCTGCCAGAAACATCCTAGGGTCCTGGTGTCTGGGCAAGAGGAGAAGCATATTATAAAGGTGGTGGTGATGGTAAACAAAGAGCAAAATTGCCTTCAAAATGACCCCAGTGAGCCAGGTGTGGTGGAACACGCCTATCATCCCTTTACTTGGAGGCTGAGACTGGAGGATCACAGGGTCCTGGCCAGTCTCAGCAACTAGCCAGACTATGTTTCAAAATAAAAACGTAACAAATAGGGCTGGGGCATAACTCAAAAGTTGAGAAGCCCTGGGTTCCATCCCCAATACCACAATAAACAAATAATTAAATAAATGCAAACTAACTGTCCGTTGTGGTGGTGCCCACTCGTAATTCCAGTACTTGGGAGGCTGAGACAGGAGGATAGCAGGGTCATAGCCTCAGCAACTAACTGAGGTCCTCTGCAACTTAGTGGGGCCCTGTTTCAAAGTAAAAATAAAATAGGCCTGAAGTTGTACCTCGGAGGTAGAATGCCCCTGGTTCCATCTGCAGTACCACAAATGAAAATAAAATTAAATGAAAGACCCCAGAGAATCCTGAGGGGTGATCCTGAGAAGCACTTGGAGGTCAAGAGGCTAAGAGGTGATTGCGTGGCCTGGCACGGTGTTTAAGGGGAACGACGTTGCTGACAGGGCTGGCATCTTATTCTTGGAAGTTACTTTTCTTGTGAAACACAAGACTGTCCAAACCATGGTAGATATGGGCAAAGAACAAAGGGAGACAATCGACCAGGGTCAAGATATGACGCGCATGCCGGGTATGGTGGTTCACGCTTGTAATCCCAGCATTTGGGAGGCTGAGACAGGAGGACCACGGTTCGAGGACAGCCTCAGCTACTACGTAATGAGGACCTTGGCAACTTAGCGAGACCCTATTTCAAAATAAAGAACAAAAAATAGGGCTGGGGGTGTAGCTCGGAGGCAGAATGTCCCTGGGTTCCATCCCCAGTACTGCAAACAAATAAGCTTAATACTAGCAGGGCATAGTGGCACACCTGTAATCCCAGCACCTGGGGGCCTGAGATGGAAGATCACAGTCTGAGCAGCTTAGCGAGACGCTCGGCACCGTAGTGAGACCCTGTGGCAACATTTAAAGGAAAAATCAAAAGGGCTCAGTGTGGAGCTCAAGGCAGAATGCCCTGGGCTCCATCTCCAGGACTCTCAACCCTCCAAAATAGCAAGTGTAACACTAACGACGGGGTGTCACGGAGGAAGATGAGCCTCCACCGCCGCCCTGGCTGCCTCTGCCAGGACTGAGCCTCGGGCAGGGGCCGTGGCCTCTCCCTGCAGGAAGGGAAGGAGGGAACCAGACTTCTTACCCATGAAGATGGCTGAACCCTCACCAATGCGGAGCTGCTGCTGACGGCTCCAAGGACCACGTGAGGACCACCGGGCCTTCCTTACAGACACTGCAGTCTGGCTGTGCGGGGGGAGGCGGGAGGCTCTTCTCGCTGCACGAGAAGCTGCTCAGCCACGCCGTGGGCTCGGAAGACACTGAGACCCAGGGAGCGACCGCGGGCCCCGACCAGGCCATCCACAGCCAGTGTCCGCTGACGAGAGGGCACCCGTGAGAGATGGCGGACCAAGGCCTGCTCAAGGCGACTCTCCCACCTCCTGGAGCCTGCCTGCAGGGCTGACAGTGCCCACGCCATGATCCTGTGCTTAGAGCATTAGCACAGACACTCACCAGAAGACTCCCAGAGCTGAGGACAAATTCAGTAAAGTCGCTGGGCACAGTCAACTCAGAACACCAAAGCTCCTCTTTTCTCTTTTGTTTGTACTTTTACTTCTTAATACTGTTGGTGCAGTGTCACTGTACATCACAGTGAGGTTCCAGGTTATATACACGCACGTGCACACGGGCTTGCTGTGTTTCCTCCTTTACCCCCCACTATCAACAGCTTTCTGTACACCAACCATCATTTCACTGAAAGGAAATCCAAACAGTTCAGTTCACAATAGCCTCAGAAAGAAAAATGCTTAATAAATCTAGGTAAGGAGGTCAAAGACCTCTACAGGAAAAACCAGAAAGCATTAAAGACAGAAACTGAAGATGAGTGTGTTCTTGGATAGGCACAATAAATATTGTGGAAATGGCCACACTACCAAAAGCGATCTACGGATTCAGTGTACTTCCTATCCACATACCAACATCATTCTTCACAGAGCTTAAAATAGAGTCGAAAATTCATATAGAGTAACAAAGAGTCAGAATACCAAAAAAAAAAAAAAAAAAAAAACCAAAACTCTGAGCAAGAAAAACCATGTGGGAAGCCAGGCGTGGTGGCGCACGCTTGCAATCCCAGCATTTGGGAGGCTGAGACCAGAAGATCGCTGTTCATGGACAGCCTCAGCCTCTCAGTGAGGCCTTGGTAACTTAGTGAGACCCTGTTTCAAAATAAAGATAAATAAAGCGTGGTGGTGCACACTTGGGAGGCAGAGACAGGAGGATCACACAAGTTCGAAGCCAGCCGCGCTGGTTTAAGAGACCCTTTTTCCAAAAATAAAGTATAAAAGTAAAATAGGTCTGGGAGTGTAGCCCGGAGATAGAAGGGCTTCCAGGAACCCCAGTACCACCAAAAAAACCCCACAAAAACAAAAAAACAAAATCCTGTTTCAAAATTTAAAAATCGGGCTGGGAGTGTAGCTCAGTGGTAGATTGTCTCTGTGTTCAATTCCCAGCACCACACACACATACAAAAAAAGCTTTTTTTTATGTAAATAATTATTAACTCCTGTTTAAGGTGGGAAACAGGTAAAATATATGACTTCTTCACTGCAAGTTTCAAATACTGGAGTAAATTTTTACAATTCACAGTGCTGCGCTCAAGGAATATTGATGTAAGTTTTCAAACCAGGGGTAGAGGGGAAAGTCATTGAACAGAAATGGAGGCTGAGCCAGGTGTGCTGGTCCACACCTGTAATCCTAGTACTTGGGAGGCTGAGGGAGGATCACAGGCTTGAAGCCAGCCTCAGCGATTAGGGAGACCCTGTTTCGAAATAAATTGGGCTGGAGGTGTATCTCTGGTAGAATGTCTCTGGGTTCAGTTCCCTATATTAAATAAAAACTCAGTGTGGGAGAAATTTCTGGTGTGGGAGAAATTTCTGAAAAGTAAAATAAGTTTTAGTGTTCTATTGAGATGTTTGCAGGAAATACCAGCTCTCACACACTGATGACAGCCAGAGACAGGGGAGGGGAGGGATGTGTCAGGGGACGAATGAACGTGGCTACTCAGAGGGTGGTGGAGGGACAGGAGAGACCAGCTCAGGATGGCTGAGTGTCCAGGAGGATGAGGAGTCTCGTAGAAGGCGTCCCGTGACAGGTGCCAACGACCACGCTGTGCTTAGGTATAGACAGTGCCCTGAAGAGCTCCTGTGTTGGTTCAGAGTTGGTGTCACTGAGTCACGAGGGTGGTAATCTCATTAGTGGCATCCACGGTGATGGTTTCCTGGGCGGCGACCTAGGCAGGAGGGCGTGGCCTGGGTGGACCTGGGCGTGGCCTGGGTGGGCCTGGGCGTGGCCTGGGGACTTTTGTCTTTGAATCCCCTTGCTTGCTTGCTGGCTGGCTGGCTGGCTTCTGGCCTCCGTGATGTGCGAGCAGATCCCTGTTCTCATCCTCCCTCTGCCTTCATACGCCATGCCTTGAGCCCCGCACAGGGAACCAGGCCTGCCGTGGACTAGACTCTGAGATCTTCAGTAAACCGTGAGCAATTACATCTATCCCTGTAGCATGCGGCGCCATTTCCATCCCCGCTGTCTCTCCTCACTGTCCCTGAGGCTGACAGCTGGACGCACACTTCACAGACTCCTGTGCCGCCTGGGTTCCAGGGACGGTTTAGGTTTTGCTGCGTCTGAGCGGGGTCTAGAAGCTCTGGGCGCTGGCCACTCTCCTCTTGTGTGAGGGAGGCAGCCTGTGGGGCTTGGGCAGCTGCCGTGTCAGCAGCAATGTCCTGGCCTCTGGTGGACAAGGCGCTTCCTGGCTTTCTGACCACAGCTCTGGTCATAAACCTGGGTGGCCGTGGCCCCTGCTCTGCTCTGTGATGTCAGCGCCCAGTCCTTCAGCCATATTTCCTTCTGCCTAAAACACTAGAGTGGTCCCTGTGTCCCTGACCAAGGCTTGGGGATGCAGAAGGGGGGTCAGAGGCGAGGCAGCCATGGGAGCAAGAAGGGCCATGGTGTTGGGGGACCCCAGCTTTGCAGGATGGTTAAGACTGATGCGTGTTTTCAGGGGCTGGTGAAATGGGGAAGCAGGAGGGGTCGGGAGTTAAGTGGGGGGACCACAGGTGCTGGGACCAGGTAGTTATAGGATTCAGTGGAAACCAACTGCAGACTCAACCTCTCACCAAGAAATTATAGGTTTGAGGGTATTTTTTTTCCTTTCTGGTTATAAAAACATTACTACGACTAGTGATGCTGGTGCTGATGCTAAGCTGGGCAGATCAAGGCAATTCGCTTTCAGATTTTTATCCTTGTTTATGACACTCTGGCCAGAGGGGATCAACTCCACCCTTTTCAGGGTTGTGAAATTTGGAGTTTAACACTGGGAAATGCCCGCCTAAAGCATTCTCCTCCGGTAGCCTCGTTTACCCAGAAATAATCCCCTCATCAAGGAAGGAATCAAAATGGGTAAGTGAGCCCGGTGGACAACAAGCCCAGCTTGAAATAGCAGGTCCACTATGTCATAAAGGCCGGGGCAGCACGGGCCATGCCATTGTGCTCCAAGCCTCCACAGGAGTGCTGGAGGAATTCTGGGGTGGATTTCATTATTTTATTTCTTTCTGAAATTTTCTTTTTTTCTTTCCTTTCTTTTCTTTTCTTTTCTTTCTTAGTACGGGGGATTGAACCCAGGGGCATTCTACCTTTGAGCTACACCCCAGCCCTATTTTTTAAATTTTATTTAGAAACAGAGTCTTGCTGGGTTCCTGAGAGTCTCACTACTTGCTGAGGCTGGCCTCAAACCTGCGATCCTCCTGTCTCAGCTTCCCATTTTCTGGAATTATGACTGGAAGAATCTGCAAATGTTCTAAGGAAAGTCAAAGAACAAGGAAGATTAAGAAAGAGACAGAAACAGAAGAGGAGGAGAGAAGGACAGAGAAGAGGGAAGAGAAAGAAAAAAAGAGTAAGAATAACAGGGACACCGGAGAGACAAGTCGAGGGGACAAGGGGCGGTGTCACTGCGCTGGGTGGAGGGAAAGGTCACTGCCACCTGCTCCGCTCTGGCTGCTGGGGCCCCAGATGGCGGCTCTCTGCTTACTTCAGATGAAGACGCTGAAACAGACAGGCACCATGGTGCACACCAGTGATACGGTGATGCCAGCACTTGGGAGGCTGAGACAGGAGGATCAAAGGTTCAAGGCTAGCCTCAGCAATTTAGTGAGATACCTAGGGAGACCCTGTTTAAAAAAAATAAAAAAAATAAAAAAAGCGCTGGGGGTGTGGCTCAGAGGTGGAATACACTGGGTTCAATCTCCAACACCATCATCAACAAAACAAAACAAAAACAAGGGTCAGGAGGTGGTGGGTGGGGTGCGGGTCTCTCAGGAGCAGCACAGGGACGGGGTTAGGGGCTGGGGCTGGGGGCTGGGGCCCCTCCCTCCAGAGAGCCCTCCCTCCCGCTCTGGTCGGCCCTTGGACCCACCATCTTCTCTTCTTAGTCTGTGATTCACCCACGGTTGCTGGAGCTGCTGCTGCAGTCTGCAGGGCAGAGCTGGAAGGTTCCCCAGGCCCTGCCCCCGCCCCAGCCACACGTCCTCCACTGCTGTCCGCACCACGGTCTCCACCACGGTCCCCTCTCCCCAGGCCCACCAAAGCGCACAGCACAAGAGCCCCGAGTCACAGAAACAAAACGGGCCCTTCTCCCGCAGCCCCTCGAGGGTCCCCGTCTCTGTCTCCCATCCAGGCCTCTGCAGCCAGGCCCTCTGCAGCCACCCGCGGAGGCCGAAGCAGACAGGTGGCCGGGGCTAACCCTGCCCTCTCCCCTGCAGACACTGCTGGTGAAGACGGAGGACGTGTAGGCCATGAACCCCCCCAAGCTCGACAAGATGGAGGACATGGCGATGCCCACACACCTCAACCGCCGGCCGCGCTGCACAGCCTGCGGGAGCGCTGACGTCCGGATGGTCTACGGCAGTGGCTCCTGGGCTCCGACTCTCCCGGGGCTTCTGATAGGGGCAGGGACCGAGGGGGTGATGCTTGTGTGCGCGGCGGGTCTTCAGAGATGTGGCTTTCATCTCCTCTTGCACGCGAGAGGGGAAAAGGTTGGGGGGCTGGAAAGATAGGAAACTAGAAAGCAAGAGATGAAGGGTGGGCACAGTGCTGAGGAGGCGGAGGTGGGAGGATCACAGGTTCGAGGCCAGCCTCAGCAACTTAGTGAGACCCCATCTCAAAATAAAATATAAGAAGGGCTGGAGTGTAGCTCAGAGGCAGAGCACCTCAGAGTTCAGTCTCCAGTCTCTCTCTCTCTCTCTCTCTCTCTCTCTCTCTCTCTCTCTCTCTCTCTCTCTTCTCTCTCTCTCTCACACACACACACACACACACACACACAAGATGGAGATAAAGGGGTGAGAAGAAGAGGGGTTCAGGAGGAAGTGGGGAGTTTGGGGGCAGGAAGGGCAGAGACAGTGAGGAACAGGTTGGAAAAGACTTTCCAAGACACAGGCTAAAGCCATGGAGATTTGCCATGGAAGCCAGCTGTGCACATTCCCCGGGGGCGCGGCTGTCTCCAGAGTGAGGGCACCTGTGGGGTTCACAGCTCTTTACAGGAGGCTTCTGTGAGGCTGGGCGTGAGGAGGTGTGTGAGGACGATCTCGGCCTGCTGGTCACAAAATGACTCCGTATTTCGGTCTCCCCTCGGGTCCTGATGGGCCTCACGGATTTGCCTGACTGTCCTTTGATGATAAGGCAGTGAGCCTGCAGCTGGGACCTGTCCTGGGCGGGTGCAGCTCACTGGTGTCTGTGGTCAGAATACTTCTTCTTGGGGGTCCCTGAAGCCTCCCCTGGTCGCTTCCCAAGATAAAGTAAGGCACCAAGGTTGGGTATATGTTTTCACTAGCTGTAGGACATCGTTTCTCTTTGAGTCTCAGTTGCCCTTTTTACAAAGAGAAATGAGATTTTGCAGTGGTCCACGCTTGTAATCTCAGTACTTGGGAGGCTGAAGCAGGAGGATCACAGGTTTGTGGACAGCCTCAGATACTTAGTGAGTCCCTTCCCAACTTAAGAGAGACATCTTTTTCAAAATAAAGAATAAAAATTAGGGCTGGAGGTGTAGCTTGGAGGTTAAATGCCCCTGGGTTCCATCCCCAGTACCACAGAAAGAAAAAAAGAGGACTTCCGGGAAGATGGCGACCGAGAAAAGCGGGGCTTAAGAGCCCCGCTAACAACAAACCTCCATTACCACAAAATCAGCGCCTTTCATAGCCAGAAAACACCATCACCAGTGAAACAAAAAATCACCAGGCTCCAGAGAGAAAGCGGACTGAGAACAGAGCCACAGAGGAGATAACCGGCCTATCGCCCAAGGACGCGGCAGACGCGGCGGCAGCAGCACCATACTGCCGGCGAATTCACGGGACGGCTACAGCAAGCCGAGGTGAGCCACTGCGGAACAGCCAGGCGGGATTTCTCCGCGTAGAGAGCATCTAAAGTTCCCAGTGGCCGAGCTCAGCACACGCTGCAGGGATTCAGAGTGGAAACCAAAACCAAGAAGAAAAACACCAGCCCCACAGCCGAGGGCGTAGCAGCGGCGCCATATTGCCACCGGCGGCAGCAGCAGAGAATTCAACGAGTTCAGTACAGCTACATCTGCGTGCTCAAGAACAGTGAGTCAAATCCCAGTACTGTACTCCCTGGGACTTGACCCAGTGGGGGAGGGGCGGTGGCAGAGATATCACACCATAGGAGAACGTGCAACCTGGCACCCCCCACAGTCTAAAGCAGCCTCTATCGACTCTCTGGGTCGGAGACTCTGTGATACAACCCAGTAAAGGTGTAGTGGGGTCTGAGATACTACTGACTCGAGATCCAGAGCACCTTAAGTGAAGTCATAGTGACCCAAGGGAAGAACCCAGAGAAGGCACAAACATCCGAAATCATGGGAAAGAGGAATAATACTGGAGCAATAAATGCCCACAACCCCACAACATCAGAACCCGATAAAACTGAAAATCAGAGATTTCTAGAAGATCAAATCAGGAAAATAACTGTAGAAATAATAGAGGTGCTTCGAAAAGAACTCAGAGAGAGCCAAAAAGAGATAAAGGATGCAATTAATGAAGTAAAGGCCTCAATTCAAAGCACAAACAATCGATTAGAACACATGGAGAACAGAATCTCGCTCTTAGAAGATGAGCAATCCAAAAATGAACGCATAGTTTCTAATCTAGAAAAAAATATCCGACAGCAGGAATCTGATATTGAAGAAATATGGGCCCATTTTAAGAGAGCTAACCTAAGAATAATTGGAATAGAGGAGGGAAAAGAAAGTGATACCAAAGGGATCAACAATCTCTTCAAGGAAGTAATAGCAGAAAATTTTCCAGACATAGAGCAAGAGGTCGATACACAGGTCCAGGAAACTTATAGAACTCCCTTTAGACAGGATCGGAGAAGAGGATCCCCACGCCACATAATTGTCAAAATGACCAATGTGGAAGCCAAGCAGAGAATCTTAAAGGCAACAAAAGCAAAGGGCCAAGTGACATTCAGAGGCAAACCAATTAGAATCACTCCAGACTTCCCAAACCAAGTCAGGAGAGCCAGAAGGGCTTGGAGTAACATATTCCAAACTCTGAAAGAAAACAACTTCCAGCCAAAAATTTCCTACCCAGCAAAACTTTCTATCAAATTAGAAGGAGAAATAAGAAGCTTCCATGACAAACAGAAACTGAAGGAATTTATGTCTTCAAAACCAGCGCTAGAGAAAATACTCAAAGAGATTAACTACAAAGAAGAAATAGGTAACACACTCCAGAACTAGAGAAACAAGATTTTCCATCCAACAAACAACTAAGATTGGTTATCTGTGGAGATTCATTATTTATGTTAGTCTTTTACCTATCTCTAAAGGGTATTGTTTGCCTTTATTGTTGTTAATTTTTAGGATTCCTAGTTGGAATATTAATACACCTTCAGATATAGCATTTGGAAATATTTTATCCATTTCTATTAGTAACTGTTAACTCTGTGTACATTGTCTTTGGATATACAATTTTTTTTTTTAGGGAGTTTGTATACTCCTCTGTTGCCTGTGCCTTTGAAATCATAACCAAGAAATCACTGCCAATTTCAATGTTTTGAGGTTTTATGACCCAGATTTTCTCCTAAAAGTTTATAGTCTTAAGATTTATATTTAGGTCTATTATCTATTTTGAGTTAATATTTGTATATGGGATTAGGTAAGGGTCCAATTTTATTCTTTTCCATGTAATTATTAATTTTTAACAATATTTAGTTAAAAGATTAATATTTCCACCACCAAATGTTTGTGGAAACCTTGTCAAAAATAACTTGACAATATAGGGAAGAATTTAGCTCTAGGCTTTTATTTAACTTCCATGGTTTATATATCTGCCTTTAGAATAGTACTACACTGTTTCAATTATTGTAGCTTTATATGGTTTGAAATCAGAAAATATATATCTCCTAGCTTTGTTCTTTTTCAAGATCGTTTTGGGTACCTAGAGTCCATATTCCATATTAGGATAGATTTTTTTCTGAAAAATAAATATATAAATATATGATAGTTTCACCTAAAAAATAGAAAAAAAATATTCTCTGGTAAGAAAGAAAGCAAAAAGAAATATTGAAATGTTATCTTTAAGTCATCAAAAGCTTGGTATCAGACAAATGAAACTGTTATGTGAGATTATCATTTTTAATTTTAGATAAATTGCCATAATACTAGATGTCAACTACTAAGCCAAGCATGGGAGGGAGGGATAGGGAGAGAATGGGGTGGGGATTGGGTGGGGGCTGACTGGGAAAAGTGTGCATGTATGTCTACAAAAGTATGTATCCTACTATGATGTATGAATACAGTGCACCAATAAAAATAAATAAATTAAAAAAAAAAGAAAGAAATGAAAAGGTTAAGCCAAGCTGGGCTCAGGGGTGCACACTGGCAACCCCAGCCACTTGGCTTGGCCTGAATAACTGTTTTTCCCTCTCCATCCTAACCCAGGCGCTGTATTCCTCTGGTTCAGGGTGACTTGGCTAAGGACACGCCACTCTTTCCAGCAAACTCCCAAGAGTGCAGCAGTCACATAACCTTAGCTTCCAAGTTGCTTTGGGAACTAGACTGTTAAAAATAAATGTTAATAAAGTAAGAAAAGAAGTTGGCCAGAGGCCTACAGACCTGGTCAACAATTCGCCCTTTCCCTCGAAAAAAAAAAAAAAAAAAAAAAGAAAAAAAGAATAAATGATATTTTCCTTCTTTTACAAGTTGATCAGAAAGACCCCTGAGATGATAATAAAAGCAGAAGGTTTGACATAAGCATCTAAGCAGCTATCTTTACACACAGGTTCTTTTCGGGTCTCTTCTGCGTCACCGTCAATCCCTACCAGTGGCTGCCAGTGTACAACCCCGGGGTGGTGGCTGCCTACTGAGGAGGCCCCGCCCCACATCTCCTCCATCTCTGACAACGCCTAGCAGCTCATGCTGACTGGTGAGCGGCCCTGGAGGAGCCTGGGTGGTGGGGAAGGCACGGGCTGGCTCAGGGCCGCTTACCCTTGGTCTGAGCTTGTTCCCCCTGGTGAGAAAGGAGAGGAGAAAAAGGAGCTGAGAGAGGCCAAACCAGTCAGTATTTTGCAGGCCAGGGCAGGGAGTTTGCATTTAATGTAAACCTAGTGAAGCCCTAGGAAACTGTGCTTTTCATGGGTCACCAGTGCAGTTGGACAGTTTATGTGCTTTAATCTCGTGTGCTGTGTCTCATTCATAATCTCTTTATATCTGTTTTAATCTCTTTAAATGATCACCGAGGGCCATCTGTGGTGTTACAGGTCTGTGGGAGGCTAGGCAGGAGGAGCACAGGTTTGAGGCCAGCCTCAGGAACTTAGCAAGGTCCTCAGGGGGTAGCAAGACCCTGTTTCAAAATAAAGAATAAAAAATGACTGGGGGTGTGGCCAGAGGTAGACTGTTCAAACCTACATTGAGGTTCAATCCCGAGTTTCAGTTTCTCTCTCTCTCTCTCTCTCTCTCTCTCTCTCTCTCTCTCTCTCTCTCTCTCACACACACACACACACACACACACACACACACACACACACAGGACTAAAGAGAAAAGAAAGAAAAGGAGTTGTACAATTGCACTTTGGCTACTGGAGAGAGGAGATAGACTCAGGGAGCCCTTTTCCTACTGCCATCAGCTCTGTTTTCTTTGTTCCTTTGCAGATCGTGAACACCAGTCCATTCTGATCACGTAAGTATCCAAGGAACAGAGTGGTTTCACTCCACGATAGCTGTGGCCAAAGTCACCACTTGCTGTCCTTCTGTTCGTTTGAAAGTGTTTAAAACAGCCAGGGATGGCGGCACTCACCTGTAATCCCAGCTCTTGGAAAGCTGAGACAGGAGAATAAGAGGTTTGAGGCCAGCCTCAGCAACTTAGCAAGACCCTGTTTCAAAATAAAAAATAAAAGAGGGCTGGGGGTGTGGCTCAGACATAGAGTGCCCCTAGATTCAATCCCTAACCCTAGATTCAATCTCTAACCACACACGCCAAGACAAAACAAAAAATTCCCCATGGAATCCATGAACAGGGCATATGATAGTCACTGGGGCCAGGTGTCCTGTAGGGGTGGCAGGTCAGGCCTCCCTGGTGGCAGTTCTAAGGCCCAGGAACCAGAATCCAAATGATAAGGAGGAACCAGGCTGCTCAAAAGCCATCATGAGGAGGAGGGACAAAGAGAAGAGCAGGTGCACAGCCCCCAGAGTGGGGAAAGGACCCAAAGAGGATGTGTGTGGCAAAGGGAGAGAACATCTGGTCACGTGGGAGGACACAGGCCAGGGGAAGAGTCTGGAAGTTTATTTTATTTTATTGTTTTTTGGTGGCACTGGGGATTGAACCCAGGGGCATTCTACCTCTGAGCTACACCCCCACCCCTATTTTATTTTTTGAAACAGAATCTCACTAAGTTTCAGTGGGTCTCACAAGTAGCTGAGGCTGGCCGTGAACCTACGGTCCTCTCGTCTCAGCCTCCCGAGTACTGGGATTACAAGTGTGTGCCACCGTGCTTGGCTGGAATCTTTTTTTTTTAATTTTTTACTGAACATAAATGGTATACATTTAAACTATACTTGATGCCCGCTCCCCCCTCCCGCCCCTGTTTTCCCTTCCCCCCCTCCCAACAATGATTGTCCCAGGTAACCATGCCATATTCATAATTTTACACATATTCGGATGTGGACCCTCGTTAATCAAGTTCAGCCTTCCTCCTCCTCTATCTTTCCATTCTAGCTTTGCTGGTATTTCCCCTCCATTATCTGGAGTCCCACTGGTATCCTCTGTGTTTCCTAGTTTGGGCATATTAGAGGAAACATATGTACCTTCTCCTTCTGTGCTTGGCTGGTCTCACTTAACATAATGCTCTCCAGGACTTTCCATCTTGCCAAGACATCCTGCTGCCTCGGCATCTATGTGTTGAGACCCCACTCCACATAGTTAATTCGGCAAAAAGCCCCGAGAAGGAGGTGTTGTCTCTGGCCAAAGTACCCCCCACTTTTACTATTATTCTTTTAACCCTCTACACGAATTGCTCCAATGATGTGAAATCAGGACTATGATGAAATTGAGTCCGTGGAAATAAAATCTCTAATAATTTGCCTAAACGTCCTTGGCTCTGCTCAATAATAATAAAAACTGGCCAGAATTCAGATGCTGTGATAAGCACTCCAGCTGCAGCAATCACAAAGGGTCTCCGACCCTCACTATCACTAACTTAGGTTAAGCTATTAACTCCGGTAAGGTAGCTCAGTTTAAGGTAACTTTGTTTACCCTTGAGATCCTGCCTAGAGTCAGAGAAGATAAAAACCTTGTGTGTGACCTTAAAGCAATTTAGTTGATAAACAACTTAGTTGCCCAAATACAATAGACTCAAGGAAAAAGATTGGTGACTTTTATGCCCAGTGTAAATATTCCTGAAGACAGAGAGGCTGACCGCATGGCTAGAAATGAAAATGACAAAATAAAGGACAGATATTCTAAATATATATGTATGAAGGAAAGGAAATACCGTAAGAGTAAGAAAGCACTTTTGCATGAAGAAGAGCTTATCATAAGAATGTCCCAACTGGGAAAGAAAGGAATTAGAAAGTTAGAAGCAGGTTGCAGAGGGCTTGTGACAGGGAAATGGATAGACTTTTAATAGGCTTGTTGTCTAAAGAAGAGTGTTCAGCAGTTAAGGAAATACATCTGACAGTTAAATCCAAGAACTTCATGGTGTTATTTGTGGTGTCTTATTTGCCAAGCTGTGTTGTGAGTTTTTGTAAGCTTTCAGACTTCAGAAGGCAAGGCGGATGAGATCTGAGAGACTCCCATCGCATCTCCCTGGACCGCCACATCTCCCCATGCTTGTCATATGGATATAGATGGAAACTTCAAAAAAGAAAGCAAAAGAAGATTCCATGAGAAGGCGTATTCTCCAAGCCCTGGGCCTTGGGCGTGCCTGTATTGCCTTTGGAATTTACCCTTGGACCTGCCCTGCTGCAATATCAAATGGAGCTTATCTCCTAAATGCTGGACTAGTCATTTACTTTGTTTATATGTAATTCACTATTGTTTTGCTGTGATTGCCCCCCTTCCCTTTCTTTTTTCTCCTATTATTAATCTCACTGGTGAAGGGTATAAATTTTTCGGGGTTTTTGTAATAAAGTGTCATTGGCTCAAGAAGCCTTTGTCCACCTCAGATTCTTTCCAAAGCGCCGTACCTAAAAACTTAAGGAATTCATAGAGGGGAAAGAATCGCTGCAGATAAGTTTCTGCAGAACTCCACCTGCCTTTTGCCCCATCTTTCTGAGGATTTGACCGGGAGCTGACAATAACGACCCAACTGAGATTAGTCGGCAACACCATCTTCTTGCAAATGGTATGATTTTGTTCTTCTTTATGGCTGAGTAGAATTCCATTGTGTGTATTTCCCAGAGTTTTGCAATCCATTCATCTGTTGATGGGGACCTGGGTTGGTTCCATATTTTGGCTATTACGAATTGTGCTGCTATGAACATAGGTATGCATATGTTGCTATAGTTCTCTGAATTCAACCCTTTTGGAAAAATACCCAGGAGTGGTAGAGCTGGGTCATATGGTGGATCTATACCCAGTTTTCTTAGGAATCTCCACACAGATCTCCATAGTGGCTGAACTAGTTTGCACTCCCACCAACAGTGTAAAAGAGTTCCTCTTTCCCCACATCCTCGCCAGCATTTGTTGTTGTTTGATTTCTTTATGCTTGCCACTCTGACTGGGGTTAGATGGAATCTCAGTGTAGTTTTGATTTGCATCTCCCTGATGGCCAGTGATGAAGAACATCTTTCCATGTATCTATTGGCCCTTTGTATCTCTTCTTTTGTGAAGTGTCTTTTTAGTTCATTTGCCCATTTCTTGATTGGGTTGTTTGTTTTGCTAGTGTAGAGTCTTTTGAGCTCTTTGTATATTCTGGATATTAGTCCCCTATCAGAGTGGTGGCTGGTAAAGATCTTTTCCCATTCTGTAGGCTTCCTCTTTAAGTTATTGATGCTCACCTTTGATGAGAAGAAACTTTTAAGTTTGATGCTATCCCACTTGTTAATTCTTGCTTCAATTTCCTGAGCTTTGGAGGTTTTGTTGAGAAAGTTACGGCCTGTGCTTGGCTGGAATCTTTAAAATTTGTATTTTAAAAATTTGTCTTTTGTGTACCGAGGATTGAACTCAGGGGGCATTTTGCCTCCACTCTATACGCTAGCCCTTTTTATTTTTATTTTGAAGTAGGGTTTCACTAAGTTACTGAGGCTGGTCTTGAACTCACTGTCCTCCTGTCTCAGCCTCCCTGGGATTACAAGTGTGCACTGGCATGCCTTGGCAAGAGTCTGTGTTTTATTTCAAGTACAACAGGAAGCTCCTGAAGGGGTCTGTGTTTGACACACATGTTGACAAATGAAATCAGTCCAGTTGCTTTGTTGACTGGACAGATGCAGGGCAAGGAGGCCATAGTGGAAGGAGAAGAGAGACATATTGAAGTTCAAACCTTGGGGGAAGCGGCTCTTATTCCCAGGGCTCAGGAGCATAGGAGCAGCCCCGGGGCCGTGGAGGGATCTGCTCTCTTCCCCCTGCAAAGGGCAAGTTCATCCGAATCCACTTGGGCACCACTGGGAAGCTGGCCTCTGCAGATATTGAAACTTGTGAGTAGAGGCCCTGGGATCAGAGATGCAGGTACTGAAACTTGAAGGTGGAGGCCCTGGGATCTCCGGGATGGGGAACAGCTCGAGAGCCGGCCCGTGTTTGTGTTCCAGATCTGCTGGGAAAGTCAAGAGTCACCTTCCAGCTGAAGGCTGAGAAGAGCTACCATGTCTTCTACCAGATTCTTTCCAACAAAAAGCCTGAGCACATCGGTTAGGTCACCCACCAGTGGGCTTTGGTGTTTTATACAGTAAGGCGCTTGGATCGCTAGAGCAAGGAGAATTGTACCTGTATGTGAGTGAGGAACTTTATTTTACGCACGGGGTGTGGGTATTTGTGCCGTGATGTGCGATTTTGAGAAATGGAATTCCATGGACACAGTAAGGTTAGCCCACTACTGGATTCAGGGCTAGCTCATAAAAAATAAAAAAAATAAAATAATAAAAATAAATAAAAACTTCTGATCTAGGCTTTTAATTGTCCTTGAGCGCCCCCTTGTGTTCTGGCACAGAATCCAACCCCTCTCACCAAGGGCCCTGAGGCCAGGCAAAATCAAGAGGAACCACCCAGCCTGAGAGCTGACACCCTCCCCCTCGTGCAGGCCGGCTCCTTTGCTCTCAGGCTCCTTTGCTCTCCAGCTTCTTTGCTCTCCGGCTGTATTTGCTCAGCCTTCTGGGTCTCCCGCCCAGAAACAGGCTGCAGCTTTTCAATCAATTCTAGAAATGGCTGTGGTTATTTTGAAACAGGGTCTCACTAAATTGCTGAGGCTGGCCATGAACCTGCAAATCTCCCATCTCAGCCTCTCATGTCCCGGGATAACAGGTGTGTGCCACCGCACCCACCTCTGCCTAGAGATTCCTAATTGTGAATCTAATTCTGGCTCCAGCGGTTAAGGTCTCAGGCCGGGGTGCGGGGCCCCAACTCTACCCGGTGTCTGTTTTCCCTGCCTCTGTGCAAACTCTTCCGACTCTTTGTCATTTCAGAACTGCTGCTTATTACGACCAACCCTTACGACTACCCCCTCATCGGCCTGGTACAATCCTGGTGGCCAGGATCGACGATGCGGAGGAGCTGTTGGCTACTGATGTTAGTGGAAGGGACAGAGGGGGTGGGGCAGCCCTCCTCCATCACTGGGGCCACGGATTCACAGGCTGCTCTTCCTTGCCAGAGCGCCATTGACATCCTAGGCTTCACCCCAGAAGAGAAGTCTGGACTGTACGAGCTGGCGAGTGCCGCGGTGCACCACGGGAACGTGGAGTTCCAGCAGAAGCAGCGGGAGGAGCAGGCCAGCCGGACGCACAGAGGGTGGGATTCCCCGAGCAGCCGCGCACCGCTGCCGGGAGGCTGCTCACCTGGGCCCCTTGATGCCTCTTTGTCCCCTTCCTGGGCTCAGGTGCCCAGGGAAACCATCACCACCCACTTTTGCTGAACCCTAGAACGGTCCCGTTCCAGAGGCAACGAGAAGGGTCTTCTGGAACCTAATCCTGCCTCTTCAGAAGACCAGTCCGATTCTCTGAGTGATGCTGCTTCTGTGTGATGGTGCAGGCCTGTAATCCCAGTCCTTGGGAGGCTGAGACGGAAGGATTGTAGGTTCATAAGCAATTTGGAATATAATTCCAAATTGTTCATAATATGATTTGGAATATAAGACATACCAAGACAAACTCAGCCATGCTTTAAATTATCTGGATGACTTCCTCTCTCTCTCTCTCTCTCTCTCTCTCTCTCTCTCTCTCTCTCTCTCTCTCTCTCCTTTCTTTTTTGCTGTAATGGGATGAACCCAGGGGCATTCTACCTCCAAGCTATACTCCAGCCCTATTTTTTATTCTTTATTTTTAAACAGGATCTTGCTAAGTTGTGGAGGACTTCACTAAGTAGCTGAGTCTGCCTACGAACCTGAGACCCTCCTATTCTCAGCCTCCCAAGTACTGGGATGACAACGTGCATCACCACACTCAGCTGGATGGTTTGCAAAGTGGCTCTTCTTCAGCCAGATGTGGTGGTGCCCCCCTGTAGTCCCATTACTTAGGAGGTTCAAGACTAGTCTCAGCTACTTAGTGAGATTTCCAGCAACCAAATGAGTCCCTGATTCAATAAATAAATAAATAAATAAATAAATAAATAAATAAGGCTGGGTGTGTAGCTGGGAGGAGGAATGCCCCTGGGTTGAGCTGGGCATAGTGGGGCATGCCTGTAATCCTAATACTTAGGAGGCTGAGATAGGAGTATGGCACATTCGTGGATAGCTTCAGCAGTGTAGTGAGGCTCTTGGCCAACTAGTGAGACCCTATTTCAAAATAAAAAAATAGGACTAGGGCTGTAGCTCAGAGGTAGAATGCCAGTGGGTTCGATCCCCAGTACCACAAACAAACAACAACAAAAGAAAGTAGCTCTTCTAAGCCTCTGACCATCCTCTTCTTTGTCCCAGTGGCTGACAAGACAGCCTACCTGCTGGGCCTCAACTCCTCGGACCTCCTCAAGGCCCTGCGCTTCCCCAGAGTGAAGGTCAGAACGAGTACCTGACCATAGGGCAAACTGTGGACCTGTACTTCCTCACCTGTCCACCAGGAGTCCCTGCAGCAGGGTTGCCCTGCAGCTGGGGCAGGGGCAGTTTCAGAGTGCAACTGCTCCATCTGCTGCTGGCCTCCTCTGCTGGCCTCCTCTGCTGGCCTCCTAGGTCCTCTGTCCAGCAGGAGCTGAGCTGGTGGCAGTGACACTTCCTTGAGGCGATGTGGTGGAAGTGGAGACCCAGGTGGCCCTGCTGCATCTTGGCTGCTACCATGGGGGGGGGGGGGGGCTCAGAAGAGAGCACTGTGGAATGGCCAATCTGTCAGAAACACCCAAGTGTAAAAACAGAGTAACTCATTTCGTCACTAACAGCCATGTTGTTCTGTACCCATTTTCTCCCCTGCACTTTTGTAAGTAGGCTGAAACATTAGGCTTAGGCTAACAGCAAGTTCTTGCTTGCTTTGGTATTGCAGTCGATTTGTGGGTTTTCTCTTTATAAATCCCAGCCCATGGCTGGGAGACCCACCCTTCTGGTCAGACTTCTGGACCGAGGGCACCGCCACTGCCCCGATCTCATTTCTCACTGGACCTGCATAGGACATCTCGAGGGGTGTGCCTACCAGCCCAGGGTTGGGATTTATAAAGGGAAAACCCACAATGTGTCTGCCCGCTTTACCAAAGCAAACAGCAATGTTACAAAAGCAGGAACTTGCTTTTAGCCTAATTTTTAACCTAGTTACAAACTGCAGGAAGACAATGGGTAGGAACAACATGGCTGTTAGTTTAAAATGAGCTACTCTTGTCTTGACATTCCCCATTGGTTTAGTTATTTATAAACAAATCTTTAAGGTGGTATCTTTATCTGTTTCGTTGGGTCTGGTCATCATTGACTTGACAGCCTGTACGAGCTGTGGTACCTGTTTGCTAACACAGTTGACCGGGCCTGGCACAATGAGCAGGGCTAAAACAGCAGGAATAACCAGCGGTTATGGCCAGAAACATCCTAGTGTAAAAACAGAGTAACTCATTTTGTAACTGACAGCCATGTTGTTGTTTTTTTTTTCTCCCCTGCATTTTTGTAACTAGGTTGAAACATTAGGTTTAGGCTAACAGCAAGTTCTTGCTTCTGGTACTGGGGATTGAGCCCAGGGACCTTCTACTTCCAAGCTATACCCCTAGACCTATTATTTATTTATTTATTTATTTATTTATTTATTTATTTATTTATGTATTTGTGGTACTGTGGTTCCTGGAAACCCTTCTATCTCTGGGTTACACTCCAAGACCTATTTTTTTATGTTTTATTTGGAAACAGGGTCTCTTAAGCCAGCAAGGCTAGCTTTGAACAAGCACCACCATGCACCAAATTTAGTGAAACACTGTTTCAAAAAAGGAGGCCCACCGACCTTTTTTTTTTTTTTTTTTTTTGCAGGTCTGGGAATGGAACCCAGGGGCATTCGACCTCCGAGCTACACCCACGGCCCTATGTTTTATTCTTTATTTTGAAACCGGGTCTCACTGAGTTGCAGAGGGCCTCACTAAGTAGCTGAGGCTGTCCACGAACTGCGATCCTCCAGTCTCAGCCTCCCCGAAAGCTGGGATTACAAGCGTGCCACCACCACCACCACGCTGGTTTCCTTTTTATTTTTTGAAACAGTGTTTCACTAAATTTCTGAGACTGGTCTCAAACGTGTGGTTTTACTGCCTCAGCCTCCCAAGCACTGGGATTATGGAGGTGTACTACTGTTAGGGTCCGAGAGACGCCCCACCCAAACAACAGAGAACTCACCAGAGGATGCAAATCACAGGCAGAGTTTATTGCATCGCAGCAGAAACTGGCCTGCCAGGGTCAAGTCTCTTTCACAAGCACGCAGGCAAGTGGTCAGAGCAAGACCCCAAGCACACTTTGGGCTTCACATTTATAGCCCCAGAGGGGGCGTTTACATTGGGATACAGCCAATAAAATCATAAGGTAAACAAATACAGCCAATGATTTTCAAAGAAAAATATTTTCCACATCTGCACATTCTCAAAAACACTTCAAAACACTTCAAAAACATTTCAAACTTAAAAAACAAGTCTTAAGATCAGAACAACTCTTTTTTTTTTTTTTTTTTTTTTTTTTGTGATACTGGGATTCCTGGAAGCCCTTCTACCTCCGGGATACACTCCCACGGGCTACACTCCCAGACCTATTTTTTAACTCTTCTATGTAGAAACAGGGTCTCTTAAGCCAGCGAGGCTGGCTCTGAACCAGCGCGATCCTCCTGTCTCCACCTCCCAAGCACGGGGATTACAAGCGTGCGCCACCACGCTCGGCTTAAAACAACTCTTGACATCAACACAAGTCTTAAGGTCAAAACAGCTCTTAACATCACTCTAACTTAATTCTATATTTTAATTCTATATTCTAACATCTTAATTCTATAAGGGAAGGGGATGGCCCTCACAGCCCTCACAGCCCCCTTACACTACCACCTGGCTCACATGACTTTAACATGTAAATAAATGGAAAGGCATCCCATGTTGATGGATTGAAGGCCTGGTATTTTAAAGATGGTGCTATGGCTTCAATGTGGCCCTCAAAACTCATGTGTTGCAGTTTAATGGCTTAACATAAGGCATTTAATAGCTTAACATAAGTCCTTTCAAGAGCTGATTAAATCAGGAAAGGGACCCTTGTGAGGTGTTTGGGCTGGGAGGGTAGCTCTTCCGTACAGTGTTTGCCTGGCATACACAACACCCTGGGTTTGATCTCAGCATCCAGAATAAGAAAAATTTTTAAAAGCTTGAGTAAGTACATTCCTCTCCTCCCACCCCTTCTATCCTGCGAAGATGCCATGTTCATACCCTGCAGAGGACACTTAGCCAGGCGCCACTGTGGAAGCTGAGAGCGCCCCTCACTCAACACACAACTGTGGGTGCCTCCATCTTGGACTCCCAGGCGCCAGGGCTTTGAGAAATTTAATTTCATTTCTTATACATTGCCCAAGCTTTGGTGTTTCACTTTAGTAGCACAAATGAACTAGACACTTGGTGTTACCCATGGTAATAAGGATCTTCCCTCCACGGCACATTTTAAATGTCCTCAGTCCAGACTTCAAAATGTTCCAGCTGAGCTGAGCATAGTAGTGCACACTTGTAATCCCAGTGCTGAGACAGGAGACAGAGACAAGAGGATTGCAGATTCGAGGCCAGCCTCGACAACTTAGCAAGGCCCCCCACAATTCAGTGAGACTCTGCTTCCTAATAAGAAATAAAATCAGGCTGGAGTTTAGTTTGGAGGTAGAATGCCTCTGGGTTCAATCACCAATGCCACACACATACACACACACACACACACACACACACACACACACACATACACACACACACACACACACACACACACACACAAGTTCCAGCTGAGTCTCCTAGGAGGGTCTGGAACAACCAGTCTGTGTGTGTGTGTGTGTGTGTGTGTGTGTGTGTGTGTGTGTGTGTGTGGTGGGGGCAGGGGTACTGGGTACTGAATTCAGGGCCATTCTAACTCTTGAGCTGCACCCATAGCCCTTTTTATTTTATTTCATTATTTGTTTATTGCGGGTCTGGAGATGGAACCTAGGGGCAATCGACTTCCAAGCTACACCCCCTGCCCTATTTTTTATTCTTTATTTTGAACAGGGTCTCGCTAAGTTGTGGAGGGCCTCACTGAGTAGCTGAGGCTGTCTGTGAGTCACAATCCTCCAGTCTCAGCCTCCGAATGCTGGGATTACAAGCGTTCACCACCACACCTGGCTCTTTTTATATTTTATTTTGAAGCAGAGTCTCACTAAATTGCCGGGGGTCTCACTAAGTCACCTTGAACCTTTGTTCTCCTGTCTAGCCCCTCAAGTACGCAACCACTCTCCTGACTGAGGTCATCTGCCCAGGCTCCTGTGTGCACCCGAGGCCACTGTGCCTTCCAAATTTCCCTCTGCGGTGAGCCCCAGTGGTCAGCCCGCCTCTCACCTGGAGTTACCTCCCCCCCTCCTATACCAGACCCAGGAGCCCTCCCCAGGGCACAGGCGCGGCGCTTTGTTCTCCATGAGGGGCTCCCCCGCAGTGTACTGCTTGGTGGGCATCTGGAAACGGTAAGAGAAACGACCAGGAGTCCTGATGCCCAGACCTCTGTGTTGTCTGGAGCCCTAATCTAAAGGTCACCATTTCATCTCTTCTCTGCAGCCAGAGCAGATCCTGCTATTCCACCAAAGGCCAGTAGAGGGCGAGCTGGCTCAGCCGCGGCCACCGACTCGAGCCAAATACTGAGGTTCTAGGATAGCTCACCTGCAGCCCGGGTGGGTGCGTTTTTTCCCTTTTGGGGTTGGCTGAAAGCAAAGCGACAATCCAATTACATAAACAGGATAATTTATTTATCTTTTTTTTTTTTTTTTTTTGGTGGTACTGGGGTTCTTGGAAACCCTTCTATCTCTGGGCTACACTCCCAGACCTAATTTATACTTTTTAAAATTTGGAAACAGGGTCTCTTAAGCCAGCACAGCTGGCTTCGAACCTGCGCGATCCTCCTGTCTCCACCGCCCAAGCGCAGGAATTACAAGCGTGTGCCACCACGCCCGGCGAGAATTTATATTTTTTAATTATCAGGGTTTCCCAAAGCAGCCCCCTTCTATCCCTGTTGCATGGTTCTTATAATTTTTTTTTCAACCCAGTGGCATTCTCCCTCCAAGCTACATCCCAGCCCTATATCAATCATTATTTTGAAACAGGGTCTCACTAAGTTTTGGTCCTCACTAAGCTGAGGCTGGCTGCAAACCTGTGATCCTCCTGCCTCAGCTTCCCGAGTACTGGGATTACAAACCTGTACCACCATGCCTAGCTGCTATCTAAGCCGGGCGTGGTGGCGCACACTTTAATCCCAGCATTTGGGAGGCAGAGATAGGAGGATCGCGATTCGTGGAGACCTTCAGCTACTTAGTGAGGCCCTCTGCAACTCAGTGAGATCCTGTTTCAAAACAAAGAATAAAAAGTAGGGCTGGGGATGTTATTTGGAGGTAGAATGCCCCTGGGTTCCATTCTCAACACAGCAAAACAATTTTTTAAAATAAAATATCTGCTGCCGGGCATGGTGGCGCACGCTTGTAATCCCCGCGCTTGGGAGGCAGAGACAGGAGGATCGCGCAGGTTCGAAGCCAGCCGTGCGCGCTGACTTAGAAGACCCTTTTTCCAAATAAAAATATAAAAATAGGTCTGAGAGTGTAGCCCGGAGGTAGAAGGGCTTCCAGGAACCCCAGGACCACCAAAATAATAATAATAATAATAATAATAATAATAATAATAAGCAAAATAAATTATCTGCTATCTAAATAATTTTTTATTTCTTCTTAATATTGTTTAACATTTCATTTTATAAAAATAAGATCTCTCATAAACTGAATTGAAGTTTATATTTTTTCATCAAAAAATATGAATATTTTTTGCTGTTTTAGTTTCCTCATTACTAATTTGTTCCCTGCTCCTTCCTTCCTTCCTTCCTTCCTTCCCTTCTCCATCCTTCCTCCCTTCTTTTCTTCCTTCCTTTCTTCTTGTGATTGGAGATTTAACTCAGGGGCTTCTAACTCCAAGCAGTACCCCCAGCCCCATTTTATTTTCTATTTGGACAACAGAGTTTTGCTAAATTGCTGAGGGCCTCACTATGTGGCTAAGGCTGGCCTTGATCCTCCAATCCTCCTGTCTCAGCCTCCAGAGTGCTAGAATTATAGGCATGCACCACCAGGCCTGGCTTCCAGCCTTATTTTTAATTTATTTTCAAACAGGCCTCACTAAGTTGCGAAGGGCCTTGCTAAGTTGCTGAGGCTGGTCTCAAACCTGCAATCCCTCTGTCTCAGCCCCTCAAGTACTGGGATTACAAGTGTGTGCCAGCATGCCCAGCTTTTTCCTTATTTTCTTAATGTTTGAATTATATTGCTTCTAGCTTTCAGAACTTTAATATTTAAGCCACCAATAAAGGTAGCATTCAGCACCAAACAAAGTGGGCTCTAAAAGGCAAATGGTTCGTTTTTCTCAGGGAACATGTCTGGAACTGGAGCTGAGCTGCCCAAAGCAGGCTGCACACATCCCCCGCCTCCTCCACCTTCCCATCCCTGTAGCTTTCATCTTTGTGATTACAAAGGCTTCTAGCCTGGCTTGGCTACCCACACTTGTAATCCCAGTACTTAGGAGGCCAAGATGGGAAGATCTCAGGTTCAGAGCCAGCCTCAGCAACTTAGTGAGGCTCTCAGCAAATTAGTGAGACGCTGTTTTCAAATAAAAAATAAAATAGGCCTGGGGATGTCACCCTAAGGCAGAAGGCCCCTAGGTACCATCTGCAATAAAACACACACACACACATACACACACACGCACGCACACACGCACACACATGCGCGCACCCATACTGCAGGCATCTGTAAAAGAAGAAACGATCGGGAGTCCTGATGCCAAGACTTCTGTGTTGTCTGGAGCCCTAATCTAAAGGTCACCATTTCAGCCGGGCGTGGTGGCCCACGCTTGTAACCCCAGTATTCTGGAGACAGAGACGGGAGGATTGAGGTGCGCACACAGCCTCAGCTACGTAATGAGGCCCTTCGCAACTCAGACCCTATTTCAGACATTAAAGGGCTAAAAGTTAGGGCTGAGGGTGTAGATCAGAGGTGGAATGCCCTTGGGTTCCATCCCCAGTACCGAAAAAAAATTAAAATATAAATAAATAAAGGTCACCTTTTCATCTTCGCTGCAGCCAGAGCGGGTCCTGCTATTCCACCACTGGCCCCGAGAGGGCGCTCGACCTCTACCGCGGCCGCTGACCCAGAGCCAAGTGTTTGTGGTTCTAGGATAGCTCCCCGCAGCCCTGCAGGAAGAGGGGAGGAGAAAAGGTTTGTTCTTATCCCTTTTTTGGTTGACTTAGTCCAGCACTTTTCTCCAGTGACTTTCCTCTCTCGATAAAATCGTGTTGCTGTACAATATACAGAGAAGCACACGGGTCACGAGTGCCCGGGTCAGTGACCAAGCACGGAGTGGACCCCACACGCCAGGGTGAGCTCAAGAGATCTGAGCCGGGGCATCCGCAAGGTGGCACAGCAGAGCTTCCCGGCGCTCAGCCCCACAGAAACATCAGTCAGAACGACTGTCCACGCGTGAAAATGCCTTCACAAGAGCCAAGGAAACAGCTGCGCGGCCACAGCACGGGGCGGAGTGTAGCCCAGAAATAAGAAAAGACGTGCTGAAGAGCAGGAGGGAGGGACCGGCTCCCATTCCCACCTCGCCCCGTCCCACCCCAGGAAGCAGAGCGGGAGACAGGGCCTCCACTTGGGAGGGGACGGGGAGAAGGGAGCACAGGTGCCCCCCATTAAAGCCCAACACTGCACAGGCCGCGGCGGCCCCAGGGCTGATACCTGCACACTGAGCCCCCAGACCCACCGGGCCAGGCCAGATTCCACAGCCGCAGGCTGGAGCCAGCTCACCTGGTGACCCCGGCAGCCAGCTTCAGCCGCCCCAGCACTAGTCAGCCATGTGCCCAGCTCCTGAATGGCCGCAGCACCAGCCTAACCCAGTCAGCCCGGCGCCAGGCCCACCCCCTGGCTTCAGACAGCCGGCTGCAAGGGGCTCCCGGCTGGCCTCGAAGGCTCCATGTCCCAGCAGACCCAGGGTCCAGGCCCCTGCCGGGGACCTCAGTGCTGAGCCAGGCTCAGGCTCCAGGACTGCCTCTGTGGACTCAGGACCTACGCCAGCCCTGGGAGAAGAAGCCTCCACCAGCACCTGCACCTCAGGCTCCAGGAGACACCAGGCAGACCAGCCTGGTGCACCAATACCCCAGGACCATCCTGTAGACCGACTTCCGGATGGCCCCTGGCCCAGGCACACCCTGAAGCCCTGGAGATCCAGACTCACCCCCGTAGACCCAGTCCTCAGGACACCCAAGGATCCAGGCTCAAGGCCAAACCCAGGAGACCCGAGCACCAGCAGGCCCGCCTGCCCACCCAAGCACCAGGCCAGCCTGACGGCCTCCAGCCACAAGCCTGCCCACAGCCCACGCCAGATGGCCTGCCCAGAGGGCTCTGTCAGTCCCACTACAACAAGTCCCCAGTCTTTCTCCCCCCACCTCTGTGGTACTAAGGATTAAGCCCAGGGGTGTTTAGTCTCTGTGCTGTATCCTGCAGTATTTTTCCTTATGCTGAAAATCTTGGTGTCTGAAGAAATCAATATTATTACTTCATTCCTTCAGCCTATAACACACATATTATAGAAAATTTTCACTTATTTTTAGCTTCTTATTTACTCTGTTCGATTTTCCGAGCACATAACTATATAATCTGCATGAAGCCGACTCTGCCTTCCTTCCCATCTTGTTCTGACTCCTCCCTCTTTCCCTGTGCTGGGCAGCACCTCGTCGACTCTGTCCACGGACAGTGGAGACAGTGGGCCCCGTGCCTTGGCTCTGATGAGCAGGGCGGCTACAGCTGGCTCTCTGCTAAGTAAGGTGCTGACTTTGTATTTTTTCCAAGTTCAATGGGTAGCAACTCAAGTCTGTGTGTGTGTGTGTGTGTGTGTGTGTGTGTGTGTGTGTGTGTGTGTAGAGTATTGGGGATTGAACCCAGGGGCATTCTACCTCTTAGCTACACCCCCAGCCCTATTAATGTTTGTTTGTTTGTTTGTTTGTTTGTGTTTGAAACGGTCTCACCAGATTGCATAGAGTCTCATGACATTGCTGAGGCTGTTCTCGAACCTAAAATCCTCCTGTCTCAGCCTCCCAAGTACTGGGACTGCAGGTGGACACAACTATGCCCAGCTTAACTCCAATCTCATTATGTCCCTTTTTTTCTTTTCTCAGTGTAGGAATCACACCCAGAGCCTTGCACATGCTCGGCCAGCACACTGCCGCTCAACTGCGTCCCCAGCCCTGACACCAATTTTTGAATCTGCTTTATCTACTAGATTCTCAAAGTGGGATGTCTAAATCCTCCCTCAAGCCGGGCGTGGTGGCGCACACTTGTAATCCCCGTGCTTGGGAGGCTGAGACAGGAGGATCGCAGGGGTTCGAAGCCAGCCTCAGCTACTTAGTGAGGCTCTCAGCAACTTAGTGAGACCCTGTTTACAAATAAAATATAACATAGGTCTGGGAGGATAACCTGAAGGTAGAAAGCCCCTGGGTTCCACCCCCAGTGCCACCAAAAAATAAATAAAAATAAATCCTCCCTTAGAGATTGAGGATTTATCCATTAATTTTTCTAATTTTATAGTTGTTACCTTATATATATTAAGTACTAAGTTCATATGAGTTAGTAGCTATTATATCATTTTGGTGATTTTCTATTTGGCATTAGAACAATCACCAAAACCTTCATCTTTATTAATGCTTATTTTTTTCTTTCTACTTTGATGCAATTCTTTATAGTATTGGAGATTGAACCCAGGGGCGTTCTACCTCTGAGCTACACCCCCAGCACTATTTTATTTTCTTTTATTTTATGGTACTGGGGATGGAACCCAGGGGCATTCTACCTCTGAGCGACACCCCCAGCCCTAATTCTTTTTTCTTTATTTTTGAAACAGGGTCTCACTGAGTTGCTAAGGGCCTCGCTAAGTAGCTGAGCCTGGCCACAACCACGATCCTCCTGTCTCTGCCTCCCAAATGTTGGGATTACAAGCCTGCACCACCACTCCAGGCTACCTCTTTATTTTAAATATGCAAAAATAGTTATGATTTTTTAACAACCAATAGTTAACTTTACCCTTTAAGTGAATAACATAATTAAATTGAGGAACGCAGTTTATATATTTTGGGGCTTCTGGCATCCCACGCTTTCCTTCTGAAATGATCATTTTCTTCTGGATGCAGGACATCTTTCAGTAGTTTTTTTCCGGGCGTGGTGGCACACGCTTGTAATCCCCACGCTTGGGAGGCAGAGACAGGAGGATCGCGCAGGTTCGAAGCCAGCCGCGTGCGCTGGCTTAGGAGACCCTGTTTCCAAAAAAAAAAAAAAAAAAAAAATATATATATATATATATATATATATATATATATATATATAAAATAGGTCTGGGAGTGTAGCCCGGAGGTAGAAGTGCTTCCAGGAACCCCAGTACCACCAAAAAATATATATTTTTTTCTTTTTCCTCGTGGTGTTAGGGATGGAACCCAAGGCATTCTACCTCCAAGCTGCACCCCCGGCCCTATTTTTTACCCTATTTTGAAACAGGGTCTCACTAAGTTGCAGGGGGCCTCACTAAGTAGCTGAGGCTGGCCGTGAACCTGTGATCCTCCTGTCTCAGCCTCCCAAGTACTGGGATTGCAGGCATGCAACACCACACCTGGCTTCAGTTTTTACTCAGATCTCAAATGGTTGAATTTCATGTGTGTGTGTGTGTGTGTGTGTGTGTGTGTGTGTGTGTGTGTGTGTTATTAACCTTTTTCCTTTTCTTTACTGTGTATGTGGTAGTAGAGATTGAACCCAGGAGTATTCTACTCTGAGGGACACCCTCAGCCCTATTTTATTTTTTATTTTGATGCAGGGTCTCACTAAGTTGCTGAGGGCCAACCTGGTGTTGTAGTGAGTGCCTGTAATCCAAAACACGGGAGGCTGAGACAGGAGGATCGCAGGTGCAAGGTCAGCCTGAGAAACTTAGAGAGACCCTCTACAACTTAGTGAGACCCTGTTTCAAAATAAAAACATAAAATAAAATAGTGCTGGGGTATAGCTCAGAGGCCAAACACCCCTTGATTCAATCCCCAATGCTAAAAAATAAAAATAAAAAATAAGTGAATAAATTGCTGAGGGCCTTGCTAAATTGCTGAGGCTGGTCTCGAAACTGTGATCCTCCGGTTTCTGCACCCAAGTATTGGGATTTTAAGTGTGTGCCACCACACCTAACTGTGTATGTGTATTCTGAATTAGAATATTTAGAAAATATATATTCCGAGCCGGGCATGGTGACATATGCTCATAATCTTAGCATTTGGGAGGCTGAGACAGAAGGATCACGGTTTGTGGACAGCCTCAGCTACTTAATGAGGGCCTTTGCAACTCAGTAAGACCCTGTTTCAAAATAAAGAATAGAAAATAGGTCTGGGGTATAGATTGGAGGCAGAATGCCCCTGGGTTCCATCTCCAGTACTGCAAAAAAAAAAAATGTATATTCCATGTTCTTCATAGATTAAGTTATAATAATTGCCACATTTTATACAACTCAATGTTATATATGTAATAAATAGCATGTAGTCATAAATTAAAATTTGTACCTACATATATATTTCTCCTCTTGGAAACCAAGAAAAAAAAATTAAAAACATAATTTCCAGCTGGGCATGGTGGCGCACGCTTGTAATCCCAGCGCTTGAGGGTCTGAGACAGGAGGATCGCAAAGGTTCAAAGCCAGCCTAAACTACTGAGTGAGGCTCTCAGCAACTTAGTGAGACCCTGTTTCCAAAGAAAGTATAAAATAGGTCTCAGAGTATAGCCTGGAGGTAGAAAAGCCCCTGTGTTCCACGAGTACCACAAAAACAAAACAAAACAAAAACTTAATTTCCAAAAGCCGGGTATCGTGGTGCAGGCTTGTAATCCCAGCATTAGGGAGGCTGAGACCTGAGAATTGCGGTTTGTGGACAGCCTCAGCTACTTAGTGAGGCCCTCTGCAACTCAGTGAGACCCGGTTTCAAAATAAAGAATAAAAAAAAAATAGGGCTGGGGGTGTAGCTTGGAGGTAGAATGCCCCCTGAGTTCCAACCCCAGTACCCCCCACAACACACACACACACATTACAAAGTCTGGGAGAAATGTTTCAAACTCAAAATTATGTATAAATGTGCCCCAGAGCATTTGATGCTGGAAGAGCTGTGCAGAGGAAGAAGCTGTGCTTCTCTGTGGAAGAGGGAGGGGTGTGTGTGTGTGGTGTGTGCATAAGGGCTTATGGTTAGCAGAACTCAGAAACCACCGGTCTGGACGGTGAGAACATAGCAGCAAAAGACACAGACAGGACCCCTTGGTGGCCGTGGCCACCAAAGGAGCCCACCCCCCTTAAACCTGCTCAGGTGTGGAGATTCTGAGAAAGCATGGCTGTATGAAGTCACCATATTCAAAGGGCCAAAACCCCATCTTTCTAGAAACAGAGCAGGGAGTCTCGAGCTGAACACTAGAGGAAACGATTCTTATCCCCCATAACACAATACCCACAGGAAATTTCTGCAAATAGCTGATAGAAAAGAGTCTAACTCATTCTAATACAAATTTTAAATAGGAACTAAACCAGCATTTGTGTAGAGACAGCATATACTTTCAAATATGAGAACTAGCACAAAGTATTCTATAGGAAACATTCATCAGAAATATATTTTCATGAATTATATAAAATAAATATCAATAAAGCCAGGCGTGGTGGTGCTGCCTGTAATCCCGGTACTTGGGAGGCTGATAAAGGAGGATCGCAGGTTCAAGGACAGCCTCATCAAGTAGTGAGATTCATTTACCTAGTAAGGCCCTGTTTCCAAATAAAAATAAAATCAGGCTGTGATATAAGTTTTAAGGTAGAATGCCTCTAGATTCAATCCCCAGTACCACAAGAAAAAAAAAAAAAAAAAAAAAAAAATATATATATATATATATATATATATATATATATATCAAAGGATTTGGGTATAAATTTAAAAATACTTAGCCGGGCGTGGTGGTGCACACTTGTAATCCCAACATTTGGGAGGCTGAAACCGTAGGATCATGGTTCACAGACAGCCTCAGCTACTTAGTGAGGCCCTCCGCAACTCAGTGCGACACTGTTTCAAAATAAATAATAAAAAAATTGGGCAAGGGGTATAGCTTGGAGGTTAAATGCCTCTGGGTTCCATCCCCAGACCTGCAAAAAGAAAAATTTAAAAATACTTAACAAAGCAACTGTCACTGTGAAGGAACGTTACAGAGTCAAAAATACAGTAATTCAAGAAAGAGATGACCATTTCGTCTCACTCCAGTTAGAATGACAATCATCAAGAATTCAGTTAAGGAATTCCAGGAATATGGTGACGGAAAAAAGCGGGGCTTATGAGCCCCGCTAACAACCAATCTTTATTACCACAAAATCAGCACCTTTCATAGCCAGAAAACACCATCAGCAGAGAAACAAAAAATGTAATTACAAGGGACAGAGAAAAAGAGGGCTGGAAAAACGAGACACCAGAAAGAAACCAGACTGCAGTGCTGTGGCCGGAGCCGCGGCACGAAGCGGCGGGCGCCATCTTCCCTGCAGCACCAGGCCCCAGAGAGGAGGGGGACTCAGAACGGAGCTCAGAGCCACAGAGGAGATACGCCAGCCTCACACCCAAGGACATGGCAGCAGCGCCTTACTGCCAGCGGCAGCGGCGAGCTCCCCGGATGGCTCCAGACCAACACACTCAACAGCCCACCAGGCTCCAGAGAGGAGTGGCGGACAGTGAGTCGAGGTGAGCTGCTGCGGATCAGCTGGGAGGAATTCGGCAGATTTCTCGGTGCAGGGAACATCTAAAGCTCCCAGGGGCTGGGCTCAGCACTCCCTGCAGGGACTCAGAGCGGAGCTCAAACCCAGAGAAGAAATACGCCAGCCTCACGGCCGAGGGCGTGGCAGCGGCACCATATTGCCACCAGCAGCAGCAGCAGCGAATTCACCGAGTCCACTACAGCTTCATCTGCGTACTCAACAACAGTGAGTATCCAGAGCACCTTAAGTGAAGTCGTAGTGACCTAAGGGAAGAACCCAGAGAAGGCACAAACTTCCTAAATCATGAGAAAGAGGAATAACAATGGAGCAATGAATGCCCACAACCCCACAACATCAGAACCTGATAAAACAGAAATTCAGAGATTTCTAGAAGATCAAATCAGGAAAATAACTGTAGAAATAATAGAGGTGTTTCAAAAAGAATTCAGAGAGAGCCAAAAAGAGATAAAAGATGCAATTAATGAAGTAAAGGCCTCAATTCAAAGTACAAACAACCGACTAGACCACATGGAGAATAGAATTTTGCTCTTAGAAGATGATCATTCAAAACATGAATGCATAGTTTCTAATTTAGAAAAAAAAAATCTGACAGCAGGAATCTGACATTGAAGAAATATGGGCCCATTTTAAGAGAGCTAACCTAAGAATAATTGGAATAGAGGAGGGAAAAGAAAGTGATACCAAAGGGATCAACAATCTCTTCAAGGAAGTAATAGCAGAAAATTTTCCAAACATAGAGCAAGAGGTCAATACACAGGTCCAGGAAATGTATAGAACTCCCTTTAGACAGGATCAGAGAAGAGGATCCCCACGCCACATAATTGTCAAAATGACCAATGTGGAAGCCAAGCAGAGAATCTTAAAGGCAACAAAAACAAAGGGCCAAGTGACATTCAGAGGCAAACCAATTAGAATCACTCCAGACTTCCCAAACCAAGTCATGAGAGCCAGAAGGGCTTGGAGTAACATATTCCAAACTCTGAAAGAAAACAACTTCCAGCCAAAAATTTCCTACCCGGCAAAACTTTCTATCAAATTAGATGGGGAAATAAGAAGCTTCCACGACAAACAGAAACTGAAGGAATTTATGTCTTCAAAACCAGCACTAGAGAAAATACTCAAAGAGATTAACTACAAAGAAGAAATAGGTAACACACACCAGAACCAGAGAAACAAGAGTTTCCATCCAACAGACAACTAAGATTGGTTATCTGTGGAGATTCATTATTTATGTTAGTCTTTTACCTATCTCTAAATTGTATTGTTTGCTTTTATTGTTGCTAATTCTTAGGATTTCTAGTTGGAATATTAATATACCTTCAGATATAGCATTTGGAAATATTTTATCCCATTCTATCAGTAACTTTTAACTCTGTTTACATTGTTTTTGGATATACAATATGTTTTTATTTTTTAAGGAGTTTGTATACTCTTCTGTTGCCTGTGCCATTGAAATCATATCCAAGAAATCACTGCCAATTTCAGTGTTGTGAGGTTTTATGACCCAGATTTTCTTCTAAAAGTTTATAGTCTTAAGATTTATATTTAGGTTTTTTATCTATTTTGAGTTAATATTTGTATATGGTGTTAGGTAAGGGTCCAATTTTATTCTTTTTCATGTAATTATTATTTTTCAACAATATTTAGTTAAAAGATAATTATTTCCTCCACCAAATGTTGTTGGAAACCTTGTCAAAAATAACTTGACAATATATGGAAGAATTTATCTCTAGACTTTTATTTAACTCCAATGGTTTATATATCTGCCTTTAGAACAGTATTACACTGTTTCAATTATTGTAGCTTTATATGGTTTGAAATCAGAAAATATACATCTTCTAGCTTTGTTCTTTTTCGAGATTGTTTTGGGTATCTAGAGTCCATATTCCATATTAGGATAGATTTTTTGTGAAAAATAAATAAATAAATATATGATAGTTTCACTTTAAAAAATAAAAAGAAAGATATCTTCTCTGGTAAGAAAGAAAGCAAAAAGAAATGTTGAAATGTTATCTTTAAGTCATCAAAAGCTTGGTATCAGACAAATGAAACTGTTATGTGAGATTATCATCGTTAATATTGGATAAATTGCTATAAAACTAGATGTCAACCACTAAGCCAAGCATGGGAAGGAGGGATGGGGAGGGAACGGGGTGGGGATCGGGTAGGGGCTAACTGGGCGATGTGTGCATGTATGTCTACAAAAGTATTTTCTTTATCCCATTATGATGTATGAATACAGTGCACCAATTAAAAAATTTAAAAAAAAAAGAATTCAGTTTAGGACGGGCATGATGTAATCCTCCCAGTACTTGGGAGTCTGAGACAGAAGGATTGCAGGTTGGAGGCCAGCCTTGGTAATTCAGCAATGCTCTCAGTAACTTCACCAGACTCTGCTTCAAAATAAACAATAAAATAGGGATGAGAATGTAGCTCAGAGATAGAATGCCTCTGGATTCAATTTCCAATATTAAAAAAAAAACTTTTTATTTCTTAGTTGGAAATAGGGTTTCACTAGGTTGATGAGAGTCTCACTTCTTGCTGGCAAGTTATTACACTTTAAAAGTATAGGTAGAATCCTACTCCTGCACATCAATAACCTACGTCAGGAGACACCAAGCAATAGTCAAAGATACGCAAGAGCCAGGCATGGTGGCGCACACATTTAGGAGGCTGAGACTGGAGGATTGCGGTGCACGGCCAGCCTCAGCTACTTAGTGAGGCCCTCTGCAACTCAGTGAGAGCCTGTTTCAAAATAAAGAATAAAGTGCCAGTGGTGCACGCTTGTAATCCAGCCTTGCTGGCTTAAGAGACCCTGTTTCCAAATTTAAAAATATAAAATAGGTCTGGGAGTGTAGCCCAGAGGTAGAAAGGGCTTCCAGGAACCCCAGTACCACCAAAAAAAAAAAAAAAAAAAAAAAAAAGAATAAACACATAGGGCTGGCTGGGTGTGGTGGCGCACACTTGTAATCCCTGTGCTTGGGAGGCTGAGACAAGATGATCACACAGGTTCGAAGCCAGCCTCAGCTACTTAGTGAGGCTCTCAGCAACTTAGTGAGATCATGTTTCCAAATAAAGTATAATAGGTCTGGGAGTATAGCCCGGGGGTAGAAAAGCCCCTGGGTTCTACCACAAGTACCACAAAAAAAAAAAAAAAAGTAGAGCTGGGTTGTTGAATGCCCCTGGGTTCCATCCCCAGTGCTGAAAAAAGAAGAAGAAGAAGAAGAAGAAGAAGAAGAAGAAGAAGAAGAAGAAGAAGAAGAGGAGGAGGAGGAGGAGGAGGAGGAGGAGGAGGAGGAGGAGGAGGAGGAGGAAGAATTGAGGCTCATGGTCCTGGGAATGAGGAAGAAGAAGCAGGTTAAGAGAGAAGGCAGGATAGGAAGAGAGGGAGATCAGAATCAAAGAAGCCATGGCAGAGGCTGAGGCTCAGGCAGATGATTCTTGTCTGGGAGAAGGAGAGTTCCTATTATACAGGTTTTGAGTCTGTAGAGGGAAAATATGTGAAGACATCCACCAATTTTCTGTGTGTGTGTATGTGTGTGGTGGTGGTGGTGGTACTAGGGATTGTACCCAGTGGCATTCTATCTCCAAGCTACACTCCCTCCCAGCCCAATTTTTTTTTTTTTTTTTTTTTTTTTTTTGGTGGTACTGGGGTTCCTGGAAGCCCTTCTACCTCCGGGCTACACTCCCAGACCTATTTTTACATTTTTATTTGGAAACAGGGTCTCCTAAGCCAGCGCGCGCGGCTGGCTTCGAACCTGCGCGATCCTTCTGTCTCTGCCTCCCAAGCGCGGGGATTACAAGCGTGTACCAACACGCCCAGCCAATTTTTTTTTTTTAATCTCACTAGGTTGCAGAAAGTCTTACTACATTGCCCAGGCTGACCTCTAATCTGCAATCCTTCTGTCTCAGCCTCCCAAGTACTGGGATTACAGGTGTGCACCACAAATCCCTTCAACTATACGTGTGTGTGGGGTTTGGGGGGTTTTTTTTGTGTGTGTGTGTGATACTGGGGATGGAACCCAGAGGTATGCTACCTCCAAACTACACCCCCATCCCTGTTTTTTATTCTTTATTTTGAAACAGGATCTCACTGGGTTGTAAATGGCTGCACTAAGTAGCTGAGGCTGTCCGCGAACCGCGACCCTCCTGTCTCAGCTTCTCAAATGCTGGGATTACAAGCGTGCACCTCTACACCTGGCTTATACAGGTGTTGTAAAATTAGCAAGTCTTACTTTAATAATTACCACCCTCCCGCATTACAGCCAAAGAATAGCGGTGACGAGGCACTTGCTCCCCACACCCTCTATCTCTCCCTGCAGCCATCCCCCTTAGCTGCTTCTCAGCCAGTATCCTCTCCTCTCCCCAGGCACACCCCTAATCTTCCTGCTCCAGGCTGCTCTAATTTCCTCAGAGCTGGCCAGCTGCTCTTCAATGGGAGTAGGGTCAACTGTCCCGGGGGCCAGCATAAATAGAGACTATGCCTTTCATGATGGCGCACACTTGGAATCTCAGTACTCGGGAGGCTGAGACTGAAGGAACAGAGGTTCAAGGACAGCCTCAGCAACGCAGAGAGGCTCTCAGCGCCCTAGCAAGACACTCTTTCTTTTTCTTTTTCTTTTTTCTTTTTTTTTTTTTTTTTTTTTTTGGTACAGAGGATTGAACCCAGGGGCATTCTACCTCTGAACTACACTCCCAGCCATAGTTTTTGTTTTGTTTTGTTTTTTAATTTTAAAACAGAGTCTCATTAAGTTATGGAGGGCCACACTAAGTAGCTGAGGCTGGATGTGAACATGTGATCCTCCTGTCTCAGCCTCCCACGTACTGGGATTACAGGCATGTGCCACTATGTGCAGCTTATACGTTAATGTTTAACGATATTTAACATTCTATATTAATATTTAATTTGATTATAAAAAGTAAAAGTTATAATTAACATTTAATTGTGAAAATTACAAACATTTATAGAATTTTGGTTTGGATGGTTTCTTTTTTTGTAATTTGGGGCTGTGGATTGAACCCAGAGGCATTCTACCTCTAAGCTACACCCCCAGCCCTTTTTTTTATTTTACCTGGAAACAGGGCCTCACTAAGTTGTTGAGGCTGGCCACAAACCTACAATCCTCCTGCCTCAGCCTCCTGGAATTATAGATTATAGGCATGCCCCACCATGCCTAGAACAATTTAGTTTTTTTGTTTGTTTGTTTGTTTTTTTTTTTTTTTTTTTTTTTGGTGGTACAGGGGTTCTAACTCCAGGCTACACTCCCAGACCTATTTTTTTATACTTTTTTTTTTTTAAACAGGGTCTCTTAAGTCAACGCGGCTGGTTTCGAACCTGCGCAATCCTCCTGTCTCCACCTCCCAAGCGCGGGGATTACAGGCGTGCACCACCACGCCCGGCACAATTTAGATTTTAATACTGTTGTGTCTTCTTTGGATGCGCCCCATCAACTTCTTACTCAACCTGCAAATAAAAATTAAATGACATGACCATTCCATTACCAGGACAGCATGTTCTCATGTGGTTGAAAGCCTTATTTTTATTATAACGTTAGGTCACCTTTTACTTCGCATTATTTTTACACCACACACACACACACACACACACACACACACACACACACACACAGGAAATAAATGAGGGCGCCCTCCCAGCGCCCTGGTTTCACACCTCCACGCACGTTCGGGGGGGGGGGCTCAAACAGACTCTCACAGAAGTGAGCAGAGATCAGAGCTGGGGAGACTGAGGCAGAAGGTCAGGGCAGAATGCCCAAGAGGAAGAAGCCACACAGAGGAAGCCTCCAAACCCCTGCACAGAGGCCCCTGAGTAAAGTTCGCCTGGATTCCCTGAGGTTGGGCAAACAGTTGCCAGAGAGAGAGAACAATTACATGGAGATCTGTAAGCCAAAAACTCGCCGGCTTCACGGAGGGCCGGAGACTCTTCACGGGCCCACCAGTTAGAGTGTGGAGAGCTCACCAGACACATGGTGCTCGGTAAACCCAGGAAAAACACCCTTCGAAGCAGAACTAAACGAGCCCTGGGTATGAGCTACCTCTCTTTTTGAAAAAAAAAAATTAATATACTTTTAGTGGTGCATTGATACCAGATCTATTCTTTTTTAAATCTGATATATGTTTATTCATGCACTGTAATACATCATGGACTTCAGAATGATAGATATATGCACACAGCACTTGGAGAGTTTCCTTCCAGATCTGTCCTTAAAAAGTGCTTAAATACAAGCCCTGAATTGATCAAGCGCTCTGTAAGTCAATTAACCATCAGACTGAACAGAGCCCAAACCTCTCTAAAGAGACACAACAAAATCAGGCAGCAAACAATAAAGAATTGACAGTATCGGACACCCAATCAAAAATTACTGGCTATGCAAAGAAACAGGAATGATAATCCCTCTCCAAAGAAACTGTGGCAATAGAAGCAGACCAGATACAACAGAAAGGGGGGATCGACAGGCCAGGCCTGTGCAAGAGTCACTATGAACGTGAATCTTCTCATAAAAAGGAAAAAGAGGAACTTTTCTTTTCTTTTCTCTCTTTTTTTTTTTTGTGTGTGTGTGTGTAAAACTGGGGATTGAACCCAGAGGCATTCTACCTCCAAGCTACACTCCCAGCCCTATTTTGTGTTCTTTTTGGAAACAGAGTCTCACAAGTTGTGGAGGGCCTCGCTAAGTAGCCAAGGCTGGCCGCGAACCTGAGATCCTCCTGTCTCAGCGTCTTTGCATCACCATGCCTGGAAAAAGAGGAAATTAAAAAAAAAATAATAACCAAATGGAACTTCTAGAAATGATAAATACAATGTCTGAAGTAAACACGTAGTTAGATACAATTAATAGCAGATAAAACATCGTCAAAGTCAATGACTGAAAACCAGCCATGGGAACTGTCAAAATGAAGCAGAGAGGCCTGCTGCAGGGAGCTGAGGCCGGGCCGGCCGCGCTGACCGCCACCCACCCCGCGCCAGCGCAGCTCTGCGCAGAGAAGAGGCCCTGGCCCTGACCCTGGCACATCACCCGAAGCTGTTGTGAGCTGTGCGTGCCTGGCCCTTCCCGGGACCTGGTTCTCAGCCCTGGAGCACGGAGCCCTGTTTGACAGTGTGCACCTTAGCACGGCTGCTCACGCTCATCTTTTCCATCACGCCCAAAGCATTTCATCCCCCTGGGCCAGAGAGAGGGGTCTGCTTCCAGTCACACCCTCAAATTCAATAGCTGCTTAAGCTCAGTTTCAAACTTACTCTGGTTTTCAAATATGATTTTTTTCCCTTTGGTACTGAGGATTGAACTCAGAGGCATTCTACCTCCAAGCTCCAACCACTGCCGTTTTTCTTTCTTATTTGGAAACAGAGTCTCACTAAGTTGTGGGGGGCCTCACTAAGTAGCTGAGGCTGGCTGCAAACCTGCGATCCTCCTGTCTCAGCCGCCCAAGTACTGGGATTACAGGCATGCGCCACCATGCTCGGCTTTCAAGTATAATTGAGTATCTGTTCCCTCCATGGGGATGTGAGTTTGTGGTGGGGAGGGCTGTCCAGCTTTAAGCGTTGCTTTTGAAGTGTGGTAATACCTTCTCTGGTCTGGCTTCACTGCCCTGTGAGGACAGCTCAGACAAGGAGCCAAGAGTCTGTCCTTTAAGGAATGGATGCAGTTCACCTGGTGCTCCAAAATAATAATATTATTATTCACTGTTCATACACTTGTACACAAGCAAAATACTGTGGAGAAGGTTAATCATTGCCTCACTATTTGCTTTATAAAAGAAGTGAAAAAACATCTAACTCTATCCACAGGTGACTGTATAAATACCTGCCAGTGCCTTCATAGAAGGGAATATTTTGCAGCTATAAAAAGAATGAGTAAGTTCTCTGTACTGATGCAGAAAGATTTCCAGATATAAATGAGAAAATAAAAAACAGCGTTTAGGCCAGGCACAGTGGTGTGTGCCTGTAATCCCAGCATTTGGGAGGCTGAGACACGGGGATCACAGGTTTGAGGCCAGTGCAAGGTAACTTAGCAAAACTTTGTTTCAAAACAAATGATAAAAAAGACTGGAAGGTAGCTCAGAGGTAGGATGCCCCTGGATTGAATCTCCAGTGTCTGTCTGTCTGTCTGTCTGTCTGTCTCTCTCTCTCTCTCTCTCACACACACACACACACACACACACACACACACTCACACATACACATTTACTTCTTGTATGCATTCATTTTCCTGGTTTGTTCAGAAGGAAATTCTAAAAGTATATACAAAAAATCAATAGCAAGCTCTCCTAGAAGGAGGTGTGTGACATGGGAAAATGGGGACGGGAAGAGGAAGACTTTTTATTCTATACCTTTTAATTTATTTATTCTAAAAACTGAAGTGAGCGCAGTGTGGTGGCACATGCCTATAGTCCCAGTACCTGGAGGCTGAGATGAAGAGCTGGCAGGTCCAAGGCCAGACTCAGAGACAGAGAGACCCTCAACAACTTAGCAAGACCCTATTTCAAAGTGAAAAGGGCTGGGGTAAGTAAATAAATAGATAATAAAAATAGGGCTGGGGTTGGAACTCAGAAGTAGAATGCCTCAACTTCAATCCCCAGTTTTAAAAAAAAAAAATAAAGCTCTAAACAAAAATCGATCCTCATTTCTTAGCCGGGCATAGCGGTGTATATGAGAATGTAGGGCTAAAAGAGACATATCCACAGGCCAGAATGGACTTTATTTAGAGTAAAGCCGGGAAGGGGGAACTGACTGGGGAAAGAGCCCAAGTCGGGAGCCCTGCCTTACAGACTAGGACTGGCCATGGGGCTGAGGAGGAGGGAGTGCAAAGCAGTCCTGCATTCCTCCGATTGGCGGGCTGGCACTGGGCCAGGACAGGTAAATTTATGGGGCAGGGGGCAGGGCATGGTCAGAGGCCTTCCCCCCACCACCCTTTTCTGGAGGCCTTTGTTCTCGGCCTCCTCTGGCCAGGCCTCAGTCAGACCTCACAGTGCCGCAGTGCACACCTCTGCTCTTAGCACTTGGGAGGCTGAGCAGGCTCACAGGCTTGAGAGCAGCCTCAGAACCTTAGTGAGGCCCTGTTTCAACATGAAAAAAAAAAAAAAAAAAAGCATGGTGCACGCTTGTAGTCCCAGCATTTGGGAGGCTGAGACAGGAGGACTGCAGTTTGAGGGCAGCCTCGGCTCCTTAGTGAGGCCCTATGCAACTCGTGAAACCCTGTTTCAAAATAAAGAATAAGAGCCGGGCATGGTGGCACACTCTTGTAATCCCAGCATTTGGGAGGCTGAGATGGGAGGATCATGGTTCGCAGACAGCCTCAGCTACTTAGTGAGGCCCTTTGCAACTCAGTGAGACCCGGTTTCAAAATAAAGAATAAAAAATAGGGCAGGGGGTATAACTCGGAGGTCAAATGCCCCTGGGTTCCATCCCCAGACCCGCAAAAAATAAAGAAATAAATAAAAATAAAATGAAGAATAAAAAGTAGGTGCCGGGCGTGGTGGTGCACACATGTAATCCCTGCGCTTGGGTGGTAGAGAAAGGAGGATCACGCAGGTTAGAAGCCAGCCTCGCTGGCTTAAGAGATCCTGTTTCCAAATAAAAATATAAAGAGCCGGGCGTGGTGGCGCACGCTTGTAATCCCCACGCTTGGGAGGCAGAGACAGGAGGATCGTGCAGGTTCGAAGCCAGCCGCGCGCGCTGGTTTAGGAGACCCTGTTTCCAAAATGAAAATGTAAAAAATAGGTCTGGGAGTGGAGCCCGGAGGTAGAAGGGCTTCCAGGAACCCCAGTACCACATATATATGTATGTGTATATATATATATATATATATATATATATATATATATATATATATTCATATATATATATATTTCATATATATATATATTTCATATATATTATATATTTTATATATATATATGAAGAAATAGATGTCGAGAGTGTAGCCCAGAGGTAGAAGGGTTTCCAGAAACCCCGGTACCACACACACACACACACACACACACACACACACACACACACAATGGGTAGTGAGACTGTTGGAGTAAAACTGAGGTTTGATGGAGGAGAAACTCCAGAGTGCTGTCTGGGTCATGTTAATTTCTGATGTAGGCAAGTCCACAATTAGGGAAACTCAGCACACTTCTCAGTAATTGATAGAACGAGCAGATAAAAGAATGGGCTTGAAGCACGCAGTGAACAAACTTGACCCAGCGGTTGTTTGCAGAACCCAGAACCCAGCACGTCATACCACACATTCTTCTCAAGAACACACAGCGCCTTCATAGAGATGAATCACGCGGGACAATAAAGTGAACGTAGAAGGTTGCAGCCGGGCAAGACATGGCACGACGACTCTGAGCAATCGAGCCAGACATCAACAGGAACAACCTGCTTATGAAGACAGCGTGGTCGGCGTTAGCACAGGGACTGGCCAGCAGAGCGACTGCACAGGGATGTGTGGCCAGAAACACAGGCAGGCAGGTGCGGACGCCTCAGGACTGACAGAGCGCGGCTGTGAGTCACGTGGGGCCGGAGGGACCGAGTGATGATGCTGAGATGGGAGGTGTCCACCTGGGAAAAGGACCTTTGTTCTTATCACACGTAAGTCAGTTTCAAGCAGATAAAAGGTCTAAACGTAAAATGATAAAACTATAAGGCTTTCAAAATGGAGATCTGGTTCAAACAAAAAGTAAAATAAGGCCTAGCTCAAAAGTATAATGCCTCTGGGTTCAACCCCAAGTACCAAAAACAAAACAAAAAACAAAATCAAGTAAACAAACAAAAACAACAAACAGAATGAAAGAAAATATAGGAAAATACTTTCAAAATCTCAAGAAAACATTTATTAAAATAAATATTGTGACCTGGGTACGGTGGTTCACACTCGTAATCCCAGCATTTGGGAGGCTGAGTCAGGAGAATTGCAGTTCACGGACAGCCTCAGTTATTTAGTGAGGCCGTGTTTCAAAAAATAAATGACAAGAAAATAGGACTGGAGGTGTAGCTCGGAGGTAGAATGCCCCTGTGTTACATCCCCAGTACTGCAAAAAATATATATGTGTGTGTGTGTGTGTGTGTGTGTGTGTGTGTGTGTGTGTATACTAACCCTTAAAAAGCTAATAAAACAGACTACACTAAAATTGAGACTTTCTATTCATTAAAAAAATTGCATAATTGTTGGAGATTGGTGATCAGAATGTGGGGTTTATTTAGTTCATTGTTTTTTAGTACGAGGGATGGAACCCAGGGACATTCTACCTCCAAGCTACACCCCCAGCGCCATTTTATTTTTAGGTTGAAACAGGGTCTAAGTTGCAGAAGGCCTCACTAAGTTGCTGAGGCTTTTTGCGAACCTGTGGTCCTCCTGTCTCAGCCTCCCAAGTACTGGGATTACAGGAGAGTGCCACCATGCCTGGCTATGTAGAGTTTATTATTTTCCAATTTGTGTATGTTTGAAAATAACCATTAAAAAGATCTTTTGTAAAAGGCTAATAAAATTATAAGCAGATATCATGGTAAAAGATATGTGCAGCGCTTACATCCAAAAGAGTACTAGTATCTAGAATATAATACAATAAGAACTCCAATAGGTCAGAAAGTGAAACACAACTTACAGTAAGTAGGTAAGAGCCACTTTACAGACAAGATCCCATGACCACGCGGCAGCATATGCGTGGTGTGTGTGTGGGGGGGTGAGTCTGGGACGGAACCAAGATGTGTTCAACCTCTGAGCTACACCCCAGTCCTAGTCCATTATTTATTTACTTACTTATTTAGCTATTTTTGTTTTACTAGGGATTGAACCCAGGGGCATTGTACCTCCAAGCCACATTCCCAACTCTATTATTACTATTATTATTATTATTATTATTATTATTATTATTAATTTTGGTGGTACTGGGGTTTCTGGAAGGCCTTCTACCTCCGGGCTACACTCCCAGACCTATTTTTATATATTTTTTTAATTTGGAAACAGGGTCTCTTAAGCCAGCACATCTGGCTTCGAACCTGCACGATCCTCCTGTCTCCGCCTCCCAAGCGCGGGGTCTTACAAGCGTGCGCCACCACGCCCGGCTCTATTATTTTTTTTAAACAGGGTCTCACTATGTTGCTGAGCCTGTCCTTGAACCTGCAATCCTCCTGTCTCAGCCTCCCAAGTTCTGGGGTCCTAGCATGTGCCACCACACCCAGCTCAATACGCATATCCTTAACCTCACCAGTAATCAGAAAAACACTACTGAGAGCCTCAGGGACATTCAATTATCTGTTCCCAGAACAGCTAAAATAAAGCACTCACAACCCAATGGGTTCCTGACAGTGTAAACAATAGGAATTGCTATTCACGGCTGCTGAGACCTTAAATTCCCAGAGTCACTTCGGGAAACCACTTGGCATTTTCTTGTAAAGATGAACTTGCTCATATCCTAACAAACCAGCAGTTCCAATCGCAAGTGCATCTCCTTGACTCTTGTCCATGTTCACCTGCTACAGGAAAAAAGACGGCAGCACCTTCTTTTTTATTCCCTAGGGGCATTGAACCCAGGACATTCTACACCCCCAACCTTTTATATTTTAAATTTTTGAAACAGAGCTGGGCACAATGGTGCACACCTGTAATCCAGTACTTGGGAGGCTGAGACAGGAGGATCACAGGTTTGAGGTCAGCCTCATCATCTTGGTGGGACTCTCTTTCAGAATAAAAAACAAAAGAAGGGCTAGTGTGTAGCTCAGAGGTAGAACACCCCTGGAGTCAATCCCCAGTACCAGTCACACACACACACACACACACACACACACACACACACACACACACTGAAACAGTCTTCCTAAATTGCTGAGGTTGGCCTCAAACCTGTCTCAGCCTCTCAAGTACTGGGATGACAAGCAGGCCCCAACCTGCTTGGCTAAGATTGCAGGTGTGTGTGTGTGTTACTAAGGGTTGGACCCAGGGCCATTCTACTTCAGAGCTACACTCCCCCACAAGTCATTTTATTTATTTAGTTAGTTAGTTTTGAAACATTATCTCACTAGGTTACTGACAGTATTTTACTTGAGGCTGTCCTCAAATTTGTGACCCTCCTGTCTGAGCCTCCCACGCACTGGGATTACAAAAGTACACTACTGCACCGGCTTGCAGTATTCTGTGTGTGTGTGGTATGTGTGTGTGTTACTGGGATTGAACCCAGGGCATCCTACCTCTGAGCTACAGCCCTAGCCCTTTTTTATTTTTTATTTTGAAGCACAGTTTCACTAAATTGTGGAGGGCCTCACTAAATTGCTGAGGTTGGTTGGGGATCTGCAATCCTCCAGTCTGAGCCTCCCGGGTACTGGGATTACAAGCGTACACCACTGCGCCCAGCTTGCAGGATTCTTAATAGCCACCAATGAGAAACCAGCCAATGGTCCATCATCAGTGAAATGAATAAATTAATTGTAGTATATTCATATAATCAAATACCACAAAGTAATGAGATGAACGAGAGCTACAGACAGTAATGTGATTTAATATTATAAATATATTGAGCTAATGAAGCAAAACAAAAATAAATAAATTTTATTTTATTTCATTTGTATAGAGTTCAAAACCAGGCAAAACTAAGCAATTCATGTATACGTGGTAAAGCCCTAACGATGCGCAAAGCCGGGCGCGGTGGCGCACGCTTGTGATACCCGCTCTGAGGCAGAGACAGGAGGATTGCGCAGGTTCGAAGCCAGCCTCGCTGGCTTAAGAGACTGGCTTAAGAGACCCTGTTTCCAAATAAAAATATTAAAAAATAGGTGTCTGGGAGTGTAGCCCGGAGGTAGAAGGGTTTCCAGGAACCCCAGTACCACCAAAAAATAAAAAGTAAAAAAAAAAATAAAGATGTGCAAAGACCTGATTAGCACAAGGTGAAGTGATTCCTTCCAGATAGACAGAGAGAGCTGTTGCAGACAGGAGGGGGAGCAGAGACAGTCCGGATGACGGGACGCTGGCAACGCTCTAATTCTTGAGCCGGGCTATAGTTACCTGGGCATTTTTAAAATTTGGTTTAAATAAGCTTTGAAACATGTACGTGTGTTTCACACTTTACTAGTTATGAATAAAAATATGAAAGCCGGGCATGGTGACACACGCTTGTGATCCCGGTACTTGGGAGACTAGGACAGGAGGATCACAGGCTTGCGGCCAGCCTCGGTCCATTAGTGAGGTGCTCAGCAATTTAGTGAGATCGTGTTTCAAAATAAAGAATAAAAAATAGGGCTAGGGGTGTAGCTCAGAGGTAGAATGCCCCTGGGTTCAATTCCCAGTACTGAAATAAATAAAATAATAAATAAATAACAAGAAACTGTATGTCAATCAATTAGTTAAATTATTCCAGATTATCCCAGAATTTAAGAGGCTGAAACAGGAAAATAACCTCAGCAATTTAGTGAGAACCTGTGTCAAAATAAAATAGGGCTGGAGATGTGGCTCAGAGGTAGAATGCCTCTGGGTTCAATCTCCAGTACCCCCCCACACCAAAAAAAAAAAAAAAACGTAAGTAGTTAGATTAAAGTAAAAACACAAACCAGTGACTCAACCTTTTGGGGGTCAAGAATGTGATGCGAGCCGGGCGTGGTGGCGCAGGCTTGTAATCCCAGCATTCGGGAGGCTGAGACCGGAGGATCGTGGTTCGTGGACAGCTTCACCTACTTAGTGAGACCCTCCGCAACTCAGTGAGACCAGGTTTCAAAATAAAGAATAAAAAATTGGGCAGGAGGTGTAGCTTGGAGGTCAAATGCCCCTGGGTTCATCCCCAGACACGCAAAAAAAATATGTGTGTGTGTGTGTGTATGAGATACAAATTAAGGACTCTTTCTCGTCCCTCCCCCCAAATCACACTTACAGGAGATTCACATGCACTTTTAGTAGATCCCTTTTTATGCAGTACTGTGGATGGAACCACCCAGGGGCATCCTACTTCCAAGCAACACCCCCAGCCCTATTTTTTATTCTTTATTTTGAAACAGAATCTCGCTGAGTTGCAAAGGGCCTAAGTAGTAGCTGAGGCCGTCCTCGAACCGCAGTTCTCCTATCTCAGCCTCCCAAATGCTGGGATTACAAGCTTGCGCCTAGCTAGGGCATTCTTAGATTCACTAAAATTCAACCACGAATTTAGACCCTGTGCTAAAAACATTGCTGTAAATTCTACATTAGTCAGGAGTGGAGGCACACACTCGGAATCCCAGTACTGCAAGGCTGAGACAGGAGGATGGTAGGTTCAGGCCAGCCTCAGCAACTTAGCGTTCAGTACCTTAATGAGACCCTGAGTCAGAATGAAATAATAAAGAAGGCTGGGTGCCACTTCCGGGTAGCATGCCACTGGGTTCACTCCCCATTATCAGTGTGTGTGTGTGTGTGTGTGTGTGTGTGTGTGTGTGTGTGTGTGTTTCTGGCAATTTTTTTCTTTTGCCAAAATCAATCCCTATTTGTCGTAGAAAATGTAGGTGACATGGGTAAATGAAAAGAGAAGAAAAATAATACAAATTACTATAATAACATAAAATCATCCCAAATTCTACCACCCAGAGAAAAGTTACTTTTGTATATCTTCTATGATCCTGTGACCAGAAGGCAACCCAAGGTGCACGCAGCTCTTTCTAGAGGAATTTCCCACTGGGCGCCCAGGCCGGCTGCTCACGCTGTACCACGCGGCCAGTCCCACAGGTCAGGCGGCCCTGCGAGCCCAGAACCCCTGCCTGTGTTAGTCAGGGTTTAGTTAGGAAGACAGACACCGCCCGAGGCTTATGCGAAACTGAATAAGGAAAGTGGCCGCACAGGAAATGGAAAAGCTGAGAAGCCGAACGGGACGGAGATAACTGAGGAGCCGGCAGCAGGCAGGAGCCACAGAGGGGTCTCCTAGAGCGAGGAGGGGCTGCTCTCCACGGGGAGCGTCTGTGCGGGGACAGCTGCTTTACACTGTCTCCTGAGGATGCTTCTCCTACACACTCGCTGTCCTGTCTGGGCTTATTCCCTAATCCTATCTTTTCTCTCCAGTTTTCCCTGTCTTCCTGGGAGATTCCCACAACGTTTTCTTTGAACTCTTCTATTAAAATTTTTAGGTCTGCTGCTAAACTTTAACTTTTAAGGGCTTTTTATTTTGTGGGGAAAGCGGGAAGCACTGGGGATTAAATGCAGGAGCATCCTGCCTCCAAGCCAGACCCCAGCTCTTTTTATTTCTTATTTTCTATTTTATTTATTTGCTTATTTATTTATTGGTGGTACTGGCGATGGAATCCTTCTTCCTCTGGGCTACACTCCCAGACTATTTTCACATTTTTTATTTGGAAACAGGGTCTCCTAAGCCAGCGCGCGCGGCTGGCTTCGAACCTGCGCGATCCTCCTGTCTCTGCCTCCCAAGTACGGGGATTACAAGCGTGCGCCACCACGCCCAGCTCAAGCCCTATTTTTTATTCTCTATTTTTAAATAAGGTCTCACTGAGTTGCAAAGAGCCTAAGTAGCTGAAGCTGGCCACGAACCATGATCCTCCTGTCTCAGTCTCCCAAATGCTGGGATCACAAGCGTGCGCCACCACGCCCAGTTTATTTTTTTATTTTGAAATGGGGTCTCACTAAATTGCTGAGGCTGGCCTCGAACCTGCACTCCGCCTGTCTCAGCCTCCCAAGTCCCACCGTGCCCAGCTCCTTTTTATTCTTTCACATTTATCATGATCTTATCCTGTTCTTATAACATGGTGCAATATTTTCTCCTACCTTTCTTAGTAATAACAGATTGTAATGTGCAGTTTTCCCTGTATGCTCTGTGGCCCTGTCCTTGTGCTTGTGTTTGGGCCGTGTCTTCAGTGTCTGAGGCAGCCTGCAATTCTTCTTTGAAGCCTGCGGCCACCCATGATCCCATTCATAGCAATGGACTCACCCTTCGCAGGTCCTTTTGTCTTTAATACACTCAGCCTGCCTGGGCTTCAGGTCTTCACCCATAAAACGCGGGTGATGATAGAACTCATTTCATTAGTGCTGCCCGAGATTACACATCTAAGCCTGCAACGCAGACTCAGACTCACCGTCTGTCTCATCATCAGTTTAATAAATCTCAGCTATCATCACTATTAAGCAGCTCGGGTGGACTTACATCACCTCTCACCTGAGGAGAGGAGAACATGACCCAGGCCTGGCCAGTGGGCTTTAACACTGGGACTTTTGCTGGAATGATTGGGAAGGAAATGCTCTTCCTACCAGGTTATGAAGTTGGCCAAACACAAGCCCAGAGCTGCTGGTAGTCTTTTTTTCCCCCCTTTGAACTAGGCATTCTACTTCTGAGCTACAACCTCAGCCTTTTTTTTTTTTTTTTTTTTTTTTTTTTAAACAGGACCTTGCTAAATTGATGAAGCTGTCCTCGAGCCTGTGATCCTCCTGTCTCAGCCTCCCACGTACTGGGATTACAGTACTCCAGGCTCTGCCACCAGGCCCGGCTTTGGTGGCCCTCTTTAGCAGCACTTGTGGAGAGCCTTCCAGAAGTAAAGCTGGCATGAATTAAAGCCCAGCCAGGAGACAGAAGCAGATAACGATGACGCTGCTGGACCCAGTCCTGCCTGAAGGCGTTGTGCCTCCTGAACCTTCTCGATGACTCCATATGGTATTTTTCTTTCTCTTAAGCCATTTTTAGTTCAGTTTTTATTATTACTTACAACAGAATCCTTTGTGAAACCAGAACATTGAGAACATACTATTTTAAAAGCTATGGCCGGGCGTGGTGGTGCACACTTGTAAATCCCCGCGCTTGGGAGGCTGAGACAGGAGGATCGCGCAGGTTCGAAGCCAGCCTCAGCTACTTAGTGAGGCTCTCAGCAACTCAGTGAGACCCTGTTTCCAAATAAAATATAAAATTGGTCTGGGAATGTCGGGGCCCGCTCGGCTAGACCAGGATGGGGCGGTGGCTCAAGATGGCGCCTAGGCATGTTGCCAAGTCACGAGGCTCACGAGGCTCACGAGGCTGGCGGTGCCCTGAGCCTGCGCAGTGAGCCCTATCAGGCGCCCTACGGATGATCAGTGACGCAGCGCCTCGTGCTACCACCAGCCCGCCTATGAGAGGGTTAGAAATGTGCATGCCCTAGCTGTGGGAAGCTTGGGGTTGGTGGAGTGATGAGGGAGGGGTTATGAGACTGATATATATTTGCCTGCTGTGCGCATTGAGGGGGAAGCATTAAAGAGGAAGCATCATCAACAGACTCGGCGTTTGTGTCTTCTTCCCTAGGCTCTGCTGGTCAGAGCCTTAGGGACGCGATATGGGAATATAGCCCGGAGGTAGAAAGCCTCCGGGTTCCACCCCCAGTAACACCAAAAATAAATAAGTAAATAAATATAACCTTATATTTTCATGTTATTAAAACTATTCTTCAATATTATTTTATGCCTAGCATTTTATAAAGCCCATATTAGTGGGCAGATATTTATTTATTTATTTATTTATTTATTTATTTTTGCGGTACTGGGGATGGAACCCAGAGTCATTCTACCTCAGAGCTACACCACCAGCCCTTTTTTTATTCTTTATTTTGAAACAGGGTCTCGCTAATTTGCAGAAGGCCTCACTAAGAAGCTGAGGCTGGCCACAAACCTGAGATCCTCCTGTCTCAGCCTCCCAAGTACTGGGATTACAAGCGTGCACCACCATGCCCGGCTATAGGATGCATTTAAGTTGTATTAAACTGATGACATGTCAATAAAGATTCAAGATATGTACTATATGGCTGAATTTTTTAAAGTTAAAAATTAAAAGGAAAAAGTGAGAACAGGTGGTATAGAGGATAGAGAATGAGACAGAGGAAGGAAGGAGGCAAAACTAGTCTCAAAGTCACAAAAAAGAAACACTAGAGCCGGGCGTGGTGGGCACGCTTGTAATCCCCGCGCTTGGGAGGCGGAGACAGGAGAATCGCGCAGGTTCGAAGCCAGCCGTGTGCGCTGGCTTAGGAGACCCTGTTTCCAAATAAAAATATAAAAAAATAGGTCTGGGAGTGTAGCCCGGAGATAGAAGGGCTTCCAGGAACCCCAGTACCACCACCAAAAAAAAAAAAGAAACACTAAAACTGAAAACCAAAACCTACAAAACATTAAAAATCATTAAAGAATACTTAAAGTCAGCATGGGGGCACACACCTGTAATCCCAGTACTTGGGAAACTGAGACAGGAGGATTGCAGGTTCATGGACAGCCTAGGCAAGTAGTGAGACTCTCATCAACCTACTGAGACCCTGTTTCAAAATTTAAAAATAAAATAAATTAGGGCTGCCGGGCTTGGTGGTGCATGCTTGTAATCGCCGCACTTGGGAGGCAGAGACAGGAGGATCGTGCAGGTTCAAAGCCAGCTGCGTGCGCTGGCTTAGGAGACCCTGTTTCCAAATTTTAAAAAAATGTAAAACAAAAAAAGGTCTGGGAGTGTAGCCCGGAGGTAGGAGGGCTTCCAGAAACCCCAGTACCACCAAAAAATAATAATAATAGCCGGGTGTAGTGGCGCACGCTTGTAATCCCCACACTTGGGAGGCAGAGACAGGAGGATTGCGCTGGTTCGGAGCCAGCCTCGCTGGCTTAAGAGACCCTGTTTCCAAATTTTAAAAAATATATAAAATAGGTCTGGGAGTGTAGCCCAGAGGTAGAAGGGCTTCCAGGAACCCCAATACCACCACTAATAATAATAATAATAACTATTATTATTATTATTATTAATATAAATAAATTAGGGCTGAGAATATATCTTGGAGGTCGAATGCCTCTGGGTTCAATCCCTGGTACCACACACACACACACACACACACACACACACACACACACAGTGCAGAAATAATTGGATATTAATTTGAAAAGACTCAATCCTTACCTCACACCATATAAAATAACTCAAACTTCAATGCATGAGTTAAACCTGTGACTTTAGGTTGGACTAATTTTTCTTGGAACACAAAAATATGAACTATAAAAGAAAAAACTAATAAACCAGATCTTATCATATTTGGAAACCTATGCTCTTCAAAAGACACGGTCAAGGCAATGAAAATAGAGCGTAGATTGAAAAAAATGCATAGAACATGCACCTAGTAAAAGAATTGTGTTCCGAATATGTAAAAAACTTTAACAACTCCAAACAACTCAATGAAAAAGGATTAGGCCAAATATCATAACAGACACTTTACCAAAGGAGATGCATGAAAGCAAATAAGTATATGAAAAGATGTTTGAGCCGGGCGTGGTGGCGCACGCTTGTAATCCCAGCACTGGCTGAGACCAGAGGATCGCGGTTCGCGGACAGCCTCAGCTACTTAGTGAGGCCCTCTGCAACTCAGTGAGACCCGGTTTCAAAATAAAGAATAAAAAATAGGGCAGGGGCTATAGCTTGGAGGTCAAATGCCCCTGGGTTCCATCCCCAGTCCCGCAAAAAATAAATAAATAAGTAAATAAATAAATAAGATGTTTGGGACCATCAGTCACCAGGGAAATGCAAATTAAAACTTCGGTTTGTAACAAATGAAAACAAAAGTCCTTGAGGACTTGGAGCAACTGAAACATTGCTGGTGGGAAAGTCAAATGGCTCTACTGTTGTGGAAAAAGCTTGACAGTTTCTCATAAAGTGAAACACATAATTACTACATGCCTCAGTGATTCCTCTCCTAGGTGCTTATTCAATAGAAGTGAAAACACTGTCTGCACAAAGATCTGGCAGCAGAGCCTCACAACAAGCCCGGCGTGGGGGCGCACGCTTGCAATCCCAGCACTGGGGAGGCTGAGGCTGGAGGATCGCGGTTCGCGGACAGCCTCAGCTTCTTAGTGAGGCCCTTTGCAACTTAGTGAGACCCTGTTTCAAAATAAAGAATAAAAGATAGGGCAGGGGCGGTAGCTGAGAGGTAGAATTTCCCTGGGTTCCTTCCCGGACCTGCCCCCCCCCAAAAAAAATCTTCACAACAGCATTAAATCCTATTCAAAGGAGCAGCATCTCATGAAGCCAAAGCCGGAGGCAATCCAAATGTTGATCAGCAAGTTAAGTGAACAACATGAAAAAGTAGAACATTACTCAGCCACAAAAAGGAACGGATGAAGGAAGGGAAATCGAGGCACTTTTCAAACCACTATAGTTCAAACCATGGAAATTACAGATAAAATAAACATGGGAACATTGTGTGTGTGTGTGGTACTGGGGTTCCTGGAAGCCCTTCTACCTCCGGGCTACACTCCCAGACCTATTTTATACTTTTTATTTGGAAACAGGGTCTCTTAAGCCAGCGCGGCTGGCTTCGAACCTGCGCGATCCTCCTGTCTCTGTCTCCCAAGCGCAGGGATTACAAGTGTGCGCCACCACACCCAGCAGCATGAGATTTTTAAAAATGAGAAAAGACAAAAAGACAGAACAGGAGCTACCCTGGGATCTCAGAAGTGATAAGACAGCAAGTTTCTTTTTTTTTTTTTTTTTTTTTTTTTGGTGGTACTGGGGTTCCAGGAAGCCCTTCTATCTCCGGGCTACACTCCCAGACATTTTTACATTTTTTATTTTGGAAACAGGGTCTCCTAAGCCAGCACGCCCGGCTGGCTTTGAACCTGCGCGATCCTCCTGTCTCTGCCTCCCAAGCGCAGGGATTACAAGCGTGCGCCACCACACCCGGCTAAGTTCCTTTTTTATTTTTATTAAATAAAGAGTGCTGTAATGAGGCTTATTAAGATTTTTTTTTTTTTTTTTTGGCAGTTACTGGGGATAGAACCCAGGGGCGTTCTACTTCCGACTACACTCCAAGTCCTATATTATATTCTTTTTTTTTTTTTTCTGGCGGGTCTGAGGATGGAACCCAGGGGCCTTTGGCCTCCAAGCTACACCCCCTGCCCTATTTTATTTTATTTTATTTTTTTAATCAGAGTCTCACTAAGTTGCGGAGGGCCTCACTAAGTAGCTGAGGCTGTCTGCGAACCGCGATCCTCCAGTCTCAGCTTCCCAATAGCTGGGATTACAAGCGTGCACCACAAAGCCCAGCCTATTTTTTATTCTTTATTTTGAAAAAGGGTCTCACTGAGTTGCAAAGGGCCTCACTAAATAGCTGGGGCTGACCGCGAACCGCAATCTTATCTCAGCCTCCCAAATGCTGAAATTACAAGCATGCACCACTATGCCTGGCTAAGAAAAAAAATTAATAAACTACTATACCTACAATAAAATAGATAAATTACAAAAACATTATGCTAAGTGAATGAAGTCAGATACAAAAATATGCATGATATATGGTTCCATTTTTATATAACTCTAGAAAAAAATCTAATATATAAATTAAATTAGTGTATGATATTGGGATTGATCCCAGAGGCATTCTGCCTTTGAGTTACAACCCCAGTCCTATTTTATTTTATTATATATTATTTTTCATACTGGGGATTGAACTCGGAAGCATTCTACCTCTGAGCTACACCCCAGTCCAAATTTATACCTTATTTGTAAACGGTGTCTCACTACGTTGATGAGAGTTTCACTACTTGCTGAGGCTGTCCCTGAACTTGCAATCCTCCTATCTCAGCCTCCCAAGTACTAGAATTACAAGCATGCACCACCACGCTTGGCTAAAATATAATATATAATGACAGAAAGCAGATCAGTGGTTATACAGAGCCATAGAGGTTTCCTGGTATAGGGCACAAAGAAATATTTGGAGTAGTGGAAAATTTTCAGATTTTTATGTGGTGATGGGCACACAGGACTATCCACCTGACAAAGCTTTAGAATATACATTTAAGACAAATGCATTTAATGTACATGAACTATATCTCAATAAAGTTGATTTAAAAGTCCCTTTACAATAAATAAAATAAATCATATAATCTTATGCATAAAAAGGCAAAATATGTTAAGATAACTACATATTTTTGCTACAAAATATGGCCTACGCCAGGCATGGTGGTGCACACTTGCAATCCCAGTACTCGGGAGACTGAGACAGAAGGATCTCAGGTTCGCCGGCAGCTTCAGCTGCTTAGTGAGACTCTCCAAAACTTAGTGAGACCCTGCTTAAAAATAAATAATAATAAACAGGGCTGGGGATGTCGCTTGGAGGTCAGCTGTCCCTGGGTTCAATCCCTCACGCTGAAAAAATAAAAAAGAATGGCATACTTGGCCACTGAGTGTAGGATGACTGAGAAAGTGGAGTCCCATCATCAGACATGCCCGGCGCACACACGAAGCCTTAGTAATACTGACACTTTGCGTGTATCCTCCAAAGTAACAGCCGTGGACTGTTGCCCTCGTATTATCCGCCCTCAGTGGCTTATCTGCACAGATCAGGCACCGAACTGTGTCCCCCCAGAAACCAAAAGCAACCCCAGTCACCAGAGAGTGAGGAAATAACGCATCAATCACAAGGTTTCTTGATATAATCCATTCAGATTACAAAAGAGACAGTGTTGGAGACAAATTCTCTGTACTAACTTCACAATTTTCCTCAAAACCTAAAATTAAAATGTTCTTTAAGCTGGGTGTGGTCATGCATGCCTGTAATCCCGGGACTTGGGAGGCAGAGACAGGAGGATCACAGGGCTGAGGCCAGTCTCGGCATCATTGGAAGACCCTCAGCAACTTAGCAAGACCCTGTTTCAAAATAAAAAAATAAAATAAGGCTGGAGGTGTAGTTCAGAGGTAAAATGTTCCTAGATTCGATTCTCAGTGCCACAGGAAAAAAAAATATTTTAAAATAAAGTATTTTAAAATAATTTATTGTATTATAAAATAAATCACTGTTTTTAAAAATGTTGGTAACGCTGTGTCCTGGGCAGAACATGTGACATTTCTGGACATTTTAATGCCTCCAGCTTTATATTCATACATATAAATACAATTGTATGTATGTATGTATGTATAAAAATTTAACTTGGGAAGGAACCCAGGGGCATTCTACCTCCAGGCTACACTCCTAACTCTATTTTACTTTTTATTTGAAACGAGGTCTCGGCTCTATAGCTAAGAACCTCACTATGAGGCTGTCTTCAAACCTGCAATTCTACTGTCTCAGTCTCCCAAGTCTGGGTTTACAGATATGCGCCACCATGCCCAGCTTGATATCCCATATTTTAATGTTAGGTAGAAATCACAACCTCTCCTAGATTGATGTTTTAGAGTGGGTTTCTAAAAGAGAATTTAAAAAAAAAAAAAAGACCCAAAACACACCCCTAAAAAAAGTATTAAATAACAATTGTTGCTGCTCATAAAATATTACAAGGTATTAGTGTTAAGTTGGGTCCTGCACTCATGTGACTTTGTGTCACATGACCTCTGCAGGGCAAGGGAGGGGCTGAAACCCCCGCGAGAATTGGGCGTTCCCACGAGTAAAACCCCCATCTCGCGAGATGCATGCCTTTAAAAGGAGAGCCCGCGTCCTCTAGCTTCGGACAGGCGCGCGGGCCCCACGGTGCCTTGCCCTGATCCCCGGGAGAGCCGTGCCATTAAAACTTTACATGCCACGTGTACCGGACCTCTCTCGTGTTTTTCACACTCCGCCGTACTCACTTATTTTTATTTTACTCGCATTTAATTTTTTATTTTACTTATCATTTGGTGCCGAACCGGGAGAACTCTTGGGTCCCTCCCCATTTTTTTCCTTTTTTTTTTTTCTGTTTTTTCCTTTTTATTTTTACTCTCTTTTTGAGCCCTGGACTCTCCGACCCGCCAGCAGCTCGACTGTGAGGTCCCACACCAGCGCTCCGCTTGCAGGCGTTGCTCCCGCCACTGCCGCTTGGACCTCCTAAAACCGCCGTTCCCGCCTGCCCACGCTGCCGCCGCTGGAATGGGACCGCGCCGCCCGCGGACTGCGCCACACCGCGCGCCTATGTCTTCTCCGCGCCTGGCGTTGCTTAGACCCGCCTGCCGGGGCCGCCTGCCTCCTCCATCTAGGCGGCCACCACTCTGCTAAACAGCCCCCAGCCCGCCAAGTCCAGCCCGCGCTCCAGCTGGTTCCTTCCCTCGGACTCGCGCCCTGGCGCCCTTCACCCTGTGCCTGCCCACCCCCGCTGCCTGGGCCTGGCCATTCCGGTAAGCAGCCACATGGAATTACTAGGGGGGGGGGGTCGCCAGCTTTGGCCCGCCATCTTGGACACGTGGAATCACTGGGGGGCCGCCATCTTGGCCCCACCATCTTTAACCCCTCCCACCTCATGGCCTCACTGGAGGCCTCCCCATCCTTAACCCCTCCCACCTCATGGCCTCACTGGAGGCCTCGCCATCCTTAACCCCTCCCACCTCATGGCCTCACTGGAGGCCTCGCCATCCTTAACCCCTCCCACCTCATGGCCTCACTGGAGGCCTCACAATCTTTAATCCCTCCCACTTTCCACTCCTAACCAATCCTAGGAGTCGGCGGCCATCTTTCCGGCCCAAGCCAGGCAGCTTGGCACTTGCTCTGCCTGCCAACTGCCTGCGCGGGCCAGGACCTCTGCCTGCCGCTTGGACCTCCTAAAGCACCGTTCCAGCTTGGTTCTCCGGTCACCGCCGGGACCTCTGGCCGGTTTGCCCCACCCGCCCCGAGCCAGGCTCACTGGCGGTGCTCCTCGGGGCCCAGCCTCAGCGTCTGGCGCGTGCCTGGAAGCCATTTTGTCTCCACACCGCGGGCCTGGCAAGCCACGCCGCCTGCGCGCCCCCACTGATCCCACCTGCGCCAGCCGCCAGTGCCGTCCACACCAGCCACCGGCATCCACACGCCCCAGCTCCACCACGCTCCCAGCAGCTTCTCAGCGCTTCTGTCGCAGCCAGCGCTGGCTGGCAACACTTCACTCCGGTAAACTGCCTCCTTCCCTTGGTTAGCGGGTTCCGGACTTGGGTCTTCCGGTCCACTGGGACCCAAAAATCCAAGCGCTTGGTGACCCATTGTCCCCCGGTCCACTGGGACCACCCTGTGGATGACCAGGTCATCCTCCGGTTTTGAGAAGGAATGAAGACGTTCTTCCCTATCTCTTAACCTCTGTTTCCGAACGATTGAGCAGGGAAATCAGGGACGCCCATTTCCTGTTCTTCGTTTCCGCCCGCGAACCAATTATGGGGAGTCGAACCTTTATACTAGCAGATGCCCTGAGAGCCTGTCTGCCTTGATACGAGTTGGGAAATAGGTTGCGGTGGCCCAGGAATAGTTAGGAACTTTTATAAGCGGTCTGGTATCCCTCCAAATGCTCTCCCCCATCAGCTTCCATTTATTTTCCTGCCAGCTGCCATTTTGTGATGGTGCATAGTCACTGCCTGATGATGTCACAGTCACCATCTTGGCCTGCGCCAGACTGCAATTTTGCTGGGTGGCCCGCTCGGGCGCGCCCTAGGTGCTGCGGGAAACGACAGGCCGGGGCTGGGGCGACACTCTCTGTCTGCCCGTGCGGAGTCCGCGTTGCCATTCTTGCTGGACACCCGTCTCGGGACGTGCTCTTTTGTGAGTATAGGTCCGTCGCAGCTGACAGAACCTTAACATAGCATCTAAGTTTTAATTCCAGAGAGAAACAGGCGGAAATGGAGCATACACTCCGACTTTGCCAAAAAGCAGATCCCTGGTAGCTGCCCTTCGGCTGGTGGTGGCGGCTCAGCCCCCTGGAGCGCCACCTAGGTGTGGAGGACTGCAACAACAACTACCTCCAGGAGCCTGCCTCAAGTGGGGCAAAGCCACGCCTACCAATCAGACTGCTCGGCGTGTGGCCAGGAGGGCCACTGGAACAGTGCCCTTGGAAAAGGGTGAGCCCCAGGTGCCTCAACACAGGGGGAGCACCTTTCCAGACCAGGCCCCGCCGCTGGCCCTACTCAGCCTGGCTGAAGACTGATGGCTCCTGGATCCCTCAACCTCCATCCTCTTTGCCAGCTCAGGGTAGCTCTCCAGGTACTGAGTAAGCCAGTCTCCTTTTTGGTCGCCTGCTCAATCTCATGATTTGTTTTTTTCTTTAATAGCCCTTGCGACCTCTCTCGTGTTTTTCACACTCCGCCGTACTCACTTATTTTTATTTTACTCGCATTTAATTTTTTATTTTACTTATCAATTAGAAACTACAGAAAAGATAACAAATATTACCATGAGTTAACATAACTAGCTGAGCTACACCCAGTGGGAAGGTGCCCTCTAATAAGTGATAGGAAAATTAGGAATATTTTCTGTGAACAAATACAAATTGAATAGAAAATGCTCAGGGTGGTGGCTCAGGCTTGTAATCCCAGCATTCAGGAGGCTGAGGCAGGAGGATCGTGGTTTGTGGACAGCCTCTGCTACTTAGTGAAGCCCTTTGCAACTCAGTGAGACCCTGTTTCAATATAAAAAATTAAAAATAGGGCTGGGGATGTAGCTCAGAGGTGGAATGCTTCAGGGTTCCACCCCCAATACTGCAAAAAAAAGAAGGAAGAGGAGGAGGAGGAGGAGGAGGAGGGGAGGAGGAGGAGGGGAGAAGGACTAGGGGAGGACAAGGACAAGGGGAGAAGAAGGACAAGGGGAGGAGGAGGAGGGGAGGAGGAGGAGGAAGGGAGGAGGAGGAGGGGAAGAAGAAGAGGAGGGGGAGGAGGAGGAGGAGGAGAGGAGGAGGAGGAGGAAAAAAGAATAGTAAATGCAGAGGCGAGGCAACCTACTGTGTGTGTGTTGCTGGGTTTGGGCCCAGGGATATTCTAGCTCTGAGCCACACCCCCAGCCCTGCTGAGGTGAGGCTGGCTTCCAACCTGTGAGCCTCCTGTCTCAGCCTGCCAAGTACCGGGATACAGGCGTGTGTCACCACACCTGCCTAATATAACCTACTTTAAAACCTCCGGTAGGAGAGTTGGCGGGCATAACTGTCCTGCCACCCCTCCTAAACTTCATGAGCAGGTACAAGGACAAAACTTGACCAAATAATAATAAATACTTTGGGGAAGGGCAGACAATCATTACTTCCAACCTCATAAGGAATAAAACAAAAGGAAATGTTATAAAAGGAGTCAAAGGGAAACTACAAGGCCCGTCCCTGGGAAGACAGCCTTCCATACCCAAACGCCATGCCCTTTATACACTAGTGGCCACCCCAGCAGCTCCAGGAAGACCAGAGACTCCAGATGTTAAGTCTCCCAGTTGGCTGGTTCTTTCCAACATCTCCTTTCGCCAATGAAGCCCATCCATTGAACTTTTTATCATGGTTATTATGTTTTCTAGTCCTAAATTTTTCATTTGGTCATTTATTTACTTATCTCAGAAAAAATCACCACCTGAAAAGGGATGTGGGTAGATGACGCAGGACACTCACTCCCCAGCCACTCTCCTTACACAGACCCTGCACTGCCTGGGGAGAGCGTCACACAGGGCCTGGCTCACAGTCTAAGCCACTGTTGCTTTACCCTGGGCGCCCAGTTGTTCCAGTAGAGACTCTATATCTGCCTCACCCCTTCACCACTCAGGACCCCTGTCCACATGGGACAAGGACTCAATTCAAAGTGGGTTTCCAAGCCTGGCATGGTGGCCCTTGTCTGTAATCCCAGTACTTGGGAGGCTGAGACAGGAGGATTGCAGGTTTAAGGACAGTCTCAGCAGGTAGTGAGACTCTCATCAACCAAGCAAAACCCTATCTTCAAATTAGAAATAAAATCGGTTTGGAGGTATACCCCGGAGTTAGAATCCCTGGGTTCAATTTCCAGTAACACACACACACACACACACACACACACACACACACACACACGATTTCAGAATGTTTTGTGGAACAGTACTAAGAATTGAACCCCCACACACAACACACACAGTGAGTTTCAGGGTGTTTTTTTGGGGGGGGAGTAGTAGAAATTGAACACAGGGATATTCTACCCCTGAGCCACACCCCCAGTCCTATTTTATTTTTATTTTGAAAAAGGGTCTCACTAAGTTGGGGACAGTTTTGTGTTGCTGAGGCACATGCTTGGTTCAAAGTGGATTTCCTCTGAAAGGTCAGGGTCAGTGTGACTGCAGGCCCGGCTGGATCAAGGGGTTCAAAATTATCGAGACTGAGGCTCACTCTCTGCCTCTCTTCCTCGAGGAACCCAGCTTTTCTCTCCCCTACATTGGCTTCATTCTCTGATAGGCTTTCTCCCCGGGAATCCACAGGCTGACAGTCCACAAGCTTGGTACCACAGTTAAGACACAAAGACTTCGGTCCATTTCCACGAAAGTTCCAGGAAAGGCCTCATTGGCTGTGACTCATCCTGGGCTAGGTGACCACGTCTGAGCCAATCCCTGTCCAAGAGAATGCTGTTCTCATTGTCAGTGTGCCAGAGACTTCTAAGCAGTAAAGGAGCCAAGTCACCAGGGATGCTGACGCAGCAGGTGTTCAGGCCTCGTTCTCCCCAGAGAGAAAGTACTAACCCATGAGACTTAAGAAGCTTCCGTGAGGAATCTGGAGTTGTTAGTGTTAGAATGTGCAAAAAACACTTAGAAGAACGTCTGATCCCAAAAAGTTATTATAGAACCATTGCTAACACTGTGAAAGAGAGATCCCAGAGAAGGAAGAACAGACCCTAAACAGCACAGGAGGCAGAGTAGCTTAATCTAGATACTGAAAGGAGTGTAACCGCATTTTGTAACAAACTGGTGAAGCAGGATATATTGGTCAAACTACTTTTGTTTCTTTGATTCATAGCTTGAGAATCACAAGACTGTTTTAAGATATATTTTAGTCACCAACACAAGAGGATTTGGTTCAGAATAAATGTCCGATTAGTTACAAGATAGTGGTATGATAGACACCGGAGTCTAACCTTCCGCACCAAATTCTAACTATAGACACAAGAGAAGGCATATTATAAATAAATTAATAACTATGCTCCGAAACTAGAAATACTTATTGGAAAGGGAAGAGAAAATTTGTTTAAGAAATAGAGAAGACTGACATGGGAAATCATAGCCTGGAAGATCTACAGGGATATTTAGAAGACTTCTCCCACAGGAGGAAACAAGACTGTTGTTATGGATTGGGAGAATATGGTTTGTGGAACTGTTTCCTGGGAACCCCTGCGAGGGTCCCGGACACACTTTCCCCCAACCCATAACAAAATCCAAAACGACCCCAAACAGAAGAAAAACCGTGGATTCTTGTCCTAAGCTAAGAATAAATATGCATAGCTTGGACATCTACTGAAGATTTAAAGAAGTTTATTAGAAAGATAGAAATACAGAAAATAGAAATACAGCCCCATGCCAAAATGGCACGGGGGGGGGGGGGGGTTACTCGAAATGAATACACCAAAGGGCTTACACGTGGACTTGGCCTTTTTATACCCATGACCTCCATCTTGTTTGCATAACTCTGACTTTCTGACTTAGTGAACGTCCCTGTAAGGTACCTCCCCTAGCAAGGTGTGGTGAGGTGTCTCCTTTCATGAAGGGCAAGGTCAAACCCTGCCCCATCCTCCCTAGATCATCCAGTAGATCTGTCCACAGAAAGAGGAAGCCCAGCTCTCCTCTATTGACTTGTTAATTACTTTGAGCTAGGCTAATTTACATTGGAATAGCTGCCTGTTTTAGGCAGAAATCAAGTCCTTTCTTTATCCATGTCTGCCAACATTTTGACACAACTATTTTGAAATATACCAATTATTTTCTTTTGAAATATATTAATAATCAGAGCTTTCCCAAATCTTCCTAGGCCATTCCAATACTGGTACAACTGTGCCCTGAGAAATGACAGCTCATGGGAGCTATCTACATCTACAGAGGATATGGAACAATCACACCCTGTACACAAACTTCCTGTGGACTTCAGGAACAATAAACCCACCCACTCCCAACTGTGAGTGAAGACACGTGGGAGGGAGCCTGACAGCAGCCGCAGCCCTCTACCTAACCAGGCTCTAAAAGTCAAGGGGATAGTCTAGGAAACAGTGTCAACCAGGGAGAGGAGTGTTCGAAGGAAGAACCACCAAATAGTTGAGAAGTTTTTAACATCATAACAAAGACAGAGCTGGGCGTGGTGGTACATGCTTGTAATGCCAGTACTTGGGAGGCTGAGACAGGAGGATTGCAGGTTTGCTGCGGCCGCCGGAGGCCTCAGATACTTAGTGAGGCCTGCTGCAACTTAGGGACACCATGATTCAAAATAAAAAATAAAAATAATAAGGGTGAGCTGGGCATGGTGGCGCATGCTTGTAATCCCAGCATTTGGGAGGCTGAGACTGGAGGATCGCAGACAGCCTCAGCTACCTAGTGAGGCCTTCTGCAACTCAGTGAGACCCATTTTAAAAATAAAGAATAAAAAAAGCCGGGCGTGGTGGCGCACACTTGTAATCCCCCGCTCTTGGGAGGCTGTGACAGGAGGATCGCACGGGTTTGAAGCCAGCCTCAGCTACTTAGTGAGGCTTTCAGCAACTTAGTGAGACCCTGTTTCCAGATAAAATATAAAAAAGGTCTGGGAGTATAGCCTGAAAGTAGAAAGCCTCTGGGTTCCACCCCCAGTACCACCAAATAAATGAAGAAAGAAAAGAAAGAAAGAAAGGGAGAAAGGAAGGAAGGAAGAAAGAAAGAAAAATAAAAAATAGGGCAGGAGGTGTAGCTCGGAGGTCGAATGCCCCTGGGTTCCAACCCCAGACCCGCAAAAAAAAAAAAAACCATAAGGTATAGCTTGGAGTGTAGAATGCCCCTGGGTTCAGTCCCAAGTACTGCAAAAACTTGGTAAATAAATAAATAAATAAATAAGAGACACAAACTCAACAAAATTAGAGAAATGTACACCCAGTGAAATAGAACTTCAAAAGTATCAGAATAGGACTTTAATATGTTCAAAAGGATAAGGGTGAGTAGTATAAACCTGAAACAGGAACTGGAAGTTACTAAACGAGGCAGCTGGAGAATGTGGACATAAACAATAACTACTGTTGAAATTAAAACCCAGTGGCAGGGTGGATGGAGGTGAAGAGCCAACTTGTGAGCTGGAAGTCTGGACTGAGAATTCCCTGAAAACGCCACACCCAGAAAGAAAGCTCCATAAAGCGGGTAAGAACACACTGAGGAATGTGGAGAGAAGACTCAAAAGTTCCAGCATCCTCTTAAAAGTCCAAAAAGAAGAAACTAGAAAAAATGGAGGACAGGGGCTATGATGAAATAATGTCCTTGTGGTTAATCATGAAGACTTGAACCTCTGCTCCTTTTTTCTCTCCTTCCCCAACTAAAATTCTCTTCTTCTTCCCCAACTAATTGATAGCTTAAAAAAAAATAATGCAGAAATTCTAGTATGAAAATGAATGGAAATGACACAAGAGTCAATAAGAAACATCTGCATTTGGGATGTTGAAAGCAGATGGACAATTGGTCATTGATTTAGCAGAGAATGTTCAGTCCAAGCTTGCAGTGTGTGGATAGGCCAATAATCACAGATACTCAGAATGATTCAGAAACCAGAGTGCTAATAACCTCCAAAGGAGGCAGTACAAATGAGGCTGGACACAGTACACGTGACTGAAAATCAGTTACAGGCAGGTACCACCATGCCTGGCCAAAAACATTTTAAAAAAGAAGGCTGAAGCTAGGCATGAAATGAACACCTGTAATCCTAGTACTTAGGAGGCTGAGAGAGGAGACTGCAGATCTGAGGCCAGCCTCAGCAGCTTAGAAAGATTCTCATTCCAAATAAATAGTAAAAGGGCTACGGGCATAGACTAGAGATAGAAAAACCTCTGGATTCAATTCCAAGAACAAAAAGAGAGAAGAGGAAGAAGAGGAGCAGGAGGAAGAGAAGGAGCAGGAGGAAGAGGATGGAGAAGAAGGCCAACTTTCCTCAATTATGGCATTGCTAGGGAGAGGACTTGGAAATAGATAAGCTCGAATTTTTTTTTTTTTTTTCAGAACTGGGGATTGAACCCAAGGGCATTCTACCACTGAGCTACACCCCCAGCCCTATTTTTTTATTCTTCATTTTGAAACAGGGTCTCACTAAGTTGCAGAGGGCCTAAGTAACTGAGGCTGGCTGTGAACTTTCAATCCTCCTGTCTCAGCCTCCCAAGTACTGGGATTACAAGCGTGCACCACCATGCCCGGCTTAAACTATTTCTACAGGCCACCTGTGGGTTTGCTATGGGGCTGCTGTGGGTCCAGTTAGCCAGAGGGAAATTTCTGCTGGCAGAAATGATTACAACATAAGTTAAGAATACAGAGAGTGGAGCGGCCTGCCGCGTCGCGGAACCGCCAGAGCGGCCGGAGTGGCCAGACCCGCGGTGCAGAGCAGCCGAAGCCGCGGTTCAGAGCAGCCGAGTAGAGCGGCCAGAACAGCCAAGCGGAGTGGCCAGAACAGCCGGAGCAGCCAGAGCCGCAGCGCGGATTGCCTGGAGCGGCCGCGCGGAGTGGCCAGAGCCGCGGAGTGGAGCGGCTGGAGCAGCCGGAGCGGAGCGGCCAGAACAGCTGAGCGGAGCGGCCAGAGCAGCCGAGCAGAGCGGCCAGAACAGCCGGAGCGGAGCGGCCAGAACAGTCGGAGCAGCCAGAGCCGCGTTGCGGAACGGCCGGAGCGGCCGGAGTGGCCAGACCCGCGGTGCAGAGCAGCCAGAGCCGGGCGCAGAGCGGCCGGAGCGGAGCGGCCTACATCTCCCCTAGCAGCACCAGGCTCCAGAGAGGAGGGAGACTCAAAACAGAGCTCAAATCCAGAGAGGAGGTACTTTGGCCTCGCGGCCTAGGACGCAGAAGCAGCGTCTTACTGCTGGCGGCAGTGGTGAGTTCACCGGACGGCCCTAGACCAATCCATTCAACCAGCCACCAGGAGCCTGAGAGGAGCGGTTGACAGCGAGCTGAGGTGAGCAGGTGCTGAACAGCCGGGCGGCAGTCAGCAGTTTTGTTGGTGCAGGGAACATCTAAAGCTCCCAAGGGCCGAGCACAGCACAACTGGCAGGGACTCAGAGCGGAGTTCAAAACCAGAGAAGAAATACGCCGCATCACGGCCAAGGGCGTGGCAGTGGTGCCATATTGCCAGTGGCGGCAGCAGCGAATCCACCAAGTTCACTACAGCTCCATCAGCGCACTCAATAACCGTGAGTCAAATTGTGACCCCTAGGGAAGAAATCCCAGTACTGCGCTCCCAGGGACTTGCGCAGATAGTCTCCCTGGGTCGGAGATTTTAGCAGTGCAGCCCAGGGGGGGAGTGGCAGTGGCAGAGATATCATACCATAGTCACAACTCCCCACTGGAGAACGCCCAACTTGGCACTCCCCACGGTCTAAGCAGCCTTGATTGACTCCCTGGGTCTGAGACTTTGTGATACAAACCAGTTAAGGAGTAGTGGTGACTGAGATACCACAGACACGAGACCCAGAGCATCTTAAGTGAACTCGTAGTGACTCGGGGAAGAACCCAGAGAAGGCACAAACTTCCAAAATCATGGGAAAGAGAAATAACAATGGAGCAGTGAATGCCAACAACCCCACAACATCAGAATCTGATAACACAGAAATCCAAAGATCTCTAGAAGATCAAATTAGGAAAATAACTTTAGAAATAATAGAGGACTTTCGAAAAGAATTTAGAGAGAGTCAAAAAGAGATAAAGGATGCAATTAATGAAGTAAAGGCCTCAATCCAAAGTATAAACAACAGATTAGACCACATGGAGAATAGAATCTCGCTCCTTGAAGATGATCATTCTAAAAATGAACGCATAGTTTCTAATTTAGAAAAAAAAACCCGACAGCAGGAATCTGACATTGAAGAAATATGGGCCCATTTCAAGAGAGCTAACCTAAGAATAATTGGAATAGAGGAGGGAAAAGAAGGTGAAACCAAAGGGATCAACAATCTCTTCAAGGAAGTAATAGCAGAAAATTTTCCAAACATAGAGCAAGAGGTCGATACACAGATCCAGGAAACTTATAGAACTCCCTTTAGACAGGATCAGAGAAGAGGATCCCCACGCCACATAATTGTCAAAATGACTAATGTGGAAGCCAAGGAGAGAATCTTAAAGGCAACAAAAACAAAAGGCCACGTGACATACAGAGGCAAACCAATTAGAATCACTCCAGACTTCCCAAACCAAGTTATGAAAGCCAGAAGGGCTTGGAGTAACATATTCCAAACTCTGAAAGAAAACAACTTCCAGCCAAAAATTTCCTACCCAGCAAAACTATCCATCAAATTAGATGGGGAAATAAGAAGCTTCCATGACAAACAGCAACTGAAGGAATTTATGTCTTCAAAACCAGCGCTAGAGAAAATACTCAAGGAGATTAACTGCAAAGAGGAAATGGGTAATACACGCCAGAACCAAAGAAACAAGAATTCCCATCCAGCAGACAACTAAGCAAAGAAGAATAAACAGTATCTTAAACAGAAATAAGATCTTAACATGTTGGGAATTAAAAATTATCTCTCTATAATCACACTTAATGTAAACGGCCTCAACTCCCCAATAAAAAGACATAAAGTGGCAAAATGGATTAAAAGCCAGAATCCATCCATCTGCTGCTTACAAGAAACACACCTTACAAGTAAAGATAGGAACAAACTCAAGGTAAAGGGCTGGAGCAAGGTAATCCATGCTAATGGTACTCGAAGACAAGCAGGAGTAGCAACTATGATATCAGACAAGTTAGACTTCAAACCCAAACTTATTAGAAGAGACAAAGAAGGTCACATCTTACTGGTAAAAGGAATAGTCCAGCAAGAGGAAATAACAATAATCAACATCTATGCCCCAAACATAGGGGCAGCTACTTTCATAAATCAAACTCTTTGTGATATGAAGTCACACATAAATCCCAACACAATAATACTGGGAGACTTCAACACACCTCTCACAATACTAGACCGATCTTCCAGACAAAGGGTCAGTAAAGATGTCTCAGAACTAAAGAACACCATTAACCAAATGGACCTGTTGGACTCATATAGAATATTTCACCCAACTACAGCAGAGTTTACATTTTTCTCAGCTGCTCATGGAACCTTCTCCAAAATAGATCACATCCTGGGACACAAAACGAGCACTAGCAAATTTAAAAAATGTTACATACTTCCCTGTGTCATTTCAGACCATAATGGAATGAAACTAGAAATCAACTATAAGAAGACTCAGAGAAACAACATAAACATGTGGAGACTGAACACCACACTTCTGAATGAAGAATGGGTCATAGAAGATGTAAGAGGTGAAATCAAGAAATTTCTAGAAACAAATGAAAATAAAGAAACAACATATCAAAACCTCTGGGACACTTTGAAGGCAGTATTAAGAGGAAAATTTATAGCACTGAGTGCTCACATAAGAAAAACAGAAAATCTTCAAATAAATAGCCTTATGACACACCTCAAAGCCCTTGAAAAGCAGGAACAATTGAACCCCAAAGCCAGCAGAAGACGGGAAATTATTAAAATTAGAGCAGAAATTAACGAAATAGAGAATAAAAAAACAATACAGAAAATCAACAAAACTAAAAGCTGGTTTCTTGAAAAAATTAACAAGATTGATAAACCATTAGCCAACCTAACTAAAAAAAAGAGAGAATCAACCCAAATTATGAAGGGATGAAAAAGGAGACATTACTACTGACAGCGTAGAAATCCAGAGGATTATCAGAAACTACTTTGAAAAACTATACTCCAACAAAATGGAAAACCTGGAGGAAATCGACAACTTCCTAGATAAATACAACCTTCCTAAACTGAGTCAAGAAGATATAGAACACTTAAACCAACCAATAACAATTAAAGAGATTGAAACAGCAATAAAGAGCTTACCATCAAAGAAAAGCCCAGGACCAGATGGTTTCCCAAGTGAATTCTATAAAACCTTTATAGGAGAACTAATCCCAATACTACTCAAACTATTTCGGGAAATAGAAAAAACCGGGACTCTCCCAAATACATTCTATGAAGCCAACATCACACTAATACCCAAACCGAATAAAGACAGTTCAAGGAAGGAAAACTACAGGCCTATATCTCTGATGAACTTGGATGCAAAACTATTAAACAAAATACTAGCAACACGCATTCAAAACCACATCAAGAAAATCATTCACCATGACCAGGTAGGGTTCATCCCAGGGATGCAAGGCTGGTTCAATATACGAAAATCAATCCATGTAATTCATCATATAAACAGAATCAAAGACAAAAACCACATGATCATCTCAATAGATGCTGAAAAAGCATTTGATAAAATTCAACATCCATTTATGATAAAAACACTGCAGAGAATTGGAATAGAAGGAACATATCTCAACATTATTAAGGCAATCTACAATAAGCCCACTGCCAACATCATATTAAATGGGGAAAAACTTCAAGAATTTCCCCTAAAAACTGGAACGAGACAAGGATGTCCACTATCACCACTTCTCTTCAATATAGTACTAGAGACTCTAGCCAGAGCAATAAGGCAAGAAAAGGAAATCAAAGGAGTACAAATAGGAAAAGAAGAACTCAAGCTTTCACTATTTGCAGATGACATGATACTATACTTAGAAAACCCAACAAACTCAACCAAAAGGCTTATAGAACTGATCAACAAATTCAGCAAGGTATCTGGATACAAAATCAATCTTAAAAAATCAGAAGCTTTCCTGTACACCAACCATAAATCCACTGAAAAAGAAATTCAGAAAACACTTCCACTCAGGATCTCCCACAAAATAATAAAATACCTAGGAATAAACTTGACCAAGGAGGTAAAAGATCTCTACAAAGAAAATTATAAAACACTGAAAAAAGAAATCGAAGAAGATCTTAGAAGATGGAAAGACCTTCCATGTTCATGGATTGGCAGAATAAATATTATTAAAATGGCCATACTCCCAAAACTGATCTACAGATTTAATGCAATGCCCATTAAACTACCAAGATCATTCCTCACAGACATAGAAAAATCAGTCCTTAAATTTATCTGGAATAACAAAAAGCCCAGAATAGCCAAGGTAGTTCTCAGCAACAAAAACCACGCAGGAGGAATCACAATACCTGACTTTAAACTATACTACAAAGCCATTGTAATAAAAACAGCATGGTACTGGCAAAAGAACAGATATATAGACCAATGGAGCAGAATAGAAGACCCAGAAACAAGTCCACACACTTTCAGCCAATTGATTTTTGACAAAGGGGCCAAAAACATACACTGGAAAAAAGATAGCCTCTTTAACAAATGGTGTTGGCAAAACTGGTTAACCATATGCAGAAAATTGGATGTTAATCCCACTTTTTCACCCTGTACAAAAGTCAACTCACGATGGATCAAAGACTTGGAAATTAAACCAGAGACTTTGAAGCTCCTTGAAGAGGGCATAGGTCCAACACTACAACACATAGGCACAGACAAACATTTCCTCAACAAGACCCCAAAAGCGCAACAAATTAAAAGGAGAATCAATACATGGGATTGCATGAAACTGAAGAGCTTCTGTTCAGCAAAGGAAACTATCAAGAATCTCAATCGAGAGCCAACAGAATGGGAGAAGATTTTTGCCACCTACACCACTGATAGAGGACTAATATCTAGAATATACAGAGAACTCAAGAAACTCAACACTAAGAAAACAAAACATCCAATAACAAAATGGGCAAATGAACTAAATAGACACTTCACAAAAGAAGAAATTCAAATGGCCAATAAATGCATGAAAAAATGCTCAACATCACTGGCAATCAGAGAGATGCAAATCAAAACTACCCTGAGATTTCACCTAACTCCAACTAGAATGGCCATCATTCAAAACACAAACAACAACAGATGCTGGCGAGGATGTGGAGAAGTGGGAACTCTAAGACATTGTTGGTGGGATTGCAAATTAGTGCAACCACTTTGGAAAACAGTATGGAGAATCCTCAGAAGAATGGGAACAAATCTACCATTTGATCCAGCAATACCACTGTTGGGTATCTACCCAAAAGAAAAGAAACCAAACTATCAAACTAATGCATGTGTATCTATGTTCATAGCTGCACAATTCACCATAGCCAAACTATGGAACCAGCCAAGATGTCCATCAACAGATGAATGGATTACAAAACTGTGGGATATGTACACAATGGAATTTTACTCAGCCATCAAAAAAAACTCAATTACATCATTTTCAGGGAAATGGATGGAGCTGGAGGACATTATGCTAAGTGAGATTAGTCAGGCACAAAAAATAAGAAATCAGATGCTTTCCCTAATATGTGAGAGTTAGGGAGAAATGGGTCATAGGAGGAACTCTTGGAAGAGCATCAGTAACTTTTAACTCTGTTTACATTGTCTTTGGATATACAATATTTTTTTATTTTTTAAGGGAGTTTATTTACCCTTTTGTTGCCTGTGCCATTGAAATCATATCCAAGAAATCACTTCCAATTTCAATGTTGTGAGGTTTTATGACCCAGATTTTCTTCTAAAAGCTGATAGTATTAAGATTTATATTTAGGTCCTTTATCTATTTTGAGTTAATATTTGTATATGTGTTAGGTAAGGGTCCAATTTTATTATTTTTCATTTATTATTATTTTTCAACAATATTTAGTTAAAAGACTAGTGTTTCCTCCACCAAAAGTTCATGGAAACCTTGTCAAAAATAACTTGACAATGTATGGAAGAATTTATCTCTAGGCTTTTATTTAGCTCCAATGGTTTATATTTCTGCCTTTAGAACAGTACTACACTGTTTCAATTATTGTAGCTTTATATGGTTTGAAATCAGAAAATATACATCTTCTAGCTTTGTTCTTCTTTGAGACTGTTTTGGGTATCTAGAGCCCATATTCCATATCAGGATAGATTTTTTTTCTGAAAAATAAATAAATAAATGTATGATAGTTTCACCTAAAAAAAAAAAAAGAAAAAAAAATATTCTCTGGTAAGAAAGAAAGCAAAAAGAAATATTGAAATGTTATCTTTAAGTCATCAAAAGTTTGGTACCAGACAAATGAAACTGTTATGTGAGATTATCAAGGTTAATATTGTATAAATTGCTATAATACTAGATGTCAACCACTAAGCCAAGCGTGGGAAGGAGGGATGGGGAGGGAATGGGGTGGGGATCGGGTAGGGGCTAACTGGGCGATGTGTGCATGTATGTCTACAAAAGTATCTTATTTATACCACTATGATGTATGAATACATTGCACCAATAAAAAATAAATTAAAAAAAAAAAAAGAAAGAGAAAAAAAAAATAAAAGATTAAAAAAAAAAAAAAAGAATACAAATAGATCATATCAAATCTTATAATGAATCCTTTGTTCTAAAATTGATAGTTTGGCCGGGCGTGGTGGCGCACGCTTGTAATCCCCACGCTTGGGAGGCGGAGACAGGAGGATCGCGCAGGTTCGAGGCCAGCCGCGCTGGCGTAAGAGACCCTGTTTCAAAAATATAAAATAGGTCTGGGAGCGTAGCCCGGAGGTAGAAGGGCTTCCAGGAACCCCAGTACCACCAAAAAAAAATAAAAAATAAAAAATAAATAAAATAAAATTGATAGTTTGTTCATTGTGGATACTTTGCATTAATTTTGACTTTTAAAATATTCCATTGAAATATTACCTATCTTAGCCGGGCGTGGTGGTGCACGCTTGCAATCCCCGTGCTTGGGAGGTGGAGACAGGAGGATCGCGCAGGTTCGAAGCCAGCCTCAGCTGGGTTAAGAGACCCTGTTTCCAAATAAAAAAAATATAAAAAATAGGTCTGGAAGTGTAGCCTGGAGGTAGAGGGCCCCTGGGTTCCATCCCCAGTACCACACACACAAAAAGAAATATTACCTATCTTGAATCCTGAGGGGTTTTTTACGGTGAGCCTTAAATGCTGCACTCAAAGCTGGTGCCTCTTTTACCCCATCCCAGTGCCCAGCCGAGCAGACCTTCAGTAAAATTCGGCCACAGATGCAGTCTAGGGTGAATGACAGCTGTCAAATACGGCTCAGCCTGGCGTTGGAACAAACCAATCAGCAGCAATGGGCAAGATGTAAAGATGCTCTAGAAACCAGCGTGGACAACAAGGCAAACACAGGCACCTAGAGATGACAGAGGGAGAGGTGCTATAGGACGCAGCCTTTGCTCCCTGAGCCCCTGCTGGACCCCAGAGCTCACCTGTCCTTTCACTGAGGTGTCTCTAGGACAACAGCAGAGCTGGATGTGGTGGCGCACGCTTGTAATCCCAGCATTCAGGAGGCTGAGACCAGAGGATCACGGTTCGCGGACAGCCTCAGCTACTTAGTGAGGCCCTCTGCAACTCAAAAAAAAAAAAAAAACAGAAGAAGCCAGGTCCTGAGCAAGAGAAACCCGACTGAGAGCATGGTGATGTATGCATGCCTGTAATTCCAGTGCTTGGGAGGCTGAGAAGGAGAATCAGAGGTTTGAGGACAGCCGTATCAACTTAGCAAGACCCTAAGCAACTTAGTGAGACCCTGTTCCAAAAACAAAATAGGGCTGCGGTGCAGCTTGGAGGTAGAATGTCTCTGGATTCAATCTCCAGCGTGCGCGCGCGCGCACGCACGCACGCGCGCACACACACACACACACCCTGAGGAATGGCTGCTGGGTCCTGAGGAGCAAAGATTAGCAGTGGGGGCTGGAGGAAGGGACCAGGTTGAACCTCGAATCTCCTTATAGAGAAGTAGAGTACAGGCAGCTCCTGAACAAGGAAGCAAAGAGGCTTAGAGGAAACATGAGTGGGAACTGGGCCTGGGAGTCTGTCTCTTATTTCTTTGTTCCCCCTCCTCCCTCCCACTACTTTCAAGATGGAGTCTTGCTAGGGTTCCCAGGTTGGCCCAGAATTCTTAGCCTCAAGAGCTTATCCCACCTCAGCCTTCCAAGTCGCTGGGACTCCCGGGATGCACCACCACCCCCAGATTCGTATTTCTCTCAGTCTACTGAAACTCTCTCCACTCTCCTTATATTTCAGAAATGGCCCTCGAGCTCCTTGGGAAAACAGCCCTTGCCAACAACCTTGCAGAGAAAATATAAATCTTTAGATAGGGTATCTCTCCACACCTAATTTTTTTTTCCTTTTCCTTTTTTTTTTTTCTTTTGTTTGTGGCATGTGCGCGATACAGACAGACAGACACACACACACAGAGGCAGACAGACACATATATGCTGGTATTGGGCCTTGGATGCTCTATCTCTGAGCCACATCCTCAGATCCTCCACATTTTTTTTTTTTTTTGGTACTATGGATTGAACCCAGGGGCCTTCTACCTCTGAGTTACACCCCAGCCCGGTTTTATCTCTTATTCTTATTCAGAAATAGGGTCTCATTAGGTTAGTGATTAGTGAGAGCTTTGCTAAGTTTCCAGGGCTGGCTTTGAACCTGTGACCCTCCCATCTCAGCCTCCCAAGTACTGGGATTACAGGTATGTGCCACCATGCCCAGCTGAGAGGCTTTGTTCTTAAATATATTCTCCCTGAAGTGTGTGTGTGAGGTAGCTAATAGTAAAGAGCTTCCATGGCAAGTGTGCGGCCCCAGGTTTGATCCCCAGTACAATAAAAAATATTTTAAATATATCCTCTCAACATGATACATGTGCTTAAAAAGGGAAAAGAAAGCCAGGCATGGTGGTACAAAGCCTGTAATCCCAGTACTGGGAGGCTGAAACAGAGTCTCACAAGTTGGAAGCCAGCCTCAGCAATTTAGAAGGCCCTCAGCAACTTAATGAGACCCTTTTTCAAAATAAAAATAAAATAAAATAGGGCTTGGGGTATAACTCAAAGGTAGAACGTTCCTGGGTTCAATCTCCAGTACCACAGAAAGTAAGAAAGTAAGTAAGTAAGTAAGTAAGAAAGAAAGAAAGAAAGAGAAAGAAAGAAAGAAAGAAAGAAGAGGAAAGGAAAAGACAGGGGTGGGCGGTACCACCCCCAGGGAGAGGGAGGATGTGTGGAGACACAGGGAAGCGGGATGTGGTAGGAATGGCAGTGGAATTTTTAGGACAAATGATGCCGACATTCATTTGTAAATAATAAAATAATATCAGCTAATACCTAGAGGGTTGTGTGCCAGGCATTGTTCTAGTGTTTATATATTAGCTCATGAAAGACCAGAAGAGGGCTTGGGAATAAAATCCTAGTTCCTATTAAGGGCCAAGGGGCTGTACTTACCTGGAAAAGACAGAGTTCCTGTGAACTGCCCAAATCTGCAGGGTCCTAAAGTGACTTTACACTGTACCCTGCCATGCAGACTGGCACTCCTGGGTCCTGAACATTTCTGCACCCACTAGCGAGGCTGGGCAATAGGAGAAGCCTGGCCTCAGGCCTCTCTCAAGGTGACTGGCCCGTGGTATTCGGTGTACTTGGGATCCTAATGCCCAGAAGTTTAAGGAGGATGGAGGGAGGCTGGAGGGGGAGGCCTAGGGAGGTGAGTGGGGAGCCAGTCATGAGCTGTTACGCTTCAGGTTCTAGGAGGTCTAGGATAACCCTGGGCATATATGTGTGTGTGTGGGGGGGGGGGTACTGGGGTTCCTGGAAACCCTTCTACCTCTGAGCTACACTCCCAGACCTATTTTTTATATTATTTTTATTTGGAAACAGGGTCTCTTAAGCCAGCACGGCTGACTTCGAACCTGCGTGATCCTCCTGTCTCCACCTCCCAGGCGCGGGGATTACAAGTGTGCACCACCACGCCCGGTTAACCCTGGGCATTTATGGAAGGTCAGGGTTAAGGCAATAGTGACCCAGGGTGGAGGACTTGGGGCAGTGCAGGATCTAGTAGCGGGAATCCCTGGGTGCCCCCACTCAGCCTCCCCAGCGGGGAGACCTGGAGTCCTGCAAAGCGTCCTCATGCTTGATCTCTGGGACCCAGAGGCTCCTGGCTTCGGGCTGTTTGGAGGGCTACAGCCCAGTCCGCACCGTCCTCTGGCCTCTTGCTGCCCAGAGCTCCTCACCCCGCAGCTCGGCTCCTACGTGCGGGCGCGGCCCTTCCCTGCTGCCAGCTCTGCAGCTGGGCGGCTCTGCAGCTTGGCGTGCTCGCAGGTTCGGGCAGGTTCGGGCTAGTCCGGGGCGGGACGTGGGAGTGCCTAGAGGTTGTGAGGGCGGGACCCAGACCCTTCTTTAAAGGCCTGAGGCTGGCCCTGAGGCGCTGGCATCCCTAGGCGGTCTGGGAATCATTTGGGGCTCTCCCCACCGCTGCTGGTGGGGGGGGGGGGTGCCGCCATGGGCCGCTACCACGTCCGCGTGGCCACCGGAGCTACGCTCTTCTCGGGCTCGCACAACCGCTTGCGGCTGCGGCTGGTCGGGGAGCGCGGGGCGGCGGAGCTGGAGCTGCGGCTGCGGCCGGCACGGGGCGAGGTGGGCCCCCGGGGTCGGCCCTGGGTGGAAGGCTCAGCCGGCAGTAGTGGCCCCCAGAGAGCTCTCTACTGCTGGGCCAGGGTCAGGGCCAGGGCCAGGGCCGGGGTGGGGCTGCAACCCTGGTGACCTGTGCCCTCCCCGCCTCCCCCCCAGTCCTGGCCGACGCCCCCTCTGCAAGGGGCCCGGAGCTGCGGGCTGCGCAGCTGGTTGGACGGGAAGCTCTTTTGGGCGCGGGCGGCAGGCTGACGGTGCGCAGAGGACGGTGCGTCCCTGCTCAAGTCAACACACCCGCGCTGTGCACACGTCCTCCAGCTCCAGCCCGCCGCGACCCGGGCGGGGAGGGCGCCGGAGGCTCGAAAGTCGGGTAAACTGAGGCAGGCCCGCAAAAGCACCGCCCGGAGGCCTCTGCGCGCAGCGGCTGAGTGTGTCCATCCGGCCCCGCAGGAGGAGGAGCAGGTGCTGGACGCGCCCGAGGACCTGGGGCCGCTGCGGTTCGTGGAGCTGCGCAAACTGCACTGGCTGCTGGACGACGCGTGGTTCTGCGAGCGCGTGGCGGTACGGGGCCCCAACGGCGCGGAGGCCGCCTTCCCCTGCTACCGCTGGGTGCGGGGCGAGCGGGCGCTGCGCCTGCCCGAGGGCACCGGTGAGTGGAGGGCAGCGCCGGGGGCAGGGCAGTAACAGCTGTGAGTCCCCAGGTTTACCCAGAAAGGATGCTGGAGCGAGGCCCGAAAGGAAGGGAAAGATGTGGGGATCCTCTGCTCCAAGAGGCAAGGGCAGGGAGGGAGATGGCGGCGATGAAGGAAAACAGAAGCAGACTCAGAATAGACCAGGGCAGGGAGAGACGGGCTCAAGGAAAGGAGGCCTGGAGGCAGAAGACAGCGGACAACGAATGATGGAAATGCATGGGTGAAGACTCATCCATAGATAAAGAAGCAAATATTGAAATATTTACTGTGGGAACGGAGAAATGACAGGACACAAACGGGGGTGGTGGTAAGGACCGGCGGGAGTGGAGGGCTGAGGCAGGCAGGACGGGCAGGAAGGGCAGAAGCAAGTCCAGTGGGGTGAGGGAAGGGCGGCCAGCGGCTCCTGGAGGGACCAGGAGCGTGTCAGGCAGGGGGAAAGGCAGAAATACGGCAAATCAATAGGAGGCAGCAGAGAGGCGTGGACCTGTGGTGACTAAGATGTTATTACCTTTTCACCTTAATTAAGGCGACCTTCTTCCCACCTTAGACATGACTGAAACAGGGTCAGGTAGGGGAAGATGAGATAAGGGACAAGAAAAGGTGGGAAACCTCATATTTCTGTCTCCAGGCAAGATGAGATTAGGGCTGAACTGTGAATACAGCTGGGAATGAGAGACTGCCAACCCTGGATAACTTCTCTTAGATGGAGTGTGGCAGAGCCATCAATCAAAGCAACAGAGCAGGGCTGAACACACCACATCTAACTGCAAAAGGGAGCCCAGGCAAGCAAAGGCGCAGGCAGACCGACCCAAGTCCATGGCTAATCTTGCTGTCTCCCCAGCCCGCCTGGCAGGGGACTCCTTGGATGTCTTCCAGCAACACCGCGAGCAGGAGCTGGAGGAGAGGCAGCAGACCTACCGGTGAGCACCCCAGCCTCCGAGCACCCGCCCTCCCTGACCCGTTCAGGTCCTCACCCACCTCAGAGCCAGCCTGAAGCTTGCTCCCCACTTCCAGATGGGCCACCTGGAAAGAAGGGCTGCCCCTAACAATCGCAGCCGACCGCAAGGAGAACCTGCCTCCAAATATGAGGTTCCACGAGGAGAAGAGGCTGGACTTTGAGTGGTCACTGAAGGCAGGGTAAGAAAAGGCCAGAGCTCAGTGTCACGGGGCGGGAGAGCCACAGCCAGTGGGGTGTGGTGAAGGCCTGAGGGGTCACCAGGGGCTCAGGCCTCAATCCCTGTCCTAGGGCTCTGGAGATGGTCCTCAAACGTGTTTACACCCTCCTGGGCTCCTGGAACCGCCTAGAAGACTATGATCAGATCTTCTGGGGCCAGAAGAGCGCCCTCACTGGTCAGTGACCCCCAGGTCTCCATAACCCCTGGCTGCCTCTCGGTGACCCACCACCACGTCAGGATCCCCACAACTTCGTGGTGATTGCACCCAGGCCTCCGCAGTGACTAGAAGGGGCTGCAGGAGGGAGTCTGTGTCCCTGGGTGGCCCAGAGGGGAGGGACAGCAGCTAACTCCTCCCTCCTTGTCCCACCTCCCACCTGCAGAGAGGGTTCACCGTTGCTGGAAGGATGACGAGCTTTTTGGCTACCAGTTCCTCAATGGCGCCAACCCCATGCTGTTGAGACGCGCCACCTCTCTGCCCCGCAGGCTGGTGCTGCCCGTGGGGATGGAGGAGCTTCAGGCCCAGCTGGAGAAAGAACTCCAGGTACTTCTTCCTACCTGGTAAGGTTCTCTCCTTAGTAGCACAGTGAGAAGAACTGGTGAAGATAAGAAACCAAAGATAAGTCAGAGGGAACAGGGTTGTCCCTTGGTGCAGATTCTTGGGCCAGAAACACCTGGAAATGACAGAGTATATAGGAGGGAAACTCGAAGGAACTCCTAGCATGATCAGGAAAACAGGATGGCTCCCCAGGGCACAGAAGGGGGCCAGAGATGTTAGGAGGATCAAGGACATTCCTGGCTGATATCAGTGCTCCTGGGCAGAGAAAGAAGCAGAGAGTTGCCAACAAGTGGGGAGACTGGGGGAGGAGGTTCTGGGAAGAGCGAGCTGGGCTTGGGACTTATGAAGCGCACATGAGGATGAGCTGTTGCCGGATGTCTGCACACGTGTGGTTGGTAACCAGGGGAAGCTCTGGGGGATACATGGCAGAGGAGTTGTATATGGGGAGTAGAAGAGGGATTGCTGAGCTGATGGGAGCCAGAGTGGAGAGCAGACCTTTACAGATGATAGGGTAAGGGTCTGGCCATTTGGACAGAATCCTAATGCCTAGGATGCAAAATGGATCAAGTGGAATTAGTTCTGAACTCAGATCCTCTAAACAAGACATCTGCCCTAGTCTGTTTCTTCACGTTAAAGTGAGAGGGCAGCCGGGCGTGGTGGCGCACGCTTGTAATCCCAGCATTCGGGAGGCTGAGACCGGAGGATTGTGGTTCGCGGACAGCCTCAGCTACTTAGTGAAGCCCTCTGCAACTCAGTGAGACCCTGTTTCAAAATAAAGAATAAAAAATTGGGCAGGGGGTGTAGCTTGGAGGTCAAATGTCTCTGGGTTCCATCCCCAGACCTACAAAAAAATAAATAAATAAAATAAAATAAAGTGAGAGGGCTAGAGCCAGGCAGGTGGCACACCTGGAATTCCAGGACTTGGGACATTGAGATGGGAGGACCACAGGTTTGAGGCTAGCCTCAGCAACTGAGTGAGACAGTTTCAAAATAAAAAAAATAAAAAAAAAAATAGAGCTGGGGGTGTAGCTTGAAGGTAGAATGCCCCTGGGCATACTACCCAGTACCCTTCTCCCCAGGTGAGAGGATGTGGACCAGACGTTCTCATTTGGCCAGAAAGCCTCTGGGATTGATAATGATGCTAAGACTGCAAATTCTCAAACATCTTGCCCTTTACCCTGGCCCTCTAGAGATAGACTTGGAACTCTAAAAATACTCTCCTTCCTCCAGAACGGGTCTCTGTTTGAAGCTGACTTCATCCTGCTGGATGGAATCCCAGCCAATGTGATCCGAGGAGAGCAGCAGCACCTGGCTGCCCCCCTCGTCCTGCTGAAGATGGAGCCGGGTGGGAAGCTGCTGCCCATGGCCATACAGGTAGGTGCCTGAGCACCTCACTCCCAGCATGCCGTCTGCTCACCCCAGCCTCTGTCCACCGCCCCATCCCTTGGCTCTTGGCCCCTAGAACCTCACCCTCACTGAGGCCTACCTTCACGTGAGGTCTCCCTGACTCACCCAATGGGAGTTCTTGTCCAGGAGTCATGTTGGCCTCTGGTACTCTCCCCTGTGCCCAGCAGTTCTCAATCACCAGGAGTGCGTGTTAGAACACGGTGCTCAGCGCCACCACCAGACTGTTGTGATTTTAGTATGCTGGAGTGGGCCCCCAGAATGACCATTTATTACACATCCCAAGGTAATGTGCTGCTACTATCTCAGGACCACACACTGGGAATCACTGCTTCATCTCAGTGTCCCCTGGTTCCGAGGAGGACATGTCCCCGGAATCCCTCTTCCCTCACTATTCCCACCAGTCAGGTGATGAGTACTGTCAGGAATCACACACACCCACCTCTGCTGCTCGCTCCACGTGAGCTCCGTCCCTCATCACATTTCTCCCAAGCCACTGCTGGGCTCTCTGCCCTGGACTCCCTGCTTCCAGTCTCCTGCATTCAAGCTGACCGTCGCCGCACTAAGGCAAGTGAGAGGAGGAGCGGAAGGCTTCTCAATCCATTAGATTCTAACTCCCTGGAAGGCAACAGTCTCACTTAGTTAACTCTCTTTCCCCAGGAATGCCAGTCTCGTCAGACAGAGAATAAATAAACATTCAATTTCTGTTCCTCCCAGATTCAGCCTCCCAGTCCCAGCTCCCCAACCCCAACACTGTTCCTGCCCTCAGATCCTCCACTGGTGTGGCTCCTGGCCAAGTCCTGGGTCCGAAATTCAGATTTCCAACTGCACCAGCTCCAATACCATTTGCTCAACACTCACTTGGTAGCCGAGGTCATCGCTGTCGCCACCATGAGATGCCTCCCAGGACTGCACCCTATCTTCAAGGTACAGGCCTATCTCCCTCAGTCCCAAATGAGCCTGATCTCTCTGGCTCAAAGGACACTGCAACAGCAAAAAAAAAAAAAGAATCCTGAGGCTTGTAATCGAGTCACTTAATATTTTCTCATTGAGATTCTTTTTGTTTTGTTTTGTTTTTTTGGTTTTTTTTTTTTTTTTTTTGGTGGTACTGGAGTTCCTGGAAGCCCTTCTACCTCCGGGCTACACTCCCAGACCTGTATTTTTTTTATTTGGAAACAGGGTCTCTTAAGCCAGCAAGGCTTGGCTCCAAACCAGCGTGATCCTCCTGTCTCCGCCTCCCAAGCGTGGGGATTACAAGCGTGCGCCACCACGCCCGGCTCTCATTGAAATTCTTAAAGATTATCTGTCAACCTCTGAGCTACACTTAAAGATCTGTCTACTGAGTTACACTCCCAGACCTATTTTATATTTTATTTAGAAACAGGGTCTCACTAAGTTGCTAAGAGCCTTACGAAGTAGATGAGGCTGGCTTCAAACCTGCATGATCCTCCTGTCTCAGCCTCCCAAGTACTGAGATTTTTTTTTTTCCAGTACTGGGGATAGAACCCAGGGGCATTCCACCTCCTAGCTACACTCCCAGCTATTTTTTATTCTTTATTTTTGAAACAGGATCTCACTGAGTTGCAGAGGGCCTCACTAAGTACTGAGGCTGTCCACGAACCGTGATCTTCCGGTCTCAGCCACCCGAATGCTGGGATTATGAGTGTGCGCCACCACGCCTGGCATAAGTACTGGAATTAAAAACATGCGCCACCGCACCTGGCTCCTTTGGTCTTAAGCTGCCTAGCAATGGACTTCCAGTATAGCTGGAATATCGTTATGAAAAGCCTTATTGCTACTTTGGAGTAATATAAAGGCCTTATTCTTACCTTTGGAGTATTTAGCCAGGAAACCCAGTGGTGCTCACAAAAACCAACTAGAGAACAATGTCTGAGACTATTTGAAATCACAAGAGACATGTGAAGTGTATATAGATCTGATGCAGACTGTTCCACCCTGAAGGAGAAGTTGGCTAAATAGAATTAGATACAGAATGCAACACAAGAAGCCCAAAAGGCCGTTTAGACTGCCCGAGAGTGAGGGAGATAAAGATGTACATTACAGCTAAGTGCCAGGGAATCTATCTGCAGTCCTGGTACTTAGGAGGCTGAGGCAGGAGGATTGCAGGTTTGAGGCTAGTCTCAGGAACTTAGCGAGACCCTGTTTCAAACTAAAAAGGGCTGACAGTGTAGCTTGGAGGTAGAATTGCCCTAGTTCAATCTCTAGTAACAAACACACACAGATGCACACAACCACAGTACATGCATTAGTGTGGTGGTAACAGAACGAAAGGAAAAAAGCCAAAGACGAGGTCAAGAAAGTCAGCAGAAGCTGGGCGTGGTGGCGCACGCTTGTAATCCCAGCATTCAGGAGGTGAGACCAGAGGATCACAGTTTGCAGACAGCCTCAGCTACTTAGTGAGGCCCTCCACAACTTAGTGAGACCCTGTTTCAAAATAAAAGAATAAAAAATATAGGGCAGGGGGTATAGCTCGGAGGTCGAATGCCCCTGGGTTCCATCCCTAGACCCGCAAAGGAAGGAAAGAAGGAAGGGAAGAAGGAAGGAAGGAAGGAAAAATAGGGCAGGGGCTGTAGCTCGGAGGTCGAATGCCCCTGGGTTCCATCCCGACACGTGAAAAAAAAAAAGAAGAAGAAGAAAGTCAGCAGAAACTGCAGCACATTTGGGAGCAAGAGAGAAAAGTCAGAAGTCCAAGCTTCTGTGGCATCCAGAAACACACAGGGTGTGTTATACTGATCAAACATGCTATTATTTTATGAAGCCAGGCATGGTGGTGCACACTTGTAATCCCAGTACTTGGGAGGCTGAGACAGGAGGATCACAGGTTTGCCGCCAGCCTTTGCTACTTAGTGATGCCCTCTGCAACTTAGTGAGACCCTCTTTCAAAATAAGGAATAAAAAATAAAGATGGGGATGTAGCTCAGAGGTAGAATGCACCTGCGTTCAATCCCTAGTACTGTAAAAAAAAAAAAAAAAAAAAAAGTTAGAATTTTATGAAACAGTAAATTTAGTACTTTTTTTTTTGGGGGGGCAGGTCTGGGGATGAAACCCAGGGGCAACTGACCTCCGAGCTATACTCCCTGCCCTATTTTTTATTATTTTTATTTATTTATTTAATTTTATTTTTTGCGGATCTGGGGATGGAACCCAGGGGCATTTGACCTCTGAGCTACACCCCTGCCCTTTTTTTTTATTCTTTATTTTGAAACAGGGTCTCACTAAGTTGCAGAGGGCCTCACTAAGTAGCTGAGGCTGTCCGCAAACGGATCCTCCAGTCTCAGCCTCCTAAATGCTGGGATTACAAGCGTGCGCCACCACACCCGTCTAAAATTTAGTACTTTTTCTAAGCAGAAGACAAGATAGACTTGTGCTTGCTTAAAAATGTTCTCACCGAGTGTGGTGGTATGTACACTTATAGTCCCAGTACTTGGGAGGCTGAGAGGAGGGTCACAGGTTCAAGGCCAACCTTAGCAATTTAGGCCCTCCACAACTTAGTAAGACTTTCAAAATAAAATAAAAGCCGAGTGTGGTGGCACACGCTTGTAATCCCAGCATTCAGGAGGTTGACACTGGAGGAACACTGTTCACGGCCAGCCTCAGCTACTTAGTGAGGCCCTCTGCAACTTTGTGAGACCCTGCTTCAAAAAAAAAAAAAAAATAGGGCAGGGGTGTGTAGCTTGGAAGTCAAATGCCTCTGGGTTCCACCCCCAGACCCGCAAAAATAAAATAAATAAAAATAAAAATAAAATAAAATAAAAATAAAATCGGGCTGGTGTTGTATCCCAGAGATAGAATGCCACAAAAAGTTCTCAAAAAAAAAATATATATATATATATATATATTGGTATTGGGGATTGAACCTAGAGGCATTCTACCTCCAAGTTGGGCCCCCAGCCCAATTTTATTTATTTGGAAACAGAGTCTTAATAGGTTTTTGGGAGCCTTGCTACATTGCCGAGGCTGGCTTTGAACCTGCAATCCTCCCATCTCAGCCTTCCAACTACTGGGATTACAAGCGTGCGCCACCTGGCTCACTTTCTCAAAATTTTGATGACACTTTGGAGAAAAGTGATACAAGCTTAGGAGCCAGAGTAATTGTCAGAAATAGCAGTTAGATGAAGCTAGTTTCGGAGCAAAAATGAGATGTTTGGTTTTGGCTACCTGGAGCTCCGAGTGTTGGCAAGGCATGCAGATAAGCACTTTGTACTGAGAGTAACAGGAGCGTTGGAGCTGGGAACCTCCACCTGCACCCAAGCCTGGCCAGCAGCTCTGAGGCCCTGAGGCCACTCCTGTAGAAACAAAGACATGACGGAGAACAGTCTGATTAACAGCATCTTGGACTCTGCTCATCTTACGGGTCTCCTACATCATCATCTGCTCAACTTCAAGAGGGAAACCTCAATTCGCCCTTAGGGTCCCTGTCTCTAGCTCAACCCCATCCAGTCCCCACTCGCCGCGATGACTTCTGAGGACAAGCAGCTGGGTGGTTGTGAGATACAGGGAGGGCGAAGCCCCAAACATCGTAAGAGACACCTGTGCATGCCCTAGATTTTGACCACCTTGGTCTGAATCCTGGCCTTAGTACTTACCAATAATGTCCACATTTTTTTTTTTTTTTTTTTTTTTGGTGGTACTGGGGTTCCTGGAAGCCCTTCTACCTCCGGGCTACACTCCCAGACCTATTTTTACATTTTTATTTGGAAACAGGGTCTCCTAAGCCAGAGCGCGGGGCTGGCTTCGAACCTGCGCGATCCTCCTGTCTCCGCCCCCCAAACGCGGGGATTACAAGCGTGCGCCACCACGCCCGGCCACATTTTTTTTTTTTTTTTTTTTTTTGATGCTGGGGACTGAACCTAGGGGCATTCTACCTTTGAGCTACATCCCCAGTCCTGTTTTATTTTTTATTTGGAAATAGGGTCTCACTATGTTGCTGAGGCTGGCTTTAAACTTGAGATCCTCCTCCTGTCTCAGCCTCTCGAGTACAGGCATGCACCACCATACCTGGCTCATGTCTGCATTTTTTTTCTTTTTTTGGTGGTACTGGGGGTGGAACCCAGGGGTTTTCTACCTCCGGGCTATACTCCCAGACCTATTTTATATTTTATTTGGAAACAGGGTCTCACTGAATTGCTGAGAGGCTCACTAAGTAGCTGAGGCTGGCTTTGAACCTGTGCGATCCTCCTGTCTCAGCCTCCCAAGCGCGGGGATTACAAGCATGCGCCACCACACCTGGCCATGTTTACATCTTTAAATGAGGATAACAGAATGTACATCACAGGGTTGTTGAAGGATAATAGCATGACGCAAACTAACTACTACAAAAAACAATTGTTCTTGCAAACAGCATTATTAAGGGTTGTTCATCCTGAGGTATCTTCTCTCCTCATGGACTCCGGGCTTTTGGTGACACTGAGCCACTTCATGAACTTTCTGAAAATGTTCAGCCTAATGTGAGCTGCTTTGATAGCTTAAGACCAAAGGAGCCGGGCGTGGTGGTGCACGCTTGTTATCCTTTGGTGATTCCTTTGGTCATTCCTGTGTCCAGCATCAACAATTCACATAAATACCCAAACTAGATGAAACCCGCACATTAACTAGGTAAAAGGAAGATAAATAATCTAAGATGAAGAAACAGATGTGAGGAGCTGGTGGCTTTTTCTTGCAGTGCTGGGGAGTGAATCCATGGCCTTGTGTTCCTGGGCAAGAGCTCTACACCTGCAGTCATGGTGGTCTTTTTTTAATAGCCCAGGAAAAGCAAGAGCTGGGTGTGGGGGAGCACACCTGTAATCCTAGTACTAGGGAGGCTGAAACAGGAGGATTACAAGCCAGGTCCCCAGCAACTTAGACCAGGTTTTGAAATAAAAAGGGCAAAGGGCTAAAGGTGTGGCTCAGAGGTAGAATGCCCCTGGATCCAACCCTCAGTACCAAAAAAAAAAAAGGAAAATGGAGATGAGACTTAACTGTCTAACTGGGAGTGGGGACAGATTTGACAGCAAATGCTCTGCTGTTTTTCAAGCAGGTAGCTCAACACAGCTTCTAGATTCTGCCTCAGAGTACCTGCCCAAAGTGTCCCCAAAGAAAGCCAACAGTGGCACGACCAAGGGATGGCCTGAATCTCATGTGGATGTGTGGTGCTGGAGATGACCGAACCTAGGGCATTCTACCTCTTAGCCATACTCTGAGCCCTATTTTATTTTTATTTGTTTTTTGAGGTACTGGGAATGGAATCCAGGGGCATTCTACCTTTGAGCTATACCCCCAGCCCATTTTTTAATTTTGAAACAGGATCTCACTCAATTGCAAAGAGCCTAAGTAGCTGAGGCTGGCCTTGAACCGCGATCCTCCTGTCCCAGCCTCCCAAATGCTGGGATTACAAGTGTGGACCACCACACCCGTCTTCTATTTTTATTTTTTGTAATGGTCTCACTAGGTTGATGAGATCTTACTACTTGGTAAGGCTGTCATCAAACCTGAGATCCTCCTCTCTTAGCCTCCCAGGTCTTAGAATTACAGGCCTGTACCACTATGCCTAGCTCTTTTTTTTTTTTTTTTTTTTTTGTGGTACTGGGGTTCCTGGAAGCTCTTCTACCTCCGGGCTACATTCCCAGACCTATTTTTATACTTTTTTAAATTTGGAAACAGGGTCTCTTAAGCCAGCACGGCTGGCTTCGAACCTCTACGATCCTCCTTGTCTCCACCTCCCAAGCACAGGGATTACAAGCGTGCGCCACCACGCCTGGTGTGTGTGTGTGTGTGTGTGTGTGTGTGTGTGTGTGTGTGTGTGTCTGGGAATGGAACCCTGGGCATTCTACCTCCGAGCTACATCCCCTGCCCTATTTTTTATTCTTTATTTTGAGACAGGGCCTCACTAAGTAGCTGAGGCTGTCCGTGAACCGTGATCCTCCAGTCTCAGCCTTCCAAATGCTGGGATTACAAGCGTGCGCCACCACGCCTGGCTTATTTTGAAACAGGGCCTAAGTATACTGAGGCAGGCAGCAAACCAGCAATCCTCCTGTCTTAGCCTCCCAAGTACTGGGATTACAAGTGTGCACCACCATACCCTGCTGAGGTGCAGCTTTGATAAGGAGGGGATAGTTTTAAGCCTGGAGGATGTAAATGAGAGGAAATATAAAATAAATTCATAAGGGACGCCTACAGTCAAGGTAAAAATAGCGAAGAGAACGATAACACCTATTATTACTGGAGGACCCCACTCGCATAATCACCGAAGTCACCACAGCTCCCTGCATTGAGAGAGCCTGTTATTGCCCCCTGTTGACAGACAAGGAGATTGCAGGGACATGCTTTAGAGGAATAGTAACTGGGCCAAGCTCAGAGTGGTGACATGTTGAAGCTTTTTCACTGACATGGTGACATGTCAGTGTGGATCTGAAGCCCAACTCTAGGAAGCTAAAGGCGGCGAGTGGCCTGGGAGGGAGAGCAGCCCGTCCAGGCGGCAGGAGGGACGGCAGCAGCAGGAGGGGAACAGGTCCCCACACTGGCTGCCAGGCTCTGCAAGGAAGAAGCCAAGCGCAGCCTCCACTAACCACCCCTGCAAACTTCTTCCCAGCTCCTGGTGCCCCATATCCGCTACACCATGGAAATCAACACACGGGCCCGGACCCAACTCATCTCAGACGGAGGGATATTTGATCAGGTAAGGAAGGACTGGAGTAATCACCCAGCTCTCTATGGTCTGACCTGCCGCCTTAGTGATCTCAGGCCACCTGTGTGTGTGTCCTGCTCCAGAACCCAGGAGCCCTGTGCCGTTATAGACAAGACTTTAAACCTGACACCCAGCTCTGCATCGCTAGTGTAGCAGTAGATCCTGGCCCTGGCCCTCAGCCCTGGCCCTCTCTTGTCCCAGGCAGTGAGCACAGGCGGAGGGGGCCACATAGAGCTGCTGCGCCGGGCGCTGGCTCAGCTGACCTATCGCTCCCTCTGTCCTCCTGATGACCTTGCTGACCGGGGCCTGCTGGGAATCCCAAGTGCACTTTACGCCCAGGATGCTTTGCGGCTCTGGGAGATCATTGCTCGGTAGGTGAGAGGGGCTGGGAATGAAGGGGAGTGGGAGATGGGGAGGGGCTTGAGGTCAACAAAGGGCAAAAGCATCTCTCCAGAGGGGGCTGAGAAGCAGTGAAAAAGTTGTGGGTGGGGTCTAAAAGTGAAGAGAGGGGAGTAGTGTGTGCAGTGAGGAGAACTGTGGAGGGAGATTGAGGGATCTGGAAGAATCAGGCTTTAGTAGGAAGAATGGGTAGCAACCATAGGTAGAGGATTCCCAGAACTACCAAACTTCATTCCCTTCCTTTCTGCTGGCATGCAAAATATCTGGGGAAGGTGGGGATATATGTTAGTGGCAGAGCACTTACCAACCATGTGCAGGGCCATGGGTTCCCTCCCCAGCACTCCAAGAGGAAAAATATAATACCTGAGGAATGCCCCCAAAGTCAAATCTTGTAGAATCTGACCAGGCACAGGGACAGGCGAGCCCACTGGGCAGAGGCCCCAGCAAAGAGGAGCAGAGGGCGGAGGCTGGGCCTCCTGCGGTCAGAGCTCAGCTTCCGTCTCTGGGCAGGTACGTGGAGGGCATCGTGTGCCTCTTCTACCAGAGAGACGACGTGGTGCGGGGGGACCCTGAGCTGCAGGCCTGGTGTCGGGAGATCACTAAGGTGGGGCTGTGCCAGGCACAGGACCGAGGTAAGATCCATCCTGCAGATGAGAGTTTTTGGACACCCTGCCCTCGGGGAAAGGACCCAACCCCTAACATCCCCTCACTCCATTTGTAAAAACATCTGAATCCCGTCCATACATCCGAAGACTCGGGATAATTCTAGATACCCGAAGGCTGTCCTCCTACCAAACTCTAGCCATCAGCCCCGTTCCTGCCCTGCAGCATCACACCAGGCCAGACACACGTCCGGGGAGGCTTCTGCCCAGGCCCTGCAGGGCTCAGGCTCATTTTCATGGTTCCATTTTCCTGCCTGAAGATATAAAATGGGAAAGGTTTCCCACCAAGACCCATGGCAGCCCACCCTGGCTTTCCTTCCTCCTCCTCCCTGCTACCGTCCACCACACAGAACTCAGGCACCCTGTCCACTTGCCAGAGTGCAAAGCTGTTTCCAGATACAACCTCAGTGCTACCCAGGCACCAGCTCAAACCTGACTCAGTACATGGATCTTTGAGGCTCAGGTTTCCTTGGTCAGTCTGGCCTTTGGTCCCCATTTCCCGCACTCCTAGCCAGGATCTAAACACTACCTTACTTAACCTCAACTCCCCACCGCCACCACCACATCTTAACCTCCAGGGAAGAAACAGCCTTTCCTGAGCTCTTCCTAGGTTCATCCTCCCCTCTCTAATACACGGGCCAGCCTGGACTTCTTTAAACATCCTTCAGCCCCTGCCCCTCACTTCTCACACACCTTGAAGTCCATCACTTGCCTCCAGAGGACAACTACAACCCTTTACTGGGGAGCCAACATGCCCATGTCCCGAGATGCAGCGGACACCTGTGCACTGCAGGAGCCTCTCCCTCGGGAGCCTGTGGCCTCCCCCATCCTTCTACCAGCAAACGTTCCCTAGTGCTTCTCGGTCCTGTCTCTGAGGCGCCACATAGCCCAAAAGATCCTTCTTCCTCTTCCTGGCCATTTTCTCCCCAAACAGTATCTACATATAGAAATTAGGAACAAATATTCACGCTGTCCCAGTCAGTGTGGACTGCTGTATCCCAGTTACATAGACTGGTTGGCTAATAACAAGAGAAGTTTATTTCTCGCCATTCTGGAGCCCGGAAGTCCCAAAGCAAGATGCTCGCATGTTCAGGTTCTGGTGAGGGCCCCTTCCAGGCTGCAGACAGCTGACTTCGGACATCCTCTCTCTATCTGAGTCCTGGAGGTGGGACCAGGGGCACTCTACCTCCTGGCTACACTCACAACCCTTTCTATTTTGAAACAGGATTTCCTTGAATTGCAAGAGCCTTGCTAAGTTGCTGAGGTGGCCTCAAACCTAGGAGCCTCCTATCTCAGCCTCTCAAATACTGAGATCACAGGGCACTGACGTCATTAGTAAGGGCTCCACCATCATGACCTAGCCACCTCCAGATACCATCACAGTGGGGAGTAAATTTTAACATCTGAATCTGGAGGGGACACATTCAGCCCGTGAGTTTATGTTGGAATGTTCTCCCGCTGCAATGGTGTTTAAGGTGGAGCCTTTGGGGATCTCTGCTTCTCAGTCCTGTCCTTTAGGTTCTACTTCTCTCACTCTCTTGTTCATATTAATTATTTTAATTTTAATTTATTTTATTTGTGGTACTGGGGATGGCACCCAGGGGCATTCTACCTCCGAGTTACACCCCCAGCCCTATTTTTTATCCTTTATTTTGAAACAGGGTCTCACCAAGTTGCAGAGGGCCTCATTAAGTAGCTGAGGCTGGCTGCGAACCTGTGATACTCCCATCTCAGCCTCCCAAGTACTGGGAGTACAAGTGTGCACCACCACACCTGATCTTATTTTTTATTTTGAAAGAGTGCCCTCAACTAAGTTGCTGAGGCTGGTCACAAACCTGTGATCCTCCTGTCTCAGCCTCTCAAGTACTGAGATTACAGGCATATGCCACCACATCTGGCCAGATTAATTAAATTTCAGCATATAAATCTCTTTTATCTTTGATTTTCTCACCTATAAAATGAGATAATTATATATTCCACTTAATGGAAAGGATTATAGTGTCTTTGAGGACCCCCATAACCTCTAGAAAATAAGTGGCTTAAGATAACCCTTATGGGCCAGGCGTGGTGGCGCACGCTTGTAACCCCCTTGCTTGGGAGGCAGAGACAGGAGGATCACGCTGGTTCGAAGCCAGCCTCGCTGCCTTAAAGAGACCCTATTTCCAAATAAAAAAACTATAAAATAGGTCTATAGGTCTGGGAGTATAGCCTGGAGGTAGAAGGGTTTCCAGGAACCCCAGTACCACCAAAAAAAAAAAAAGATAACCTTTATGAGCCAAGCATGGTGGTGCACACCTGTACTCCCAGTACTTGGGAGGCTGACAGGAGGGTCACAGGTTCAAAGCAAGCCTCAGAAACTTAGCAAGGCTTAGTAAGGCCCTGTTTTTAAATAAAAACAGGCTAGGGGTAGAATAAAATATAGCTTGAAGGTAGAATGCCCCTGGTTCAATCCTCAGCACTACAATAAAAAAAAAAAAAAAGTAACTCTTATAGAGCTGGGCATGGTGGCACACACCTTTAATCTCAGTACCCGGAAAGCTGAGATGGAAGAATATGGCAGTTCAAAGACAGCCTCAGCAACCTAGCAACAACTTGTATCAAAATAAAAAATAAAAGCCAGGCAGGGGGCACATGTGCTTGTAATTCCAACACTTGGGAGATTGAGACAGGAGGATCACAGGTTTGCAGCCTGCCTCAGTAACTTAATGAGGCCTTCCACAACTTAGTGAGACCCTGTTTCAAAATAAAGAATAAAAAAGGGCTAGGAATGTAGCTCAGAAGTAGAATGCCCCTGGGCTCAATTCCCAGTACCCCAAAAAGTGAAGTGCAGAGAGGTTAGGGAGTTGGCCAAAGGTAACCACACTATAAGTGAGAGGGCCAGGGTCAAATCCTATGTCTGACGCAAATATGTCTTAATAAATGAACCAGCTAGGCATGGTGGCGCACGCTTGTAATCCCAGTGCTTAGGAGGCTGAGACAGGAGGATTTGACACAGGTTTGAGGCCAGCCTCAGCTACTTAGTGAGGCTCTCAGCAACTTAGTAGGACCCTGTTTCCAAATAAAATATAAAATAGGTCTGGGAGTACAGCCCGGAGATAGAAAACTCCCTGGTTTCATTCCCAGTACCACACACAAAAAAAAATAAATTTGTAAGTGAACAAATACCCATCAACTCTAAAATATGGATCTACCGCGCATCAGTCTTCATTTCTTTCCTCTGATTCTGCAGCCTTTACATCCTGTTCCTTTTCTGCCCAGGTTTCCCCATCTCCTTCCAGACCCAGGCTCAACTCTGCCATTTCCTTACCATGTGTATCTTCACGTGTACTGTCCAGCATGGAGCCATCAACCAGGGCCAGGTATGGATAGCTAAAAGCCCAGGTCCCTGAATCCAAGTGTCGGGACCGTGGGAGACCCAAGGGAGAGATGGGGATTCAATCCTTAAGGATCAGTGTCCTAGGGTTGCAGTTTCTTCCCCAGCTGGAATGGTACGCCTGGGTCCCTAATGCCCCGTGCACAATGCGGATGCCCCCACCCACCTCCAAGGACGGTGTGACAATGGCCACAGTGATGGGGTCACTACCCGACATCCAGCAGTCCTGTCTTCAAATGACCATCACATGGCACCTGGGTCGCCGCCAGCCAGACATGGTGAGGAGGGACCCTAGGGAAGGGGGAAAAAACAGTTGGAAAGGAAACGTCCCAGTTAGGGGCTGGCTTCGGGTGCCTCTGTCTTCATACCAGAAACTAACTGATCCTTTCTTCTTCCCTTTCAGGTACCTCTGGGGCGTCACAAAGAAAAATACTTCTCAGGCTCCAAGGCTAAAGCTGTGCTAAGCCAATTCCAAAGAGACCTGGAAAACTTGGAAGTGGACATTACAGCCCGGAATGAGCAACTTGACCTGCCTTATGAATATCTGAAGCCCAGCCATATAGAAAACAGTGTCACTATCTGATCCCCAACTTGGAAGGTGTCACATCAGCTTTAGGACTGACATGGCCATCTTGAATATTGAATATTATTTTTTCCTAAGTCTTTTCTGCCAAGGGTTTTTTTGTTTGTTTGTTTGTTTGTTTGTTTGTTTTTGCAGATCTGGGGATAGAACCCAGGGGCATTTGACCTCCAAGCTATACTCCCTGCCCTATTTTTTATTCTTTTTTTTTTTTTTTTTTTTTTTTTTTTTTTTTTTTTTTTTTTGCGGGTCTGGGGATGGAACCCAGGGACATTTGATCTCCAAGCTATATTCCCTGCCCTATTTTTTATTCTTTTTTTTTTTTTTTTTTTTTTTTTTTTGCGGGCCTGGGGATGGAACCCAGAAGCATTCAACCTCCAAGCTACACCCCCTGCCCTATTTTTTATTCTTTATTTTGAAATCAGGTCTCACTGAGTTGCAGAGGGTCTCACTAAGTAGCTGAGGCTGTCCACGAACTGCGATCCTCTGGTCTTAGCCTCCCGAATGCTGGGATTACAAGCGTGTGCCACTACGCCCGGCTTTATTTTTTATTCTTTATTTTGAAACCGGGTCTCACTGAGTTGCAAAGGGCCTCACTAAGTAGCTGAGGCTGTCCGCAAACCGTGATCCTCCGGTCTCAGCCTTCTGAATGCTGGGCTTACAAGCGTGTGCCAGCACGCCCAGCTTCTGCCAAGGTTTTGATTCTACCCCCAACTAAAACTTCTGCATCAGTATCCCACCAGAGGGAAAAACATTTTTTTCCTGTAAAGAGCTAAATGGTATTTTAGGCCACACAGTCTCTGCCACAATTACTCAGTGTTCCCATTATAGCAAAGAAGGCAGCCGCAGACAATATATGTAAGTAAATGAGTGTGACTATGTTCCAATAAAATTTTATTTATGGAACTGAGATATGAACGTTACATGTCATAAAATATTCTTTCAGCTTAACCATTAAAAAAAAAAAAGAAAAAGCTGGGCATGTTGGCTCACTCTTGTAATCCCAGTACTTGGGGAGGATCACAGATTCAAGGCCAGCTCAGCAAATAATGAGATACTCATCAACCTAGCAAGACTCTGTTTCAAATTAAAAATGAAACAGACGTGGAGGAGTCACTCGGAGGTACAATGCCCTGGGTTCAATCCCCAGTAACGGGCGCACGCGTGCGCTCTCGCTCACCCAGCCGCCCTCCCTTTCTCCCTTCCCGCCCCCCTCAGCATGGATGGAGGAAGAGAGAGGAGATTCCTTGGAAGAAATCAACTACATTAGATAATTCTCCTCTCCCAGAAACCAGACTCCATGCTTGGTGGCCAAGGTATAGACTCCTGACTCTGAGCCCTGGCAATTTCCTCTCCACCCTTTTCTCTCCTCTTCAGGCAGGTACCTCAAAAGTCCCTAAGTAAGAATGGTGTTTCTGGTAAATATCTTTGTCCCCAAATGGCTTCCTTCTCCTAACAGTCCCAAACAAAAGAAATGTAAAACTCATTTCAAGGCCACTTTTCTAGTTAACCTTAAGTGCCTAGTGAGGCCAGGCGTGGTGGCACACACCTGTGATCCCACTACTTGGGAGGCTGAATCAGGAGAATTATAGATTCGAGGCCAGTTTCAGCAATTTAGCGAGGCCCTCAGCAACTCTGTGAGACACTGTTTGAAAATAAAAATTGAATAGGGCTGGGGTGTAGCTCAGAGGTAGAACGCCCCTGAGTTCAATCCCCAGCACCACACACATATCCACAAATGCTCAGTGATCTCTATGTCTCCCAGGCTCCAAGTTCTTTCTCATAATCCTTTTAAGGCTAGTAAACACAAGCCGGGCGTGATGGCGCACGCTTGTAATCCCAGCATTTGGGAGGCTGAGACCGGAGGATCACGGTTCGCCGACAGCCTCAGCTACTTAGCGAGGCCCTCTGCAACTCAGTGAGACCCTGTTTCCAAATAAAGAATAAAAAATAGGGCTGGGGGTGTTGTTTGGAGGTAGACTGCCCCTGGGTTCCATCCCCAGTACTGCAAAAAAATTTAAAGAAAAAAGAATATTAAGCACAAAATAAATGCAAAAGTACCATGAAGTCATTCTAACCCGTGATATTTCTTTGGTTCTGGGGTCTGGTGGTCAAAATGATCTTTCTTAATACACTGTACACAATGGGTAAAACAAGCTTAGTGCAAAACTGTTCTTCACCCAAGGACCTGGGTTCAACCCACTACCAAAAAAAAAAAAAGTGTTCTTCCAACACCCCTATTTTCCTGAATGATTACTACAAACTTGTCTCTCACTAGTGAAGTATGCAACCTTTTTTGGAGAGGAGAGTCTATTCGTATTTTTAAACCCTGTATGCTACCTTGCTCAAAGGACCCACAAACAGTTCCATTAGTTAGCAAGGAAGCAAAATGACATTTTTGTACATTTATTTCATTCTCCAGTACATGTAGTGGGGCTGCTCACCTTCACAACTCACTCATTGAGTCAGCTTTTCCTGGACGTTTCCTAACCCCATATTTTTTCCTGGATTTGGCCTCAAGAACTGTACAGTACTCCAGTGGGACTCCAGTGAGAAAAAAAAAACTATACAGTACTTCAAATTACATTATTTAAGAGCACCATCACCAAGAACCTTCAGCAATTTTCAAGCGTTCCAGCCACGGCAGCATGCTTGGCCTCCGGAAGGAGCTCCTATCTCCTTTTACCGTGTCAGAATAACTATTTTAAAGGACGGAAGCCGGGCGTGGTGGCGCACGCTTGTAATCCCAGCATTCGGGAGGCTGAGACCTGGAGGATCGCAGTTCGCAGACAGCCTCAGTTACTTAGAGAGGCCTTCTGCAACTCAGTGAGACCCGGTTTCAAAATAAAGAATAAAAAATAGGGCAGGGGGTATAGCTCGGAGGTCAAAAGCCCCTGGGTTCCATCCTCAGACCCACAAAAAAATAAAAATAAAAATAAATAAAGGACGGAAAATAGGCCGGGCGTGTTGGCCCACGCTTGTAATCCCAGCATTCGGGAGGCTGAGACAGGAGGATGGCGGTTTGCTGATGGCCTCAGCTACTTAATGATGCCCTTTGCAACTTGGTGGGACCCTGTTTCAAAATAAAGAATAAAAAATCAGGCTGGGGTGTAGCTTGGAGGTAGAAGGCCCCTGGGTTCCATCCCCAATACCGCAAAATAAAAAAATAAATAATAAAACGGGGCGTGGTGGCGCACGCTTGTTTTCCCTGTATTCGGGAGGCTGAGATAGGAAGTTCGCGGACAGCCTCAGCTACTTAGCGAGACCCTTCGAAATGCTAAGACCCTGTTTCCAAAAATAATGAAAAGACTAAAAAAAAAAAAATAGGCCTGGGAGTGTAGCTCGGGGGTAGAATGTCCCTGGGTTCCACTCCTAGTACCGCAAAATGAATGAATGAATGAATGAATGAATGAATGAATGAATGAGGAATAAGTACAAAAAAGCCAGACCTGCGCTCTCAAGAGCAAATTTCTACGTCTCAACTTACCATTTCCACATCACGGGAAAACACCCGAGACTAAGGTACCCGAGGGACCAACCAGCCGACTCCAAGCCGCTCCTCCCAACAGCCGGTTACCCCAGTTACCAGGACCTCAGCCAGACTCAGACACTTCCGGATGTCTGGTTAGCGCTAGGTCCTCGTCACGTGACTTGACAGCTCTGCTCACGTGACGCGCCCGCCTCTTCCATTTCGACGAGGGGGGGGAGACGCGAAGAAACCGGAGGCCCTCACTCTTGCAGCACTCCCACCCCAGCTGCACAGGTCAAGAAGGGCTCCCGGAGCCTCTTTCCGTCTCGGACCCGCCTCCTCCCGCCAGAGTCCCGGACCCGAGGAGCCCCTGCCCCGCGGCCGCCCCCTTAGCCCCCCGCGGGGTGGTCGGAGCCGGAGGCCACGCCCCCGCCGCTCGCTCCCTGCCCCGGTCCCGGCCAGCAGCTTCCAGGGCCCCTCGGCCTCTCCGCCCAGCTCACCCTCCAGCCTAGCCCGGCTTCTCTCTCCATGGCGTCGCTCCTGTGCTGTGGGCCCAAGCTGGCCGCCTGCGGCATCGTCCTCAGCGCCTGGGGAGTGATCATGTTGGTGAGGGGACTGCGGCTGTCGCCGAGAGGGCCCGAGGGGCTGCGGGGCTGGGGCGGAAGGACGGGAAACTCCGGGCTTTAGGAAGCCGCGGGCGGGCCGCAGGAGCCGGTTGACTAACTGAGCGCTGGAGAACGAGACATTTCTGAGATTAAAAAATGGGGAACTTGGAGGGAAAGGGTGCTGGGGCAGTTTGTCGGCCCATCAAGGTAAGAAATAGAAGAGTTAAGGTCCTGAAGTGGATGCTGTAGGTGGATGGCTGTTACGGGGGAAAGGGATGCTTCTTCCTGAAATGAGGAGCTTAGAGCCTTGTTACCCCAGGACCCTGCTCGCTGCCACTTCCAGAAATATGAAGTGACAGCTCTCCACCTCTAACGCCCTGTCCCGTGATAATGACGCCTCTGGGAAAGAGGACAGTCGAGGGGGAAAAGCTGCGCTGTGTTCCTGCCCGTCCCAGTCACTCGTCCCAGCGCCCCCACTCCACGCCCTATTCCAGGTGGCTGAGTCTGAATCCAGCCACAACCGCCCCGACTCCCAGCTCGTTCCGGTTAATTCCAGGCGAAGGTGTTGTGGCCACTTTAGAAATGGGAGGTGTACGTGCAGTGACCAGGATGTTAGGTTTCTGAGCTCAACAACCTACCTATTCCCTTTTTATTTATTCCCTTTTTTTTTTTCCCAGATAATGCTAGGAATATTTTTCAATGTCCATTCTGCTGTGTTAATTGAGGACGTTCCCTTCACGGAGAAAGACTTTGAGTAAGTGGTCTGTTGGTGAGGAGGGGCTGGGTGCAGGTGGGAGGTGGCCAGACCTCTGGTCCGAATTATAGACAGGGTATTGCCAGAGGCTGGATGTTTGGGACTCTGCGGTTAGAGAACTGGTGCAGGAGAGCTGCTCTTTAGAAGATAGGGCCTGGAGGTACAGCTCAGTGGGAGAACTGAGCGGTTAGCAGGCAAGGCCCTGGTTTCAAGCACCAAGAAAGGAGAGACGCAGTGTAGTTAGGTGCTAGAAATCAGGCTTCAGCATCCACCCTGAACCCACTAGATGAGGTGTGGCCTCCTCAGGTACTTCACCTCCCTGTGCCTCAGAGCACCTCTGCAAATTGGGTCCTATAATAGAACTCACCCCATAGCCGAGAAGACTCAGGAATACTCGCAAACAGTGCCCGGTGCACAGCAAATGCCCTGGACTGCAGTGGCTGACGCTTTGCTTTCTCCTCCCCCTCAGGAACGGCCCTCAGAACATATACTCCCTTTATGAGCAAGTCAGCTACAACTGTTTCATCGCAGCGGGCCTCTACCTCCTCCTCGGGGGCTTCTCTTTCTGCCAGGTTCGGCTGAATAAGCGCAAAGAATACATGGTGCGCTAGGGCACGCCCGTTTCCCCTCGCCCGTTTCCTCTATTTAAGACTCCCCGCCCGGGTCTGGTCCCACGCATTCTGGCGCCCTGTGCGGGACTCGGTTTCCCTGGCTGAATCCCCGGCTCTCCAGTGTCTGGCCTCCAGTCCCTTCTCCTCGTGCGGTACCACAATAAAGAGATGCTGCTCTCTTAAGCCTCGCGTCCGTGCTTGAGTGAGGGGCGGGCCGGGGCTAGGGCGGGAGGTCGGACTCTAAACGGGAGCCCCGACCCCGGGAGGGAAGTGGAGTGCCGCCGGCCGGAAGCGGGGCGGGGCCTCCCACTCGTCCTTCGCGGCGCCGCGGCGGCCTGGGCGGCTGTGATTGGCGGAGCGGGGAGTGGCAGGGCGTGAGCCAACCCGGCGCGGCGAGGGCGGGACTTCCTGCGCGGGGTCGGAGCGGCGCCGCGGCCGGGCTCTCCGTGCTCCCGGCTGGCGCGGTGGCGGCGACGGAGCGTCTCCGTGAGGAGGTGCGCGGGGCCATGACGTCAGCGTCCACCAAGGTTCGACCTCGCTCGCGGACAGCGCTCCCTGGCGGCCACGGGCGGGCGGGCCCCCTGCGTGGCGCCGGGCGGGGGGCGGGCGGGAGGCGAGCCTGGGTGGGGCCAGGGGCTCGGGCGGGACCGCGCGGCTGTGCGCCGGCCCCCCGTAATGCTGCCCCGCCCCCAGGTCGGAGAGATCTTCTCGGCGGCCGGCGCCGCCTTCACGAAGCTCGGGGAGCTGACGATGCAGCTGCATCCCGTGGCCGACTCTTCCCCCGCGGGGTACGTGAGCCCGGCCGGGACGTGGACGCCGGGAGCGGACGCTCGCTTGCACCCAGTCGCAGGGCAGGGCCAGAGTTTAGCTTCTCTCTGTACCTGACACAGCGCACTGGTGTTCATAAATGATTGTCGAGTGAGTGAATGAATGAGTTGAAGGTACAGACAGGTCCACCGCCCGGACTCCCTTTTTACAGTTATCCCTTGCTGCGAACCGACAGACCATAAGATAGATCATCACCACTACCGCCCACCCCAAATCTCAGGAAATTCCCTGGGGCTGCCACACACTGTTCGGGGGTTCTGTTTGTAAGGCCCCTACTTGTTGAATTGGTTTCACTTCAGCTGCTGTACGTTGCTGAGGGAAGAGAGGTATTCTGAGGTGGCCGTGGATCCAATTTCTAATGGTTGGAGGGTCCCCAGAGACTTTTTTTTTAAAGGCGGGCCTCTTTATGAGTCCCCGGAAGGGGCCCTAGAGACTGGGGCAGGGGAGGAGGTTGGTCGACTGTGGGCTGGCTCCACACCCTGCTCCCATTTTTGCTATTCCCCTCTCCCCTTCCGACAGTGCCAAGTGGACGGAGACGGAGATAGAGATGCTGAGGGCTGCTGTGAAGCGATTTGGGGACGATCTTAATCACATCAGCTGTGTCATCAAGGAACGGACAGTGTGAGGGAGGGTGGCTGGCAGAGAAAGGGGGGTGGGCAGCTTTCTTCCTCCTTACCCATTCTCACCACTATTCCATCTTCCTCAGAACTCCCAGCTCGGCATCACCTACTTTGTTGCTAGTTTTGTTAGCATTCCCTTGAGGACTGAGAGAATATAAGAATTATCACAATTGATAAGTTCCTACAAGGCTATGGTAGTCAAAACCTTCCAAGCAGTTGATTTTAGGGGGCATGAGATACTCAGCTGTTGTATTTGATAATGGGACTTTCCCGGTTACTTATATATAGATCTTTTGAGACTCCAATGTTTCCAGGGATATTGTGATTCTGAACTAGCTGATCAGGATCTACTAATAAATCTCAATCCGTGTGTAAATCACCACGCCTTACTTGGTGGCACTACCCATCCATGTCGCTCTGCCAGAGGAGGGCAGAGGGATGACTCTCTGGCTACTCCATTCAGGGCTTCACTCTTCACACTCCATCCTCCCTCAGTGAGTGCAGAGCTTCAGGAACAAGGGAACCCCGCCAACAGGTTGGGGCCCTGACCTGAAGTCCTAGGAAGGGGCTCCCAGAATACCTTCAGAGTGGCCCATTACCCCTGCACCTTCCCTCTTCCCTTAGTCCCTCTGATGACTCCTAACCTGCTGTCTCTTCTCTTCAGGGCTCAGATAAAGGCCACTGTAAAGCGGAAGGTGTACGAAGACTCCGGCATCCCCCTTCCAGCCGAGTCACCCAAGAAAGGGCCCAAGAAGGTGGCATCTGGTGTCCTTTCGCCTCCTCCAGCCGCCCCTCCTCCCAGCAGCTCCGGTGCCCCTGAGGCCGGGGGTCCCCCCATAAAGAAGCAGAAGGCCGGTGAGGACTATGGAGTTGCTGCCTAGGGTAGGATTAAAGGTCCCATCTGAGATTCAGTCAGAACTGGGCCTGGGTCAAGGGGCAGATCTGTTTCTCTCCCCGTGGTGTTTTCAGGGGTGGGGGGACACAAAGCTTTGGCGAGCTGGGGAGGGGAGTAGTCAGGCCACCTAGAACCTAGCCTATGCCCCCTCCCAGATGTGACACTCAGTGCTCTGAATGACTCCGACGCCAACAGTGACCTGGTGGATATTGAAGGGCTAGGAGAAACTCCTCCAGCCAAGAAACTCAACTTCGACCAGGGTAGGAGTCCTCCTCCTCCCGCACTGGCTGGGGGGGTGCTCACCTGATGGCAGGGGAGGGTCTCAGCAGGAGCCCCTCTGTCATGCAGGGGCTACTTTGGAAGGGAAGGTGCTCTCAGTGCAGGGGATGGGGTCAGTAAGTCGCAGGGTATGTGGGGGGAGGTTGCCTGGGAAGCATACTTGGGGCTCCCTCCACCTCGGTCATCTTCCTTCCTGTTCAGACAGCCTGACCCTGGACTCTGGCCTTCTCGCGACCTCCGCTGATGCTCCTCTCCTCTCCTGCTGAGCCTGCCGCCTCTGGCCTCTCACTGTTCACCTGCACCTGTGGATTGCCCGGGACTCTGAGCGAGGCCTGCGTTCAAGAGGGTCTGAAGGCCGTGGGAGCCGTTGGCCTGTGCCTGGCCACCGTCTGCGTCCTCCCCTGACCTCCATCTGATGGACATTTTTTATACTGACAACAATAAAGATTTCTCTCTCAGCCTGGTGCTGCCAGCTGCCACTCCTTCGCCCTCAGGGCCGCACCCCTCAGTAGTCCTCACCACCCTGCCTGGAGCAGCACAGCCAATACTGGCAGACTCGCTTCCCAGTGCCAATATTTCTGTGCTGCTAGAGCCAGGGGAGCTGGGTGTGGGCAAGGACTCCCTTCGGCTCACTGGAGTAAGAGCTTACTCCGGGGGCAGTGTTCCTGAGACTCCCCTGGAGAGTTTAAAGGGGCCGCTTCCACTGCGCTCAGACCCTCTTCTCCCCCACCTCACAGGAGCTTTGTCACAAGGCCCCGGAGACTTTGTGTGTCGCTTCCCAGAGTGGCCTCCCAGGGCCAGGCCTCAGCGGTGCCTTTCCCACCCTCGCTCTAACACCACAGTGTGGTTTGGACGTGGCCACAGTGCCGTACAAACCACAGTGTGCTGCTGGGGCGGGAGCAGGACTGGGGTGGGTTGAGAGGAACCGAGCACAAGGCAGTGCTGTGAAGCCCCGCTACAGACAGGCAGGGAGAGAGGGCGGAGGGAAAGGGAAACATGGCCCCCCAAAGGGTTGGGGTGAGTCAGGAATTGGGTCGGCAACTAGAAGAGGTGCCTAGAGGGTGAGCTCAGTGTAGTCAGGTTGCAACCATCTTCCCTGTGTAGGAACTCAGGATCCCTAGGATGGGGCCAGGGGCAGAGGAAACTGAATGACAGGGTCCTGCAGACAGCCTCTGGACTCCAGACTCCGCAAGGGCAGACCCGAGGCTTCCTGTGTCTGTTCTTCCCCTCCCAGGGTCAGAACTCAAGAGGAACACGAAGAGAGACAGAGGGCCAAGGACAGAGGGTTGGGAGTTGGCAGTCCAGAGGTGGTGGGGCTGCAGCACGGTTGGGAGAGGGGGGCCGGAAGTCGCCCTGGGCCCTGGGCCTGCCACAAGATGGAGGCCAAAGGCAGGAAATGGAGGCCAGGAGGGGAGGGAGCAGGAAGGGGGCTCTCTGGACCCCTGGAGCCAGGTATTCAACCCCAGTGCTGTTTCCACTCCCTGTGAACCCCCAAGACCTGTGCTTCACCCCCACAAGAACACCCATCAGCCTACCCACCAGGCCCAGGCAGGAGGGCCCACCCCAGAGAGCCACGTTTAACTGAAACGAACATGCTGCTCCCCACCCCCACCCTGGGCCTTCCCTTGGCCTCTTCCTCCTGTCCAGGGCTTGATTTTTACAAAGCACCTCCCAGAACACAAAATCCAGGGGCTAAAACCCCTTCTGCAAATCAAAATGCTACCCTATAAAACCCAAGTGTTACCTCCCCATAACCCATCTCACCTTTTACTGTTCCCCTTCCGACACACCCCCCAAAACTCTTAACAATCAAAAAGATCTAAGATGGTGTGTGTAAGCAGTCTTTTAGGCCCCTGAGGATGTCACACTCCCTCCCCAAGCCCCCTAGTTATCCCACATCAAACACTACCAAGATCTCCTGCTCCTCAGTGTGCCCCCAAAGTCCCCAAACAACAGCTGCCCCCACCTCCCACCCTCGGCATAGCCTTTGTAGGGGTGAAAGAGAAATCAGACACTATCCTAACGGCCTGGGAAATTGGGGGGCTCTTTGCTCTTAGGCTTTGGCTTCCACCTGGGGGCTGCAATTTAGGAGTAGAAGAGAAAGCCTCTCCAATCATCCCCCCAATTCCAAGACTGACAAAGCCCAACCCCACCCCAGCACGTACCTCCAAACCCCCCCCCAACCGCCACGTCTCTCCTGAAAACAGGGGACACTTTCCTCCCCACTTACCTCAGCTACTCTCCCCTGAGATCCTGGTCCCCTATTTTGAAAGGAGCAAAATTTGGGGTGCATCCCTCACATTTGGGGTGCAGGAGAAAGGAGCGGCCCCAGTCGCATCGCTGGCCTCCTTCCTTTCGGCTGGCTCAGGGACTGGGGAGTGCCCTGGAGAAGGGGGGTCCCCACAAGAAAGCTCTGAAGGGGGTTCCTCCACTCCCAGTTAGAATTGGGGACACCCCCCCAAAACCCGTCCCAGCCCATCCGTCTCCAACTCGGCGGGAGAGGCAGCTGCAATGCCCCAGTCAGATTCCCCCAACACTACATTCCTCACCCCATCTAGAGGGGTCCTGGGGCCCCCAAAAAATCTCCAAAAAATCTAGGATGTTGGGAAGACAGTCCTGGACTAGCTCTCCAAATTTGGGGTCCTTAGATACCCCCGTTTTTTCAGGAAAATTCCGTCTTTCGCCTGCCTCCCGCCAGCCCTGCTCTGTCCCGATGCCAATTTTGGAAGTCACTCCCTCCTTCCTCCTCCCCGTCTCTCCAGGCCCCCCCGCTTGGGGGCTAGGGTCCAGGACACCTGGCTTCCAGACCAGGGGGGGGCACTCCTCAAAGGGCTAGGGGCCAGGAGGTCAAGCTCATTTCCCATGTCTTAAGGGAGCAGGAAAGCCCGATCCTCTCTTCCCCTCCCCCCTGGCTAGTCTCGGTGGTGGTTTAGGAAAGCCTGGAGGATTGGAATCTGCCATTGCTGTTGCACAGGCAGTTTTTTTTTTTCCTTGGGTTGGGGGGGTGGGCGGTGGGAGGGAGAGAGGGGAGGAGAACCGCAGAGAGCAGGGACCCAGGCGGGAAGAGCCGGCCTGGCTTACCCTCTAGCCCCTGCTGCCGTAGGGAACCCCTCCCCCTCAGCTCACCCACACTCCCAGCTCTCTGTCTGCTTTCTGTTTGGGGCTCTTAGAAAATCAGGGTACAGGAATCCCTTCCGTGTATCCCACCACCACTTTTCCTTGCCACAGTTCCAACAGCACTGCCCTGGTCAGGGGTGTACACTTTCCCAAAAGACACCCCATTTTCCTCCACCTTCCCCCAAAACAAGGTGTTTTCCCAAAAGAAGTTGGGGTTCAGAGTCGGAAGCCACCTTTTTTCCCCTTGGATCTAGCCAAGGCACACAGTAATAAATCCATGAGGAGGCAAATTTCCAAATTTCTCCCTTTAAATCTTCTGCTTATTTGGGGGGGGGTCATTAAAGAAAGATATTATTAGAATTTGGGGTGAGAGGTAGCTATATGGAAAAAACATCCCAAACTAGAAACCTGTTCCAAATTAAGTGAATTTCTAAATCAGCCTCACCTTATGATCTATCCTTCAGCCTCAATGAATGTGCCTAGAGGATGGCAAAACAACCCAAAATAAGGACACCCCAAAACTTTAGTCTTCTATCCTGGGGCCCCTTCGCATTGCGTCTTCCCCTGGAGAAAGTTTGATAGCTATCTGTGTATACACAGAAATATCTTCACCTCAAAATAAGTCTCTGCAAGATTCAAATGTACAACTTTGTTGCCCCCCCAACCCATCCCAGACCCCAACCCCAGAAAGCCGTCAAACTTGTTCCCAGCTTCCTATTACGTTTCTCCTTGACATAATGTTAAGCTCCATAATGGGTTTCAGGTCCCCAACCATCTAATCTGAGATTTGAACTGTATATGACACCCCAGACTGTACCCCCAAAATCAGCATGAATATTCTGGCTCTCCTGATAGTCCAAGGTAACAGGAATGAACAGAGACTCCCGACTGGGGTCACACACACCAGAGGCCCTCAAAACTAAATACTGGTCCCACTGCCCATAACAATCAACCCCCCATAACAGAGGTACCCCACAACTGATCTCCGCTGTTCCTTCTTGTCCTCCAAGACACACTCCAAGTGAAGGGGAGGGGCCCCGCCCGCACAGGCAGCTCTGCGGTCTAGACTCCACCATTCCTGGTCAACTGTATACACTCCTGAGCCCCCAGCTTAAGCGCTCCTCCTTTGAAGCTGATCTGGCCCCTGTTCAGATAACCCCCACCCCAAACAAAGTGATAAGGGTGTGACCCACCACTGGCTTCCAGATCAGAAACTTAAGGGCAAGGTATCAGACCCCTCCTGGCCTCTTCCCTTCCCCTGCCTGTCTTTGTCAGCTCACCCCACCCCGTTTTGTATTAATGTTCACTAAAAGCTCAGCTTTAAAGACGCCTGGATAATAACTAGAAAAGAGAGCCCTGGGCTCCAGGCTCTAGCTCCCCTCTTTTCCCACCCCGCCCCTCGCTCGCAAAGGCCCAGCTCAGTGGGAACCCCAGCTGAAGGAAAGTCTCCGGGCCCCTACCTCTACCCCGCTCTGCCTAATACTCCCTCCCCTAAGAAAGGTGCAAAATAAACCATCGCAAAGGGGAGGTGGCCGGAGGATTCAGCAACCCAGACCGACTCCATCCTGCGCCCTGGTCTGAGCACACCCCCAGCCGGGTGGAGACGGCGGGGAGAAGCGAGGCTGGTGCTTGTCCGCCCCCTCGTGGAAGGATCCAGGCATTGCCGGGCTTTGCTACTTGCCGCGCTGGACCCCGGCGTCCCGCCAGCCTCCAAGCCCAGCCGACGCGCGGGCGCTCCAGGCCCTAGCGAGTTGGGGCCGGGGGAGAGCGAGCGGGCTTTGGGAGGGAGTTCGTGCCTCTGGATCCCTAAAAGGACTCAGAAGAGAGTGGGGAACGAGAGGCCGGACGCCTAGGTCTCCCGAGCGGCTCTGGGCCCCCACCCGGGGCTTTCCCCACCTCCTCGAGGGGAAGCAGCTGGTGGAGCCGTCCGGTCGCAGGACAATGAAAGGAAACGAACTAGAAATCATATCCGCCCTCTCCCACCCCGCCCGGCCAGAGCCCCCCACCTTTTGTTACCCTGTTTGAGGCGCCTGTCATTCAGACCACACCTTTCCACTCTCTGAGACCCCACGGAAGCCCACTATCACCTCCCCAAATCGGGCGCCTCGTTGGGCTCCCCTTTTTTCTCTCTTAACACAGTACATCGGGAAGGGGGAGTTTGGCTGCGTTCACTACCTGCTGCAGCAGGTTCGTGCACCCCCCTTCCAGAAGCCGAAGCACCAGTTTTCACTGTCCCAGGTCCTCCGACGACCCAGGGCCCCTATCTTTCCAACCTCGACATCCCTAAGCTTCTCCCCAATTTCAATACCCCAAACCTGGGTTTCCACTTTTAATAACCCAAACTGCCCCGGCTTTCTGAGGTCCCGCCTTTTGAGACCGAGACCCCGCCCCGGGCTCGCCATCTGGAGAGCAAGAGAGGAAGGAAGGATACAGACCCAGGCGTTCACCCCACCTCCACCCCGCCCCCGACATCCCGGAGGGATAAAGGGGCCCGAGGCCGAGAGGGAAGCGAGACCCCGCCCCCCCTTGAGGAGAGAAGCCGCAGCCCCTGCAGGACGGGGGTAAGAACGAGACACTGAAGGGGTTACCTCCTGGGCCCCCCAAAGAGGGTTGGGGTTTGTTGATGGTGGAGAGACTGAGTCCCAGAAATTGTGCCCAACTAGGGATGGATGGGGACTGTAGAGGGCAGAATTCCGCGCTTGGGGAAAAGAGCTTCGACTGGGATTTGGAGGGCTGTGCACCGCAGGTCGTCTGAGGTCCCCGGCCAGGGCCAGGCACCCTAGACCCAGAAGCGTGGCAAAACACAGGAAAGGGGGGTAGGTGGTGTCTGGGCACTACAAGTCGAAGCTCGGGCTCAGAGAACGTGATTCCGCTCTCTCGCCATCGACGCGGCGGGTGGGAACTTTCAGCTCGCTCCCAGCGCTGGGGCATCTAGCAGAGAGAAGAGCGCGAGGGAACGGAGTCGATGAATGCAGCAGGGCTGCCAGTGCCGGGGCCTGGATGCCCTGGCCCTAGCAGCAAGCTGCGAGGGAAGGTGTGTTAAGGCTGCCCGGATCCCATAGGCCTGCGCCGCTATGGGTTCCACTGCGACCCCCGAGGGAGCGCTGGGCTATGTCCGAGAGTTCACTCGCCACTCCTCCGACGTGCTCGGCAATTTGAATGAGTTGCGCCTGCGCGGGATCCTCACTGACGTCACGCTGCTGGTTGGCGGGCAACCTCACCGAGCGCACAAGGCGGTTCTTATTGCCTGCAGGTTCGAGGGGCGGGGGGCTCATGGGGACCTCATGGGAAAGGTCGGAGCCCTAAGGCCGTCGAGTGGGACTTCAAAGCCAAGCCTCGCAGAAGCGGAAGGGGGGGATGCAGAGTGGGCCGAGGGGGCGTCTAGGGGATGGGCTTCCTCGAGCAGCACGTCTCCCTTGGTCTCCCAGCCCCTAACAAGACCTATCTGTCTTTTCTCCAGTGGCTTCTTCTATTCGATTTTCCGGGGTCGAGCAGGAGGAGGGGTGGATGTGCTCTCCCTGCCCGGGGGCCCCGAAGCTAGAGGCTTCGCCCCTCTTCTGGACTTCATGTACACGTCACGCTTGCGCCTCTCTCCTACCACCGCACCCGCGGTCCTGGCGGCTGCCACCTACTTGCAGATGGAGCATGTAGTTCAAGCGTGCCACCGCTTCATCCAGGCCAGGTGAGGAAACCCTGGCTCCGTGTTCTCCGAGGGTGAGGTGGCCCCCAGGTGTCAGTGAGGAAGGCAAAGATTAGGACTAGCACTGATACCCTCACGCTGTCCCCAGCTGTGAACCTCTAGGCATCTCCCTGCGACCCCTGGAGGCAGAAGGCCCCAAGCCGCCAACAGCCCCTCCACCGGGCAGTCCCAGGTGCTCCGAAGGGCACCCGGACCCACCCACGGAGTCTCGAAGCTGCAATCAAGGTCCCCCGAGTCCAGCCAGCCCAGACCCCAAGGCTTGCAACTGGAAGAAGTACAAGTTCATCGTGCTAAACTCTCAGGCCTCCCATGCAGGGAGCCTGGTGGGGGAGAGGAGTTCTGGTCCAGCTTGCCCCCAGGGCCGGCTCCCAAGTGGAGATGAGGCCTCCAACAACAGCAGCAGCAGCAGCAGCAGCAGTGAAGAAGGACCCATTCCTGGTCCCCAGAGCAGGTACAGGATCTGCGACGCCAGAAGTTTGTAGAGGCTAGCCCCTGATAGGTGGCACAGCCGCTGAGCCTGTGTGACCAGGAAGCAGGGAGACAGGAGGTGGGTTTCAGAAAGACTCGCCCAGCTGGGCGCACGCTTGTAATCCCCGGCGTTTGGGAGGTGGAGACAGGAGGATAGCGCAGGTTCGAAGCCAGCCTCTCTGGCTTAAGAGACCCTGTTTCCATATTTAAAAAGTACAGAAATAGGTCTGGGAGTGTAGTCCGGAAGTAGAAGGGTTTCCAGGAACCCCAGTACCACCAAATAAATAAATAAATAAACAAATAAATAAATAAGTAAGTAAAAGACTGGCCTGCCTTAGGCAGTTGGCCAGAGAGCAGGCCCAAATTGGTGGGGTGGAACAAGGACAGCTCGAGGGTACGGCTCAGTGGTCACTATTAGCTCACCTCTGGAGCATAGGCCTTTGACCCGAAGTTATCCCAGAGAGAATGGTCTCTCTGGAGTCTCCCCCAACTTTTTCTCTGGGTCTTGCCATCTACTTAGGCTCTCGCCAACCACTGCCACTGGCCAGTTCAAATGTGAAACTCCAGCCAATACCCCTTATCTTCTTATGCCCGGGGCTCAAGAGACCACTGGATCACCCTCTGAGAGGGCTCGGCCACCGCCAGGTAAGGGCTCCTCTTTTCTGGCTTTTCTCCCGTAGCTGTTCCAGGTCAGTCTGAGTCAAACGTCATCCGGAGCCAGCTTCAGTGGCAGTGATCGTGGTACTTGGGAGGCTGAGACAGGAAGATTGAAAGTTTTGAGAGCTGCCTCAGCAATTTAGTGAGGCCTTCAGCAATTTAGCAAGATCCTGTTTCAAAATAAAAGGTAAAATAGGGATGGAGCCAGGCTTGGTGGCACACGCCTCTAATCTCAGTACTTGGGAAGCTGAGACAGGAGGATTGCAGGTTCAAAACCAGCCACAGAGCCAGGTGTGGTGGTGCACACTTGTAATGCCCACACTTGGGAGGCAGAGACAGGAGAATTGTGAAGCCAGCCTTGCTAGTTTAAGAGACCCTGTTCCAAATAAAAATATAAAAATAGGTCTGGGAGTGTAGCCCGGAGGTAGAAGGGTTTCCAGGAACCCCAGTACCACCAAAAACAAAACAACAACAAAAAAAGCCACAGCAATTTAGCAAGGCTCTCAGCAATCTAGTGAGACCCTGTTTCCAAATAAGAAATACAATCGGGCTGGGAGTTAGGATTATGGTTAGCTAGGGTTATCTTGGAGGTACAATGCGTCTAGGTTTAACCCCCAGTACCAAATAAATAAATAATAGGGATATAGCTCAGAGGTAGAATGCCTCTGGGTTTAATCTCCATACCACAAACAATAAAATAAAAATTTTAAAAAGCCTTCAGGAAAGGCCTATTCCAATAGTTCCTAAAGTTTACTGCAGATTAGAATTGCCTAGAAAGCCTTTAAAACTCCCCTTGCCCGGGTTGCACCTCACAGATCAAAATGTCTAGAAGTGGGTACCAGGCATCAACACATTTTAAAAGTTCCCCAGGGGCTTCCAACGAGAGCAGCAACGTTTGGGGGTTTCTGGCTTTCCCCATCATGTTTGAGCCATCCGCCCAGCTGTCATCCAAAGTGGTGCAAGAAGAGAGAAACAAAAACTTTACGGGCTAGCGAGAGTACTCCGAAATCAGACAGCTGTGGAGTCAAATGGCCCCCAGGAGCCTCCACGGGAGGAAAAATCACCACTGCTGTGCGATTGGAGGATTCCTGCCTAGAAAGCCCTCAGTGAGTAACTCTGGTTGTCATTAACCACCCCCCCTTCCCAGGAAGAGAGCTTTTCAGCTGTCAGGACTGTGAGGCTGTGGCTGCGTGTTCGTCGGGGCTGGACCCCTTGGCTCCCAGAGACCAGGACAAGCCCTATAAGTGTCAGCTCTGCCGGTCTGCCTTCCGCTACAAGGGCAACCTGGCCAGTCACCGCACGGTGCACACAGGTAGGGGAGGAGAGGGTCTTGGCCTTCGTGTCCACGGCTGTCTTAGGGCAGTGCCCCTGACCCGTCTTCCCCCCTGTGTGCAGGGGAAAAGCCCTACCACTGCTCCATCTGCGGAGCCCGTTTTAACCGGCCAGCTAACCTGAAAACGCACAGCCGCATTCATTCGGGAGAGAAACCCTATAAGTGTGAGACCTGCGGCTCGCGCTTCGTACAGGTTTGTTGGCGGCGGGGTCTCCGAGGGTTCCCGGCTCCTGGGGGCGCGGCCTGAAGGCTCCTCCCCTCCCAGGTGGCACACCTGCGCGCGCACGTGCTGATCCACACCGGAGAGAAGCCCTACCCCTGCCCCACCTGCGGAACCCGCTTCCGACACCTACAGACCCTCAAGAGCCACGTTCGCATCCACACGGGAGAGAAGCCTTACCACGTGGGTACCCAGCGTGGCTAGGCCTCAGAATCACCTCCCATTTACCTAGGGGCGGGGCTCAGAGAGGAGGGGCCTTGCTACCCTGCTTGGAAATGGGCCGCGGTCTGCAGAGCCCCAGAGAATGAAGGACTGGGCTGGGGGTAGAGATGGAAGTGATCGCGCTCCAGAACCGGGTGCTGTTTTCCGGAGAGGGGCTAGTGAATGGGGGAAACCCTTTGCTAAATAAGGCAGGGTTTATCTCCTGGGCGTCCCTGGGGATTGGGGAGGACGTGAGAGCCGAAGGGTTAATTTTCGGTAGCTGGACAGTGCCCTCTGCGCCTGAACACCTCAAAGGTGGTTGTGGGATGGAAGGAACCTGACCCGGCTGTCCTCCCGCAGTGCGACCCCTGCGGCCTGCATTTCCGGCACAAGAGTCAACTGCGGTTGCATCTGCGCCAGAAACACGGAGCTGCTACCAACACCAAAGTGCACTACCACATCCTTGGGGGACCCTAGCTGAGCTCCCTCCAGACCCCATTCTCGCTCCCTGGGGGCCGGAAAAGCTGCAGGATCAGGCCTGGCTTCCCAGTCAGTCTCAGTATGGGGTGGGCAAGGCTACTCTGGCATCAAAAATTGCTGCCACCTTATTTCTTGCTGGGGAGAGCAGGGGTGGCAGATCCCGGTTAGATCTGCCTCTGTTTTGCTGGTCAAAACCTCTTCCCCATGATCCAGATTGTTTAGCTAGGGGCTAGGAAAGGGGAGAGACTGGAGACCCGGTTTTCTTTAAGGGAATAGCTCTCCACCCGCAGCCCCCATCTCAGCTGATGTACCTGTAAATATAATTTATTGAGGCCTTTGGGCAGCACCGGGGCCTTCATTCTGTTGCATTCCCCACTTCTGCCTTCCACAAGTGTGTTCCAAAGTGACCCGAAACGCAGAAAGGCCGAGGTCACAGCTCTGCGGGCAGAGACATTTGGCACTTGGCTCTCTCCTTTGACTTGAGTGGAACTTTTATCTTTACACAGATTCTTTCTCCTGTCTGTCTGCTTGTTGGTTTGTTTAAAACGGAGAAAGGGATCTTCTGTGTCCTGCCCCTCCAAATACAGGTCTGGAACCTTTATTTGTCCTAGGGCAAGCCCGGGGAACATGTGGGATAGAATTGGGTCTGGAACTCTCTCTGGTTCTGGACATTGGTACATCTCTAGCAGGCTAGAACTGGACATTGACTTTTCTCTGTCTTTCAGGGCCATAGGAACCTTTATGGTGAGCCTGAAGGAGGTGATAAATGGCTCCTGAAGGTTGGGGTGTAGAGACTGGATTCTGCATCACTCTGTATAGAAGCTTGGGAGTCTTTTATACCTAATGATCCATCCCACTGATAGTCACCTGGGTTTGTCTGCACAGTATCATCTATCACAGTAGAGCCCACTCTGGGCTTTAAGTTGATATTATAATCCTTCCACTGGGATCTGTTCATAGCTCTGAGTTGATCCCTCCATGAGGGAAAAATCAGAAATTCCTTAGCAGACATGATGGGAACTTTCCATGCTCTACTACCCCAGTCTCTATGAATGTGATGACCAAGGGAGAATTATGAAACTCTCTTCTACCTTGGCCCATCCTTTGAATGTTCCTTGGGGTTCTCTATATCTGAAATGAGCCCCTTCTTCCTTAAGTGGGTTTTTGGATATCTTCTGGCAAGTGTCCAGATTCCAGCCACTTCTTTGCCTCTCGAAGTCACAGGTTCTTGGTAACTTTCTCACCATAGAAAAGCTGGGTCTGTGACCCAGTCTTCCTATCACTGCATTCCTGTCCGGAACCAGCAAATGCACTGGAACCTTCCACAGGAAGAGAAAAGAGGCTGAGTTCCTTTCTGGATTTGTTGGTAGTTTGGGATCGGGACTGAGATTAATGTTAGGATTAGAAATTTAAGAGACTGAAAAAACTGGTTGAGCCAGCCATGGTAGTGCGTGCCTGTAACCCTAATCCTTGGAAGACTGAGATAGGAGAATTGCAGGTTGGTGGCCACCCACAGCAACGTAGCAAGGCCCTCTGGAAGTTAGTGAGACTCTGTTTCAGAATAAAGATAAAATAGGACTGAGGTGTAGCTCAGAGGCAGAATGCCCCTGGGTTCAATACCCAGTACCAAAAAAAAAAAAAAAAAAAAAAAAAAAAAAGAAAAAAGAAAGAGAAAGGAAAGTCTGATTGACTGATGGGTCAAAGGCCCTTTCTAGTTGACCAAGCTGCCATGTAGGATGGAGTCACTGGTTGAGGGCAACCGTTTCTGGTGTAGAACATGTTGGGAGAAAGTTAGGAATGCAGCCCCCTGTTGGCTAGTATCTGGAATGTTGGATGAGATGTGAAGCCTTGATTTACAGTCTTGACCCTTGTTGCCCCAGGACCTATTTGATTATAGGACATTGGTGGAGAGTGAGAAGCACTTGAGTCTGTGGGTGGAATTCCTCAAAGGACACTGGTGGGAAAGCTACTCTCCCTCTTCCATTTTACCCCCTACCATCCCATGGCAGAATTGAAGGAGGGAGGGGAAGAAAAGGAGGGATGTGAAGGGAAAGTGCCTGGGGGTAGAGAGATGTTAGATCTTGCAAGATCCTTGGAATAAAGACGCCTCTTTGAACCACCTGTTGTTGGCTGGGTTCTTGCCTGGGGCGTCTGGGAGGTGGGAAAGAGGCATCTTCCCTCCCCAGTGACTTCTTGGGTTCTGTGCTCATTTCATTGGCCCATCCCATCTTAGATGGCTCCTGTTCTCCCCTTCCCTGCCCTTGCCTTCCGGCTCATTGTGTAGAAACCAGTGACTTCATCGAGTTTCCCCGGAGCCACCTGCATCCTGCTGGCCTGACGTCGCTTCCTCCTTAGGTGTGGAGGCAGCAGGGAGAAACTAGGAAGCCACTAGCAATATCAAGAGGCGGAGGGACCCCTCTTTCCTGGGGTATGCCTGGGACGCCCACCACCACCACCAAGGACAACGTGTACAACTTGGATTCTGTAAGAACAGGGCTAGAGGTGGCAGAGAGAAGGCTGTGTAGTTAAGGGCCAGTCTGCCAACTCTCCCCTTCTCCCACAGTGCTGTCTCGGAATCGACCCACTGTCTAGGCATGTGTCCCTGCCACCCTTTCCCCATCCTGTGTGTGTCCTGGGTGCATAGCTCTCTACTGGCCCATAGGTAGAGGTCGCTAATTCTTTTTATTTATTTATTTATTTATTTTGGTACTGGAGGTTGAACCCAGAGGCATTCTACGTCTGAGCTATACCTTCAGCCCTATTTTATTTATTTATTTATTTTTACTATTATTATTATTATTTTGGTGGTACTGGGGTTCCTGGAAGCCCTTCTACCTCCGGGCTACAATCCCAGACCTGTTTCTACATTTCTATTTGGAAACGGTCTCCTAAGCGCGCGCGGCTGGCTTTGAACCTGCGCGATCCTCCTGTCCCTGCCTCCCAAGCGCGGGGATTACAAGCGTGCGCCACCACGCCTGGCTATTTTATTTATTTTTTAAAAATCTGAAACAGTCTCATTAATTTGCTGAGGTACCTCACTAAATTGTTGAGGTTGGTCTTGAACCTGAGATCTTCCTGTCTCAGCCCCCCTCCCCAAGTACTGGGATTACAGGTGTGTACCACCACACCCGCCTAGAGGTTGCTAAAATTCTGACCGTCTGTGCCTTAAAAGTCCTCATCCGTGATAAAGGCCACAGTGAAAGTGGCCTCTGCAGTTACCGCCAACATTTACAGGATGTGTTTGTGTCTCTTAATCTTTTAAAACCCATGATCTGAATTGGATTTTTTTAAGCAAAAAACAAGAATCTAAAACTTTCCTTTGCCTCCCACTACAGCTTATTCCCTGTTAAAAATAAGACCAGCTAATGTTACTTGCTACGTATTAGATCCTAAGTTATTTTAACTCATGCACTTTTAAAAATTTAACTTCTCTGACAACCCTAAAAAGTAGGTACTACTTATACCCATTTACAGATTGGAAAACCTATTGAGAGGTTCAGTATCTTGACCAAGTTAATAAGTGATGAAGTCAAGATCAGAACTGATCTGACCATAAAGACTGAGCTCTTAACCTCTGATATACAACCATACCAATTTGTGCATCTTTGTCACCAACTAGTGTTTTGACTCCACTTACACACACACACACACACACACACACACACACACACACGGACATATATGGCATTTTTGGTATGATTATTTTCCATATATGTAATTATAAGGCTTAATGTGCTTTTGTTTTTATTTACTTATTTATTGGTACTGGGGATGGAACCCAGAAGCATTCTACCTCCGAGCTATACTCCATCCCCATTTTATTCTTTCATTTTGAAACAGGGTCTCACTAAATTGCAGAAGGCCTCACCAAGTTGCTGAGTCTGGCCACGAACCCAGCCCCTCCTGTCTCAGTCTCCAAATCCCTGGGATCACAAGGGTGCGCCACCATGCCGGCTCATCCCTCTCTTGTCTCTTTTCCCCATGGTCTGGGTGTGAATTCTTGAGCCCAAGGTCTCAAGGTCAGTGTCCTAGGAAGCTTGAGTTAATCATGAAGAAACAGAAGCCCAGGGCACCAATGTTGTGAGTTCTGGGAAGGACTGGGAGTGCTTGCTGGAAAGAGTACTTGTTGGGAAGAAGGAGGGATTGCTCCAATGGCCAGGGTCACTGCTGGTCTCTTTATCCTATCATGAGATCAAAACATGTGGGCAAGCCGGGCGTGGTATCGAGCATTCGGGAGGCTGAGACCTGGAGGATCGCGGTTCGCGGCCAGCCTCAGCTACTTAGTGAGGTCCTCTGCAACTCAGTGAGACCCGGTTTCAAAATAAAGAATAAAAAATAGGGCAGGGGGTGTAGCTCGGAGGTCGAATGCCCCTGGGTTCCATCCCCAGACATGCAAAACAAAACAAAAACATGTGGGCAACCCAGGTGTGGTGGCACACTCCTGTAATCCAGTACTGGAGAGGCTGAGACTGGAGGATCACAGGTACGTGGCAACCTAGTATGAGACCCTAATTCAAAATAGAGAATAAAATACATGACTGGGGGTGTAGCTCAGAGATAGACTATTCCTGGGTTCACTCCCCAGCACTCCCCCCCCACACACACACACAAAACGTGGTCAGGAAATGGCTGATACTAGAGGGCAGAGGAAAAGGTCCGGGCTTTGCTGAGGAAGGGGTAGGTGGTGTTGGTGGAGCCCTCTGTGAGCTTACAGCCGCCCTTCCTCTCCCCAGTTATTTTTGGTCTTCGTGACCTGTAGGTTTCCTGTGAGTGGGAACAGAAATGAGTTCTCATCACAGAAATGAATGCCAGGAGCCAAACGACCCATTCCCCTTCTCTCTTCCCTTGGCCTTTGAACCTCCCGGGAATCCGGGCATCTAGATTTGGGGGCCTGCGTTAGGGGCCTCGGGCGCTTCGCCAGGTTATCTCCTTTGGAGTGCCCATCTGGCCAAGCATCCCTCTTCAAGCAATGAGTGCTTCTCCAGAAGTTCGCCCACCACCAGCCCTTACGTGCGGGTCTCGGTGCACAACGTGAACCACCGGGCTCGCGAGGCGAACCGGGAGGGCCACAGCGCCCCGCCGCAGGTCCCCGCGTCACGTGGGGTCCTCCCCCGCCGTCCTCCTCAAGCCCCTCCTTACGCATGCGCGCGGCTCACGGCCCCTCCGGAACTGTGCAGTAGGTCCCGCCCGCCCCCGGCCCCGCCCCCTGCTCCACAGTCTCGCGTCCTCATTGGCGAATCTGTTGGCCCACTTGGCCAGGTGCGGACATCCCCAAAGATAAAACAGTGTGCACAGAGGCTGCTGCGCCTCGGGGGTGTGGCCCAGGCCGGGTTCCACCCCCAGGTCCCTAACCGCGCGCTGGGACCCGCCACTAACAATCTGGCCCATACTCGGACTCTGCTGCGCGCCAGCGGGGCCACGCCTCCATGCGCCGGCGACCCGGGCCAGCGCGCGCCCGGCTGCCCCAGCCTTAGACCGCTCCCTTAGGGGGGAAGGCGCAGGCGCCCCCCCTCGCCCCTGTGGGTCCTGAGCCGCCCGGCAGGGTGGGTGGGTGGGCAGAGGTGGAGCGTCCGGAGCCCAGCTCCTGCAGGGGCTCTTTGTGCAGACCGCCCTGTTCCTGCCCAGATGGCGCGCCGGGCGGAGCCCCCTGACGGAGGCTGGGGATGGATGGTGGTGCTCTCAGCCTTCTTCCAGTCGGCGCTGGTGTTCGGGGTGCTTCGCTCCTTCGGGGTCTTCTTTGTGGAATTCGTGGCGGCGTTTGAGGAGCAGGCAGCGCGCGTCTCCTGGATCGCCTCCATAGGAATCGCGGTGCAGCAGTTTGGGAGTGAGTGCTGCGCCCGGGTCCGGCGTCCTATGACCCTCGGAAGGGGGAAGGGCGAGGGGTCGGGAGGATGCTGGAGAGAACACCTTAGACAACCCCTCCCACTTCCCCAGGCCCAGTAGGCAGTGCTCTGAGCACGAAGTACGGGCCCCGGCCTGTAGTGATGACTGGGGGCGTCTTGTCTGCGCTCGGACTGCTGCTGGCCTCATTTGCCACCTCCTTGACCCATCTATACTTGAGTATTGGGCTGCTCTCAGGTGAGACCCTGGGCGAGGGCAAGAGAGTCAAAACCTGGATCTTTGGGTGTGCACCTTCTATCTGTCTTAGGGAGAATCTGAGTGGCTAGCTTCTGTGCCCCGAAGGGATTTCTTAAGAGTTGATAAACGCGGTAGGAAAATTAGGAAATTCAAAGATGATGTATCCAGAATACACAAGCCCAAGGCTAGTGGGACTGGAGTGTAAGAGAAAGAATGTCTATAAAGTCGTTCTAGGTGCTGAGACTGAACTAGACTGAATTAGCCTCTGTACAAAGAAAGGCTTTCAGCGCTTATGCAACTTGGCAGAGTAGTACAGTTACACAGCCTCCAGTGGTGGAGCTGGGGTCCAACTCCAAAGTTCTGTGCTGGTTACTTTACAAACATCCCCCCTCAGCCCCATCTAGGGGATTAACCCATTTTAACGATGAGGAAACTGAGGCTGGGGGACTAAGGAACACATGAGGTCACACAGCTAGAAGGTACCAAAGCCAGGACCGTAGCCCAGGTTTGTGGGACTCTGGAACAAGGACTGCGTTCTGCTGAGGGGCAGTGTTAGGATTACCGGGTGCCCCGAGCTCCCCCCAAGTCCCCAACCCCCATTTCTTCCTTTTTGACAGGCTCTGGCTGGGCCTTGACCTTCACTCCGACCCTGGCCTGCCTGTCCCGTTACTTCTCTCGCCGACGATCCCTGGCCACAGGGCTGTCGCTGACAGGAGTGGGCCTGTCCTCTTTTGCATTTGCCCCACTCTTCCAGTGGCTGCTTGACCACTACGCCTGGCGGGGAGCCCTACTGCTGGTGTCTGCCCTCTCTTTCCACCTGGTGGCCTGTGGTGCTCTCCTCCGCCCCCTCTACCTGACCGAGGACACGGCTGTGGGTGGCATCAGGGCCCAGCTAGCCTCCCTCCTCTGTCACGGCCCCTTCCTCCGTTACACAGTGGCCCTCACCCTGATCAACACTGGCTACTTCATCCCCTATGTCCACCTGGTGGCCCATCTGCAGGACCTGGGCTGGGACCCACTCCCTGCTGCCTTCCTCCTCTCAGTGGCTGCTATTTCCGACCTCGTGGGGCGCGTGGCCTCCGGGTGGCTGGGAGATGCCCTCCCTGGGCCTGTGGCTCGACTGCTGATGCTCTGGGCTGCCCTGACTGGGCTGTCACTAGCCCTGTTCCCCGTGGCTCAGGCACCCACGGCCCTGGTGGTCCTGGCTGTGGTCTACGGCTTCACATCGGGAGCCCTGACCCCAGTGGCCTTCTCTGTGCTGCCCGAGCTGGTGGGGACTGGAAAGATTTATTGTGGCCTTGGACTGGTGCAGATGGTAGAGAGCATCGGGGGGCTGCTGGGAGCGCCTCTGTCAGGTAAGGGGCCTGGGGTTGCCATGGCTGCCATGTTGTACAAAGGGGAGGAGCTTTTCCTGTCATAGTGTAGTGTGTGTGAACGTTGTCCTCTGGAGTGGTACACACGGCCTGCCTGGCCAATCATTGCAGCCCTGAAATAGGTCCATGGAGCAGAGAACTTGGGGTTGGGAAGGTCTGAATAAAAGACAAAGGGGAGCGATGTGGAACTGTTGGCGGGTGCCTACAGCCTGGGTTTTCAGAGACCATGGCCAGACGTAGACCTACATAGCATTCCAATATCTTCCTTCTCCTTTGGCACACTGGGTCCCAGGCCAGGTGTCTGAGCCATCTGGTCAAAGTACTCCGGGCTCAAGACGCCAGAACCTTGTGAACTTTAACGCTTCCCTCTTAACTATTAACTGAAGGCAGAGAAGGGCCACAGTTGCCAGAAATAAAACCCTACAGGTATACCTGACTTAACCTGGCTCACCAGATGCCCATGGGCTGGTTTAAGAGTCCTTTCTGAAGGCAGAAAGATGGCTGAAATGACTTTTGGAGGCCCTTTGGGAAATGAAAGAGTTCGCACCTCTCCTCCAACCTACCTTAGGAGTTCCGGCTCCTGTAATGGGGTGGGTCCTCACTTGAACCAAAAAAGGGCTCTGAGTCCACCAGCCCCAGTGAATAGATGATCCATGTGTATTCTTGTTCTCTTTTGGACCTAGGCTACCTCCGAGATGTGACGGGCAACTACACGGCTTCTTTTGTGGTGGCTGGGGCCTTCCTTCTGGCAGGGAGTGGAGTTCTCATCTCCCTGCCTCACTTCTGCTCTGGCTTTTCAGCACCTACCTCCAGGCCCCAGGACCTCGTAATAGAGGCAGTGAACACCAAAGTCCCACAGTCCAAGGAGGAGAGGCTGGGGGAAGATTGAACTCCACCCGGCGGCAGCCAGGCCCCCAAAGCCATAGCTGGACAGACCCGGGTCTTTTGCCCCATCGAGGCACCCACAGAACCACAGTGCCTTAAGAGTCTCCACCTGTCTGCCCCAGAGCAGGCCTGGGGCTCCAGCGACGCGTGGACCAGCCCTCGGTATTTTGCCAGGGGCGCTCATTTCTTCTCCTTTGCTCTCCCAACCTTTTCCGAAGGATCCAGGAGATTCTGCTCCACTGAGCTGTGTGAATGAGCCGGGAAAAGCAAAGGCCAAGAGACCTCCCATGTTTTGCACGTGATCTCTAGCGTGTTGCTTTCTCAAGTGTCCTCTCTGAAGACATATTTGGGAAACCAGGGTGCCTGAGTTAAAGCTGCACAAGGGACCTGGACAACTGTAACCTCAAAGAGAGCAGGCTGCTTGAGCTTGGCCTGGCTCGGGGCGGCTGGGGAGGGGAGGGAGGATCCAGGCACTCCAGTGATCCAGAGCTCTCCCTCCCACTCACTCACCTCCCTCTTCTGCCATCCCTGTGATTTAGAAGAGAATGGCGAGCCACAGGTTATGTGTGTGAGAGAGAGGTAACTTGGGATGGAGAGGTGTAGCTGAGAGTTCTGAAGTCAGAGGTCAACAGAGGGAGACTGGAATGCAGGGAAGTCTGCAGGGTCAGGATACTGAAGTCAGAGCAAAGAAAATGGTGCAGGTGGCCCCCATCAACATCTCTCTCCCCTGTCCCCCAGCAAACAGAAACTGAAACTGGCAGACAGTTCCTCAAATAAATTGTTATGGCAAGGACTGGGACAAAGAGATTTGGACTGACTGGACAGACACACACCCTTCTCCACCTTTAGGACTGCTGGGGCCCTGTTCTTTTCAACCAGCATCTTGGGAGTCTCAAAAATAGAATGTTTTCAAGGTCCTAGGTTGGCTAACAGTTGGAGCTTTCAGGAAAATCAGATAAAAATTATTTATTGGGGAGAGGGGAGCAAACAAGAAAAGAATCAACAAGTGGTATCCGGAGTGGAGTGAGGGTCTCCCCGGGAAAGCAGGGTGACCTGCGGCATGGGGAGCAGCTCTCCCCTCTCGGGAGGAGGGGTGGCTGGAGGTGAGGCCGAACGGCAGGAGGGGAGTGCCCTGGGCAGCCCAATGTAGACAAAGCTGCCCGAGAGGATGAAAGAGCCGCAGAGGAGGAATGAGGCGGTGAAGTCCCCTGTTTCGTCCCTCAGGAAGCCTGAGTGGAGAGGTAAAAGAATTGAGACCTTGCACCCAGGGGCAGAGTTTGGTTGCCAGCGAGAATCTGTCAGCTCTGGTCCTTACCTGACAGAGGAGGGCCCAGAAGTCCCCCGAGGCTCATCAGCATCATCACCAGCCCGGTGGCCTGTACCACGCCTCCGATGCCCACCAGCCCCGGGAGCACTCCGAACACCAGGGGGGCGTAACTCCCCGCGCTCAGCCCGTAGGCCCCGGCTGCGGCCAGCAGGGGGCCGCCCCAGTCCTCCTCGCTCCCCACAGTGGGCACCAATCCCACGGCCAGCACCCCCAGCCCCGTCAGGGCTCCGAACACTGCCAGCAGCCGTGGAAGGGGCACCCAGCCCTGGTCCGCCAGCCACCCGCAGACCAGTCGGGCACTCGCATCCCCCACCGCAGCCACAGCCACCACCAGCGCTGCCCCGTACCCTCCCAGACCCCGGTCTAAAGCGTGTGGGGCCAGGTGCACGTAGGGGACGAAGTACCCACCCCCGATCAGGGCGGTGCCCAGAGCAAAGACTGAGAAGGGCCGGCGCTTGAAGAGACCCAGGCCAAGCGCGGCTAGGGGGCTGCGAGGTGGGGCCGCAGGGTCGCCAGGGAGGGCCAGGGGTCGCAGTAGGGCGCCACAGGGGGTGAGGTTGAGGGTGACGGCGCCGAGGACGAGCAGGGCGCCCCGCCAGCCGAAAGTATCAAGGAGAAGCTGCAAGGCAGGTGCCAGCAGCAGCGAGGAGGCCCCGTTGCCGGTGAGCGCCAGCCCCACCGCCAAGACCCGACGGCGGGAAAAGTACCGGGAGAGGGTGCCGAGGGCGGGGGCGAACACCAGGGCCCAGCCCGAGCCTGCGAATGGGAAGGGCAGGATGAGGGCAGGGGCCCCAACGCCGGCCCCAGCCCTGCCGCCCACCTTGTTTGCGCCTCCCCCAGCAAGCTCCCGTCCCCACCATCACCCCTGAAGGACAGTGTACCCCGTTCCCCTCACCCGCGAGGAGGCCCAGGCCGAGGTAGAGATGCAGCAGGCTTCGGGCGAAAGCCGAGAAGACGAAGCCCAGCGAGGTAAGGACTCCCCCAACCATCACCACCGGGCGCGCCCCCCAGCGTGTGCTCAGGGCGCTACCCACTGGGCCTAGAAGGGGCTGGAATCAACGGGAGACAGGCCCCGGGACCCCCAAACTCTGCCACAGGTCTCGGTGCCTGTTAGCTTGGCCTCAAACTCCGCCACCGGGCGATGGTTCCTCCCCTGGACCTCCAGACCCACGCTTCTAGAATCTGGATCCACCAGTCGGGGGCTCTCAGGTTGTCCAGTGATCCAGTGGGTCTCCCGGCTCGGCACCCCGGGCCCGCTCACCCCTCTCCCGCCGCCCACCTCGGGGCCCCCCTCACTGGCTGCCTGCTGCACGGCCAGGGCCAGGGCGCTGACCCACGCGGTGTCCTGGGCGCTGCGGTCAAAGTGTTCCGCGAGGTCAGGCAGGGCCAGGCCCAGGGAGCGCAGGAGCCCGTAGGAGAGCCCGTTCACCGCGAAGGCTGCGGCCGCCACCACCCAGCCCCAGCCCCCGTCCGGGGGTCCGGCCGGCTGGGGGGTCATCGCCGTCTGCGGGGTGGGGAGGCGCGGGTGAGGGGGGGTCTCCGCTCGGGCTGCCCCCCCCCAGGGTGGGCTGTCGCCGCGGGGGCGCGCGCGGGCGGGGGACGCGGGATCCAGGCCTCGGGGGCGAGCTCTGGGGAGGGGGCCAGCCGGCTCCCCAAGCCGGGGCTTCCGCCGCCCACGCGCACCCCATCCCCCTTACCCGACCTCTCCGGGCGGCGGGGGAGGGGAAGGGCTGGACCCGGTTTTCTCCCCGCTGCCCGGGCGGGCGGGGCCCGGAGGGAAGCGAGTGCGGAGATGGAGCCCAACTTGGACGGGCTCTCTCGGTAAACAGGGTTCACCGCCGGGGCCCGAGCCACCTGGGGCGCTGGGGTGGGGGGGCGGGGGCAGGCTGAGGCCGGCAGCCAATCGGCCCCGCCGCGGTGAGGCCCGACGCCGAGTCCCACGGGGATTGAATGATCCGCACGCAACCCCCGGCCCCGCCAGGGAGGGAGCGGCCGTGGCCCCGCCCGGCTCGCGCCCACGCACCTGCCGCCGAGCGCGCGCACAGGAGCGGCGCGGGTGGCCATCCTTGGGTCGGCCATCCTTAGGTCGCGGGGCGGACCCCGGAGCCTAGGGGGTGAGTGGTTCGGCTCTCCCGAACGCTGCCGAGGATCCAGTGAAACCGGGGATATCAATCAGTGACCTCCAATAGGTGCCTGCTTGGTGCTCAGCAATGGCTCACAAGGAGGGAGGGGAGGAAGGATCCCCTAGTCAGAAGACCTGCGGCCTGATCCTTGATCCTTGGCAGCCCAATGGAAGGTGCCCTGCCTTTTGCAGATGGAGAAAGGAGCTCAGACAGGTGATTTGCCCCAAGTCAATCATCTTAAAAAAGAAAATGGTGAGCCATTTCTTTGGTGGTGCACACCTATAATCCCAGTACTCGGGAGGCTAAGTCAGGAGGATCGCAGGTTCGCAGCCAGCCTTACTATATAGAGGCCCTCAGCCATTTAGTGAGACCCTGTTTCAACATAAAGAATAAGGGCTGGGAGTGTAGACAGTGTCCCTGGGCTCAATCCCCAGCACCACAAACAAACAAACAAATGGAAATACTTGAATTTGGTCTATCCAAAGTGCAGGGGCATACAGGGAGAGCAGACCTGGGAGTGGAACAGAATCTGCCTTTGAGGGAAGTGGCCTGAAGACGTTGAGGCACAGGGCCCCAGGAGCGCAGAACCTACTTTAGTTTGTGATTCTAAAATAGCAGTGTCTGGAGCCGGGCATGGTGGCCGAAGCCTGTAATCCCAGTACTTGGGAGGCTGAGAAAGGAGAACTGCAGATTCCAAGACAGTCTCAGCAATTTAGTGAGGCCCTGTTTCAAAATAAAAAAATAAGATAGGGGTGTAGGTCAGAGATAGAATGCCCCTAAGTTCAATCCCCAGTACCACAAAAAAGAAAAAGAAAGAAAAAGAAAGAAAGAGAAAGAGAAAATAAGAGAACCTAACCCAGGCATTGATTTTTGTAACACTTTATAATAAGCATCCTCTTTTACAAGTCAGTGCTGCTTTAGTTTGGCCATTTGGATCAACAGATGTGTTCTTTGGTTTAATTATTAAACAATACCATTGAAAATTCAGCACCTTACAGGTTGGAGCATGCACCTACCCGCAGCCACTTGAGGGCAGTGTTTCCTAATTGCTTGAGGATGTTTCTGCAAGAAAGGAAAAGAAAAACAACTGCTTAAGTTGTGAAACCGTAAACCTAAAAAACAGGCTTGACCTTCAAAGGCCTGTGGAGGGAGACAAATACAATTTCCCAGTTGGTGTATAAAAGTTTTTCATGATCATCAAAGGTAGGCCTAAGCTACCTCTCCATCCCTCTCTCTCTCTCCTGCCCTCCCACCAGCCTTAGCTGCTCACCTGCTTCATTTTCTCACTTCACGATTTGGGCACACGTCACACTCTTAGTCTGAAATGTCCTGGATGGGGTACAGGAGTCCTTGAAGGGTTACCATGTATACTTGAAGAAAGTGGCCCCACCGGTTTCCCCAGCCCAGAGTGTTCTTATAAGAGTGAGCAGCCAGGGTGGAGGAGCCAACAGGTCCCCACACCCCCCAGGAGGCGGGGAGCTAGGCTTCCTGAGAAGGTGGATTGAGGACTCATTCACAACACTGGGGCCAGCTGAGAAGAGTCACTCTCTCTTCCCGTGGTCAAGTAGAAATGTAGTCTACAGGGAGGCCCGCCGCCCTCTGCCCCTCTGCGCCTGAGAGCTGAGCCTCTGCCAGATTATGAACCCAGGAGGCACCCGCGCCTGGGTGTGGTGCGATTCCCTTTGTGAAAAGGCACATTCTTCTCTGCCTCACCTTCCCTCTATTCTGAGCTGACAGTGCCGTGTGTGGCTCCCGGACGTGATACAGCATAGAGATCGCAGGAGTGGACCTCGCAGCCCAACTTCATGGATCCCAACTCAGCAGCTTTCAGAAGGACTTGCCTAGCATGTGTGAGGGCCTGGGTTCTATCCCCAGCACTGCAAATATAAAATAAAAATAATGCCAGAAGCATGGGAAACAAAGGAAAAAACAGGTGAACGGGATTCTAACCCTGCCACTCCTTAGCTACATGATTGTAAACAAGTTACCCTGCCTCTGTGCACCTGTGTCCCCCCCCCCTCGGTGGTACTGGGGTTCCTGGAAGCTCCTCTACCTCTGGGCTACACTCCCAAACCTATTTTATACTTTTTTTTAATATTTGGAAACAGGGTCTCTTAAGCCTTCAAACCTGCGCGATCCTCCTGTCTCTACCTCCCAAGCGCGGGGATTACAGGCGTGCGCCACTACGCCCGGCTGTGTTTTCTCTTTTCTAAAACAGAAGTCGAGTCATAATAATTGCTAACTCATAGGGTTATGAAGATGAAATAAGCCGGGCGTGGTGGCACACGCTTGAAATCCCAGCATTCGGGAGGCTGAGACAGGAGGACTGCGGTTCGGGGACAGCCTAGCTACTTAGTGAGACCCTCTGCAACTCAGTGAGACCCTGTTTCAAAATAAAGAATAAAAAATAGGGCAGTGGGTGTAGCTCGGAGGTCGAATGCCCCTGGGTTCCATCCCCAGACCTGCAAAAAAAAAAAAAAAAAAAAAGTAAATGAGGCCAGGTATTGTATTGGTATTAGGAATGGCCTAGGAAGATTTGAGCAAGCTCTAATTATTAAGATATTGCAAAAATTGGGTGAGGGGCAAATCTGTGAAAGACTTGATCTTGGTTTTGGTCAGGAAGCAACAGCTATTGAAACTTACATTGACTTAGCTAAAGGTAATTAGCAAGTCCATAGGAGAGGGGAGCTAGGACTTCCTCTTTCTAAAGACAGATCTATATAATAATCTAGCTAGGATCGGAGGAGGGGATGGACCTTTGTGAAAGACACCTTGGCAGGAAAGTACACCTTGGTGGGGAAAGTAAGGGGAGGTACCTTACAGGGACGTTTACTACATCAGAATTATGTGAACAAGATGGAGGTCATGTGTATAAAAAGTCTGATCCATATGTTATATCTTTGGTGAATTCATTTGAACCCCCCCACCCCATGCCACTCTTGAATGGCATGGTGCTGTCTTCTGTATTTCTATCTTTTTAATAAACTTCTTTAAATCTTCAGCAAGAGTCTGGGCTGATGTGTATTTATCCTTAGCTCAGGACAAGAACCCGGGCCTTTTTATCGCTTTTTATCTTTTTGTGGTTTATTTGGGGGGAATTATTTCTTCTCCCCAAACTGTAATAGGTATGTCTGTAATCCCAGTACTTGAGATGCTGAAACAGGAAGATTGCAGGTTGGAGGCCAGCCTCAGCAACTTAGTGAGACCCTATTTAAAAAATTAAAAATAGCCGGGCATGGTGGCGCATGCTTGTAATCCCAGTGTTTGGGAGGCTGAGACAGGAGGATTGCACAGGTTCGAAGCCAGCCTCAGCTATGTAGTGAGGCTCTCAGCAACTTAGTGGGACCCTGTTTCCAAATAAAATAGAAAATAAGTCTGGGAGTATAGCCCAGAGGAATAAAGCCCCTGGGTCCACCCCCAGTACCACCACAAAAAAAAAAAAAAAAAAAAAAAAGTTTGGGATCTTGGAGGTAGAATGTCCCTGGGTTTAACCCCAGCATCAAAAAAAAAAAAAAAGATTAAATGAATGACTATGTACACATGTCTAAGTAAAGGACGTAGACAGACGCCTGAATAAGTGTTAGCGCCTGATGCTGCAGTTGTTCTCACCTGGGGGAACCTGGCCAGACTCGCTGTTCCTCCTAGCTGGCTACTCAACCAAGGCCTCAAGGGTGAAGAACTGTGGAGATTCCTCTCCAGGACCTGAAATAATGACTCGGACAATTGCTTCTCGTGCAACTGACAAAATTTATTCTGTAAAACTAAGGTTTTTTTTATACCCTTCTCCAGTTAGGTAAATTATCAAATCCTCATGGTAGCCAGGCATGATGGCGCATGCTTGTAATCCCCGCGCTTGGGAGGCTGAGACAGGAGGATCGCACAGGTTTGAAGCCAGCCTCAGCTACTTAGTGAGGCTCTCAGCAACTTAGTGAGACCCTGTTTCAAAACAAAATATAAAATAGGGCTGGGAGTATAGCCTGGAGATAGAAAGCCTCTGGGTTCCACCCCCAGTACCACACACACACACAAAAAAATCCTCATGGGAAAGAGTAAATGCCAAAATACAATGGGGGGTATTAGGTAGAAGATATGTCATAAGCATGACAAAAGGACCTCGTGAGACATTCATTATAGGACTTGTGATTAAGATCAGCCCCCTGCTCTCACTGGTGGGCCTTAGAGGGCAAATTCCAGAGAGGACAGGAGTCACGCCCAGAGTTTTTTTGAGGACTGACCTTTCCTAGAATCTCCTTTAACTCTTTGAACCTTTTGTTCCTCAGGCTTCGTCCATGTCCTCCATCAAAGAACCACACTGGTGCAGTGCGTTCTCAGTAGAACCCATGTGGGTTAAAAAACATGAATGTCTAGTAAGAGATTAAGTGGAATTTTGGGTTTTTTTCTTTGTAGTGAGTATTTTGCTTGTTTAATGTTTTTCAAAGTTTATGAAGAGCCAGGTATGTAATTCCAGTACTTAGGAGACTGAGACAGGAGGAGTACAGGTTCGTGACCAGCCTCAGCTATTTAGTGAGTCCCTCCGTGACTTAGTGGGACCCGGTTTCAAAATAAAGAATAAAAAATAGAACTGGGAGGATAGCTCAGAGGTAGAATGCCCCTGGTTTCAATCCTCAGCACCACAAGTATACACACACACACACACTACAACAACGACTCTAAAACAAAAAGTAGTGAGTCAAAATAACTTTTATTTTATTTTATTTTATTTTTTGGTACTGAGGATTGAACCCAGGTGCACTCTACCTCCAAGCTGCACTCCCAGCCCTATTTTTTTATTCTTTATTTTGAAACCAGGTCTCACTGAGTTTCAAAGGGCCTCACTAAGTAGCTGAGGTTAGCCATGAACCGCAACCCTCTAGTTTCAGTCTCCCGATTGCTGGGATTACAAATGTACACCACCATGCCCGGTTTTATTTATTTTTTGAAACAGTGTCTCTCTAAGTTGCTGAGAGTCTCACTAAATTGCTGAGAGTAGCCTTGAACCTGAGCTCCTCATGTCTCAACCCTTCAAGTACTAAGATTGAAGGCTTATTCATTCTTTGATGCAAAATATTTATAGACATGTATCATGCCTGGTGCTGTGCTTAGAACTAGGGATGCAAATCTGAATAATATATAATCTTACACCTTCCAGCCCCCATCAGAGAAACAGTCACATAAAATCTCAGCACCCCTGGACGTGGTGGTGCATGCTTGTAATCCTAGCGCTTGGGAGGCTGAGATGGGAGGATCACACAGGTTCAAAGCCAGATTCAGTACTATTTAGTGAGGCTCTCAGCAACTTAGAGAGACTCTGTTTCCAAATAAAGTATAAGCCGGGCATGGTGGCACACGATTGTAACCCCAGCATGCAGGAGGCTGAGACAGGAGGATCATGGTTTGCAGACAGCCTCAGCTACTTAAGTGAGGCCCTCCGCAACTTAGTGAGACTGTTTCAAAATAAAAAAAAATAGGGCAGGGCATGTAGCTCAAAAGGTAGAATGCCCCTGGGTGTCATCTCCAGTACTGCAAAATAAATAAATAAATAAATAAATAGGCCTGGGAGTATAGCCCAGAGGTAGAAAAGCCCCTGGGTTCCACCCCCAGCACAAAAAAAAAAAAAAAAAAAATCTCAGCGCCAAGAGAGGGCCATATACACTGTAGAATGGGCGTGGGAAGAACTGACTCATTGGGCCAGGGACTGCTGGAGGCTTCGCGGAAGAGAAGGCCCTGAGATGGGCCTTGAAGGATGAGTAGGAGTTTGCCAGATGGATGTGTGGGCAGGGGCATTCCAGGCAAAGGAGCATCTGTGGACGGTGCTGTTTAGGGAGCTGTAAACAGTTGCTTGCATAGAACAGAACGTATATAGGATGAAGCAGGGGCAGGGGTCCCATCCGAAAGGCCTTGAGGGACAAGCAAAGGCATTGAGGTGTTTTTCCGAAGGTTGACACTTCTTCAAATGTCCACTCAAGTAGCAGTCACTAAATTATATATTTTAGTGCTGAGGGTGAGCACTTGGGAGGCTGAGACAGGAGGGTCGCAGGAGGGCCAGCTTTGGAAATTTAGCAAGACCCTAATCAACTTAGGGAGACTCAGCAACTTAAGAAGACCCTATTAAAAAATAATATATAGCCGGGTGTGGTGGCGCACGCTTGTAATCCCTGCGCTTGGGAGGCTGAGACAGGAGGATCGCGCAGGTTCGAAGCCAGCCTCAGCTGGCTTAAGAGACCCTTAAGAGACTCCTCTGGGAGTGTAGCCCAGAGGTAGAAGGCCCCTGGGTTCCATCCCCAGTACCACACACACACACACACACACACACACACACACAATATATATATATATAAATATATATATATAATATGTATATATATGTATATATGTATATATATGTATATGTATGTATATGTATATATATATATATTAGTGCTGAGGTTGGAGTCCAGGGGCATTCTACCTCAGAGCTACACCTCCAGCCCTATTTTTTATTCTTTATTTTGAAACAGGGTTTCACTAAGTTGCAGAGGGCATCATTGAGTAGCTGAGGCTGGCCGCAAACCTGCGATCCTCCTGTCTCAGCCTCCCAAGTACTGGGATTACAAATTTGCACCACCATGCCTGGTTTAGCAGTCACTAATACTGAAGGCTGAGCACAGAGAAAAGACTTCTGCCCCAGTCAGAGGAGTGAGGAGAATCTGGGTGACAGGGCTTTTATATGTAGAAATGTTCTTTGCAATCTTTTTGTCTTATGTTGACAATTCACATGGAATTGTGCGGTCTGCTTTAAAGCAATCTTTGTGTGTGTGGGATGGTGCTGGGGACTGAGCCTAGGGGCATTCTACCCCTACCAAGCTACACCCCCAGCCCTTTAATTATTATTATTATTTTTTTTTTGGTACTGGGGATGGAACCTAGGGGCATTCTACCTCCAAGCTATGCCCCCACCCCTGTTTTTTATTCTTTATTTTGAAACAGGGTCTCACTGAGCTGCAAAGGGCCTCACTAAGTAGTAGCTGAGGCTGTCCTCAAACCCTGATCCTCCTGTCTCAGTCTCCCAAATGCTGGGATTACAAGCTTGTGCCACCATGCCCAGCTTAATTTTATTTTTTAAATTTTGAAACAGGAGCTTGCTATATTACTGAGGGTTTCAGTAAGTTGCTAAGGCTGGCCTCAAACCTGTGATCCTTCTGTCTTAGCCTCCCCAGTACTTTATAACAATCTTTAATGCATATTTTCTTAGGAAAGCAATGCTTTAAATGACTAAATTATTTTCAGTTGTGTCCTCAAGTCCTCAAGAGAAAAATATAAATCTACAGGACTATGTACATATGTTGCAAGGTTTTGTTTACTCTGGCACCCTGCCCTTAGGAGTGCCTGGGAGCACTGATGGGGCAGAAGACCTCTTCCAGGAAGTCCTCCCTGACCACCCAGCGGCTAATCTGCCTATGCTAACAGCCTGCAGCAAAATTACCTGGTTCTGTCTTCTGTGTTTCATTACCCACTTGCTTCCCACACTGTAGAGCCCTGGAGGTGGGACTTCACATTAGGGACCTCTGGGTCTTCCACATCTATAAATGGCCAGAGTGATGAGCCACTGAACAAGAGAAACACCAGGAACAAGAGTCAGTGGATGAGTGGACTTGGTGCCTGGTGCTCGAGGCCCGTGGCCGTACCACAAGAGCGAGCCACCGCTGGGCCCGATTAGTAATGCCTGGCCGGGAGGAGGAGACCGAGCAGATGCTGAGACCCACAGGTCTCTAGGGAGATCACAAGAGAGGACCAAGGGCTACATGTACATAAACTGTTCTGGGGAAACGGGATCTGGGAGTGTATCTGTGTTTGTCAACTCTAAAATGAATCTGAGAGCCGGGCATGGTGGCGCATGCTTGTAATCCCAGAATTTGGGGGGCTGAGACAGGAGGATCTGGATTCATGACCAGCCTCGGCTACTTAGGCCCTTTACAACTCAGTGAGACCCTGTTTCCAAATAAAGAATAAAAAATAGGGCTGGGGGGGGGTGCCGCTAGGAGGTAGAATGCCCCTGGATTCAATCCCCAGTACTCCAAATAAATAAATAAATAAATAAATAAATAAATAAATAAATAAATAAAATGGTTCTGAGGCTTCTCTTGGAGCTCCTGAGAGAGATTCTTGGGGCTTATGGGGTCTGCAACCTCAGGGGTGCCCAGTGCTCAGCTCAGCTATTCCCAACGCACCCACCAGGGGGCTCTCTCTGCCCAAGGTGTATGGGGGGAGAGGGGCAGGTAAGGATGGAGGGCCTCAGTCCCAGGAAACCTTGACACTTTCCAGTGTAGGTCTTGGCGGGTCTTAACGTTATAGGAGCTAAGACAGCTGCCTATCACCCCATCACCTCCCAGGAGCCTCCCCTTCCACCAGCTCACCCACAGACCAGGCCGTGGGAAGTCAGCAGAGACCTCAGAGCCCAGACCCAACACCTGGAAAAGTGGGAGAAGTGTGTGAGGACACTCTGGGTGTGATAGCCATTGAGTTGGGTAATGAGCCAGGAGGGGGCGGGGCTCGTGCATAGGAACCAGTCCACTTGAATGCCCACGCCAGTTGGCTGGATGGAGAACCAAGCAGAGTCCCCTGAGCCTTGTGTTGGGACTGGGTCAGGGGTAAGGACTTGGCTGAACCGGGCTGTGGGGGCTCATGACGGGGCTGGGGCTGGAGCTGGTACAGATGGGGCAGCTGAGTTTAGACTGAGGTTCATGCCAAGGCCCAGCATGGATGGGAGTCGGTCCTGCCCCACTTGACAACCACTGAATCTGTCTCCGCTGCCTCTTCCAGTCTGGCCCCCATCTCTCCTCTGTCACCCCCACTTGCCCTCCTTGCCGCATACAGAGGGTCTGTCTGGGAATCCAATTTCTGAATCTCTCATGACAGCTCAGTCTAATCTCAAATGTGCCTTTTCTGTGATGGTTCTGGGACTCTGGCCAACGTCTGTGTCAAAGTTCTTCGTCGGAAGCCGTGGGCAGCGACTGACTTATTTAAGGAAAGAAGTGATTTATTGCAGACTATTGAGCAGCTCATAAAATTACCAAGAAAGCTGTGGAGCCAGGCTTGGCAGCACAGATGGCCACCAGCCTAAATGGGATGCCGAAGCCACTGACGACGCTAGGTGTCGCTGCTGGCAGCCCTCGGCCTCCAGGGGACCTAGAGACTGCGGCTCCTGCTCAGAAACGCTCTCTGCCTCTTGCAGAGACTAGCTCCTAAATTCCAATCCAAGGTAGTGGTCCTGAATGTTGGTCCCGTGTTCTCATCCTCACTGGAAGGGACACCAGGAACGTGAATTCCTGATGTTTTCAGTGTCTACAGGCAGACGACGGGTTCTGCCTCCCATCAAAATACAAGATGAGCCAGGCTTTGGGACACACACCTGCAATCCCAGTACTTGGGAGGCGGAGACAGGAGGGTCACAGTTAAGAGGCCAGCTTTGGAAACTTAGCGAGACCCTCAGAAACTTAGGAAGACTCAGCAAACTAAGAAGATCCTATTTCAAAATAAAAAGGGCTGGGGGTATAGCTCGGAAGTAGAATGCTCCTAGGTTCAATACTCAGTACCATGCATGTGATGATAATAATAATTCCTAAGAGTTTATATAATAATTGCTGAGGAAAAAATGGGGATAATCCCTATAGTCTGAATGTTGTATCCCCCAAAATTTATATGTTGAAATCTAATCCTTTCTCCCTTTCTTTCTTTCTTTCTCTCTTTCTTTCTTTCCTTCTTTCTTTCTTTCTTTTTTGCAGTACTGGGGATGGAATCCAGGGGCATTCTACCTCCAAGCTATACCCTTACACCCCCAGCCCTATTTTTAATTCTTTATTTTGAAACAGGGCCAGTTGCAAAGGGCCTCACTAAGTAGCTGAGGCAAGCCACAAACCTACAATCCTCCAGTCTCAGCCTCCCAAGTACTGGGATTGCAAGTAAGCACCACCATGCCCGGCCAGTTTTGTTTTTGTTTTTGTTTTTAATATTCAAATCTGATCTATCCACAAAGACTCCCACCTTCAGGACAAATCTAGGCACAGTGACGTACATCCATACTCCCAGCACTTGGGAGGCTGAGACGGTTCAAGGCTGGCCTCAACAACTTAGTGAGAACCTGTTTCAAAATCAATATTAAAAAAGACAGGGGGTGTAGCTCAGAGGTAGAATGCCCCGGGTTCAACTGCTAATACTGAAATCATCATCATCATCATCATCATCATCATCATCATCATCATCATCTAAAATAAGCCTAGAAGAAAACTTAACTTTAAAAAAGCTCATTTCTTCAAAAAGGCAAATATTCTAATGAGAAAATCACTAAATCTATTTTATTAAAAAGAATAGGCAGATCAGGAGTGGTGATACACGCTTGTAATTCCAGTACCTTGGAGGCTGAGGCAGAGGGATCACAGGTTTACAGTTAGCCTCAGCAACTAAGTGAGGGCCTCTGCAGTTTAGTGATACCCTGTTTCAAAATAAAAAAAAAAAAAAATGAAACAGGGCTGAGAGTGTAGTTTGAAGGTATAATGACTCTGGATTCTATCCCCAGTTCCACACAAAAAAAAAAAGAAAGAAAGAAAGAAAGAAGAAAAAAAGAGAAAAAAGAACAATTCCACTATTACAGTTGTTCCTCAACAGTGTCCAGAGTCCTAACAAATGCAAAAAGAAAGTGTGTAATTTTTAAACTGAATACTTAGAAAACACAGACTCCAGAATTAGAGTTAATAAGAAAATCTTGCAAGGTAACTGGATACAAGATATATACATGTAAAACAGTAGCTTTAGCCAGGCCTGATGGTGCGTGCTCCCAACATTTGGGAGGCTGAGACAGGAGGATCGCAGTTTGCAGACAGCCTCAGCTACTTAGTGAGGCCCTTTGCAATTCAGTGAGACCCTGTTTCCAAATAAAGAATTAAAAAATAGGGCTGGAGGTGTAGTTCACAGGTAGAATGCCCCTAGCTTCCATCTCCAGTATTGCAAAAATCACAAACAAACAGAAATAGTAGCTTTAATTTACTAGCAATAGGCTAACTTCTTTAATCTCTCCTACTACAAAATACTTAGAAAAAGAAAAAAAAATTTTTTTTGGTACTAGGGACTGAACCTGGAGGCATTCTACCTCCAAGCAACATCCCCAGCCTAATTTCATTTATTTGGGAACAGGGTCTCACTAGGTTACTGAGAGCCTTGCTAAGTTGCCAAGCCTGGCTTTGAACCTGAGATCCTCCTGTCTCAGCCTCCCAAGTATTAGTATTATGCATACGTCACCACACTCGGCTAAAATTTCATTTTAAATTAGCAACTTAGTGCCTGGCAGCACATGCCTGTAATCCCAGTACTTGGGAGGCTGAGGCAGGAGGATTGCAGGTTAAAAGCCAACCTTGGCAACTTAGTGAGGCTCTCCAAAACTTTATAAGACCCTGTTTTCAAATTTAAAAAAAGAAAAAAAAATAGAGCAGCAACTTTGTGAGACCTTGTTTCCAAATAAAAATTAAAACAGGGGCTAAAATATAGCAACTTAGCTAGAAAAAAGGGGCTGTTTTATTTGTTTGTTTGTTTGTTTGTTTGTACTGGGGATTAAATGCAGGAACATTTTTACCTCTGAGCTATATCCCCAGCCCTATTTTTTTTTTTTAAACAGGATGTCATTAAGTTGTGGAGGGCCTCACTAAGTAGCTGAGGTTGGCCATGAACCTGTTATCCTCCTGTCTCAGCCTCTTAAGTACTGGGATTACAAGTACTCATGCCAAGCTAAGGGCACTTAGCTTGAATCCAGGGAGTCAGACCAAGGCTGAAGAGGCAGAGACTGAAGATTTAAACACAGTAATATGGAGTTTCCCAGTGGGTGTCCGTAAGGTGGGGAGGCAGACCATGACAGCAGGTTCAGGGCCGATCATAAAAAAGACAAGAAGGAAACTGGTCTGTCTTGGCCTCCGCTCTAGGTAGAGAAGAAAAAAATAAAGTTTCTCATAAAAATACATAACCAGAATATATACCACATCTGAAGTCCAAGAAACTCTCAACTGAGCACTTTATTAAAGCAAGATCAGACTGGAAGGACCTCAGGCACCTGGATACATCAGGGAGACCTAAGAGAATTTTAAAGGACAACGTTTCAAAAATCAAGGGTTTCTGTTTTTTTTTTTTTTTATCACAAAACGCAAGAGAAAACTGGGTATCCAGAATGAGTCAGCAGAGGTAGCAAACAGCAAAATAAAGATGTGTGTGAGCCAGGTGCAGTGGAGCGCTCCTGTAACCCCAGGACAGACTATCAAGATAAGGATACTATCAGAATGCTCACACCTGCCCCTACCATGTGGGCCCAATCTGATCGGAGACCAGATCTGGACCTCCAGATGGCGTGCTCTGGTGAGCCAGGTGGCCATGGTTCTCAGCACAGAAGTGCAAAGCTACAGGAGCCAGGCAACTTCCACTCTGAAGAGTGGAGTCTCCTCAGAGTCCAAACAGAAGAGCAAGAGTTCAGTCCATTCCTACTTTGCTGGAATTCTACAAAATTCTACTGGGTCTCTAGGACCAGCTTTTGGTTCAGACAAGGAAGTGGGGTGATTCTCAGGAAACAAGAGTCAGAAACTTGCAACCCCATCCCTCTCAGCCTTTACAAGAGTGATGGAGAAGGTCTTGCCTTTAAGATTGGAGACACGATGAATTCGGCACAGGCCCCCGTCATCCCAGTACCTGGGCGGAGGAGACAGGAGGATCGCAGATTTGAAGCCAGCTTCGGCAATTTAATGAGACCCTGTCTCAAAATAATTAATTAATTAATTAATTAAAAATTTAAAAGGGTGTAGCTCAGAGGTAGAATTCCCAGCACCAAGAAGGAGAAGGGAGCCAGCCTTGTGGCGTATGCTTGTAATCCCAGCATTCGGGAAGCTGAGACCCAGAGACAGGAGGATGGTGGTTCACTGCCAGCCGCAGCTAGTGGGGCTCTTTGCAACTCAGTGAGACCTTGTTTCAAAATAAAGAATAAAAAATAGGACTAGGGGTGTAGCTCAGAGGTAGAATGCCCCTGGGTTCCATCCCCAGACACACACACACACACACACACACACACACACACACACACACACACGGAGAAGGAAGAGGAGGGGGGAAAGAAAGAAGGAAAAGTGGGAGGGAGAGAGGGGAAAAAGAAGAGAAACGAGACATCCTGAGATTCCAGTGAAAGCCTAGAAGGTGATGGTCCCTCCAATGCCTTTCACCTCATCACACAGGGGCCAGGCTGCCAACATCACCCCGCGGGGCATCGCAAGCCACATTTAAGCCATTACAGATGCTTTTCCTGCCCCTGGCGCTCTGACCGCGCAGTCAACCTGTGGGAAACTGGCGGAGTCAGGAAGGCTGCCCACTGCTTATCCTGATTGATTTAATGGCTTTCTTTCCTTTCTGAGACCATCCTATGAAACCGTGACAGACTGTTCCTGTCCACCCCCGTGAAGCAATCACGCACGTGTGAATAAGACTCAATAGAATTACCTTTTCACTTACAAAACAGAATAGTCATGACTCATTCCGACATCGCCATGCTGACAATTTCTGGGGACACTAGCAGAGGCATTTGTCTTCCTTTCTGGCCAATGAATCATATATTTCCTTCAGATTCTGTTAACCCTTGAAATTTCTTTTTCCTCAAACATTTAAGTACACGAGCTGTAAGATAAGCGTGTATTTTTGTTATAGACGAGAAACAGGATACGCAGGGTTCTTTACTCCACGCCTACCACAAAGCCTGTACTGGATTCTCTAAGGAGACAACTGAACACCCAGCTCTCTTCCCCCAAGGGATCAGAGCAGGTTTGCTGAGGATCAAACCCAGGGCCTCCCGCAGGCTTCCAAACTCCCAAGTACCCTAGGCCCCAAATGAGTCGCATGCTCCTAATCCCAACGTGGACAAAAGAGAGTGGGCGTGCCCTAGCGTGCCTTAGCCAATCATATTGTAGCTCTTGGCTGTGCAGCAGGGAGGAGCCACCCTGGACTACATGCCACCCCAGACTTGCTCACCACTGAAGAAAGACCCCGTGGGAGATGACTTCGGAGAGGCTCACAGAGGCCGAGTGGGGTGGTCTGCAGCTGGAAAGAGCAATAAAGCCCACTCTCCAAGCCCAGTGTCCCCTGGCCAGTCTATCTGAGGGCCGCCGCCACCTCCCTGCCTTGGGGTGGGTATTGGTTTCCCACCGGCTAGGTGGCTTAGAACAATGAAAACAGATTGTCTCTCTGTTCTGCAGGCTAGAGGTCTGAACTCAAGCCGCGGGCAGGGTCCTGCTTCCTCTGGAATCTGCAGGAGGAGGCCTTTGGGACTCTTCTAGCTTCCGTTTCCCTGCCATCCTCGGCATTCCTCCTCTTCCAAATACAGCGCCTCAGTCTCTGTTCCTGTCCTGGCGTGGCCTTCTTCCCCCGTGTGTGCCTGTCTCTTCCTAAAGGGACGCGAGTCATATATTGGATACATTAGTTAAGATGAGAAAGCCGGGTGTGGTGGTGCACGCTAGTAATCCCAGTACTTGGGAGGCTGAGATGGGAGATCGCGGTTCTTGGCTGACAGCCTCAGCTACTTTGTGACTGAGGCTACTCACAAAGTAGCGACCTCCGCAATTTAATGAGACCTTGTTTCAAAGTAAAGAATTAGCCGCGCATGGTGGCGCATGCTTGTAATCCCCGCGCTTGGGAGGCGGAGGCAGGAGGATGGAGTAGGTTCCAAGCCAGCCTTGCTGGCTTAAGAGACCCTGTTTCCAAATAAAAATATAAAATAGGTCTGTGAGTATAGCCTGGAGGTAGAAGGGTTTCCAGGAATCCCAGTACCACCAAAAACAAACAAACAAACAAACAAACAAACTAAAGAATAAAGAATTTTAAAAAACATACGCTGGGGGGTTGTGTAGCTCGGAGGTAGAATGCCCCTGGGTTCCATCCCCAGTACGGCAAAACAAACAAACAAACAAACAAACAAACAAACAAAAAAAGATGAGACCTCAGCTAATGTATATGTAATATAATTACATATACAATACTGCTATTTCCAAGCAAGGCCGCATTCTGAGATACTGGAGGTTAGAACATCAATGTATCTCTGGACCAGAGACGTTCCGTAATTTAATAGTAGAAGAGTTCTTCTTTTGTGTGTGGCAGGTGTGGAGGGTGCTGGACATTGAACCCAAGGGTGCTTTACCACGGAACTACATCCCCATCTCTATTTTACTTTTTATTTTGAGGGTCTTACTAAGTTACCAAGATTGGTCTTGAACCTACGATCCTCCTGCCTTGACCTGGACAGTAGGGTAGTTGGGATGACAGGTGTGTACCACAGTGCCCAGAAGAAAAGCCCTTCTAATATAAGATACTAAGAGGGCTTCAAGCCAGTATCACACCATCCCTTCTACCTTCTCATCCCCTCCTTAGCTGAAGCTCCTCATCTCTAGAAGCAACTGAACATTTACATGATTACCAAGGAGCAGCTTTAGTTTTCTAACTGAATTAAGTCCTTTTGCAGAAGAAGGCGTTGCATAAATTTGAAGGGTTTATTTGCATAATGAGAGCTGTCATGAGAACTTTTCTAAAATTAAACAACAGTCTTCTTTTAAAATGTGTTCTTGAGCCAAGCATGGTGGCGCACGCCTGTAATCCCAGTATTTGGGGGCTGAGACAGGAGGGTAAGAGGTTCAAGGGTAGCCTTAGCAATTTAGTGAAGCCTTTAGCCCCTTAGTAAGACTCTTATTTCCAAGTAAAAACATAAAATAAAATTGGAGGTGTAGCTCAGAGGTAGAACACCCCTGGGTTCAATTTCCAGTACCAATAAAATAAATTAAATATATTTTGCCAGACAGAGGAATAAATTTTCAGGAGTTTTATTTTTGCTGTAATTTGTGAAATTTTTAAATAACTTTTTTTTCTTTAATTTTTTGGAGCTGACTGATACTTCAAGCTATGCCAGATTGCTGGAACTTCCCCCCCAGTCCAACTCCCACAATAGCCTTACTATATGGAACCTGTCACCAATTACACACTCAAATCTAACCCACTCCCACCTCTAAGCGTTTGGCTTGCCAGAGCTTGGGACAGCCCCTCTTGGTGCCCGAGGCCTGGTACACCCCAGTCCTCAGCTGGACCAGCCTGGAATTGCTATTTGTGACATTGCTTCAGGGGCAACAGCAAGAAAATTCTTAATTAGATTTTACTCTGTCATTTATTTGTAGTTTTTTTTTTTAACTCAATAAACATGATTGAGCCAGGCGTGGTGGCACATGCTTGTAATTCCAGCATTCGGGAGGCTGAGAGAGGAGGATTGCAGTTCGAGGACAGCCTCAGCTACTTAGTGAGGCTCTTTACAACTCAGTAAGACCCTGTTTCAAAAAGAAAGAATAAGCTGGGCATGGTGGCACACACTTGTAATCCTAGCATTTGGGAGGCTGAGACCTGAGGATCGTGGTTCGCAGACAGCCTCAGCTACTTATTGAGGCCCTCCTCAACCTCCTGAGACCCTGTTTCAAAATAAAGAATAAAAAATAGGGCAAGAGGTGTAGCTTGGAGGTCAAAGGCCCCTGGGTTCCATCGCCAGACCCGCAAAAAATAAATAAAGAAAGAAAGAATAAAAAATAGGGCTGAGGGTGTGGCTTGGAGGTAGGATGCCTCTAGGTTCCATTTCCAGTACTGCAAAAATAAAATAAAATAATGTGATTGCCAGGCATGGTGGTGCATATTTGTAATCCCAGCATTTGGGAGGCTGAGACAGGAGGATCACGGTTCATGGCCAGCTTCAGCTACTTAGTGAGGCCCTCTGCAACTCAGTGAGACCCTGTTTCAAAATAAAGAATAAAAAATAGGGCTGGGGATGTAGTTTGGAGATAGAATGTCTCTGGGTTCCATCCCCAGTGATGCAAATAAATACATAAATAAATAAATAAAGATTTAAAAATAGGGCTGGGGGTGTGGCTCGGAGGTAGAATGCCCTTGGGTTCATCCCCAGCACCAAAAAAAAAAAAAAAAAAAAGATTTATGTAGGTAGAAAAATCCAAGCAGCGCAGAAAGACCTAACATGAAAAGCCCATAGTTCATCATATCTAGAGTGGTGAGCGAGACCTCTCTGTCCCCAGCCTCACACCTGTGTCACCAGAATCCTGCCCTAGCACTCAGGTATCAGTGACAGCTGACCATCCTCAAGCCCCTAAATCGGAGGTGCTTATGAACTCAAACTATGACAAGGGAAGTCAACAGAGTTCATGAGTGAGCCAGGTGTGCTGGTGCCTGCCAGTGCTTGGGAGGCTGAAATAAGAGGATCGCAGGTTCGAGGCAGCCTCGAGGGCAACTTAGTGAGGCCCTCACCAACTTAGCAATGCCTTGTTTCAAAATAAAAAAAATAAAATAAGGCAGAAGATGTAGGTTGGAGGTAGAATGCCCCTGGGTTCAATCTCCGGTACAAAAAATAGTTATAAGTGGATTTTTAGGATGCTTAAAGCCAAGGTGGTTCCAGATTGCCCTAGTCAGCTGTGCAGGAGACAAAAGTTTTTCAGATTTCAGAAGCCTGGCCCCCAATATGAGCAGTCACAGCCTTTGTGATGGGTCTCATCAGGCTAAGTGCATAAACCCAAGTCCATGGAGAAGGCAAGGTGCCTGCTGTTGAGAGCAGCACTGGCCACCAGAGGCTACTGGGCTTTGCACTCCAAAGGGCCCTTGCTGAGCCTCCTGTGACTCCATCCCTGGAGCGAGGGGTCTGCGCAGCCACGGCTTGCTCACCCCACACCTGCCCCTCCAGGCCATACCTGGGTACCCTGAGCCCAGCTCATCCACCCCAGCGGCCTCAAGCCTGGATCAGGGGCTGCCTGGATCCTCTCCCTGGGACTCTGTGGGTAGCTTCTCCATTCTGTCCCTTTTAGACTGCCAAAATTTAAGCAACACAAAACACGTAATCCCTCACAAAAGGGCATATACCGTAGGATTTTGTTTATATGAAATTCTAAAATGGGCAAAACCAATCCATGTCAGAGAATGTCGATCATTACTTGCCTGGAGGAAAGGAGGCAGTTAGACTACAAAAGAAAATAAGGGAACTTTGGGGGGCTGATCGGAATGTTCTATATTTTTTGTTGGTGGTACTGGTGGTACTGGGGTTCCAGGAAGCCCTTCTACCTCCAGGCTACACTCCCAGACCTATTTTTATACTTTTTTATTTAGAAACAGGGTCTCTTAAGCCAGCGCGGCTGGCTTCGAACCTGCGCGATCCTCCTGTCTCTGCCTCCCAAGCGCGGGGATGACAAGCGTGCGCCGCCATGCCTAGCTTGGAATGTTCTATATCTTGACTGGAGTGCTGGTTACCAAGGTTTCTCAAAAGTCAACTCTACTCTTTAAATAGGTGCATTGTATTGTATAAAAATTGTTTCTCAGTAAAGTTGCTTTTAAAAGTTGAGGGGGGGGTAGGAACCCTTGAAGCTCTATATATTCTTTTTAACTTTAAGGAGGAAAAAAACCAACATGAGGGTGATGCCTCCAGTGTCCCAGGGCTTATCCCCTCCCAGGAAGTTCTTGTTAGGGGTCTCTGGAGAGGATGCCCCTCTCCACTGTCATTTTTTTTTTAAACTGGGGATTGAACCCAGGGGCATTTTACCTCTGAGATCTCCAGCTGTATTTTATTTTATTCTATTTTATTTTATTTACAGAACTAGGGATTGAACCCAGGGGCATTCTACCTATGAGCTACACCCCCCAGCTTGATTTTTTATTCTTTATTTTGGGTCTCACTAAGTTTCAGAGAGACTCACTAAGTAGCTAAGGCTGGCCACGTATTTTAGTTTTAAAACAGGGTCTCACTGAGTCTCTCTGTGACTGAAAATAACTATAAAATCTGGATAAAACAAAATAATCAAGTTTTCAAAGGCTCCAAAAAAATACATTTCAACAGGTTCACTGGAGAAAAAAACAAGAGTCTGAAACCACTGAATGGGCAGTGAACTTAATCGTTTTATTTTTGTTATCCCCAAACTTCATCTAACCAATTAATCCCCGCCTTTTCAATCCCGAAAATGTTTCAATAAAATTAACACAGGTGCATTAAAATAGGTTGAAAACCATCATCAAAGCTTATATATGTGTTAATATTAATAATGTTATGATATCATATAATGATTGTAACGCTGAAAATAGAGTTTAAGGAAATTGCAAAAGAGGCAAGGACCAACCAGGTTAATAACTACAGCTTTAATCAAGAACCCGGCACCTTCAGGGAGTCACCTGGCTGTGGAGGAAGGGATCGACAAACCAAGCCTCTGGAGAGTGGCATGTAGTCCCAGTTGGCTGGCTGAGTCATGTGGCAGGGCTGAAGCGCCCGTGTTTTAAGCGGGGGTGGGGCTTTGGGGGTGGGGCTAACAGTGTGGGGGTCGCCAATTCTCTCGCAACACCTGGAGCCTCGGGATGCCTGGGATCTCATAGCACCTGGATCCTCCCAATATCTCCACTTCTGGCTTCCAGGGTTCCGACTCCTGTCCCCGCTGCGGGGTCACATTGGGGGACCCAAACTATCAATGATGTCATGTATCATACGATTATATTAAATACCATAGACTAGACTTAAGCTTTTGTGGGCGTTTCACATCTGAGATGATGGGACATGGTGAGGTTAACACAGCGCAAAGCCTGGACTGCGGCTCCCAGAGGTGCGCTCCAGCTCTGACTTGATTGGAATAGGAACCCCTAACTCAGAGGAAATATAGACATCTCCTGCGGCATCCCCCTGTGTCTTCTTGTGCTCAAGCCCACAGCCCCTCACAGCAGCAATGGCAGTGGGGGGGGGCAGCATCATGCGAACCCTGAGGGAGATGACGCTTCCCCTCCTACTGGTGGAGCTACGGTGCCAATAGAATGGGAAACCATGGCATCTTTTTCCTTCTATTTCCTCTTGCCTTTGAGACTCAGGTTTCTGGCTCGAGGACTGATCAGGGGAGCTAGACAGAAACAAAGTAGCCAAGGATCATGAAGGGAGATGTGCTGGGAAAGTGGCCTCCAGGACTAATACCAGAGCCAAATGAGAGCATCAAACCTAGGTACATCCTAAGGACATTGAGAATGAAGTATCAGATAAACTATTGCTTCATCACGGACTCCCCTCTGGGCAGAAAACTAAAATGGCTTGAGGTAAGGTGTCAAAAGAATTTAAGAACTGAAGATAAACTATTGCTATGTCTCAGACTAACCACTGGGTGGCGCACATCCAGGACGGATGGGAAGAGCCCTAAGGACCCTGAGATCACAGATAGATCACTTATCATCCCAGCATTTGGGAGGCGGAGACCAGAGGAGAGCGGTTTGCAGACAGTCTCAGCGAGGCCCTTTGCAACTCAGTGAGACCCTCCTTCAAAAAAAAATAAAAAAGGGCTTATAATGTGCAGCTGGAATATAACCAGGCCATCGCATGCTGAAAAAAAAGAAACAAAAAATCAACATCCAGCCGGGCGTGGTGGCGCACGCTTGTAATCCCCGCGCTTGGGAGGCTGAGACAGTAGGATCGCACAGGTTCGAAGCCAGCCTCAGCTACTTAGTGAGGCTCTCAGCAACTTAGTGAGACCCTGTTTCCAAATAAAAAAATATAAAATAGGTCTGGGAGTATAGCCCGGAGGTAGAAAGAAGCCTCAGGGTTCCACCCCCAGTACCACCACCAAAAAAATAAAAAAAATAAAAAAAATCAACATCCTACTTTGGATAAAACCCAGGGCATTCTACCTCTGAGCAACAACTACAGCCCTATTTTTTTATTCTTTGTTTTGAAACAAGGTCTCACTAAGCAGTAGTTGAAGCTCTCCTCTAACCACGATCTTCTTGACTCAGTCTCCCAAATGCTGGGATTACAAGCGTGTGCCACCACACCCAGCTAAAGTGAATAGTTTTTTAACTTAATATTTTATTTATTTATTTACTTACTTTTTTTGTGCTACTGGGGATGGAACCCAGGAGCATTCTACCTTTGAGCTATACCTCCAACCCTATTTTTTATTCTTTATTTTGAAACAGGGCCTCAGGTTGGCAGCCAGCCTCAGCTACTTAGTGTGGCCCTTTGCAACTCAGTGAAACCTTGTGTCAAAATAAAGAATAAAAAATAGGGCTGGGGATGTACCTGGGAGGTAGAATGTCCCTGGGTTCCAACCCCATAACTGCAAAAAAAAAAAAAAAAAAAAACACCACACACACACACACACACACACACACACACACACACACAATATAAGATGAGCTGTAAGTCCCAATACTTGGGAGGGCTGAGACCAGAGGATCAAATGTTAAAAGCTTACCTCAGCAATTTAGCAGGGCTCTCTGTAATTTAGTGAAACCTCTTTTCCATATAAAAAATAAAATAGGGCTGGGAGTGTAGCAGGGAGATAGAACTGCTGGGTTCAATTCCTAGCACCTGAGCCCCCCAAAATAAGAATACAAAATTATAAAAGTTTTTATTTTAATGGCTAGAATATACTTACTGGGTGTGGTGGCACACCCCAGTACTTGAGAGGCTGAGACAAGAGGATCACAGGTTTGAAGTCAGTCTCAGAAACCTTGTGAGGGCCTATGCATCTTAGTTGAGACCCTGTTTCCAAATAAAAAGTAAAATAGGGTTGGGGCTGTAGCTTGGAGAATGCCCCTCAGTTCAATTCCCAGCACCCTACAAACACACAAAAGAAATTACGAGATGTAACAATTAAAATACGAAGCTCACTGGGCATGGTGGCACACACTTGTAATCCAAGTCCTTGGGCGGCTGAGACAGGAGGATTGCAGGTTCACAGCCAGCCTCACCTACTTAGTGAGGTTCTCCACAACTTAGCGAGACCCTGATTCCAAATAGAATTAAAAAAATAGGCCTGGAGTGTAGCACGGAGGTAGAATAATGCCCCTGAGTTCAATCCCTAATTCTGCAAAAGAAGGAGGAGGAGGAGGAGGAGGAGGAGGAGGAGGAGGAGGAGGAGGAGGAGGAGGAGCAGCAGCAGCAGCAGCAGCAGCAGCAACTCAATAACTGAACTTGGAGCAGAATGTAGATGGCAAAGGAAAGACAGTGAATCTGAAGACAAAATTTAAAAAATTATCCAATCTGAACAACAGAGATAAAAATAGGAACAGCCGGGCATGGTGGCGCACACTTGTAATCTCAGCGCTTGGGAGGCAGAGACAGGAGAATCACGCAAGTTGGAAGCCAGCCTCAGCTGCTTGGTGAGGCTCTTAGTAACTTAGTGAGAGCCTGTTTCCAAATAAAGTAAAAAATAGGTCTGGGAGTGTAGCCTGGAGGTAGAAAAGCCCTTGGGTTCCACCCCCAGGAACACATACACACACACACACACACACACACACACACACACACACACACACACATACACACACACACTAGGAACAAAACTCCAAAGCCTCAGGGAACCCGTTGCACAATAACCAATGATGTGAAGTGTGTGTCACTGCAGTTCCAGGAAGGAGACAGAGAAAGTGATGTGAGAGAAATGTTTGATATAACATGGCTGAAAACTTCCCTAATTCGGTCAAAGACAGAAACCTACAGATGCAAGAAGTTGAACCCCCAAAAGATAAACACAAAAATCCACCACTGAAAATAAAAGACAACTGGGCATGGTGGCTCCTGCCTGTCACCCCAGCACGTGGGAGGCTGAGACGGGAGGATCACAAGTTGGCGACCAGCCTCAGCACTTAGCAAGACTCTGTTTGAAAATAAGAAGTAAAATAGGGCTGGGGGTATAGCTCAGAGGTAGAATGCCTTTAGGTTCAATCTCCAGATTGAAAGAATCTCCAGAAAGAAAAAAGCAGGTGGTACACACCTGTAATTCTAGTATTTGGGAGGCGGAGACAGGCAGGTGACATGTTTGAAGCCAGCCTTGGCAACTTAGGGAGATTCTTGGAAACTTTGCGAGACTGTTTCCAAATAAAAAAAAAATAAAATTGAGCCTGGAGGTGAGGTAGAATGCCCATGGTTTCAATCCCTAGCACCACAGAAGAAAAAGAAAGGAAGGAAGGGCATCAAAGTACAAATAGAGCCGGGCGTGGTGGCGCATGCTTGTAATCCCCACGCTTGGGAGGCAGAGACAGGAGGATCGTGCAGGTTCGAAGCCAGCCGTGTGCGCTGCCTTAGGAGACCCTGTTTCCAAATAAAAATGTAAAAATAGGTCTGGGAGTATAGCCCGGAGGTAGAAGGGCTTCCAGGAACCCCAGTACCACCAAAAAAAAAAAAAGTACAAATAGAATATCTTCAGAATGTCCTGTTGACAGGAACCAAGAAGGACTCCAATTTTTTTTTTTTTTTTTTTTTTTTTACCAGAAACTTTGAAGTCTAAAGATACTTAGTAATCTCAGTATTTGAGAGGCTAAAACAGGAGGATGGAGCATTCAAGGCTAGCCTCAGCAACTTAGTGAGGCCCTCTGCAATTTAGTAAAACCCTGTTTCAAAATAAAAAATAGAGCTAGGGCTGTAGCTCAGAGGCAGAATGCTCCTGGATTCATTCTCTCCAGTAACACACACACACACACACACACACACACACACACACACACACACACACACACAAATGAAAGTTCCTCATACAATAGGAACGAGGTAAACCGGAAACATGGAAACATCTAGCAGGAAGGAAGAATAACAAAATGGTAAGTGTGTGGACAAAATCATGGACATTTGTTCTCTGCTTGGGGTATTTAAAGTATTCTTGAGCCAGGCGTGGTGGCGCACGCTTGTAATCCCAGCATTTGGGAGGCTGAGACTGGAGGATCGCGGTTCACAGACACCCTCAGCTACTTAGTGAGGCCTTCTGCAACTCAGTGAGATCCGGTTTCAAAATAAAGAATAAAAAAAAAAAATAGGGCAGGGGGTGTAGCTCGGAGGTTGAATGCCCCTGGGTTCCATCCCCAGATCCACAAAATAAAATAAAATAAAATAAAATAAAGTATTCTTGAAGCCAGGTGTGGTGGCGCACGCTTGTAATCTCAGCAGATGAGTTTGCTGAGGCCACCATAACATGCTATAGTTTGGTTTGGAATGGCCCCCAAGGCTTCCGGGTGTTGAAGGCTTGGTCCCTGGCTGATGTCCCTACTGGGAGTGGTAGACACTTAGGAGGTGCGTTCAGTTGGAGGAGGGGCACTGGGGCATGTCCTTGAAGGCGCTCGCTCTCTCTCTCCCTCTCTCTCACTTTTCTCACCTTCCGTAAGTGAGCAGTTCATACCATCACACCCTCCCTGCCATGATGGTCTGTTTGATGGTAAACGCACAGGGGTGGGGCCAAGCAGCTAGGGACTGAAGCCTCTGGCACTGTGAGCTGATATAAATGTTTCCTCCCTTACTTCCATTTCCTCAGGTATTTTGTCATAGCATTGGAAAGCTGACTAATGCAATAAACTACCAGAGAGTAGGTGTCATAAACAACAGAAATTTATTATATATTATGGTTGACGGACCCTAGAAGTTTGTGCTCAATATGTTGACAGCTTTGTTCTCTCTCTCTCTCTCTCTCTCTCTCTCTCTCTCTCTCTCTCTCTCTTTCTTTCTTTTTGATACTGAGGATAGAACCCAGGGGCATTGCACCTCCAAATTACACCCCCCCAGCCCTATTTTTTAGTCTTTTTATTTTTATTTATTTATTGGTGGTCCTGGGGATGGAACCCAGGGGCCTTCTACCTCCGGGCTACACTCCCAGACCTATTTTATATTTTTTATTTGGAAACAGGGTCTCTTAAGCCAGCGGAGGCTGGCTTCAAACCAGCACGGTTCTCCTGTCTCAGCTTCCCAAGCACGAGGATTACAAGCGTGTGCCACCACGCCTGACTAGTCTCTTTATTCTGAAACAAGGTCTCACTGAGTTGTGAAGGGCCTTGCTAAGTAGCTGAGGATGTCCATGAACCGCCATCCTCCGGTCTCCACCTCCCAAAAGCTGTGATTACAAGTGTGCGCCACCACGCCCGGCCAGCTTTGTCTCTTCTAAAGCATCCGTGGCTTGCAGGTGGCTGCCTCTTGCTGTGTCTTCACATCATTAGCTCTGGGGTTCCTCTTTCTGTGTCCAAACTCCCTCTTCCCATAAGAACACCAGTGATGTTGGATCAGGAGCCTAGCAGCCTTATTTTAACTTCATCATGTTTTTTTTTCTTGTACTGGGGATTGAACCTAGGGGCATTCTACCCCCAGCCCATTTTACTTTTTATTTTGAAACAGGGTCTTGATAAATTGCTGAGACTAATTTTGAACCTGTTATCCTCCTGTCTCAACCTCCCAAGTACTGAAATTACAGCTGTGTGCCACCACACCCAGCACTTCACTTTTTTTTTTGGGGGGGGATCTCGGAATGGAACCCAGGGGCATTCTATCTCCGAGCTACACCCCCATCCTTATTTTTTATTCTTTATTTTGAAACAGGGTCTCACTGAGTTGCAAAGGGCCTCACTATGTAGCTGAGGCTGGCCTTGAACCGTGATCCTCCTGTCTCAGCCTCCCAAATGCTGGGGTTACCAACGTGTGCCACCACGCCTGGCACTTCATCGCCTCTTAAAATGCTCAATTTCTAAATATGGTCGCCTTCTGACCAGCTGCGGAACCAAGAGAGAGAAGTGCTGAGCATGATGTTTCAGTTCAGGCCACATTATACTCCTTACACAGCCCAGAAGAATCCAGGCGCATGCCCAGCAGTGAGGCAGAAATTAAGTCCCCAGTGTCCACAACACGGATGGTCCACCACCTAGTACTCGGGATTACACCTTCCTAGTATACCTTTTCAGTACTTGGGAGGCTGAAGCAGGATGATCACAGGTTTGAGGACAGCCTTGGCAACATAGATAGACTCTTAGCAACCTAACAAAACTCTGTTTCAAATCGAAAAAGAAAAAGGGCTGGGGGTGGAGCTCAGAGGTAGAATGTCCCTGGGTTCAATCCCCAGGACAAAAGAAAGAAAGAAAGAAAGAAAGAAAGAAAGAAAGAAAGAGAGAGAGAGAGAGAGAGAGAGAGAGAGAGAGAGAGAGAGAGAGAGAGAGAGAGAGAGAGAAGGAAAAAGAAAGGTAGGGAGAGAGAAAGGCAGGAGGGAAAGGGGAGGCTGCAGCCAGAGAGGCCACGCTCAGTGCCCTGATGGCTTCCCTGTTCTTGCTGTTCTTTCTGACAGTCATATCTGGCCACTCCAGTGCAGGGAACAGAGTAAGCAGTAAGAAGAATTGAGGGCTGTAGTTGCCTGGTTAGAAAGAAGGAAAGAGGAGCGAGGGAGGTCAGGACTGCCGGGGCCAGCCGGCAAAAGTACAGGTTCCGAAGAGAGGAATGAGGATGAAAGAATATAACCCTAAGAATTTAATTCAAATACTATTTATTTCTAACATGGAAGGATTGCCAGTTCACCCCCGGGTCGATATCTCTACTGGCCGATCATGGGGTTTATTCTCTTGTGGTATTTATAGCTTTTAGCTTCAGGTTACCCGGGAAAAGAAAGAAAAGTCCAAAGTCCGGGCAGGTCAAACAATACCCTGGTGCAACACAAACAACACAAACCTAATCTTAGCTCAGACAGAACAATAGCATCATTAGTTCTGAGAGAGTCTTAATTACTTTGAACCCTCCATGACCCCAAACCTTGTTGACTCTGGACGGAAGGACAGTCAGAAGTATTCTTTTAGTAATAAGGGGAAGACCTTAATGGCTCCCCACACAGGACGCGGAAGGCGCCATGGAGGCCTTACCACCAGGGGAGTGAGGAGCAGGTGGTGCAGTGGGAAGGGCAGCAGAGCCCTGCAGTGTGCCGAGAGGTGTGTGTCCCCTCCAGGGAACCTTGAGGAAAGCCTTGAGTCTTGCACACCCTGCTGCAAAGCAGCCACGTCCGGGCAGTCCCGGGCCGGCTGGAGGCGCCCTGCTCTAGGCCAGGAAGATGGAAAGCTGCCTGCGACAGCCCGTGAGGTGAAGGTAAAGATACTTATTATTTTTATTTTTATTTTTATTTTTGGTACTGCTCATTGAACTCAGAAGTATTCTACCTCCGAGTAATACCCCCAGCCCTATTTTGATTTTGAAACAGGGTCTTGCTAGGTTGACGGGAGTCTCACTACTTGCTGAGGCTGTCCTTGAACCTGTGATCCTCCTGTCTCTACCTCCCAAGTGCTGGGATAACAGGCGTGTCCCACCATGCCTGCATGGGGCCAAGCCTTTTACACCTGGGCCTTTGGGGAACAGTTATCCACACCATAACAGTATGAAACGTTTTGGCATCTTGGTGTCTACTTTCTTTTGTAGTTGGCGTCACACTACAGAAGTCGGCTGTCATTGTCTTGTCAAAAATGGCAGCAAAAATACCATAACTGAACATCTAAATACGGGATGAAGTGGGCTTACAGGTACGTGTTGTGCTGCAGCTACTGTATTTGGTGGAAAGGTCTTTAGGGAAAGAATCTGATCGAAATACATCGCTGAATGGTCAGACTTAGCAAATCAGTCAGGGGCCCTAATAATATGTCATCCACAGGGTGTTTTTCACCCTGAAAGGTATGCATTCAGTGGCTGTTCCCAGGTGCTTTCTACCAGTAAAACCAGTGAATTCATGTGGGAAGGGAAGGAGTGATCAGATTCTCACTTCATAGAAAAGGACTCATTGCTTCCCCAAAACATTTCTACTTCTTTATTCGGCTAGAATAAAATAAAACCTTCAAATGAGAAATTCTCCCCACCCTTGTATACTGGGGATTGAACCCAGGGGAGTTCTACCTCCAAACTATACCCCCTGATCTTTTTATTCATTTAAAAAACAAAAACAGGGTCTTTCTAGGTTGTTGAGTGTCTCGCTAAATTCCTGAGGCTGGTCTTGAACCTGTGATCCTCCTGTTTTAACCTTCCAAGTACTGAAATTACAGGCACATACCACCATGTCCAGCTGAACCAGAGATTTTGAGAATTATCACTCCAGGCATTTGTAATTGAGAAAGAAAAATCCTCCAGTACCAAAAATTTTAAAAAGAATGAGAAACTGAACTTTTTTTTTTTGGTGGTAGTACTGAGGATTGAACAGGGACATTCTACCTCCAAGCTACACCCCCAGCCCTTTTTTATTTTTTGTTTTGAAAGGTGTTACTAGATTGCTGAGAGTCTCACTAGTTGCTGAGGCTAGTCTTAAACCTTCAATCCTCCTGCCTCAGCCTCCCAAGTTTATAGGCGTGTGCCATCATGCCCAGCTAGAAGCTGAACTTTTGCTGAGCACTTTTCTGCACTGTGTAATTTTCTCTTTCATAGCCCCTTAATCTGTTCTCTGATGTCAAATCATCCTTGAAATTTTGGCACAAATACTACTTGAACATGTTGTCTCTTTTAATATGATACCTGATTTGATCAGCTACTATTTGATATAGAAATTTTACATTTCTGGTAATTATAGTGAAAATGCCCCATTTGAAATTTGTTAAAAACTTGCTTTCTAGCCCAGTATTTGCACCATTTTTTGAAAGTGTTTGAATATAGCCAAGTATGGTGAGGAAGATTGCTATTTCAAAGACTCAGCAATGTAGCAAAACTCTCATAACCTAGCAAAACTCTGTTTCAAATTAAAAAGTAAATTAGGGTGGAGAGTTTCAAATCCCCAGTACCAAAAAGAAAGTATCTGGGTATGCTTGAAAAGAATAGGTATTCTATAGTTAATAAGTATGGTGTAATAAATATGTCCATTAGGTCATAACAGTTCACGCTGGGCATTCAAAATGTCTATGTCCTTATGTTTGGTAGTATGGGGTGGGGTGTCTACTTGATCTATAAATTACTGAGAAAGATGTTTTACATTATCTTACTTTAATGTAGATTTATTTATTCAGTACTTCTAAAATTTTTGTCATATATATATACATACATACACACACACACACACACACACACACACACACACACACACACATATATTTTTGCAGTCCTGGGAATGGAACCCAGGGGTACTCTACCTCCGAGCTATACCCCTGCCCTATTTTTTAGTCTTTTTATTTTTTGAAACAGTCTCACTGAGTTGTGAAGGGCCTCGCTAAGTAGCTGAGGCTATCCATGAACTGTTGTCCTCCAGTCTCTGCCTCCCAAATGCTGGGGTTACAAAGCCCAGCCTGTTTCTTATATTTTGTGGCTATGTTATTCAGTACATATATATTTAATATTAGTGTATCTTTCTGCTAAATTGGGAAATGACTCTCTTTAATAGTAATTTGTTATAAAATATAATTTATGTGATAGATTGCTTTGCTTGAAAATTGCCCAGTTTTGCTAGATTGGGAAATGACCTTCTTTATCTCTAATAGTAATAGTAATTTGTTATAAAGTTTACTTTTTGTGATGACTTGTTTTGGTTAGAATTTTCCCAGTATGTTTCTCATAGTTTTGCTTGTATTTTTTTATTTTTATTTTTCGATACTGGAGATGGACCCAGGGGCATTCTACCTCCGAGCTACAGCCCCAGCCCTATTTTTTATTCTTTATTTTGAAACGGGGTCTCACTGAGTTGCAAAGGGCCTCACTAAGTGGCTGAGGCTGGCCGTGAACTGTGATCCTCCTGTCTCAGCCTCCCAAATGCTGGGATGACAAGCGTGCGCCACCACGCCCGGCTTGAAAGAGTTTTTTTTTTTTTTTTCCTTTGTCTCAACAAGAAACCTTAGTGTTTTGCACTTTTAACAAATGTAGTAAGATCCTAACTGACATTTTATGTTTTGTTCTTTCCTATGAACCTGTTGTGAGTCTGTCTCTCTCTCTCTCTCTACCTTCTTATATTGTTTTTACCCCCTTTATGTTTTCTTGTTCATAAGTTCAGAAGTATTATCTCTGTTACCAAGAAACAAACAAACAAAAATCACAACAACGGTAGTAAAAACACTGCATTTGCTTTCCTGTTTTAAAAATGAACATATTACATAACCGTATTCACTATATTTATACTTCTGGGGATTGAACCCCAGGTCCCTCCAAGGTACACCCCTAGCCCTTCTTAATTTTTATTAACGTATGTACGTGTTTACTTTGTGGTTCTGGGGATTGAACCCAGGGGTATTCTACCTCTAAACTACACCCCAGTCCTATTTTCTCAGAAATTCCTCTCTTCTGTTTGGGGGGCATTTATTTTGTTATTCTCTTTCAAGCTTCTTGAATTAAAACACAGCTATTCTAAGTCAGCCATTCTGGTTTTTCATAAACATGCTCCTGGTCTCCTTCTCAAAGAGCCTTCTGTTCCTTCCCATGACTCCATGCACCCATTGTATATGCTAATCACGCGACTTTAGTATGCTAACTTTAACCCCCAAAATTATTTAGGAAGATGGTGAGAAAATTATAGGTTCATTCATCTTTTATGGAAAATACTTTCCTGTTCATTTCTAAGTGTTGTATTGTGGCCAGAGCATGGTTTCTTTTTGAAATTAGTGTAGGTCTCACTTTCAGGCAAAGCTTTGTCCATTTTTTAAAAAAATAAACTATAAGATTCTGTAAAATCCTACTTAGTTTGCCCTCACTCCCATTCTTTGTGTTGATTCTATTAATGTCGGTGCCTCTCTACTGTGGTCCTAGTTACCATCCTGTGCTTGGTGACTCTGGGTTAGTGTGTATTCATGGTATCATCTGTCTCTGAGTACAACTTCTGATACCATGACAGAGGAACAGCTGAAATTCAGGGAACAGAATAACAGCCCAGATCACACACCTCTAAATTGCAAAGCCGGGTTCCTATCCAGACCTCTCGGCCCAAGGCTCATTCCCTTGTTGGTGCCTCTGCCTGCCATAGGCTTCCTGAGGCCCAACATCCACTCCCAGAGTGTAAACCCCAGGAACCAGACAGCTCACAGAATGTTTAAATACATTCCCCTTCCTTTTACTCTTTTTTTTTTTCTCACAAAGTAAGATTCTCTTTTATTTTTAAATTTTTTTTGTAATCATACATCACTTTGGAATACAAGACTTGAGAAGATATACAAGCACACATCATCCAATAAGCCCTCATCCAATCCCCATCCCATTCCCTCCCCCTCCCTCGATCCCATGCTTAACTGGTGATTATCTTTGATATAATTGTTTACTCACCTCATGAGTTTTAAAGAGATCCCATCCTCCCCCATCCCCTCCCCTCTGACTGGTCACCTTAATTGCTTCTCAATAGGGCCCTTTCTACTGACCTCCTCCTGTTGCCCCTTTCCTCCTAGTTCTTGCTAATTAGGGAAAGCATCTGGATTTTATTTTCTGTGCTATTTCTCTGTGCATGCCGCATTGCAAGTTCTGATCCCACTCTTGACGGCCCCAGTAGCCTGGCCACCCAGAGGACTCTGATCCCGACCTCACTGGCTCCAGCACCAGCCTTGCCTCATGGGAGGCCCTGATCCTGGCCTTGCTGGACCCGCACCGGCTTAACCCCTCGGCTGGCTCCTCTCCCGGCCTCAGAGGCCCCAGCACTGGCCTAACCTCACGACAGGCTCCGATCCCGGCCCCACTGACCCCGGCACTGGCCTAACCCCTCGGCAGGCTCCGATCCAAGCACCCTCTTCACTCAGCAGGTTGTCCCACATTCCCAAGGGTGCGTGGTGGTAGTATTATGCCTCTGAGGTAATTTCTTCAAAAGTTCCAGGTGTATTACGTCAGATCTCTGCCTCCCCTGAGTACTTGCCACTGCCAATGTGACTGCCTCCACCATTTCAAATCTTTCCCAAGCTCTTTTCCCATACCGCATAATGTCCAGTGTTCCTAAGCATGTGCGACAGTAGCATTCCACCTTTGGGGTAATTTCTTCAGAGGACCAGGGTGGGTTGGATCAGATGTCTGCCTCTCCCAAATCCAAGGCTCCACCATCATCTTGGCCACTGCTGCCACCACCGCCTTCCTCCTAGGTCTCCACTAGACTCTCTCCTTACAGATGATGTCCAGGATTCTTAACAATGTAGAGAAGCAGCAGTCCTCCTTTGCAGGGAATTTTTCCAAAAGTTCCAGTTCAGATGGATATGTTTTGTCTGCATCTCCAATATTCTAGCTGCCGCCGCGGCCATCTTATCCCCTCTCAAATATTTTTCTCTTTTCGTTTCCCTTTTTATTTTTTTAAATAAGAGAAGAGAGTATGTGTGCTTTGGGGAGGATGTGGAATCAGGTACTCGTAGCGATGAAAAATTTTTTTTCTTTCTGGGTGGGAGGGGGGTCTCCTAAGGGTGCCCCGCCTGCACCCTCCCACCTGCCCGGGGTCAGGGCCTTGTGGCTCGAATCTCCAAGGCCCTCCAGGTGTGGGAGGGTCCCCTAAGGGTGCCCCGTCCACGCTCGACCACCTGCCCGGGGTCGGGGCCAAGCGGCCCGGACCTCCAGGGCCTTTGGAGTGTGGGGGTCACCTAAGGGTGCCCCGCGGGCACTCGCCCACCCTCCCGGGATCGGGACCATATGTCCAGGGCCTCCGGGGTCTTCCAGTTTGGGGGGGTCGCCTAAGGGAGCCCTGCCCGCGCCCGCCCTCCCTCCCGGAGTCGGGGCCATGCCCTTTTACTCTAAAAAAAAAATGCTGAGACAGGAGGATCATGGTCAGGAGATCCTGATTCAAAACTAAAATTTTTATTTTTAAGAATAGCTCAGAGGTAGAATGCCCCTGAGTTCAACAAACACACATTCCTGACAGTAATAAGTCATGTGCTGCAGAGCATTGCATGTCTTCCTGCTCTTCCAGACATCACCACAGGCCCAGACACGTTCTTTCCCCTCCCCTGAAAATCCTAGATAAAAATCCTCCTAGAAAGTGGAGACCCCCAGACAGAGAGGAGGCTTCCCAGTCCCAGACCTGGGCAGCTCCAGGCAGTGAGACAATAAATCAGGGGGCAGAGGGTCTTAGCTGGTCTTGCCCAGCTCTGTCTCGCAGACCCAGTGGTAGGGCCTCTGGCAGACATCATCGTTCCAGCGACCATCACTGGTGAAGTGGGCACAGTCCTCGCCTCCGCCCAGCCCGTGCCCATACCAGTCATCCGGCTGGCCTGGTCTCCAGTGCCTGTGGACAGGACAGGAGACAGCGTGTGTCCTGGGAGGTGGGACTCTCAGCCGGAGCCCAGGAGCCCCTCCTGCCCTGGGGCCACAGGCTGGGAAGCAAGATGATCACAGACATGGGGGGGCACAGACTCACGTGAAGCCTGTGTCATAGTCAGTCCCGTCCACCCATTTCCAGGGCCCGTTGTGGTCTGTTAGGCCCATCCAGGTGAACATGTAATTTATGTGCCCCTCAATAAAGTTCTGGGAGAGAAGAGCAGCCTCAGTTACCTCTGGCTTACAGCAGCCAGCCTCCCCAGAGAGGCTGCCGGCCTCACCTGCTCCTCCCTGGAGTTGACGACCACCAGGTGGGCATTCTGCAGCTGGCAATCTTGGTCAGCCTCGGGCCAGGGCTTCTCAGAGTTGGAGAACCAGTAGCAGCTGCCCCCGTGCTTCACCCAGTTAATGGGGCAGCAGGTCTTCTCGGAGCCTGAGCCGAGAGAAAGGGTGAGCGCTGGCCGGTGCCTGGGGGCTAAGGCGAGCCAGCCGGCCAGCGCCCTTCTCACCATTGCCCTTGAGGCCAGCCAGCTGGCATGTCAGGAACCTCAGGTCCTTTGTCAGCATCTGGACTTGCTTAAGCACTTCGGACTTACCTGGGACACAGGCCGGGGGCAGGCTCAGGCACGCAACCTGAGCCCAGACACCACCCGGCCTGGGCCCCTTGGTGCACACGCGCAAGTCGTGCCCAGGTAAGGGAATGCCAGCTGACCTGCTTTGAATTTCTCCTCCTGGTTCTGCAGGCTGCTCTCCAGAGAATGCACCTTCTGGCTCAAGCTGCCGGCTGGGAAGCAAGGAGGCCGACTCAGCGCCCGGGGCTGCGCCTCCCAGGCCTGCCCACACTCCCAGAGCCCGGGGTCACTCACCTTCCAGCAGTTTCTGCTTGTGATCCTCCGCCTGCGCCTTCAGAGATGTTATTGTTTCTTGCAAGCTTTGGCCTGGAGAACAAGGGACACGAGCTCAGGCGTCGGCCCCTCTGGTCCCCAGCCCCAGCCGGCCCCTGCCTGGGCTCAGCCTACCGTGGGAAGCCAGAACGTGGAGTTCAGCTCCGGCCTCAGAGGTGAAGTTGCTCAAAGTCCTTTTCAGGGCAACCAGGTCCCACTGTAGCTTGGAAGCTGATGGAGGAGGATGGATGATCAGAACTAAGGTGTGTTGGGTCCTCTGTTCACCACCATCGAGCAGGGAACTTTATTATTATTATTATTATTATTATTATTATTATTATTATTATTATAGTGGTACTGTGGTTCCTGGAAACCCCTCTACCTCTGGGGTAAATTTCCAGATCTATTTTTATACTTTTCTAATTTGTTTTTTTTTTTTTTTTTTTTTTGGTGGTACTGGGGTTCCTGGAAGCCCTTCTACCTCCGGGCTACACTCCCAGACCTATTTTATATTTTTGAAACAGGGTCTCTTGCGCCAGCACGGCTGGCTTCGAACCTGCGCGATCCTCCTGTCTCCGCCTCCCAAGCGCGGGGATTACAAGCGTGCGCCACCACGCCCGGCTATACTTTTCTAATTTGGAAACGGGTCTCTTAAGCCAGCGCGGCTGGCTTTGAACCTGCGCGATCCTCCTGTCTCTGCCTCCCAAGCTCAGGGATTACAAGCGTGCGCCACCACGCCCAGCCTATTATTATTATTATTAATTTTTTTTTTTTTGGTGGTACTGGGGTTTCTGGAAGCCCTTCTACCTCTCGGCTACACTCCCAGACCTATTTTTACATTTTTATTTGGAAACAGGGTCTCCTAAGCCAGCGTGCGTGGCTGGCTTCGAACCCGCGCGATCCTCCTGTCTCTGCCTCCCAAGCGCGGGGATTACAAGCGTGTGCCACCACGCCCGGCATTATTATTATTTTTTTTATCATACTGGTGATTGAACCAGGGACTCCTACCTCGAGCCACAACTCCAGCCTTATATTTTACTTTTATTTTCTGAGTACTGGGGATGGAACCCAGGGGCATCCACCTCCGAGCAACACCCCCAGCTCTATTTTTAATTCTTTATTTTGAAACAGGTTCTCACTAAGTTGCAAAGGGCCTCACTAAGTAGCTGAGGCTGGCTACCAACCTGTGATCCTCCTGTCTCAGCCTCCCAAGTACTAGGATGGCAAGAGTTCCTCACCATACCCGGTTCTATTTTTTTTTTTTTTAAACGGAGTCTCGCTAAGTTGCAGAGCCTGGCCTGTGATCCTTCTGCCTAGCCTCCAAAGTGTTAGGATTACAGCCTTGTGCCACCGTGGCCAGCTTGCACGGGCACTTTACATAAAGCAGGTCTCACAGCCACCTGCTGGGGCAGACACTGTGTCATCCAGGGAGGAGCCCAAGGCTCAGGAGGCTAAGTGACTCAGCCAGGAGACCCAGCCAGCTCCCCTCCCCACCATGGCTTTTGCTGGCCCCACCAGTGCCCCCACATGTTCTCATCAGCCACCCCATAATGTCCCAAGCCACTCCAGGTGCTCATCTTTGTCCTACTGTGGTTCTCGGCATCATCCCCATTCCCGCCCTCTCCCTGCACCCCCACGATGTCTCTCTCCCCTGCCCACTCTCGGGGCACCCACTTTGGGCTCCAAACACGCAGATGACCACCAGCAGCAGGAGGCCGAGGCCCAGGGAGAACAGGACATGGCGGGGTCTGGAGTAGATCTTCCACAGGGCGGCCAAGGGAGGAGGCGCTGGAAGACAAGGGGGTGTCAGAGGAGAGACGTCGGCCCAGGTCATGCCAGGGACGGGAAGCGAGGGCCCCAGGACCTGTCTGGGGATGAAGGCTGGCGCTGGTACTTTGGGGGAAAAGCAAGAGGAAGAGTGTGGGCAGGGTGCCAGGCTTTGACCGCTCGTGAGCACCCCGGTCCTCAGGACTCGGGCCTCTTGTGTGCCTGGAGACCATGTGTCCACCCCAGGAACTGGGCAAGTATAAGCACACGCAGACAGGTGGTCGGTGAGGTCTTATCAGAGCTGGGCACGAGGACCCAGAGCTGGGGGCAGCCAGCCCTTCGCAGCTTCACCAATCTGCTGATCAGATGTGCAAATAAGTGAGTTACCTTCCGAGCTGCACCCCCAGCCAGACCTATTTTTTATTCTTTATTTGGAAACCGGGTCTCACTGAGTTGCAGAGGGCCTCACTAAGTAGCCGAGGCTGTCCACGAACCGCGATCCTCCGGTCTCAGCCTCCCAAATGTTGGGATTACAAGCATGCGCCACCACACTCAGTTTCCACACTGTCTTTCTGAGGATCTTCTGTTCCCTTCACCATGGGCCCTCGGAGTAGGGGACTCAACACTGCACACGGTAAAGACACAGGAATCCAGACAGACATAGTAAGAGGCAGTTTAGAGGCCAGGCGTGGTGGCGCACGCTTATAATCCCAGCATCCTGGAGGCTGAGACCGGCGGTTCGCGGACAGCCTCAGCTACTTAGTGAGGCCCTCTGCAACTTAATGAGACCCTGTTTCAAAATAAAGAATAAAAAATAGGGCAGGGTGTGTAGCTCGGAGATCAAACGCCCCTGGGTTCCATCTTCAGTCCCGGAAAAAAAAAAAAAAGTGACAGTTTAGAGCTAGGTGTGGTGGTACACACCTGTAATCCCAATTCTTGGGAGGCTGAGACAGGAGGATTGCAGCTTCTCGGCCAGCCTCAGCAACTTAGCAAGACCCTGTTTCAAGATTTAAAATAAGGCTGAGAGTATAGCACAGAGGTAGATGCCCCTGGGTTCAATCCCCAGTACCAAAAAAAAAAAAAAGTTTAGGGAGAGTTTCTCCTTCCCTCTTACCTGCTGTAAGCCCCGGGTTTTTCTCCTCAGTCCCCAAGTGCTGGAGTTTTTCAAACTTCATTGTCATGCTTGGAACAACACAGCTTCTGAGGCTGCTGCCACTGAGGTTGAGAGGTGAGGGTGCAGGCTGGGCAGGAGCAGGAGCCCGGGAGGAGGCCGAGAGCAGAGCAGAGTCTCAGTAAGACATGAGGTTCCAGTTGAGAATGAGCCCCGGCTTAGGGTCTGGGTTACAACTAAGCCTAGGAGCGGGGGCAGCTTTGGGCTCCAGTCCAAGGCTGAGCTGAGTTTGGGATTAACACCGGAGATGAATTTGGAGATGAATCTATTGCTGTAACTGGGTCTAAAACTGGACAGGCCGGGCGTGGTGGCGCACGCTTGTAATCCCCGCGCTTGGGAGGCTGAGCCAGGAGGATCGCACGGGTTCAAAGCCAGCCTCAGCTACTTAGTGAGGCTCTCAGCAACCAAGTGAGACCCTGTTTCCAAATAAAGTATAAAAAAGGTCTGGGAGTATAGCCCGGAGGTAGAAAGCCTCTGGGTTCCACCCCCAGAACCACAAAAAAAAAAAACAAAAAAAAAAACAAAAAAAAAACAAAAAAAAAAAACTGGGCAGGCCGTGGGGTGGGGTCACATGCCCGCCTTGGCATCACAACTCATGTTGGAGCTGTGGGTACAAGTGGACCACAACCTGGCACTGAAACTGGCAGTGGAATGGTTGAAGTTCAGCGATGGGGCCAGGCTAGCATTAATCAAGTTGAAACTGGGCATGGTGGTGCACACCTGCAATTCCAGGATTTAGGAGGCTGACAGAGGAGGGTCACAGGTTCAAGGCCAGCCTCAGCAATTTAGGGAGATCTTCGGGAATTTAATGTTTCTAAATAAGTAAAAAGGGCTGGGGGCATAGCTCCGAGAAAGGATTCCCCTGGATTCACCCCCAGTGCCACCAACAACCATACTGAAGAGTTGAACCTGGAGTTGAAGCTGGGCTGTGGGGTTCAGTGTAGGACCTGAGGTTAAATTTGGGGTGCGGACTAAAACTTGGATTGGGGCTGAAAATCAGGCTGGACGTGGGCCAGCAATGGGAATTATGGCAGCATAATTCAATCTAAAATCCAGGGAACAAATATAATCTCAAATTTCCTCTTGGTAATTAAAGCCAGGCGTGGTGGCTCACGCTTGTAATCCCTGTGCTTGGGAGGCAGAGACAGGAGGATAGAGGAGGTTTGAAACCAGCCGCGCTGGCTTAAGAGACTCTGTTTCCTAATAAAAATATAAAAATAGGTCTGGGAGTGTAGCCCAGAGGTAGAAGGGTTTCCAGGAACCCCAGGACCACCACCAAAAAAAAAAAAAAAAAACCACCCACATTGCCATTTATTCCCACCCAGGGCCCAAAGCCCCTCTCCTCCTGCCCCCTCCAGCTCAGCCCTGTCCCCCTGGTCTCTCACCTGTGCCAAGCTGGAACCTGTGACTTGTGGCTTTGTTTTGCAGCAGTGGCCAGAGGTGGCAGTTCCTCAGGGTTTTGAGGACTAAATCCTGGAGAGCCGGGGTGGGAGGGACCGAAGGAGGGGCCACACGGGGCTGTGGAGTTGTGCTGAGGTTGTGCCCGGGAGCCCAGGAGTCTGCAACTAGGAACGTCTACATCCTCAGCTTTGTACAGCAAATAATGCTAATAATAATAATAATAAATGACGACGGGAATGCAGGCTGGGATGGGCGGGCCCAGGCCCAGAGCCGGCTTTGACCTTCTCCTCACTGGGCTATATTCACACCCTTTCCTCTTTCGGCTCACCCTTCTTATAGTGAGACGCCCCGAATCCACCACACACCCATCTCGAGAAGAAGCCACCGAAGTGTGGCAAGCAAAGACCTCATAGATTTTATTTTCCATTAAAATTTTTTTTTTCACTGTACTGGGGATAGAACTCAGCGGCATTCCACCTCCGAGCTCTACCCCCAGTCCTATTTTTTATTCTTTATTTTGAAACAGGGTCTGACCAAGTTGCAAAGGGCCTCACTAAGTAGCTGAGGCTGTCTGTGAACCATGATCCTCCTGACTCAGCGTCCTAAATGCTGGGAAATCAAGCGTGCGCCACCACGCCCGGCTTGCTTGCTTCTTCTTTTTTTTCTTTCTTTCTTTTTGGTGGTACTGGGGTTCCTGGAAGCCCTTCTACCTCCGGGCTACACTCCCAGATCTATTTTTATATTTTTCTTTGGAAACAGGGTCTCTTAAGCCAGCCCGCATGGCTGGCTTCGAACCTGCGCGATCCTCCTGTCTTTGCCTACCAAGCGCGGGGATTACAAGTGTGTGCCACCATGCTCGGCTGCTTGCTTCTTTTAAAACTTGATATCGAGCCGGGTGTGGTGATGCACTCTTGTAATCCCCGAGCTTGGGAGGTGGAGACAGGAGGATCGCGCAGGTTCAAAGCCAGCCATGTGGGCTGGCTTAAGAGACCCTGTTTCCAAATTAGAAAAGTATAAAAATAGGTCTGGGAGTGTAGCCCAGAGGTAGAAGGGTTTCCAGGAACCCCAGTACCACCAAAATCAAACAAACAACAACAAAAACAAAAATACAAAAAAAACCCCTTGATATCGTATCAAACATTTTTGCACATCAACTCACAAAATGTCCTCTGTGTTTCTGTATCTTGTCTCATCCACGTAGTTATGATGGCTGTACCATCTGTTCACGAAGATTCCCCTGTTGGGAACATGTACATTGTTTTTAGTTCAGTATTGTTTTCTGGTTTTGCTTTTGTTAGTTGATAGTTTGATTAGTTGATATTGCAGGCTGGTGTGAGGGTTCGGATCTGCAGTGTCCCCAAAAGGCCCATGTGTTAGGGACTTAGTCCCCAGCTTGGCACCAGTGGGAGGTGGTGGAACCTTTAAGAGGTGGGGCTGCTGGGTGTGGTGGCTCACGCTTGTAATCCCTGTGCTTCGGAGGCTGAGACAGGAGGATCGCACAGGTTCGAAACCAGCCTCAGCTACTTAGTGAGGCTCTCAGCAACTTAGTGAGACCCTGTTTCCAAATAAAGTATAAAATAGGTCTGGGAGTACAGCCCGGAGGTAGAAAAGCCCCTGGGTTCCACCCCCAGTATCACCAAAAAAAAAAAAAAAAAGAGGTGGGGCCTATGCCAGGCATGATAGCAAATGCCTACAATCCCAGCTCTTGGGAGGCTAAGACAGGAGGATTGCCAAGTTCAAGGCCAGCCTTAGCAACTTAGCAAGACCTTCCACAACTCAGGAAGATTCTGTTTTAAAATAAAAAATGATATAGAGTTGGGGGTATAGCTCAGAGGTACAATGCCCCTGGGTTCAATTCCCAGCACCAAAAAAAGGAGGAGGTTGGGCCTAATGGGAGATCTTCTGGCCATTGGGGACAGCCCCTCAAATGGGATGTGGGACTCCAGCCCCTTCCTCCTTCTCTTTCGCTTCTGAGCCACAGGGTGAGGGGTTCGCTGTGTCCACACACGTGCCAGGATGTGCCGCCTTGTCGTGGGCCCAAAGCAGTGGGGCCCATGATCATGGACTGAAGCATCTAAAACTGGGAGCCCAAATCAACCTTTTCTTTTCCCAAATTGACCATCTCAAGTATTTGTTATAGTGGCAAAAGCTGACTAATACGTTTCGGGTTTAGTAAGCTAATGACAAGACTGAATTTGGGGGGGTTTGAGCTATTTATTAGGGAGCAACACCTGCAAAAGGATGGGGCAAAGCCAGCCTGGTGGCACACGCTTGGGAGGCTGAGACAGGAGGGTCACAGGTTTGCAGCCAGCCTCAGCGACTTGGTGAGGCCCTCCTCAACTTAGACCTTGTTTCAAAATAAAGAATAAGAGCTGGGCGTGGTGGTGCATGCTTGTAATCCCAGCATTTGGGAGACTGAGACAGGAGGATCGCGCAGGTTCTAAGCCATCCTCAGCTACTTAGTGAGGCCCTTTGCAACTCAGTGAGACTCTGTTTCAAAATAAAGAATAAAAACTAGGGCTGGAGGTGTAGCTCAGAGGTAGACTGCCCCTGGGTTCCATCATCCCCAGTATTGCAAAAATAAATAAATAAATAAAAATAAAAATCCGGTGTTGTGGCTCACGCTTGTAATCCCAGCATTTGGGAGACTGAGGATTGCGGTTCACAGACAGCCTCAACTACTTAGCAAGGCCCTTCATAACTCAGTGAGACCCAGTTTCAAAAAATAAAAAGAAAACTCAGTGAGACCCAGTTTCAAAAATAAAAGAATTTTTAAAAAAAGGCCAGGGGGTATAGCTCAGTGGTTGAATGCCCCTGGGTTCCATCCCCAGACCCACCAAAAAAAAAAAAAAAAGAAAAAAAAGAAAAAAGAAAAAAGCCGGGCGTGGTGGCACACGCTTGTAATCCCCGCACTTGGGAAGCAGAGACAGAAGGATCGCGCAGGTTCAAAGCCAGCTGCGCTGGCTTAAGAGACCCTGTTTCAAAATAAAAATATATAAAAAATTAGGTGTCTGGGAGTGTAGCCCGGAGGTAGAAGGGTTTCCAGGAACCCCAGTACCACCAAAAATAAAAATAAAAAATAAAAAGACTAAAAAATAGGACCAGGGGTGTAGCTCAGAGGTAGCATGCCCCTGGGTTCCATTCCCAGTAGCACAATAAATAAACAAATAAATAAACAAAATAAATAAATATATTTTAAAAGACTAAAAATAAGGCTGGGTGTGTAGCTTGGAGGTACAGTGTTCCTGGGTTCCACCCCCAGTACCACAAAAAAAGAAAGAAAGAAAAGGGACCTCATAAAAATCAGGAGAGACCAAGGGGGGAGGGGCTGAGGGGGGAGGGGCAGTGTGGGGGAGAAACAGGCCGGGTGATGTTGGTGAGTCTCACTAGGGTGTCTAATCACAGTGTATTGATACGTTTGCGAGTGCTTCATAATCCTGGGGATTTAACTCAGGGCACTCTACTTCTGAGCCCCTTCTATGTTTTATTTATTTATTTTGCTGTACTGGGGACTAAACCCAGGGGCATACTACCTCTGAGTTACACCCCCCCCAGTCCTATGTTTTTTTTTTTATTCTTTATTTTGAAACAGAGTCTCACGAAGTTGCAGAGGGCCTCACTAAGTAGCTGAGGCTGTCCTCAAACCTGTGATCCTTCTGTCTCAGCCTCCCAAGTACTGGACTTACAAATGTGTGCCTCCATACCCAGCTATTACGTGCATTCTTGATGAGAAGAAACAAGATCCCAAATAAACAACCTAGAATAAGGTTGTCAGGCATAGGGTTCGTTTGTTTGCAGTGTTGGACATTGACCCGAGGGTCATTCTACCTCTGATCTACATTCCCAGCCCTATTTTATTTGGAAACAGGGTCTCACTAGGTTTGGAAACAGGGTCTCACTAGGTTGCAGAGGCCTCACTAAGTAGCTGAGGCTGGCCTGGAGCCTGCGATCCTCCTGTCTCTGCCTCCCAAGTACTGGGACTACGAGCGTGGGCCACCAAGACCTACTCGGATATGGTTTTACTCCCATCAGAGGGCAGCCGTCAGAGGGTTGGAGCAGAGGGATGACGTGACGCTGACTCTGTGTAACTGGAGCTGCTGTTGTGTTGTGAAGCTCATGAAAAGGGGCAAGTAGAGAACGAGGATCCAGGCCTGGAGCGTGTGGCGCTGAGGTGAGAGGCCCCGGCGGCCGTGCGCTCGGATGTGGGGAGGATCGCTCCAATGGGAGTCAGAGTGAGAGGAGTTTGCTGAGAAACTACAGGAGGGTTCCACCAAAACAACAACAACAACAACAACAACAACAACAACAACAACAGCCGGCGTGGTGGTGCACGCTTGTAATCCCCGCGCTTGGGAGGCGGAGACAGGAGGATCGCGCAGGTTCAAAGCCAGCCGCGCTGGCTTAAGAGACCCTGTTTACAAATAAAAATATAAAAATGGATCTGGGAGTGTAGCCCAGAGGTAGAAGGGTTTCCAGGAACCCCAATACCACCAAAATAAATAAATTAATTAATTAATTAAAATAAAACAAGTTTTCTTTTAGTCCCCAAAAGAAGTTCTGAGCATATTTCCCATAAATTGCTGACTCCCTAAGAAAACAAAACAGCTATTTCTGTCTCTAACTTCTGCAATGCTGCTGCCTAAAGATAGCTCCTGACTTTCTGGGAAGATGAGAAGCATGTGGAAGAAAGTGCTGACTGGCCAGCGTGGGGATGCTGATGGAGACTTGTTGGTGCTGGTGATGGCGTGGGGTTTCCCTTGGCACACCTGTTAGAGTTTTTGTTTGGCAAGCCTGTCTTGCCAACGCCTGGCTCCCGTACAACCTCTTTGCAAGCAACCTTCTTTTCTTTCCTACCTGCTCTGCCTCTGTGACTGCTTCCACCAAGACAATCACGGTTTCCGGGGATTCAATCCCCAGTGTAAAAAAAAAAAAAAAAAAAAAGAATTCTGACCTTCAGAGGCACCTGGGGATTGAACCCGGGCATTCTACCTCTGAACAACACCTCCAGCTCTATTTTTAAAAATTCTTTATTTTGAAAAACAGGGTCTCAAAAAGGGGCTCAGAAGTAGAATGCACTGAATTCAATCTCCACTATTATGACACATACACAAATGTATTGATACAGTGTAATTAGACACGCTAGTGAGACTCACCAAACATCACTTGGTCTGTTTCTCTCCCCACACTGCCCCTTCCCTTCCCCCTCCTCAGCCCCTCCCTCCTTGCTGGTTGCTCCTAATTTTCCCTTTTCTTTCCCTTTTTTTCTTTTTCTTTTTTCTTTTTTTTTTTTTTTTTGGTGGTATTGGGGGTGGAACCCAGGGGCACTGTACACCGAGCTACACACCCAGCCTTATATTTTAGTCTTTTAAAATTTTTTTATTTATTTATTTTTTTCTTTTTTTGTGGTACTGGGGTTTCTGGGGTTCCTGGAAACCCTTCCAACTCTGGGCTACACTCCCAGACCTATTTTATATTTTTATTGGGAAACAGGGTCTCTTAAGCCAGCGAGGCTGGCTTCGAACCACCGCAATCCTCCTGTCTCCGCCTCCCGAGCGCGGGGATTACAAGTGTGTGCCACCACGCCCGGCCTTAATTTTTATTTATTTATTCATTTATTTTTTGTGCTACTGGAGATGGAAACCAGGGGCATTCGACCTCCGAGCTACACCCCCTGCCCTATTTTTTATTTTTTACTCTTGAAATAGGGTCTCACTGAGTTGCAGGGGGCCTAAGTAGTAGCTGAGGCTGTCCGTGAATCACGATCCTCCAGTCTCAGCCTCCCGAATGCTGGGATTACAAGCGCGCGCCACCACGCCCGGCCCCCAAGACCTTTATAATTTTTATTTCGAAACAGGGTCTCACTAAGTTGTTGAGAGTCTCACTGTGTTGCTGAGGCTGTCCTCAAACCTGCGATCCTGCTGTCTCAGCCTCCCAAGTACTGGGATTACAGCTGTACATCACTGTGCCTGGTGATTTTACTTTTAACACCCAGCACCAGTGTCTCTTTATCAGAAAACGACCCTCATACATCATGTGGACACACAGAGGGCAGAAGCAGAAGTATCTCAGGACCAACCACAGGCAACCACTAAACAAAGACTGTATGAACGGGGCGTGGTGGCGCACACCTGTAATCCCAGTACTTAGGAGGCTGAGACAGGAGGATCGCAGGTTTCCAGACAGCCTCGGCTATGTAGTATGACTCTCAGTAACCTACTGAAACCCTGTGTCAAAAAAATAAATAAATAAAAATAGGGCTGGGAGTATAGCTCAGAGGTAGAATGCCCCTGTATTCAACTCCTACTACCAAAAAGAAAAAAGAAACCACAGGACCAGATGGATGCCAAGGCATAAATACCCCAGCTCCCTGGCTCCTACTGTGATCACATGGTCTCCATCGCTCCCCTAAAGTCCCACTACCCCGCAACGAGCCCTGCAATGGCCTGCACACTCTGCAGTCCGCTCCTACCGCCCCCTCGCCTCACTGACCTCCTTCCTTTCCTCAAACTGCTTCCCCATTCCCGCACCCACATTTCCGAGGAGCACTTTCTAATGACTCACTGGCCCAAGGGTCCTGGTGCCTCGCGGGATCTGTTCCTCAAGAACTCAGGAAGGTGGTGCACACGCGCTGCCCCAGCCCTGGCTCTTCTGGCCTCCTCGCCCAGCTTCCACAGCAAGGGAGAGAAAAACTCAAAGCACCTGGCGCTGCTATGGCGATCAATGCACTCTTCTCAGCAGGCGTCCAGCCCCGGCCTTGCAAGAGAGAGGCCCAGCAGCAGCTCAGAGAACCCTCTAGAACCCTCGGCTCCGCAGCTGAGTCTCACAGTTCCTGTCCCTTGCGGCTCAGGTGGCGGCTGTGCACCGCAGCCCCGGCCTCTCAGGCCTGACGTGGAGGCTCTCAAGCTCTCTAGCAACCCGGCGCTGCTGGCCACGAAGCACGGCCTGGTCCATGGATGCCCGGGGAAGGTGTCAGCCTGCGGATTCTCCTGTCAAAGCGGAGATGAGCCAGGGCGCGGTGGCGCACACCTACCAGTCCAGCGCCTCAGGAGGTGAGGCCGAAGGTTGGCAAGTTCCAGGGCAGCCCAAGCAACTTACTGAGACCCCGTCTTAGAATAAAATTTGAAACGGACAGGAGCTGGGTGTGGTGGCGCGTGCCTGTAATCCCAATACTTGGGAGGCCGAGACAGGAGGATCGCAGGTCCAAGGACAGCTTTAGGAACTTAGTGAGGCCCTGTTTCAAAATAATAATAATAAAAAAACAGAGGACTAGGAAGTATAAAATCCCTGGGACTGAGATGTCACTCAATGGTAAAGCACTTGCGTACATGTGTAAGATCCCGGGCTCAATCCTCACTACAAGAAGAAAGGAAGAGAAAGAGGATGAATGAAAGAAATGAATTCGTCTTTTTATAATTACCACAAAACTCCTTGAAGACATGGCCACAGCCTCCCTGAAAACCTTTTTTTTTTTTTTTTTTTTTTTTTTTTTTGTGGCCCTCAGCATGGAACTCAGTGGTATTCTACCTCTGAGCTATACTTTCAGCCCTATTTTTTTTTTTTTTGAAAGAGGGTCTTGCTAAGCTGCCGAGGGCCTTGCTAAATTGCTGAGGCTGGGCTTGAACCTCCACTCCTCCTCTTTCCGCCTCCCAAGTACTGGGATTACAGGGGTGCATCACCATGCCCAGCTCCAAAGTCTCTTTTAGCCCCACTCAAGGAACAGTGAACAATATCTCAGGTTCGCTGCTATCTGGCCTGGCAGGGAGATGCCTGTCTTACCCCTTGCAGATGATGTCTCTGCAAATGGTTCCCTTGGAAACCCCTCCCCCCGCCCCTGCCTGGTGATCCTGTGAGGAAGCAGGGGCTGAATCCCTGGCAGCGACTAAGAGTGCCCTTGGAGTGATCTCCCGGAGGCTGCTCCTCCTCCACCTTAGTAAACCCTGCCTGGCTGCACCCAGAAACCTGTCAGTTTTATTTTATTTGTGGTACTGGGGGTGGAACCCAGAGGCTTTCTACCTCCGGGCTATACTCCCAGACCTGTTTTCTATTTTATTTGGAAACAGGGTCTCACTAAGTTGCTGAGAGCCTCACTAAGTAGCTGAGGCTGACATCGAACCTGCGCGATCCTCCTGTCTCAGCCTCCCAAGCGCGGGGATTACAAGCGTGCGCCACCACGCCCAGCTAACCTGTCAGTTTTAAAAATATGGGCCCCACCAACAATCTTTTCAGTTTTGGGAATTCAGCCAAATTCCTATTTTTAAAAAAAAATGTCACTCTTCTCAGTTCCTTGATTGGCTTGCCAAGAATTTTGTATTAATGCTAGTTTTTGAGGGGATGGGTTTCCATTAAGAGGATGAAAAGACAAGCATACAGACTTGGAGAAAATACTTGCGCACCGCAAGTCCAACAGTAAAACACACACACACTCTTCAGTCAGGCATGGTGGAGCGCACCCGTAATCTCAGTACTCAAGAGGCTGAAGCAGGAGGATCACAGGTTTGAGGCTAGCCTCGATAACTTATTAAGATCCTCAGCAGCCGGGCGTGGTGGCGCAGGCTTGTAATCCCAGCCCTTGGGAGGCTGAGACAGGAGATCGCACAGGTTCAAAGCCAGCCTCAGCTACTTAGTGAGCCTCTCAGCAACTTATTGAGACCCTGTTTCCAAATAAAAATATAAAAGGGTCTGGGAGTATAGCCCGGAGGTAGAAAGCCTCTGGGTTCCATACCCAGTACCACCACACACACACACACAAAAAGATCTTCAGCAACTTAGTAAGATCCTGTTTCAAAAAATAAAATAGAGGGGACTTCCGGGAAGATGGCGACCGAGAAAAGCGGGGCTTAAGAGTCTCGCTAACAACCAATCTCCATTACCACAAAAAGAGCGCCTTTCATAGCCAGAAAACACCATCACCAGAAAAACAAAAAAAAACCACCAGGCTCCAGAGAGAAAGCGGACTGAGAACAGAGCTCAGGGCCACAGAGGAGACACACGCGCCCGAGGACGCGGCAGCAGCGCCATACTGCTGGCGGCAGCGGCGAACTCAACGGACGGCTACAGCAAGCCAGGAGAGCCGCTGCGGAACAGCCAGGCGGGATCTTTCGGCGCAGACAGCACTTAAAGCTCCCAGTGGCTGAGCTCAGCACACGCTGCAGGGATTCAGAGTGGAAATCAAAACCAGAGAAGAAAAAATACGCCAGCCTCATGGCCGAGGGCGTGGCAGAGACGCCATATTGCCACCGGCGGCGGCAGCAGCAGTGAATTCACCGAGTCCAGTACAGCTACATTTGCGTACTCAAGAACAGTGAGTCAAATTGCGGGCCACAGAGGAGAAATCGCAGTATTGGGCCTCCTGGGACTTGACCCAGTGAGGGAGTGGTGGTGGCAGAGATATCACACCATAGGAGAACGTGCAACCTGGCACCCCCCATAGTTTAAAGCAGCCTCTATAGACTCCCTGGGTCGGAGACTCTGTGATACAACCCAGTAAAGGAGTAGTGGGGTCTGAGATAATACAGACTCGAGATCCAGAGCACCTTAAGTGAAGCCATAGTGACCCAAGGGAAGAACCCAGAGAAGGCACAAACCTCCGAAATCATGGGAAAGAGGAATAACACTGGAGCAATGAATGTGCACAACCCCACAACATCAGAACCTGATAAAACAGAAAATCAGAGATTTCTAGAAGATCAAATCAGGAAAATAACTGTAGAAATAATAGAGGTGTTTCGAAAAGAACTCAGAGAGAGCCAAAAAGAGATAAAGGATGCAATTAATGAAGTAAAGGCCTCAATTCAAAGCACAAACAACCGATTAGACCACATGGGGAACAGAATCTCGCTCTTAGAAGATGAGCAATCCAAAAATGAATGCATAGTTTCTAATCTAGAAAAAAATATCCAAAAGCAGGAATCTGACATTGAAGAAATATGGGCCCATCTTAAGAGAGCTAACCTAAGAATAATTGGAATAGAGGAGGGAAAAGAAAGTGATACCAAAGGGATCAACAATCTCTTCAAGGAAGTAATAGCAGAAAATTTTCCAAATATAGAGCAAGAGGTTGATACACAGATCCAGGAAACTTATAGAACTCCCTTTAGACAGGATCCGAGAAGAGGATCCCCACGCCATATAATTGTCAAAATGACCAATGTGGAAGCCAAGCAGAGAATCTTAAAGGCAACAAAAACAAAGGGCCAAGTGACATTCAGAGGCAAACCAATTAGAATCACTCCAGACTTCCCAAACCAAGTCATGAGAGCCAGAAGGGCTTGGAGTAACATATTCCAAACTCTGAAAGAAAACAACTTCCAGCCAAAAATTTCCTATCCAGCAAAACTTTCTATCAAATTAGATGGAGAAATAAGAAGCTTCCATGACAAACAGAAACTGAAGGAATTTATGTCTTCAAAACCAGCGCTAGAGAAAATACTCAAAGAGATTAACTACAAAGAAGAAATAGGTAACACTCACCAGAACCAGAGAAACAAGAGTTTCCATCCAACAGACAACTAAGATTGGTTATCTGTGGAGATTCATTATTTATGTTAGTCTTTTACCTATCTCTAAGTTGTATTGTTTGCCTTTATTGTTGTTAATCTTTAGGATTTCTAGCTGGAATATTAATATACCTTCAGATATAGCATTTGGAAATATTTTATCCAATTCTATTAGTAACTTTTAACTCTGTTTACATTGTCTTTGGATATACAATATTTTCTTTTATTTTTTAGGGAGTTTGTATATTCTTCTGTTGCCTGTGCCATTGAAATCATATCCAAGAAATCACTGCCAATTTCAATGTTGTGAGGTTTTATGACCCAGATTTTCTCCTAAAAGTTTATAGTCTTAAGATTTATATTTAGGTCTTTTATCTATTTTGAGTTAATACTTGTATATGGGATTAGGTAAAGGTCCAATTTTATTCTTTTCCATGTAATTATTATTTTTCAACAATATTTAGTTAAAAGATTATTATTTCCACCACCAAATGTTCATGGAAACCTTGTCAAAAATAACTTGACAATATAGGGAAGAATTTAGCTCGAGGCTTGTATTTAACTCCAATGGTCTATATATCTGCCTTTAGAACAGTACTACACTGTTTCAATTATTGTAGCTTTATATGGTTTGAAATCAGAAAATATATATCTGCTAGCTTTGTTCTTTTTCAAGATCGTTTTGGGTATCTAGAATTCATATTCCATATTAGGATAGATTTTTTTTCTGAAAAATAAATATATAAATATATGATAGTTTCACCTAAAAAAAACAGAAAAAATATGCTCTAGTAAGAAAGAAAGCAAAAATAAATATTGAAATGCTATCTTTAAATCATCAAACGCTTGGTATCAGACAAATGAAACAGTTATGTGAGATTATCATTTTTAATTTTGGATAAATTGCTATAATACTAGATGTCAACCACTAAGCCATGCATGGGAAGGAGGGATGGGGAGAGAATGGGGTAGGGATCGGGTGGGGGCTGACTGGGCGATGTGTGCATGTATGTCTACAAAAGTTTGTATCCCACTATGATGTATGAATACAGTGCACCAATAAAATAAAATTAAAAAAATAAAATAAAGTAAAAAAAAAATAAATAAATAAAATAGAGCTGGGGATGTAGCTTGGAGGTAGGATGCTCCTGGGTGCAACTCCCAGTACCTCAAACAAACAATCTCATTTAGAAAATGGAAAAAGGGCCGGGCGTGGTGGCACACGCACGCTCGTCATCCCCGCACTCGGGAGGCTGAGACAGGAGGATCGCGGTTCGCGGACAGCCTCAGCTGCTTAGTGAGGCCCTCTGCAACTCAGTGAGACCCGGTGTCAAAATAAAGAATAAAAATAGGGCAGGGGGTGTAGCTCGGAGGTCGAATACCCCTGGGTTCCATCCCCAGACCGGCAAAAAAAAAAAAAAAGAAAGAAAGAAAGAAAAGAAAAAGAAAAAGAAAAAGAAAATGGAAAAAGGGCCGGGTGTGGTGGCACATACTTGTAATCCCAGCATTTGGGAGGCGGAGACAGGAGGATTGCTGCAACTCAGAGTGAGACCCTGTTTCAAAATAAATAATAAAAAATAGGGCTGGGGGTGTATCTTGGAGGTAGAATACCTCTGGATTCCATTCCCAGTACCAAAAAAAAAAAAAAAGTAGAATATCTCTACTTTTGGGTTCAATCCACAAAAAAAGAGTGAAGGGAAGGAAGGAGAGAAAAAAAGGAAAAAGGGCTGGGGATATAGCTTTGAGGTGGAGTGCTTAGCATGTGGGAGGCCTTGGGTTCAATTCCCAGCACCACAAACACACACACACACACACACACACACACACACACACACACACAAATGCATAAATGATTCGTTATCAGAGAAATGCATGTTAAAACCACAGTCACACTATGCACCTATCAGACTAGCTAACCTTTTTAAAAATGATAACAAAATGCAGGTAAGAAGTAAACTGTAATCGCAGTGCTCAGGAGGCTGAAGCAGGAGGACCACAGGGTCCCTGCCAGCCTTCACAGTGCGAAGCCCTCCACAACTTAGTGAAGCCCTGTTTCAAAATAAAAACGAAAATCTAACTGGGGGTATAGCTCAGAGATAGGATGTCCCTGCGTTCAATCCCTATTACCATGGTAATAATAATAGTGATGTATGAATACTGGCTTATTGTAACAAACCTAATTTGACTGTACCACACCAACAGAGGATAGGAAAAAGGAAATGAAGAATACAATAAAAATTACAATAAGCCGGACATGGTGGCTCACGCTTATAATCCCAGTATTTGGGAGGCTGAGACAGGAGGATGGCAGATTCAAAGCCAGTCTCAAAAACATAGTACGGCTCTCAGCAACCTACTGAGACCCTGTTTCCAAATAAAAAAATAAAATAAAATCAGTCTGGGGGCATAGCTTGGAGGTAGAATGCCTCCAGGTTCAATCCCTAGTATCAAAAAATAAAATGGCAATAAATACAATTTTTTGTTCTTTTTTTTTTTCTTTTTTCCAGTACTAGGGATTGAATCCAGGGGCATTCTACCTCCAAGCTACACCCCAGCCCTATTTTTTATCCTTTATTTTGAAACAGGGTCTCACTAAGTTGTGGAGGGCCTTACTAAGTAGCTGAGGCTGACTGTAAACCTGCGATCCTCCTGTCCAGACTTCCAAGTACTAGAATTACAAGTGTGAGCTGCGTCACCATGCCCGACTAAAACTGCTTCTAAAAGATGAACAAATTGTGGGATCCTACAGCTTGCAACAATAATAAAAACAAAGGTGGTTTGCATGGAAGTTATTTTACTGCAACAACCTATCAAAGAGAAACCTTAATAATTACCAAAAGGGAGAGATTTTTAAGGTCACCGTTTCTTATAAGTAATACAGCTAAATTTAAATTATGTATAAAAATAATAATAATAAAAAATAGGGCCAGCAGTGGTCGCACACACCTGTAATCTAAGTACTTGGGTGGCTGAGACAGAGGATCACAGGTTCAAGGACAGCCTCAGCAACCTGGCGAGACTCTCGACAACTTATCGAGACCCTGTTTCCAAACTAAAAGAGGGATGAGGGCATAGCTCAGAGGTAGAATGCCCCCGAGTTCAATCCCCAATACCAAATAATAATAATGATAACAATAATAGGGGCCTAGCTATTTGTAAGCGAAGAAACATTTGCTCATGTTATCACGATCCAAAGGGCAAATTATCTGTAAAATAATGAAATATATCAAAGCATAAGATATAGCTAAACCTGGGCTCAGAGAAAAATGCACAGCCCAAGTTTTCTTTTTTTTCTGCTACACCCCAAGTCCTTTATTTTTTATTTTGAAATAGGGACTCACTAAATTGTAAAGGCCTCAAACCTGCCATCCTCCTGTCTCAGCTTCCCAAGAGCTGCTATTACAGGCGCGCATCACCATGCCCTGACCACGCTCCAGTTCTAAATGACGAGGCCACACACAGTTTCAAGTATTTATTTCTTCTTTTCCTACTCCATCGAGGAGGATGAAAGTTATAATAATGAACTGTGGGCAGAGGTGAGATCCCAGAGTCCTGGGGGTTAAACCACCCTTTTTCTATCTTGCCTTGATCCTCCCCCAAGCCCCAGACTTTCCTCTTTGAAGTCTCCTGTGAGGAAGCGCGTGGGGCCGGCTGCAGGCTCCTAGCCCCCGACACTCTTACGCGTCTCACACACCCAGCGATTCATCTGCTGGCAGAAATTGTCGTTCCAGCGGCCTTTCCCCAAGACCTCAGCGCAGTCTTCGCTTCCGCCCACCTCGTGGCCCTGCCAGTTGTCTGGCTCAGAGAAATCCCAGTTCCTAAGAAGACAGGACAAAGCTCACACTCTGGTTCGGCCACATCCCTGCAACCCTTTCCCCCAGCCCAGAAAAGCACAGCGCTGGAGGGGCTGAGGGCAGAAGGTGCAGCCCAGGGAGCGGCCAGTGGGGATTTGGCCCCTGAGGGACCTGAGGGAGTGCGTGGCGCCCAAGGCCAGGTGCCTGTCCCCAGGCCCAGCGAATGAGCAGACAGAGGGAGGCCGCTTACTTGTAGCCGTGATTGTAGTCTGTTCCATCCACCCATTTCCAGGAGCCATCCATGTCGGTGAGACCTATCCAGGTGTGGAAGGGGCTCGTGTGTTGGGTAATGAAATCCTGGAAAAGCAGGGCATGAGAGCTGCTAGCGCCTTGTACCTTTTTCCTTTGTCCACGCAGGAATGCAAGACCCTCCGAGCCTCCCCCGGCCCATCTGGCCCGGCCCAAGCCTTGGTTCCCAGGACGACTGCTTCCTTGATTTTTCCTCAGTAGCTGTTGCTGCTGTTTCTGGAATATTCACTGAGCTAGACTTTGGCTAAACGCAGTACAGGATTATCTGATTTAATCCTCAAAGCCCTCTAAAGGGTCAACAAGCATATGAAGGAAGATTCAATATCATTAGTAATCGGGAAAATGCAAACCAAAACAATACCGAGATTGCATCTAACTCAGGTTAGAATGGCGATTAACAAGAATACAAACAATAAAAGCCGGGCGTGGTGGCGCACGCTTGTAATCCTAGCATTCGGGAGGCTGAGACAGGAGGATCGCGGTTCTCGGCCAGCCTCAGCTACTTAGTGAGGCCCTTTGCAACTCAGAGAGACCCTGTTTCGAAATAAAGAATAAAAACTAGGGCTAAGAGTGTTGCTCGGAGGTAGAATACTGGGTTCCATCCCCAGTGCTACAAAAAAATAAAATAAAAAACAAGAAACAAAGCGGACTTCGGAATAATGAGGAGACCAGTAGAAAAATGGAAGAGACTGGGGGGAGGGAGGTGAGGAGGAAAAAAAAAATGAGGTTTAAGGAAAGGAAAGTTCAAATATGACCATATATGAAGGTATCACTACCCATCTCACTAACAGTATGGGGAGGGAGGGGAAAGACAGAAATACACAGTGTGCATGTATCAGTGTATCAGACAAGAAGATCACAGGTTCCAGGCCAGCCGCAGCAATTCAGGGAAGCCTTTGGCAACTTAGTGAGACTCTGTTTCAAAATAAAAAATACAAGGCTGAGACAGAAGGATTCCACAGGTTCAAAGCCAGCCTCAGCTACTTAGTAAGACCCTGTTTCCAAATAAAATAGAAAATAGGTCTGGGAGTATAGCCCGGAGGTAGAAAGCCTCTGGGTTCCACACCCAGTACCACCAAAAAAATTAAAAAATTAAAAGAAAATAAAAAATACATAGGACTGGGGGGTGTAGCTCAGAGGTAGCCGGGTGTGGTGACGCACACTTGTAATCCCAGCATTCAGGAGACTGAGACTGGAGAATCGTGGTTTGTGGCCAGCCTCACCTACTTAGTGAGGCAGGCTCTTTGCAACTCAGTGAGACCCTGTTTCAAAATAAAGAATAAAAAATAGGGCAGGGGCGTACCTCAGAGGTAGAATGCCCCTGGGTTCCATCCCCAGACCCGCAAAAAGAAAAGAAAACATACACACACACACACACACACACACACACACACACGGTATAAGAAAATTTTTAAATGGCTGGACATATTACAGGCACATGCCTGTAATCCCAGTATTTGGGAGGCTGAGATGAGAGATAGCAGGTTTGAGGCAAGCTTCAGCAATTTAGCAAGATCCTCCTTCAAAATAAAAATGAATAAATAAAAAAGGTCTGGGGATATATAGCTCAGAGGTAGAATGGCCCTTGGGTTCAATCCCTGGTACCAAAAAGATTTTTTTTAAATAAAAAATTGGGAGCCATATTATTCACACTTTCTTTTTTTTTTTTTTTTTCTGCAGGTCCGGGGGTGGAACCCAAGAGGATTTGACCTCCGAGCAGCACCTCCTGCCCTATTTTTTATTCTTTATTTTGAAACCGGGTCTCATTAAGTTGCAGAGGGCCTCACTAAGTAGCTGAGGCTGTCCGCGAACCGCGATCCTCCGGTCTCAGCCTCCCAAATGCTGGGATGACAAGCGTGCGCCACCACACCCGACTTATTATTCACACTTTCTAAGGTAGTTGTTAGAGGGCAGAGGGCCAATCCAGTATCTAATTTGTGACTACCATCCTGCTTCCGTCCCTGGCCGGGATCCCGCCCATGCCCACCGTAGGGACTACCCAGCCCAGCCCTGGCCTGTCTTCTGCCCACAGCCTCTAACTCGTGGAATCCCCACTCCTGCTGCTCCCACCAACCCCAGAGCCCACTAAGGCTTTCGCCTGCCTCCAGCACTCCTGCTTTTCTGCGGAGCGGTCACTTCCTGAGCTCTGCCAGGCCCTGAGCTTCTGAGTTTGTGTCCACTGCTCCAAGCCCCGTCATGACCTGGCTCCACAGGTCCTGCGGCCTGGGCTTGGGTGGAAGTGTCTCCAAGCTCGCAGGGAGCCTCAGGGCTCACCACCCTGGCTGGCACTCCGCTCCCAGCCAGCTCCCCTCTCCTGGCTCCTGGGTTTCATCCCCCGTAATGCAAAAAAAAAAAGAAAAAAAAAAGGGCTGGAGGGATATAGCTGAGAGGTAAGGCCCACTTGGATTCAATCCCCAGCACCAAAAATTAAGGAGAGAAAAAGACAGATAGACAGACACCCAGACACCAGTCAGGCATAGTGGCATACTCCTGTAATCCCAGGATTTGGGAGGCGGAAACAAGAGGATAACAAGTCCAAGAACAGTCTCAGCAAGTATGAGACTCTCATCAACCTAGCGAGACCCTGTTTCCAAAAAAAAGTAAAATAGGGCTGGGGGTGTAGCTCAGAGGTAGAATGCCCCTGAGTTTCATCCCCATTGCTGAGAGAGAGAGAGAGAGAGAGAGAGAGAGAGAGAAGACGGAGGAGGAGGAGGAGGAGGAGGAGGAGGAGGAGGAGGAGGAGGAGGAGGAGGAGGAGGAGAAGGAAGGAAGAAAGAAAAAGAAAGAAAGAAAGAAAGAAAGAAAGAAAGAAAAGAGAGAGGAAAGAAAGAAAGAAAGAAAGAAAGAAAGAAGGGAGGGAGGGAGGGAGGGAGGGAGGAGAAGGGAGAAGAAGAAGAGGGGGAGGGAGGAGGAGGAGGGAGGGGAGGGAAGGGGAAGAGGCCCGCCAGTGGACAGTGGAGCCTGGTGGACCTGCATGCTTGGCCTCCCCCTGCCTCTGGGCATGGGCCTCACCTGCTCCTCCCTGGAGTTGATGACCACCAGGTGGGCGTTTTCCAGCCGGCAGTACTTGTCGGCCTCGGGCCAGGTCTTGCCCGCATGAGAGAACCAGTAGCAGCTGCCCTTGTGCTCCACCCAGCTGACAGGGCAGCATTCTGTGCCTAAGGGGACAGAGGGCACAGGGACGTGAGACCTGCCCGAGGGGACAGACTCCTGGGACCAGAGGCTCCCCGTCCATCCTCACCGTTGCTGTGGAAGAACGCCATCTGACAGGCCAGGGCGCGCAGATCCCCCGGGAAGTGCTTCAAGTGAAGGAGCAAGGAGGTGTGATCTAGGGACAGACAGACGGACAGCGATGCAGTAGACATGGGCGTCCCTGCCTGCCGGGACTGGGCGCAGGACGTCAGCTGCTGGCCGAGGAAGTGCACACACATCACACACCATACGCACGCCACACACACACCTGCAAGCACACCTCACACACGCCACCTGCTCCAGCCACCACACGCACGCACGGACTTGCACACACGGCCCGGGAGGCCTCTGACCTGCTTGCAAGTCCTGCTTCTGTTTCTCCAGCTTAGCTCCCAGGCTCGTCACCTTGTCGCCCACGCTGCTTCCTACAAGGACGGAGCCTGAGTGGTTGCACCTGTTCTGTCTCCAGAACGCGCCTCCAGCCTCACACTTCCAGGGCACCAGTTGGGAACCGTCACCTGGTCCCAGGATGTTGCCTGGTTGCTACCTGGCCTCCCCCCAACCCCGCCCTGGCTCCCCACACCACCAGACTCGGCCACTGTGCCGTTTTTGTTGTTGTTGTTTGTTTTTTGTTTTGTTTTGTTTTTGCGGTCCTGGGGATGGAACCCAGGGGCATTCTACCTCTGAGCTACACACCCAGCCCAGTTTTATATTCTTTATCTTGAAACAGGGTCTCACTGAATTGCAAAGGGCCTAAGTAGCTGAGGCTGTCTGCGAACCGCCATCCTCCTGTCTCAGCCTCCCAAATACTAGGATTACAAGCATGTACCACCACGCCGGGGTGTGCCAATTTTTTTTGTTTTGTTTTGTTTCTCAATAATGGGGATTGAACCCAGGGGCATTCTACCTCCCAGCTATACTCCCAACCCTATTTTTTAATCCTTTATTTGGAAACAGTGTCTCACTAAGTTGTGGAGGGCCTCACTAAGTAGCTGAGTCTGGCCGCGAACCGCGATCCTCCTGTCTCAGCCTCCCAAGTACTGGGATTACAAGCGTGCGCCACCACAATTGGCTCACTGTGCCATTTAAATATCTTCACTGAGCCAAACATGGTGGCGCACGCCTGTAATCCCAGTACTTGGGAGGCTGAGACAGGAGGAGCGCAGGTTCGAGGCCAGCTTCCGCGACCTAGCAAGACTCTGTCTCAAAATACAAAAATAAGCCAGGCGTGGTAGTACACGCTTGTAATCCCAGCATTTGGGAGTCTGAGAAAGGAGGATCGCGGTTCCAGGACAGCCTCAGCTACTTAGTGAAGCTCTTTGCAACTCAGTGAGACCCTGTTTCAAAAATAAAGAATAATAATTAAAAAAAAACTGGGGTTGTGGGTGTAGCTTGGAGGTAGAATGTTCCTGTGTTCCATCCCCAGTACCACACACCAAAAAAATAAAATAAAATAAAATAAAATAAAATAAAATAGGGTGGGGGTATAGCTTGGCGGTAGAGCCCTCCCAGGATCTACTTGGAGGTAGATGCTAACTTCAATCCCCAGTATCAAAATAATTAATCATAATCATAATAATAAAATATTAACGATCCCTTCACTGGGTCCCTGTGTTCTCACAATTGAGCCCACTCAGTGGCTTGCGCCCAAACTGCTCTTGGACCCCATTACCACTGCCCCCCAGTTAGCTCCTGCCACACTAAAATTGTCCACAGCCCCCAAAATATGCAGTGGTCTTCCTCAGCTCCTGTCTGTCCTGGCTTCTCTCTGCCTGGCACTAACCCCTTCTCTTCACCCGCCCAATTCATCCTCGGGACCCTCAGGTCAGAGACCAGCCTCCCCCAAAGCATCACCCAGCTTCTCTGCAGGGTTATCTACCTGGCCTGAATCTGCACAGCCCCAACCACGCCCTTGCTGCAGCTCAGCGCGGACGCACCAGCACCAACCCTGCACCCACTCACCAAGGGAGCCCAGAGCCCGCACCTCCGTCAGCGTCCCCGACGAGAAATTGCTGAAGGTTTCCTTCAGGCTCAGCAACTCTGCCTGCAGCCGTGTGCCTTGTCGGGAGACGGGGGACAAGATGTGGTGTGGGGCTGTGTCCCTCATCACTGTCCACGTGACTGTCCCCCTCCCCACCCATCAACACCACCTTTGTCCCTTCACGTCCCCATCAAATGCGTCCAGCGCCCACGCCACCTCCCGGCACCGATGCCGACGCTTCCCAGCACTCAGCCACCCGGCCCATCCCTGCTGGCCCCGGGACTCTCACTTTGAGACCCGATCACACAGATGGCCACCAGCATCACGACATTGAAGCTCAGGACCAGCAGATTGAGACGGAGCCCGGAGCAGAGGCGCTGCGGAAGAGGCTGGGGAGGAGGCAGCCCTGTGAGAAAGGGGGTGTCAGGGGCCAGGCACCCGGGGATGTGAGTTGGGGAGCAGGACACAGTGGCACCCGGGGCCACAGAAGTCTGAGGAGGCACAGGCGGGGGAGGAGCAGGTGTGGGACTGTGGGGAATTCCAGCCCTAACCTTGGAACCCTGCACATGCATGCACACACACACACTTACATGTACAAGCACAGACAGGGGCACACAGCACGCATGCACATGATTCATGATATTCATATCAGCTGTGTGCAAAGCCCAGCTCTTGAACCTGGGGGCCAGGAGCCACAGAAGGGCCGGGGGGACCCACCTGGCCTTTACTAGGTGCGCACCCTAAGAAAGGAGGCGTAAGGGTGGTAAGCCCCTCTGCACACCCACAGCAGTGGCCTGCGGATCACTCTCGCCCTCTGCTCTGCCCTCCTATAACCCCTGGCCCTTCTGACTGGGGTCCCTAGAGGCTGGGTCCTGGGGTCTTCTTAAAATTAATACCTGTGTTCCTCATACAAGTCCAAACCCAGAACAATTCTTCCTCTCCCCAGAGATCACTCCCCAAGGAGCCCTGCCAGACCCACCCACTCTCCCCATCTCCCCACTCACAGCCTCCTCCCCAATTCCCTCTGCTTCTGTCCCCCCAGAAACTCATGTTCCCCTGTAAACACTCTCCCCTTAGCCCTCAGTCACCCCGCGGTAACCCTCCAGCCCCTCCATCAATCTGACCCTGACCACCCCACACACACACATGCCTCGTCTGCCTCGGGTGGGAGGGGAGGGAGGAAGTCATCGGGGTCTTCTGCAAGCAGAGGTGTGGGAGGCTCATACCTAGAGGGACTTGGTCCCCGCTCACCGAGACCTCAGAGAGACAGGGTGCACGTGCAGCCCTGGAAACTGGATACTTGCCTGTCCAAAATGGATTTTCTGCTGTGGAATTCTGCCCTTGAGTGCCTGGCCCCTCGCTGCCGCTCAGCTGCTGGTCATTTTCCTCAGAGTCCAGCTGCTGCATGTCTTGGAAGTCCTCCATGAGGGGCCCAGGGCTGGAGCCAGAGTTGGGATGGAGGTGAGGGTGCTCCTAGGGAGAGGCTGGCGCTGGTGCAAAAATGCAAGGTCCTGTGGAGGCTGATGGTGGAGGAGAAGAAGAGCCTGGATAGGTCAAGGTGATGGCTCGGGTTGGGTCTGAGGTTGGAGATGAATTAGGGGCAAAGATTAGAAATACCGCACGGTCCTTTCCCTTCTTAGGAGATGGCTTGCCTTCCCTCCATAAACTAAACCACCCACGCCCTCCCATCCAGCCCCCGCTGTCCCTGAACCAGGGTCTCCTTGATCCCAAACATCACCAATCCCACCTGCTCCTCCCCACCTTGGTCACCTGTTAAAGTTAAGGGGAGCTAACTCTGGCTCCTTCCAGCAGCCCAAGGAGAAAGAGGGGTTGACGCTGGGAGAACTGGGGCAGCCGGTGTCAGATGAGAGGGGAGAGGGGCTGGTCCAGGCGAGGACCCAGAGCCCTGTAGGTCTATCTGAGTGTCCAAGTGATTCCCTAACCTGGCACCTCCTCCCCTGGGACTTTGGACAGTAAATAGAAGTCGCTGGAACTCAGGCGGTGGGTGGTGGGGGCTGGGACACAACCGTCTCTAGACGCATCCCCAGGGAGAGGGCTCTCCTGCCTTTGCTCCTCTGCACTCACAGCCTAGTCTCCTCAGTCCTTCTTGCCCAGCTTGGGAGGAGCACCAGGCCTGGAGAAGCTGGGATGCTATTTGCAGTTTCCTCTCTGTCTTTTCCCTTTCTACTTCCTTCCTCTGAATTTCCCAGAATTCTACAAATACCTCTGACCGGGATCAGAGGTTCTGACTCTCTGCTGTTGCCCAGTCTGGGCCTGTGACCCTCGCATCTGAGGCCCAGGCCGCAATTGCCTGCACACTGGACCCCGGGCCGCCCCAGCTGGCCCCGCTCGTGCACTCACTCTCCTAAGGAGCAAAGCTCTTCCAGAGGTAGAAGCCACAGATGGAGGAGGAAGGACCGCCACAGAAAGCGGCTCTCCTTGTGACAGGAGAACAAGCACCTTCCGCGGCCCAGGCACTGTGCCAGCCCCAGAACACTGACATTTGTCCTCAAACCCAGCCAGAGGTGAGCTCTCCACAGGTGTTTGCTCACTAACCCTCACAACACAACAAACCCCTATGAGGTAAGCGGGAGTTATTCCCATCTCACAGGGAAGAAATGGGGCCTCAAAGAGACTAAGTGACTTGCTCCAGGTGTTGATAGGTGGGCCCCCCTCCCTCCCCCACCCCGACCCCTGGCGGGGACAGGAGGCAGAACCCTGGAAGCCAGAAGTGGAGATATCACGAGACTACAGGTGTCATCAGACTCCAAACATCGTGAGACAGACTGCAGAGGTCGCGAGACTACAGATGTCGTGAGAGAATCAGCATGCCTATAAAACATCCATGCTTCCGCTCTGCCACGTGACTCAATCAGCCAACTGGGACTACACGTGACTCTCCAAACATGTGGCTCATTGGTCTCTTCCCCACAGCCTGCTGACTCCCTGAAAGTGCCAGGTTCTTGATTAAAGCCATTGTTTTTTTTGTTTTGTTTTGTTTCTGTTTTTGGTGGTACTGGGGTTCCTGGAAACCCTTCTACCTCTGGGCTACACTCTCAGACCTATTTTTATACTTTTTAAATTTGGAAACAGGGTCTCTTAAGCCAGCGCCGCTGGCTTCGAACCTTCGCAATTCTCCTGTCTCTGCCTCCCAAGCGCAGGGATTACAAGCGTGCGCCACCACGCCCAGCTAAAGCCATTGTTAATAACCTGACTGGTGCCTGACATGGTGGCGCACCCTTGTAATCCCAGCATTCGGGAGGCTGAGACTGGAGGATCGTGATTCACGGACAGCCTCAACTACTTAGTGAGGCCCTCTGCAACTTAGTGAGAACCTGTTTCAAACACAAAGAATAAAATATAGGGTAGAGGGTGTAGCTCAGAGGTCAAATGCCCCTGGGTTCCATCCCCAAACCCACACACACAAAAAAAATAAATAAAAATAAAAATAAATATCCTGGCTGGTATTTTACCTCCTTCATGACTCTCTAACTCTATTTTTAACGTTTCATCTGGTGCCGAAACCCAGGACGTCTGGCCAATTTTTTTTCCTTTTTTTTTTTTCTCTTTGAGCCCCAGACTCTCCAAACCACCAGCTGCTTGACCACAAGGTCCCGCACTGGCACTCGGCCCAGAAGCACAGCTCTGCCTGCTGCTGCCAAGTGCAGACCACCGCAGCAGCACACAGGTTCCATTCTCGCCACAGCTTGCAGGCTCCGCGCAGACACTGCTGAAACCTCCACCAACCTGGCTGCCACCATTGCCAGCACCGTCAGCCACTTGGACCCTGTGGCCCAGCCTCGGACCCCACCACGTGCGCCCCAGAGCCTCTTGGGCACCGCCTTGTGCAAGGTAGCCGCTCAGGCCCCGCTGCACGCCTGGGAGCTGTGCACCTGCCACTGCTGTTCTGGCTCAGCACTCCCGCAGCCATGCAAACCCTACCTAGGCCCACAGCCACCAGTACTGGCCGGCACTGCTCTGCTCCACACTTTGACACTAGGGAAGCTCCCTCTTCCCTTGGTCAGCAGGTTCCAGCTTTCTGCCTCCAGACTTGGGTTCAATACCGATCTGCTGGGACCCAAAACCGAGCACTTGGGGACCCTTGTCTTCCAGTCCATTGGGACCACTCATCCAAGACTCCGGTGAAGACTGGGTCATTGGCTCGAGAACCCCCGTTCCCGGACATTTAACGGGATTATCAGGATGTCGTGTCCTATTGTTTGTTCTCGCCCATGGACCAATTATGGGGAGCCAAACCTCCAAAATCTCACTATTAGGCTTGGCGGGAGAGTTATGTCCAGAACGGCTAATGGGTCGCGGTGGCCTGAGTGGCAGTTTAGATTTTAAGGTCTTGACCGATCTCAACAACTTTTGGAAGTCCTTTATGTTCAAGCTTTTTCTATGTGTGTGCGTTCCTGACTTTCCCTCCCCTCTGCCCCCCCACCCCGTTCTACTGCCCAAGTCATGCTGGCTGGGGAGTCCCTCCAGTCGCAGTCGCCATCTTGGCCGCCACGTGGCAGCATACAGACGCCACCTGGTGGTCCTTTTGGGTTACAGGCTAACTTGCGGTCACCCGCGCCAGCCTGCAATTTTGCTGAGTCACAGGCACAGTTGCCATTTTGTGGCGACCTGTGTGTGCCAGAGTCTGAGGACTCAGAAAGTGCACCACTTTCTGAGGACCCTGATCCACCGGATCTCTCCTCAGCACCCCGGCCACCATCCTATTCCAGGGCAGCCTCCCACTCTAACCCGCTCCCCCACCCCCATCTTCCCTTAAAGGACCAGCTCAGGAGGCTTTTACCCTCTATACCTTCTTAGATCCATCTACTGAGGTAGGATCTGTGGTACTGGCAACTCATTTTATTGGGCATCAGCCCCTGATATTTGGAAAAAAATTAAAAAGGCTGAAGACAGACTGGGGCCCGGGTCGCAGGACCCTGGGCCCAGGCAGGGTCGTGTGGGGCATGACAAACCCCTGGAAAAACAGGGGCCCGGGTCACAGGACCCTGGGCCCTGGGCAGGGGTCGCATGGGGCACTCCGAACCCCTGGAAGAACCGAGGTCCGGGTCGCAGGAACCTGGGCCCCAGGCGGGGTCACACGGGGCATGCTGGACCCCCAGAAAAACCGGGGCCTGGGTCGCAAGGCCCTGGGCCCTGGGCAGGGGTCGTGCAGGGCACGCCGGACCCCTGAAAGAACCGGGGCCCGGGCCTCAGTGCTACCGAGTGCCTGATCCCACAACCTCCTCAAACCACAAATACTGTCTTCTCTTATTTAAAAAAAAAGAAAAAAAAAAAGGAAAAGAAAAGAAAAATATCAGAGAGGGGTCAAGATGGCCGCGGCGGCTGCCAGGATACTGGAAATGCAGACAAAACTTATCCAAATGAACTGGAACTTTTGGAAAAATTCCCCGCAAAGGAGGACTGCTTCTTCTCTACATCCTTAAGAATCCTGGACATCACTTGTAAGTAGAGAGTTTAGCAGAGACCTAGGAGGAAGGTGGTGTTGGAAGTGGTTGTCGCGATGGCGGTGGAGACTTGTATTCGGGAGAGGCAGGAATCTTATTCAACCAACCTTATCTTCCGGAGAAATTACTCCAAATGTCAAAAGCTACCATCACACACGCTTAGGAACACTGGACAACATGCAGAGTGGAAAAAGAGTTTGGGAGAGATCTGAAATGGTGGAGGCAGTGGCAATGGCAGCAGCCAATACTCAGGGAAGGTAGAGATCTGATGCATTACACCTGGAACTTTTGAAGAAATAACCCCAGAGGCAGAATACTACCACCACGCACCCTTGGGAACGTGGGACAACCTGCCAGGTGAAGAGGGTGCTCGGTTCGGAGCCTGCCGAGGGGTGAGGCCGGTGCTGGGGCCAGCGAGGCTTGGATCAGAGCCTACTGAGGGGTTAGGTCATTGCTGGGGCCAGCGAGCCCGGGATTGGAGCCTGCCGTGAAGAAAGGCCGCTGCTGGGGCCTCTGAGGCTGAGATTGGAGCCTGCTAGGGATTAGGCTGGTGCCAGGGCCAGCGAGGCCGGGATCGGAACCTGCCATGAGGCAAAGCCGGTGCTGGGGCCTCCGAGGTAGGGAACGGAGCCTGCCAATGGGTTAGGCTGGTGCCGAGGTCAGCAAGGCTGTGATCGGAGCCTGCCATGAGGCAAGACCTGTGCTGGGACCTCCGAGGCTGGGATTGGAGCCTGCCGAGGGGTTAGGCTGGTGCCAGGCCCAGCGAGGCCGGGATTGGAGCCTGCCATGAGGCAAGGCCGGTACTGGGGCCTCCGAGGCCGGGATCAGAGCCTGCCGAGGGGTTAGGCTGGTGCCAGGCCCAGCGAGGCCAGGATCGGAGCCTGCCATGAAACAAGGCCGGTCCTGGGGCCTCAGAGGCCAGGATCATAGACTGCCGTGAGGCAAGGCCAGTGCTGGGGCCAGCGAGGCCAGTATCAGAGCCTGCTGTGAGGCAGGACCGGTGCTGGGGCCTCCAAGGCCTGGATTGGAGCCTGCCAAGGGATAAGGCTGGGGCCGGGGCCAGCAAGGCCGGGATCGGAGCCTGCTGTGAGGCAAGGCCTGTGCTGGGGCCAGCAAGGCCAGGAAAGAAGCCTGCCAATGGGTTAGGCCAGTGCCCAGGCCAGCGAGGCTGTGATCAGAGCCTGCTGTTAGACAAGGCCACTACTGAGGCCTCTGAGGCTAGGATAGGAGCCTACCAAGGGGTTAGGCCGGTGCCGGAGCCAGCGAAGCTGGGATTGGAGCCTGTCATGAGGCAGGGCCGCTGCTGAGGCCTCTGAGGCCAGAATCGGAGCCTGCCGAGGGGTTAGGCCAGTGCCGGGCCCAGCGAGGCCAGGTTCGGAGTCTGCTGTGAGGCAAGGCTGGTGCTGGGGCCTCCAGGGCTGGGATCAGAGCCTGCTGAGGGGTTAGGCTGGTGCTGGGGCCAGCAGCCGGCATTGGAGCCTGCAGTGAGGCAAGGCTGCTACTGAGGCCTCCAAGGCTGGGATCAGAACCTGCTGAGGGGTTAGGCCGGTGCTGGGGCCAGCGAGGCCGGGATCGGAGCCTGCCGAGGGGTCAGGCTGGTGCTAGGGCCAGCGTGGCCGGGATTGGAGCCTGCCATGAGGCAAGGCCAGTGCTGGGGCCTCTGAGGCCGGGATCAGAGCCTACTGAGGGGTTAGGCCGGTGCTGGGGCCAGCGGCTGGCATCGGAGCCTTCCGTGAGGCAAGGACGTTATTGAGGCCTACAAGGCCGGGATCGGAGCTTGCCGAGGGGTTAGGCCAGTGCTGGGGCCAGCGTGGCTGGGATCGGAGCCTGCCGTGAGGCAAGGCCGGTGCTGGGTCCTCCGAGGCCGGGATCAAAGCCTGCTGAGGGGTTAGGCTGGTGCCAGGGCCAGCGCCCAGCATCGGAGCCTTCCGTGAGGCAAGGCCACTATTGAGGCCTACGAGGCCAGGATCGGAGCCTGCCGAGGGGTTAGGCCAGTGCTGGGGACAGCGAGGCTGGGATCTGAGCCTGCCGTGAGGCAAGGCCGGTGCTGGGGTCTCCGAGGCCAGGATTGGAGCCTGCTGAGGGGTCAGGCCGGTGCTAGGGCCAGTGTGGCCGGGATCAGAGCCTGCCATGAGGCAAGGCCGGTGCTGGGGCCTCTGAGGCCACGATCAGAGCCTGCCGAGGGGTTAGGCCAGTGCCAGGGCCAGCGGCTGGCATCGGAGCCTTCTGTGAAGCAAGGCACCTACTGAGGCCTCCGAGGCCTGGATCGGAGCCTGCCGAGGGGTTAGGCCGATGCCGGGGCCATCGGCTAGCATCGGAGCCTGCCGTGAGGAAGGCCGGTGCTGGGGCCTCCGAGGCCGGGATCAGAGCCAGCTGAGGGGTTAGGCCAGTGTCGGGGCCAGCGAGACCAGAATCGGGGCCTCCCATGAGGCAAGGCCACTGCTTGGCCAGCGAGGTCTGGATCAGTCCACGGGGTAGCCAGGCCACACCTGGAGCCGTCAAGAGTGGGATCGGTATTTGCAACACAGCATGCACAGAGAAATATCGCAGAAAATTAAAACCAGATGCTTCCCCTAATCAGCAATAACTAGGAGGAAAGGGGCAACAGGAAGTGGTCAAGCTATAGAAGGGCCCTATAGTGAAGCAATTAAGGTGACCAATCAGAGGGTATGGAATAGGGGAGGATGGAGCCTCTTTAAAAAGCAGGAGGTACATAAACATATGTATCAAAGTTAATCACCAAACAAGCATAGGATCGAGGGAGGGGGAGGGAATGGGATGGGGGCTGGATGAGGGCTAATTGGATGATGTGTGCTTGTATATCCTCTCAAGTCTTATATTCCAATGTGATGTATGATTACAATGCACCAATAAAAATAAATTAAAAAATAAAATAAAATATTTCAGAGCATTTAACTATATTGTGCATGGAACTGATTATTTAATAAAGTGTTGCAACTTCAATTTGCCTTATTATGCAATAATTAGTAAGAAACTGGTGGCTAACAATTCATGAAAAGAAAAATCATATTTATATGCTAAAATTAAAAGCTTAAGAAAATCCCGGTGTGGTGGCGCATGCTTGTAACTCCAGCATTTAGGAGGCTGAGACAGAAGGATCCAGGTTCACAGACAGCCTCAGCTACTACCTAGTGAGACCCTTTGCAACTCAGTGAGACCTTGTTTTAAAATAAAGAATTAAAAAATAGGATATAGCTCAGAGGCACAATGTCCCTGGGTTCCATCCCCAGTACCACAAAAATAAATAAATAAATAAATAAATAAATAAATAAATAAATAAATAAACAAATACTTAAGAAAAACCAGTTTTAAAACATACTTTAACAAACTAGCTATAAATTTTATAAAAGCAAGTAACAGTGACTAGTCCTTTCTGTACACAAATACCACTATAGACATTTAAAAAAAAACTCACCTTGAAGCAGGTTGTGGGGGCGCACGCCTGTAATCCCAGCATTTGAGAGGCTGAGACACAGGAGGATATCAAGGTTCATGGCCAGCCTCGGCAACTTAGACTCTGTTTCAAAATAAAAATGAAAGGCTGGGGTATGGCTCAGAAGTAGAATGTCCCTGGGCTCAATCCGAGAGAGAGAGAGAGAGAGAGAGAGAGAGAGAGAGAGAGAGAGAGAGAGGAAGAAAGAAAGAAAGAAAGAAAGAAAGAAATAAAGAAAGAAAGGAAGGAAGGAAGGAAGGAAGGAAGGAAGGAAGAAAGAAAGAAAGAGGGAGGGAGGGACATTGAGGTCCACAGCCAAGGGCTCCAGAACAAGCCACCCAAGAGGAGCTGCCACCTGCCAAGAACATCCTCAGCACCCTGGACTCCACTCCTGCTGAGCAAATGCACCGGGCAGAACAGCGGCAGCTCCTCCAGGCCTGGGCTGACAGGCCAAGAGGGTGGGACCCCAGCTGGCCACCCAGATCCATCCCCATCCACACCCCGCTCCCCTCCCTGCTCTCTTCACTTTATTTTTTTTTTTTATTTTCTTTTTCTTTTCTTTTTTTTTCTTTTTCTTTTTTTTACAGGTCTGGGGATGGAACTCAGAGGCATTCTACCTCCAAGCTACACCCCCTGCCCTATATTTATTTATTTATTTATTTATTTATTCATTTATTTATTTATTTGGTAGTACTGGGGTTCCTGGAAGCCCTTCTACCTCCGGGCTACACTCCCAGACCTATTTTTATTTGGAAACAGGGTCTCTTAAGCCAGCTGAGGCTGGCTTCGAACCTGCGCGATCCTCCTGTCTCTGCCTACCAAGCGCAGGGATTACAAGCGTGCGCCACCACACCTGGCTTTATTCTTTATTTTGAAACAGGGTCTGAGGCTGTCTGCAAACCACAATCCTCTGGTCTCAGCCTCCCGAATGCTGGATTACAAGTGTGCGCCTCCACGCCTGGCTTCTCTTCACTTTCTTTCCTTCGGTGCATACTGCATTGGCTCTGAGCTGCATCCCCAGCCCAGCATCACCACTTAACACATTATGTGCTTTGTAATTTACCTATTTAGGTTGTTTTCTCTCTCTCTCTCTCTCTCTCTCTCTCTCTCTCTCTCTCTCTCTCTTTCTTTCTTTTCTTTTTTTAACTGGGATTGAACACAGAGCCATTCTACCTCCAAGTTACACCCCAGCCTGATTTTATTTCTTATTTGGAAACAGGGTCTTATTAAGTTGCTGAGAGCCTCGCTAAGTTACCGAGGCTGGCTTTGAACCTGCGATCCTCCTGTCTCAGCCTCCCAAGTACTGGGATTACAGGTCTACTTCCAATCAATATGTGCTGCATTAAGGGATGGATGGTCTGTGCTTCTCATTGTCTGTGTATATTTCCCCATCTTCATTTGGACTGTATGATGCCTGAGCTCAGGAATAACCTGATTCCCCACTGGGTCTCCATGATGAGGAAGGAGAGAGGGAGGGAGGGAAGAAGGCAGGCAGGCAGGCAGGCAGGCCCCACGTTATGTTAAAGTAGCTCCCTGTTAGAAGGCAGGTAGGACTTTGGGGTCAGGCAGAGCTAGAAGTCTGGACCAGACATAAGTGAACCCAGACACATCACTGAAGATGTCTGAACTTCCATTTCTCTCACCGGAAGTGGCTATAATAATATTCTTCTTTTTTTTTTTTTTTTGGTGGTACTGGGGGTGGAACTCAGAGGCTTTCTACCTCCAGGGTATACTCCCAGACCTATTTTCTATTTTATTTGGAAACAGGGTCTCACTAAGTTGCTGAGAGCCTCACTAAGTAGCTGAGGCTGGCTTCGAACCTGTGTGATCCTCCTGTCTCAACCTCTCAAGTGCAGTGATTACAAGCGTGCGCCACCACACCTGGCACTATAATAATATCCTGCTCCTCTGTTCTCATGGGATCGAGTGGGCTGGTACAGGAAAGATGGCAGCCACGAGCCTTCTCACAAGCCCGTCTCCCAGGCGGGGCTCAGCACACACCAGCTCCTTTACTCCTCGCCTCCTCCGATCCTGCCCAGAGCTCTCCACCCCTTGCCCAGCTCCGGGCACTTGGCCCCTGGGAGTCAGAACTGGAGCAAGCTGGAGAGCCCCGAGCAGGACTCAAGTAGCCTGTGGCCCTGTCTGGGGGCTGGGCATGGAAGAATGGGTTCTTAGATGGAAATTTGGAGATCCCAACGATTTGGGGAACTTCAAGGGTAGGAAGTGAAAGGAGATGTGGGTTACAAGGAACCACAGCCCCTTCTGGACAACTCTACCCCAAGCCACAAAAATGAGGAACTCAAGAGACTCAATAGGAAGGGGCAAACGGGGAGACATGCCTGGGGAGAGGATTCAGGAGGTGCATACCTATGATCCCAGGACCTGAGAGGCTGAGGCAGGAGGGTTGCAGGTTTGAGGCCAGCTTGAGCAACTTAGTGAAGCTCTCAGGAATTCACTGAGACCCTGTCTCAAAATTCAAAAAGGGTGAGGGGTGTAACTCAGAGGTAGAATGGCCCTGGATTGAATCCCTAGTACTAAAAATAAAAATTTAAAAATGGATATTGCACCAGGCGTGGTGGCCCACATTTGTAATCCCAGCCTCAGCTACTTAGTGAGGCTCTCAGCATCTTAGTGAGACCTTGTTTCCAAAAAGTATAAAAAATAGGTCTGGGAGTATAGCCCAGAGGTAAAAAAAAAAGCCCCCCCCAAAAATGAAAAATAAAAATGGATCTTGCTTTTGCTGGGTACAGTAGTACACACCTGTAATCCCAGCTACTTAAGAGGCTAAGGCTAGAGGATTGCAAGTTCAAGGCCAGTCTAGGCAATTTAGCAAGATCCTGCCTCAAAACACATTTTTTTGTGGTACTGGGCTTCCTGGAAGCCCTTCTATCTCCGGGCTACACTCCCAGACCTATTTTTACATTTTTATTTGGAAACAGGGTCTCCTAAGCCAGCACGCATGGCTGGCCTCGAACCTGTGCAATCCTCCTGTCTCTGCCTCCCAAGCACAGGGATTACAAGCATGCGCCACCACGCCCAGTTCAAAACACATTTTTAAAGTGTTAAAAAGGAGCCAGGCATGGTAGCACACACTTGTAATCCCAGTACTTGGAAAGCTGAGAGAGGAAGATCACAGGTTTGCAGACAGCCTCGGCAACTTGGTGAGATCCTGTTTCAAAATAAAAGAATAAAAGAGGACTGGGGGGTGGGGTATCACTCAGAGGTAGAATGCCCATGGCTTCCACTGTTAGGGTCCGAGAGTTGCCCCCTTACCCAAATAACGAAGAACACACCAAGGATGTAAATCACAAGCAGAGTTTATTGTGCTGCAGCTCTTACTGGCAAGCCAGGGTCAAGTCTCCTTCACAAGCCTGTCATTCAGAGGAATTGTCCAGCAGCTACCAGAGGAATGCTTCCTTCTGGCCAGGCTAACATTCAGCCTTTTAGACAGTAAGCAAGTGGTCGGAGCTCGACCCCGAGCCCAAAACAGACCTTACTTTTATAGTCCCAGAAGGGGCATTCACATTGGGATACAGCCAATAGGTTTACAGAGTAAACAAGTGCAGCCATCTTGTTCTTTGCAGCCATCTTGTTCTTTGCAGCCATCTTGTTTTTCTGTTAAGTTCCAGACACTTTGGAAACTTTCTTAACAGAAACACACTTTGGAAACATTCTTAACAGGAAAACAAGTTCCAGACACTTTGGAAACATTCTTAACAGAAAAAACACTTTGGAAACATTCTTAACAGGAAAACAAGTTCCAGACACTTTAGCTTACTTCTATATCCTAATATTTTAATTTTATAAGGGGAATGGGATGGCCCTCTCAATACTCTTGCATCACCTGCAGTAACACACACACACACACACACACACACACACACACACACATACACACACACCTTGAAGCTACACCAAAACCATGTGTTTTTTCATTCTGTCTTTTCTTTTTGTTTTGTTTCTGGGATGTGTGTGTGCGTGCCTGTGTGTGTGTGTGTGTGTGTGTGTGTGTGTGTGTGTGTGTTGCTGGAGTGGATCCCAGGGCATGCTAGTCAAACATTCCATCACTAAGCTACATCCCTGGCCTTTTATTATCCTCATCATTATTATTTTATCTCAAGGCAGGTGTTAAGTCGGGTCCCTCCCCTCCCCCATGTGATCTCGCAGCGGGAACAGGAGGAGGAACCCCGGAAGCCAGAAGCAGAGATATCGCGAGACTGCAGGTGCCGTGAGACGTACTTGAGATCGTGAGACTACAGATGCCGCGAGAGAATCGGCATGCCTATAAAACATCGGTGCCTCCAATCCACCACGTGACTCAGCCGGCCGATCAGGACGCAACTCTCCAGATTCGTGGCCCGTCAGTCTCTTCCCCAATGGCCGGCTGACTCCCTGGAGGGTGTTGGGTTGGGTCCAAATAAAGCAGTGGTCTCTGATAACCCTGTTGGTATCTTTACCTTGCTTTTAAACTCCCAAACTCTATTTTCAACCTTTCAGCAGGATCCCACTACAACTTCCAGGCTGCAAATTTTGAGCTCTCCCCTTCAGGAAGCCTTCCCTGACTCACCAGACAGAGCTCACTGGGACCTGCCTGCGCCACCTCCACACTGGGCATAGTCTGCTGTCAGTGGTTTCCGGCACTGTCTTCCTCCTAAGCTGCACCATGACACCCTCCAAGCAGGACCCATGGCATTTTTTTTGGGTGGGGGGGGAGAATGGGGATCAAACCCAGGGCCTTTCTACCTCTGAGCTATACCTCCAGCCCTATTTTTATTGTTTATTTGGAAACAGGGTTTTAGTAAGTTGTGGAGGGCCTCACTAAGTAGCTGAAGCTGGCTGCGAACCTTTGATCCTCCTGTCTCAGCCTCCCAAGTACTGGGATTACAAGCATGAGCCACCACGCCCAGCTGACCCATGAGTTTTCATCTGTTTTTTCTTTTCTTTCTTCTTTCTTTTTTTTTTTTTTCCATGTCTGGGGATGGAGCCCAGGAGCATTTGCCCTACAAGCTACACCCCCTGCCCTATTTTTTTTTCTTTATTTTGAAAGAAGGTGTCACTAAATTGTGGAGGGCCTCACTAAGCAACTGTGGGTGGCCTTGAATCTGGATCCCCCTGTTTCAGCTTCCCAAGTGCTGGGATTACAAGCGTGTGTGCTACCACGCCCGGTTCTTTTTTCTTTTTTTCTTTTCATATACACTGAGGAGGGAACTCAGGGTGTTCTTTTTCTCAGAACTATACTTCCAGCCCTTTTAATTTTTTATTTTGAAACAAGATCTCATTGTAAGACCCTAACAAGAGAGACTCTATGTTTGACCCAGCTGTGATCCCACAGTTACTGGAATTCCCCCACTGTGCCTAAGAAGCCAAAATGCTTAGTAGTTTGAACCTTTTGTTAATGCTCTTCCCAAGTTTTTCAGGGGATTAAAATAACATCAGTGGAGGGTATTATTTTAAATGTAGCAAGCATAGACCAACATCCTGCCTAACCTAGGGTAAATATAGCAAGTATAAATCAACATTCTGCTTACCCTAGGGTAAATGCAGCATGCATAGACAGACATTCTGCTTACCCTATGGTCAACATCCTGGAACACTAAGCAACACTCCAGACAAAGTTGCAGTTTTCTCAGACAATAACAATGGGCCTCCTCCCGACCCTCAGCCAATTGTGCATGGCTTTCACCTTTAAAAACTCCTTGTTGACTGGACTTCCGGGAAGATGGCGACTGAGAAAAGCGGGGCTTACGAGCCCCGCTAACAACCAATCTCTATTACCACAAAATCAGCGCCTTTCATAGCCAGAAAACACCATCAGCAGAGAAACAAAAAATGTAATTTCAAGGGACAGAGAAAAAGAGGGCTGGAAAAATGAGACACCAGAAAGAAACCAGACTGCAGTGCTGCAGCCGGAGCCGCGGCACGAAGCGTCGGGCGGCATTTTACCTTGCAGCACAAGGCTCCAGAGAGGAAGGGAACTCATAACAGAGCTCAGAGCCACAGAGGAGATACGCCGGCCTCACGCCTGAGGATGTGGCAGCAGTGCCTTACTGCCGGCGGCAGCAGCGAACTCACCAGACGGCACCAGACCAACGCACTCAACAGCCCACGAGGCTCCAGAGAGGAGCAGCGGACAGCGAGCCGAGGTGAGCCACTGCAAAACAGCTGGGTGGAATTCAGCAGATTTTTCATCGCAGGGAGCATCTAAAGCTCCCAGAGGCTGGGCTCAGCACACCCTGCAGGAACTCAGAGCAGAGCTCAAAAACAGAAAAGAAATACACCAGCCTCACGGCAGAGGGCATGGCGCAGCGCGATATTGCTACCGGTGGCAGCGGCAGCGAATTCACCGAGTCCACGACACCTCCATCTGTGCACTCAACAACAGTGAGTCAAATTGTGGCCCCTAGAGGAGAAATCCCAGTACTGTACTCCCAGGGACTTGACCCAGTGGGGGAGTGGCGGTGGCAGAGATATCACATCATAGGAGAACGCCCAACCTGGCACCCCCCATGGTCTAAAGCAGCCTCGATTGACTCCCAGGGTCTGAGACTCTGTGATACAACCCAGTAAAGGATTAGTGGGTGATAAGTAAAATAAAAAATTAATGCGAGTAAAATAAAAAATAAGTGAGTACGGCGGAGTGTGAAAAACACGAGAGAGGTCCGGTACACGTGGCATGTAAAGTTTTAATGGCACGGCTCTCCCGGGGATCAGGGCGAGGCACCGTGGGGCCCACGCGCCTGTCCGAAGCTTGAGGACGCGGGCTCTCCTTTTCAAGGTATGCATCTCACGAGATGAGGGTTTACTCGCGGGAACGCCCAATTCTCGCGGGGGTTTCAGCCCCTCCCTTGCCCTGCAGAGGTCATGTGACACAAAGTCACATGAGTGCAGGACCCAACTTAACATTCCGGCCTTTTGATGGTAGGGATAATGGATGACGTTGGACCCTCTAGCTTCTTCCTGCTGTCAAGGGGCGTCATCAGGGGCCCCAGGCCGGGAGGAGTCGGGAGTCCAGTCCCCCAGAAGGGGGTGCAGGTGGGTGCATAGCTGCAGTGCGAATTGGAGGTTACCCTGGACAGCTTAGTGTTGTGCGCTTGAGGAGGCTTGAACAGGCAAGGGCCTTTTCCAAGGGCACTGTTCCAGTGGCCCTCCTGGCCACACGCCGAGCAGTCTGATTGGTAGGCGTGGCTTTGCCCCACTTGAGGCAGGCTCCTGGAGGTAGTTGTTGTTGCAGTCCTCCACACCTAGGTGGCGCTCCAGGGGGCTGAGCCGCCACCACCAGCCGAAGGGGAGCTACCAGGGATCTGCTTTTTGGCAAAGTCGGAGTGTATGCTCCATTTCCGCCTGTTTCTCTCTGGAATTAAAACTTAGATGCCATGTTAAGGTTCTGTCAGCTGCGACGGACCTATACTCACAAAGAGCGCGTCCCGGGGCTGGTGTCCGGCAAGAATGGCAACGCAGACTCCCCACGGGCAGAGGGTGTCGCCCCAGCCCCGGCCCGGAATTTCCCACAGCACCTAGGGCGCGCCCACGCGGGCCGCCCAGCAAAATTGCAGTCTGGCGCGGGCCAAGATGGCGACTGTGACATCACCAGGCAGCGACTATGCGCCATCACAAAATGGCAGCTGGCGGGAAAATAAATGGAAGCTGATGGGGGAGAGCATTTGGAGGGATACCAGACTGCTTATAAAAGTTCCTAACTATTCCTGGGCCACCGCAACCTATTTCCCAACTCGTATCAAGGCAGACAGGCTCTCAGGGCATCTGCTAGTATAAAGGTTCGACTCCCCATAATTGGTTCACGGGCGGAAATGAAGAACAGGAAATGGGCATCCCCGATTTCCCTGCTCAATCGTTCGGAAACAGAGGTTAAGAGATAGGGAAGAATGTCTTCATTCCTTCTCAAAACCGGAGGATGACCTGGTCATCCGCAGGGTGGTCCCAGTGGACCAGGGGACAATGGGTCACCAAGCGCTTGGATTTTTGGGTCCCAGTGGACCGGAAGACCCAAGTCTGGAACCCGCTAACCAAGGGAAGGAGGCAGTTTACCGGAGTGAAGTGTTGCCAGCCAGCGCTGGCTACGACAGAAGTGCTGAGAAGCTGCTGGGAGCGTGGTGGAGCTGGGGCACGTGGATGCCGGTGGCTGGTGTGGACAGCACTGGCGGCTGGCGCAGGCAGGATCAGTGGGGGTGCGCAGGCGGCATGGCTTGCCGGGCCCGCGGCGTGGAGACAAAATGGCTTCCAGGCACGTGGCAGTCGCTGAGGCTGGGCCCCGAGGAGCACCGCCAGTGAGCCTGGCTTGGGCGGGTGAAACGGAGCAGCAGCAGCAAGTAGAGCTACGCCTGGCGCGGGTGACTGTGGCGGACACCGAAGCCGGCTGTGCGCCGCCCAATGAGCCTGGCTCAGGGCGGGCGGGGCAAATCGGCCAGAGGTCCTGGTGGTGACTGGAGCGCCGAGCTGGTACGGCGGTTTTAGGAGGTCCAAGCGGCAGGCAGAGGTCCTGGCCCGTGCAGGAGGTCAGCAAGTAGAACAGGTGCCAGCATCACCCAAGGAGCCTAGCTCCGGGCGGGTGGAACTAGCAGCCTGGCGGCCGGTGGAGCCTGCACACCGCGGCGGTGGTGGCCGCGGAAGATGGCCGCCGGCGCTCCGGAAGAGAGCACATGGGTGGGAAAAGATGGCCACCGGCTCTCAGCAGAGTTTGGGGCCAGAAAGATGGCTACCGGCTCTCAGCAGAGCGCGGGGCTGAAAAGATGGCCGCGAGCTCTCAGCAGAGCTCGGAGCTGGAAAGATGGCCGCAGACTCTCAGCAGAGCGTGGGATCAGAAAGATGGCCACCGGCTCTCAGCAGAGCTCGGGGCTGGAAAGATGGCCGCGAGCTCTCAGCAGAGCTCGGGGCTGGAAAGATGGCCGCGGACTCTCAGCAGAGCCCGGGGCGGGAAAAAGGCCGCCGGCTCTCAACAGAGCGCGGGGCCGAAAAGATGGCCGTGAGCTCTCAGCAGAGCTCGGGGCGGGAAGAAGGCCACCGGCTCGCCCGGAGAGCACGGGGCTGGGGAAGAAGGCTTACGGTCCAGGCAGGCATGGGGCAGCAGTGGCGGCAGTGGCGGGAGCAATGCCTGCAAGCGGAGCGCTGGTGTGGGACCTCACAGTCGAGCTGCTGGCGGGTCAGAGAGTCTGGGGCTCAAAAAGAAAGTAAAAATAAAAGGAGAAAAAAGGAAAAAAAAGAAAAAAATGGGGAGGGACCCAAGAGTTCTCCCGGTTCGGCACCAAATGATAAGTAAAATAAAAAATTAATGCGAGTAAAATAAAAAATAAGTGAGTACGGCGGAGTGTGAAAAACACGAGAGAGGTCCGGTACACGTGGCATGTAAAGTTTTAATGGCACGGCTCTCCCGGGGATCAGGGCGAGGCACCGTGGGGCCCGCGCGCCTGTCCGAAGCTTGAGGACGCGGGCTCTCCTTTTCAAGGTATGCATCTCGCGAGAGGAGGGTTTACTCGCGGGAACGCCCAATTCTCGCGGGGGTTTCAGCCCCTCCCTTGCCCTGCAGAGGTCATGTGACACAAAGTCACATGAGTGCAGGACCCAACTTAACAGTGGGGACTGAGATACCACAGACTCGAGATTCAGAGCACCTTAAGTGAAGTCGTAGTGACCCAGGGAAGAACCCAGAGAAGGCACAAACTTCCAAAATCATGGGAAAGAGGAATAACAATGGGGCAATGAATGCCCACAACCCCACAACATCAGAACCTGATAAAACAGAAATTCAGAGATCTCTAGAAGATCAAATCAGGAAAATAACTGTAGAAATAATAGAGGTGTTTTGAAAAGAATTCAGAGAGAGCCAAAGAGAGATAAAGGATGCAATTAATGACGTAAAGGCCTCAATTCAAAGTACAAACAACCGATTAGACCACATGGAGAATAGAATCTCGCTCCTAGAAGATGATCATTCAAAAAATGAACGCATAGTTTCTAATCTAGAAAAAAAAATCCGACAGCAGGAATCTGACATTGAAGAAATATGGGCCCATTTTAAGAGAGCTAACCTAAGAATAATTGGAATAGAGGAGGGAAAAGAAGGTGAAACCAAAGGGATCAACAATCTTTTCAAGGAAGTAATAGCAGAAAATTTTCCAAACGTAGAGCAAGAGGTCGATACACAGATCCAGGAAACTTATAGAACTCCCTTTAGACAGGATCAGAGAAGAGGACCCCCACGCCACATAATTGTCAAAATGACCACTGTGGAAGCCAAGCAGAGAATCTTAAAGGCAACAAAAACAAAGGGCCAAGTGACATTCAGAGGCAAACCAATTAGAATCACTCCAGACTTCCCAAACCAAGTCATGAGAGCCAGAAGGGCTTGGAGTAACATATTCCAAACTCTGAAAGAAAACAACTTTCAGCCAAAAATTTCCTACCCAGCAAAACTTTCTATCAAATTAGATGGGGAAATAAGAAGCTTCCACAACAAACGGAAACTGAAGGAATTTATGTCTTCAAAACCAGTGCTAGAGAAAATACTCAAAGAGATTAACTACAAAGAAGAAATAGGTAACACACACCAAAACCAGAGAAACAAGATTTTCCATCCAACAGACAACTAAGATTGGTTATCTGTGGAGATTCATTATTTATGTTAGTCTTTTACCTATCTCTAAACTGTATTGTTTGCTTTTATTGTTGCTAATTTTTAGGATATCTAGTTGGAATATTAACATACCTTCAGATATAGCAATTGGAAATATTTTATCCCATTCTCTCAGTAACTTTTAACTCTGTTTACATTGTCTTTGGATATACAATATTTTTTATTTTTTAGGGAGTTTATTTACCCTTTTGTTGCCTGTGCCATTGAAATCATATCCAAGAAATCACTGCCAATTTCAATGTTGTGAGGTTTTATGACCCAGATTTTCTTCTAAAAGTTTATAGTCTTTAGATTTATATTTAGGTCTTTTATCTATTTTGAGTTAATATTTGTATATGGTGTTAGGTAAGGGTCCAATTTTATTCTTTTTCATATAATTATTATTTTTCAACAATATTTAGTTAAAAGATTAGTATTTCCTCCACCAAATGTTCGTGGAAACCTTGTCAAAAATAACTTGACAATATATGGAAGAATGTATCTCTAGGCTTTTATTTAACTCCAATGGTTTATATATCTGCCTTTAGAATAGTACTACACTGTTTCAATTATTGTAGCTTTATATGGTTTGAAATCAGAAAATATACATCTTCTAACTTTGTTCTTCTTCGAGATTGTTTTGGGTGTCTAGACTCCATATTCCATATGAGGATAGATTTTTTCTGAAAAATAAATAAATAAATGTATGATAGTTTCACCTAAAAAAAGAAAAAAATATTCTCTGGTAAGAAAGAAAGCAAAAAGAAATATTGAAATGTTATCTTTAAGTCATCAAAAGCTTGGTATCAGACAAATGAAACTGTTATGTGAGATTGTCATCGTTAATATTGGATAAATTGCTATAAAACTAGATGTCAACCACTAAGCCAAGCATGGGAAGGAGGGATGGGGAGGGAACGGGGTGGGGATCGGGTAGGGGCTAACTGGGCGATGTGTGCATGTATGTCTACAAAGGTATTGTCTTTATACCATTATGATGTATGAATACATTGCACCAATAAAAAATAAATTAAAAAAAAAAACTCCTTGTTGCCGGGCGTGGTGGCACACGCTTGTAATCCCCGCGCTTGGGAGGAAGAGACAGGAGGATCATGCAGGTTCAAGGCCAGCCACCAGGTGCGCTGGCTTAGGAGACCCTGTTTCCAAATAAAAATGTAAAAATAGGTCTGGGAGTGTAGCCCGGAGGTAGAAGGGCTTCCAGGAACCCCAGTACCACCAAAAAACAAAGAACAAAAACAACAACAACAAAAAAAACTTGTACATTCAGCTCGTGGTTGCACTCTGGACTGAGTGCCCTGTGGTTAAATAGACTAATCTTCCAAGTTTGGTTGGTGCACTCTTTTTTTCTGTTCCTGTGACATTTGCCTAGGCACAACACTCATTAAGTTGCTAAGGCTCTTCTTGAACTTGCAATCCTCCTGTCTCAACCCCCCAGGTATTAGGAATGCAAGGGTCACAGCACACGGCCCGCCCAGATTCCCCTCCTCCTTTGCTTTTAAAGCCAAGATAGAGAAGCCTGCTGCTTTGGTACGTACATTGGGAAAGTCTCAGGAAACAGCTCATCAAAAAGTATGGAACAGCTGGGCGTGGTGGTGCATGCCAGTGATCCCAGCATTTGGGACGCTGAGACAGCAGAATTTCAGGTTCAAAGCCAGCCTCAGCAACTTAGCAATACCCTGTTTCAAAATTTAAAAATATATAAAAGGGCTGAGAGTACTGCTCCGAGGTCGAATGCCCCTGGGTTAAATCCCAGTACCAAAAAAGAAAAAAGTATGGAACAATGCAGTCCATCCACCAACTTTACAATTGTTTGCATTTTATAGCTCACTCACCCTAGTGGGGCTAAGTAGTAGCCACAGAAGGGAAAGGGAGGACAGAACCTCACCAGAGGGCCCCATGAGTTCTCTGGTGCCTCAGTCCCACTCCTCCTCCCTCACCCTCAGCAGCTGTCAGACATTTTCTCTTTGTTGGATGACCCCCCCTTGGATGCTTGAGTTCACAGCCCACAGTGAAATGGGATTTTTTTTGGGGGGGGGGGTACTAGGGATTGAACCCAGGGGCATTTTACCTCCAAGCTACACCTCCAGTTCTTATTATTTTTCATTTTGAAACAAAGTCTCACCAAGTTGCTGAGGGTCTCACTAAATTGCTGAGACTGGCCTGGAACCTGCAATCCTCCTGTCTCAGCCTCCCAAGTACTGGGGTTACCCGTGTGCACCACCATGTCCAGAGAGATGTGGGGCTTTTGATGGTCTTGCTCAGCGCTGTGTCCCACAACTTAGAAGATCACGTTGCACATAGTAGGCTCTCAAGAAATTTCAACTGATGGCCTGGGGATGTGACTTAGTGGTAGAGGGCTTGCTAGCATACATAAGCCCTGGGTTCAACCCCCAGTACTGCAAAAAAGAAGAGGAGGAGAAAGAAGAGGAGGAGGAGGAGGAGGAGGAGGAGGAGGAGGAGGAGGAGAGGCAGGCATGGTGGCACACACCTGAAATCCCAGTACTTGGGAGGCTGAGCCAGGAGAATTGTAGGTTCAAGGCCAGCAATGTAACAAGATTTTCAGCAACCCAGTGAGATCCTTTTTCAAAATAAAAAAATTAGCTGGGCGTGGTGGCACACGCTTATATTCCCAGCATTTGGGAGGCTGAGAGAGGAGGATCGGGGTTCAAGGACAGCCTCAGCTACTACTTAGTAAGGCCCTTTGCAACTCAGTGAGACCCTGTTTCAAAAAATAAAGAATAAGCCGGGCGTGGTGGCGCACGCTTGTAATCCCCGCGCTTGGGAGGCAGAGACAGGAGGATCGCGCAGGTTCAAAGCCAGCCGTGCACGCTGGCTTAGGAGACCCTGTTTCCAAATTAAAAAGTATAAAAAATAGGTCTGGGAGTGTAGCCCGGAGGTAGAAGGGCTTCCAGGAACCCCAGTACCACCAAAAAAAAAATAATAATAATAAATAAAGAAAGAAAGAAAGAATAAAAAGTAGGGCTGGGTGTATAGCTCAGAGGTTGAATGCCCCTGGGTTTCATCCACAGTACTGCAAAAAATAATAATAATAACAAAATAAAATATTAAATAAAATTAAAGAGTCTCAGTGCCAAAAAAATTAAATTTAAAAATAAAAAAGGAGCCAAGCATGATGGCACACACTGGTAATCCCAGTACTTGGGAGGCTAAGACAAGTGGATCACTGGTTCAAAGACAGCCTCAGCAAGTAGTGAGGCTCTTATCAACCTAGTGAGACCCTGTTTCTAAATAAAAATATAATAGGTCTGGGGATGTAGCTCAGGAGTAAAATGCCTCTGGGTTCAATTCCCAGTGCCACACAAAAAATAAAATAAAATAAAATACTGGGAGTATGCCAGGTTGGTGGCACACACTTGTAATCCCAGTACTTGGAAGACTGAGACAGGAGTATCACAGGTTCACCACCAGCCTCAGCTACTTATGAGGCCCTCTGCAACTTAATCAAACCCTGTTTCCAAATAAAGAATAAAAAATAGGGCCCCTGGTTTCAATCCCCAGTACCACCAAAAGAAAAAGGAGGAGGAGGAGGAGGAGGAGGAGGAGGAGGAGCAGCCACATGGATATATTGTATATATACCCTGGAGTACTTACACTAAGACAACTACAGTGTTACTGTGTTACTAAGCAATATAATAATTGGGGGCTACCATTGTTATATAGTCTGTTGTTTATGTCACTATCTGGTGAATGATTGTACCTCAATAAAAGTATTTTGTGTGTGTGTGGTACTGGGATGAAACCCAGGGGCTTTTCTACCTCCGGGCTATACTCCCAGACCTATTTTATACTTTATTTGGAAACAGGGTCTCACTAAGTAGCTGAGGCTGGCTTCGAACCTGTGTAATCCTCCTGTCTCAGCCTCCCAAGTGCTGAGATTACAAGCATGCATCACCATATCTGGCAATAATAAAAGTCTTAAAATTGATTTTGCATAAAAGGTTTTTTTAAAACTACTATAGTATGGTGATTCTTCAGTTTTTTTCTGTGTGTGTGTGTGTGTGTGTGTGTTACTAGGGACTGAACCCTAGGACCTTCTATCTCTTGGCTATACCCTCAGTCCTGTTTATTTTTTTTATTTGGAAAGAGGTCTCACTGAGGTGAATAGAAGAAATAAATTTTAAGTAGAAAGGAGACAGATTGAGAAGGAAAAAATATGGTTTTTGATAGGTTGGGTTCCCCCTCCCCTTCCCCCACGTGACCCCTCAGCGGGGACAGGAGGCAGAACCCGGAAAGCCAGAAGCAGAGATATCGCGAGACTCCAGGTGTCATGAGACTCCAAACATGAGACAGACTCCAGAGGTCTCAAGACTACAGATGTCACGAGAGCATCGGCATGCCTATAAAACATCGGTGCTTCCACTCTGCCACGTGACTCAGTCGGCCAATTGGGACTATGCGTGATTCTCCAAACACATGCCTCGTTGGTCCCTTCCCCCACAGCCTGCTAACTCCCCAAGAGTGCCGGGTCCAAATAAAGCAGCAGCTTTTGATAAACAGGCTGGTATTTTACCTCCTTCGCGACTCCCTGTCTCCATTTTCAACGTTTCAGTTTTAAAATCTGAAATCAGCCTGGCATGGTGGTGCACGCTTATAATCCCAGCATTCGGGAGGCTGAGACTGGAGGATTGTGGCTCACAGACAGCCTCAGCTACTTAGTGAGGCCCTCCGTAACTTAGTGAGAGCCTGTTTCAAAATAAAGAATAAAAAATCGGGCTTGGGGGTGTAGCTCAGAGGTCAAATGTCCCTGCGTTTCATCCCCAGAATTGCAAAAACAAAAAACAAACAAATATAATCTGAAATCTTTGATATTGTTTTAACAGAACTTGGTTATTCTTAAAAAGCAAAGCCCATACTTTTAAATTTTAATGGGCTGGCTTCATATAGGAAACTCCTGAGGCCATTTAACTTGAGAGACCCTCTGCTATCCAAGAACCCACAGGAGTTATTGTGCTGACCCATTACATATTCTTTGGCACCCAATTATGGGGCTTCAGAGGTCAGCATTTGGAAGTCCACTCATGACATATGCTACAGTGCTCAGCTGTGGAGCTTTGGAGAAATCGGCACTCAAGTCCACTGAAAATGTTTGGCTGTTTTTATCTCTGGTGGTTTTTTTTGTTGTTTTGTTTTGTTTGTTTGTTTGTTTGTTTGTTTTGTGTGTGGGGGTGGGTGGGTGGTACTGGAGATAGAACCAGGGGCATTATACCTTCGAGCTACACCCCCAGACCTATTTCTTAGTCTTTTTACTTTTGAACAGGGTCTCACTGAGTTGCAAACGGTTTCGCTAAGTAGCTGAGGCTGGCTGCGAACCGTGATCCTCCATTCTCTGCCTCCCAAATGCTGGGATTAGAAGTGTGCACCAGCCAGACGTGGTGCTGCACGCTTGTAATCCTTGCACTTGGGAGGCGGAGACAGGAGGATCGCGCAGGTTCGAAGCCAGCCACGCGCGCTGGCTTAGGAGACCCTGTTTCCAAATATAAAATGTAAAAAGAGGTCTGGGAGTGTAGCCCAGAGGTAGAAGGGCTTCCAGGAACCCCAGTACCACCAAAAAAAAAAAAAAAAAAAGAAGTGTGCACCAGCCAGACGTGGTGCTGCACGCTTGTAATCCTTGCACTTGGGAGGTGGAGACAGGAGGATCGCGCAGGTTCGAAGCCAGCCTCACTGGCTTAAGAGACCCTGTTTCCAAATAAAAATATAAAAATAGGTCTGGAGTGTAGCCCGGAGGTAGAAGGGTTTCCAGGAACCCCAGTACCACAAAAAGGAAGAAGGAGGAGGAGGAGGAGGAGGAGGAGGAGGAGGAGGAGGAGGAGGAGGAGGAGGAGAAGGAGGAGAAGGAGGAGAAGGAGGAGAAGGAGAAGGAGAAGAGTGCACCACCATGCCTGGCTCATCCCTGTCTTTGTTTTTCTTTTTTTGTTTTTTGTTTTTTGGGTTTTTATTGTTTTGGGTTTTTTTTTTTTTTGTTTGTTTGTTTGTTTGTTTGTTTTTGTACTGGAGGTGGAACTCAGGAACATTTTTCCTCTGAGCTACACACTCAGCCCTATTTTTTAGTCTTTTGAATTTTTGAAACAGGGTCTCGCTGAGTTGTGAAGTGCCTCACTAAGTAGCTGAGTCTGTCGGTGAACCGTAATCCTACAAGTGTGCACCACCATGTCCAGCTTATCCCTGGTTTTAAATGTTCTGTTTGAGTGTGCAGATCACAGGGAGTGCCAGGGTAGCTTGGAGGTGTATGGATTAGAGAGACAAGGAATAGGGCCAAGCCCAAGCCCATGGAGGCAACCAGGCCACCTTCTTCCCTGGAGAAGGGAGGGGGCCCAGGGCCACCTCTTCACCTCAAGCCAAGGCCCATTAAACCTATGCCAGTTTGTGCCCCAGGTTTGCGTGCCCAACAGCGACCTATGGATCACAGTGGCGCAGTCTGCAGCGTGGTCCACAGGCGATGCCCTCTCCTCTTCTGTCCCCTTGCTGGGTGCTGGCAGCTGCCACCTCCTTCAGCAGAATGCTTGCCCACTGTCGGAGACAGCCAGTGCCCTTATTGCTAAAGCCAGCCGCTAACTATGAGGCTTATAGGAAGAGAATCCTCTCTCTCTCTCTCTCTCTCCCTCTTCCTGGCCAACCCCGTACTCCCTTAAAATGAGTGCTTAAAAACACCAAAAGCGGGAGCCCGCCCTTTTTAGGCTAAACAGCAGATACATTTTGGACCTGGAACATCTTAACATTTAAGGAATCTGGTGATTCCTTAAGCCTTTTGTTATAAGTGTGAGCTCTAAATTGTTTTTCATGTACCTGTCTTTCATGCTCTAGCTAAGCCGGTCAACCACGAGGGTACTGGCAGACGCTTTCAGGATTTTGCCTGAACAGAAGTTTGTACGCTTGTAATCCCAGCAGTTGGGAGGCTGAGACCGGAGGATCGCGGTTCGCGGACAGCCTCAGCTACTTAATGAGGCCTTCCACAACTTAGTGAGACCCTGTTTCAAAATAAAGAATAAAAAATAGGGCAGAGGGTGTAGCTTGGAGGTCAAATGCCTCTGGGTTCCATCCCCAGACCCACACAAAAAAAAGTAGGTTTTTTTTTTCTCTGAAAAAGAAGTATCCTGCCGAGCGTGGTGGCGCACGCTTGTAATCCCCGCGCTTGGGAGGCAGAGACAGGAGGATCACGCAGGTTCGAAGCCAGCCCCATGCTGGCTTAGGAGACCCTGTTTTCAAATTAAATGTAAAAATAGGTCTGGGAGTGTAGCCTGGAAGTAGGAGGGCTTCCAGGAACCCCAGTACCACAAAAAAAAAAAGAAGTATCTGATAAGTAAAATAAAAAATTAATGTGAGTAAAATAAAAAATACGAGAGAGGTCCGGTACACATGGCATGTAAAGTTTTAATGGCACGGCTCTCCCGGGGATCAGGGCGAGGCAACGTGGGGCCCGCGCGCCTGTCCGAAGCTTGAGGACGCGGGCTCTCCTTTTCAAGGTATGCATCTCGCGAGAGGAGGGTTTACTCGCGGGAACGCCCAATTCTCGCGGGGGTTTCAGCCCCTCCCTTGCCCTGCAGAGGTCATGTGACACAAAGTCACATGAGTGCAGGACCCAACTTATCATCCCGGCCTTTTGATGGTAGGGATAAAGGATGATGATTGGACCCTCTAGCTTCTTCCTGCTGTCAAGGGGCGTCGTCAGGGGCCCCAGGCCGGGAGGAGTCAGGAGTCCAGTCCCCCAGAAGGGGGTTCAGGTGGGTGCATAGCTGCAGTGCGAATTGGAGGTTACCCTGAACAGCTTAGTGATGTGCGCTTGAGGAGGCTTGAACAGGCAAGGGCTATTAAAGAAAAAAACAAATCATGAGATTGAGCAGGCGACCAAAAAGGAGACTGGCTTACTAAGTACCTGGAGAGCTACCCTGAGCTGGCAAAGAGGATGGAGGTTGAGGGATCCAGGAGCCGTCAGTCTTCAGCCAGGCTGAGTAGGGCCAGCGGCGGGGCCTGGTCTGGAAAGGTGCTCCCCCTGTGTTGAGGCACCTGGGGTTCATCCTTTTCCAAGGGCACTGTTCCAGTGGACCTCCTGGCCACACGCCGGGCACAGTCTGATTGGTGGGCGTGGCTTCGCCCCACTTCAGGCAGGCTCCTGGAGGTAGTCGTCGTTGCAGTCCTCCACACCTAGGTGGCGCTCCAGAGGGCTGAGCCACCACCACCAGCCAAAGGGCAGCTACCAGAGATCTGCTTTTTGGCAAAGTCAGGGTGTACACTCCATCTCCGCCTGTTTCTCTCTGGAATTAAAACTTAGATGCCATGTTAAGGTTCTGTCAGCTGCAACGGACCTATACTCACAAAGAGCACGTCCCGGGGCTGATGTCCAGTAAGAATGGCAACGCAGACTCCCCATGGACAGAGGGTGTCGCCCCAGCCCCGGTGTTTCCCACAGCACCTAGGGCGCGCCCACGCGGGCCGCCCAGCAAAATTGCAGTCTGGCGCGGGCCAAGATGGCGACTGTGACATCACCAGGCAGCGACTATGCGCCATCACAAAATGGCAGCTGGCAGGAAAATAAATGGCAGCTGATAGGGGAGAGCATTTGAAGGGATACCAGACTGCTTATAAAAGTTCCTAACTATTCCTGGGCCACCACAACCCATTTCCCAACTCGTATCAAGGCAGACAGGCTCTCAGGGCATCTGCTAGTATAAAGGTTCGACTTCCCATAATTGGTTCACGGGCGGAAACGAAGAACAGGAAATGGGCGTCCCCGATTTCCCTGCTCAATCGTTCAGAAACGGAGGTTAAGAGATAGGGAAGAACGTCTTCATTCCTTCTCAAAACCGGAGGATGACCTGGTCATCCGCAGGGTGGTCCCAGTGGACCAGGGGACAATGGGTCACCAAGCGCTTGGATTTTGGGGTCCCAGTGGACCGGAAGACCCAAGTCCGGAACCCGCTAACCAAGGGAAGGAGGCAGTTTACCGGAGTGAAGTGTTGCCAGCCAGTGCTGGCTGTGACAGAAGCGCTGAGAAGCTGCTGGGGGCGTGGTGGAGCTGGGGCACGCAGATGCTGGTGGCTGGTGTGGATGGCACTGACGGCTGGCGTGGATGGCACTGACAGCTGGCGCAGGCGGGATCAAACGGTGGCATGCAGGCGGCATGGCTTGCCCAGTTTGCGGCGTGGAGACAAAATGGCTTCCAGGCATGCAGCAGTCGCTGAGGCTGGGCCCTGAGGAGCATCGCCAGTGAGCCTGGCTTGGGCGGGCAAAACGGAGCAGCAGCAGCTAGTAGAGCTACGCCTGGCGCGGGTGACTGTGGTGGACACCGAAGCCGGCTATGCGCCGCCCAATGAGCCTGGCTCGGGGCGGGTGGGGCAAATCGGCCAGAGGTCCTGGTGGTGACTGGAGCGCCGAGCTGGAACGGCGGTTTTAGGAGGTCCAAGCAGCAGGCAGAGGTCCTGGCCCGTGCAGGAGGTCGGCAAGCAGAGCAGGTGCCAGCATCACCCAAGGAGCCTGGCTCCGGGCAGGTGGAACTGGCAGCCTGGCAGCCGGCGGAGCCTGCACGCCCTAGCAGTGGTGGCTGCGGCTGCAGTGGCAGTGGAAGATGGCCGTCGGCGCTCCAGAAGAGAGCACGTGGGCAGGAAAAGATGGCCACTGGCTCTCAGCAGAGCGCAGGGCTGGAATGATGGCCGCAGACTCTCAGCAGAGTGTGAGATCAGAAAGATGGCCACCGGCTCTCAGCAGAGCGCGGGGCCGGAAAGATGGCCACCGGCTCTCAGCAGAGCGTGGCGCCGAAAAGATGGCCGCGAGCTCTCAGCAGAGCTCGGAGCTGGAAAGAAGGCCACCGGCTCTCAGCAGAGCGCGGGGCCGAAAAGATGGCCGCGAGCTCTCAGCAGAGCTCGGAGCTGGAAAGAAGGCCACCGGCTCTCAGCAGAGCGTGGCGCCGAAAAGATGGCCGCGAGCTCTCAGCAGAGCTCGGAGCTGGAAAGATGGCCACCGGCTCTCAGCAGAGCTCGGGGCTGGAAAGATGGCTGCAGACTCTCAGCAGAGCCCGGGGTGGGAAGAAGGCCGCTGGCTCTCCTGGAGAGCGCGGGGCTGGGGAAGAAGGCTTACGGTCCGGGCAGGCACGGGGCGGCAGTGGCGGCAGTGGTGGGAGCAATGCCTGCAAGCAGAGCGCTGGTGTGGGACCTCGCAGTCGAGCTGCTGGCGGGTCGGAGAGTCTGGGGCTCAAAAAGAGAGTAAAAATAAAAAGAGAAAAAAGAAAGAAAAAAAAAAGGGGGAGGAACCCAAGAGTTCTCCTGGTTCGGCACCAAATGATAAGTAAAATAAAAAATTAATGCGAGTAAAATAAAAATAATGTGAGTACGGTGGAGTGTGAAAAACACAAGAGAGGTCCGGTACACATGGCATGTAAAGTTTTAATGGCACGGCTCTCCCGGGGATCAGGGCGAGGCACCGTGGGGCCCGCGCACCTGTCCGAAGCTTGAGCACACGGGCTCTCCTTTTCAAGGCATGCATCTCGCGAGAGGAGGGTTTACTCGCGGGAACGCCCAATTCTCGCGGGGGTTTCAGCCCCTCCCTTGCCCTGCAGAGGTCATGTGACACAAAGTCACATGAGTGCAGGACCCAACTTATCAGTATCTTGCTTAGAATATTTATTTAAGAAAAAAACAGTTAAGCCGGGCGTGGTGGTGCTGTACAAGAGAATTTGTCATGAGATTGTTGTAATGGAACCCCTTTTAACCAAGTAAGGTGATGCCAGTTGGGGTCCCCCAGCAGTTTGGCTGCAGTAGGTGTGGTAAGAATCACTATTAAAGTAATTGCTGGTCAAGGAGATGAGAAATGATGGGAACAGGCAGGGAAAATAGTGGAGTCACAGAGGACAATCCAAACAGCTGTGGTGGGTTGCCACAACTGGGGTAGGGGTGTCCCATACTATAGGGTCAACCAAATCTATAGAGAGGGGAGGTTTGGCCACCTGGTCATCCTCTGTAACAACAGCCATTAAAAATATATTGGGGGATGCCGGGCGTGGTGGCTCACACTTGTAATCCCCGCACTTGGGAGGTGGAGACAGGAGGATCGCGCAGGTTCAAAGCCAGCTGCACTGGCTTAAGAGACCCTGATTCCAAACAAAAAAAAGTATAAAAATAGGTCTGGGAGCGTAGCCTGGAGGTAGAAGGGCTTCCGGGAACCCCAGTACCACAAAAAAAAAAAAAATAATAATAATAATAATAGCCGCATACTAATCTATGAATGAAATATATATATATGGAGCTGGGCATGGTGGTGCACGCTTGTAATCCCAACATTTGGGAGGCTGATACCTGAGGATTGCAGTTCGCAGACAGCCTCAGCTTAGTGAGGTCTTCTGCAACTCAGTGAGACCCTGTTTCAAAATAAAGAATGAAAAATAGGGCATGGGGTGTAGCTTGGAGGTGGAATGCCCCTGGGTTCCATCACCAGACCCACACACACAAAAAAAATTATTGTGGATACAGAAGCCATGGGGAAACTAAATGAAAGTTCGGTCCCTATTTTGTTTAAGAAGTCTGTACCTAAAAGGTGGGTAGGACATGAAGAGATAATCAGGAATGGATGGGCAACCATAAGGTTTTCCAAATGGCAAAAAAGGGGACCTGTTGTACATGGGCAAGAGAGCTTGCTGTCAATTCCCTGAACTGAGATTTGAGAAGGAAAACTAGGGCCTGAGAAGGAGGGAAGAACCAAGTAGGTAGCTTCCGTGTCAATCAAAAAAGGAGATTGGTTTACCCACTACCTGGAGAGTTACCCTGGGCTCAGCTAGAGTAATAAGGAACTGTCAGTCTTTGGCCAGGCCAAGCAGTCCCAGCAGCGGGGCCTGATCTGGAAGGGTGGTCCCCCTGTGTTGAGACACCTGAGGCTCACCATTTTTCCAAGGGCACTCACTTTTTCAGTGTCCCTCCTGGTCACACGCCAGGCATGATCTGGTTGGTGGACGTGGTGAGGGCAATGCTTGGCCCAATGACCTTGGTGTCCACATTTATAACAGGCTCCCAGGGGTAGTTGTCATTGCTGTCCTCCACCCCTAGGTGGTGCTTGTTGCCCCAAGGGCTGAGCCTTTACTGCCAGCCAATGGGCAGCCACCAGGGCTCAGACTTACAAATCTGCCTTCTGGCGAAGTCAGAGTGTACACTCCATCTCTGTCTGTTCCTCTCTAGAATTAAAAACTTTAAATGCCATGTTCACCAGATCTCAGATAGGAGTTTGAGGACCAGCTTTTTAAAATTTTTTCCAAATATTAGGGAATGATTGCCCAATGAAATGAGTTGCCAACACCACAGATCCTGCCTCAGTAGATGGATCTAAGCGGATATAGAGGGTAAAAGCCTCCTGCAGCCCATTAAGAAAAACAGCGAGGTTTGTAAAACCTTGGGTGATTTCCTTACGTTTATCATAATTAACTACTTTATGAGAAGCAGCCTGCATGCCATTGAGAAGGCATAGTATCATATGGTCTTTCATTTTTATTCCCTCACCCCTACCGTTAGGGGCTGGCTGATGATCCCAGTAGGGATCCTCAGAAGAAACCTCAGCTGCTCCCATAGGGAGTGCTGGGCTGCTTAAATGAGCCTGGTTGGCCTTTTCCTGGGCAGCCTTTATAATACGATCACGTTCATCCGGTATTAAGGCAGAGGTTAAAATAACATGAAGATCCCGCCATGTTAGATCATATGTTTGTACAATGTATTGGAATTCTTTAATAAAACTGGATGGTTTGGCAGAAAAATAAACCAGTTTTCCTTCAATTTGAGCAAAGTCAGGTAGGGAGAAAGGAACATAAAAACAAACTATGCCTTCTGCACTGGCCACCTTGCAGAGTGGTGTCAAGAGAGGAGGGTCCCCGGAGCAGGTACAGTAACCTACAGGGGAAGGCGAGGGGGAGGTAAGGGTTGTTCCCTTAAGAGAGAATGGCAGGGAGGAAAGGAGCGGGTTAGAGTGGGAGGCCGTTCTAGAATAGTATGGTGGTCAAGGCAGTGAGGAGAGATTCTGTGGATCAGAGTCTTCAGAAAATTGTACCTGCAACCCAGCAGGGTAAGACGCTTGCAACCACGTGTTACCACAAAATGGCAACTGTGCTGTAACTCAGCAAGACCACCAGATGGCGCCTGCACGCTTCCATGAGGCGACCAAGATGGCGACTTCAGCTGGCAGGAAACCCTAGCCAGCAGGACTTGAGCAGTAGAGTAGGGGGGAGCAGGAAGAGAAAGTCGGGACCACATAAAAAAGAAAGTCTGTACCCACAGGACTTTTGACCATTTACTGGACCACTTTAAAAAGTTGCTCAGAGGCCAGGTGTGGTGGTGCACGCTTGTAATCCCCGCACTTGGGAGGTGGAGACAGGAGGATCGCGCAGGTTCGAAGCCAGCCTCGCTGGCTTATGAGACCCTGTTTCCAAAAATATATATAAAATAAGTCTGGGAGTATAGCCCGGAGGTAGAAAGGTTCCATCCCCAGTACCACAAAAAAAAAAAAAAAGTTGCTGAGATCGATCAGGATATTAAAATCCAAGCTGCCATTCACGGGCCACCACCACCCATTATCCAACTGATAATGAGGCCAGACCCTATTGCAGTAAAAACTTAGACGCTCAGGACATAAATCTTCCGCTAAACCCAGAGCCTGGAGATTAGCGAGATGACAACCCAGTGGGGACTGAGAATCTATTTTGGAGGTTTGGGGTTTGGCTTCCCATAATTGGTCCGCGGGCAAAAACAATAAAAAAGGAAACAGGCGTCCCTATTTCCTGACCAATCATTCAGGAACAGAGGTTAAGAGAATAAGAAAGACATCTCAATCCCTCCTCAAAACCAGAGGACAACCTGGTCATCTGGGGACTTCTCCGACACAGCTGTGCGTTATTGATAATGGAGAAGCCACAGACACGAAGCCAGAAGGCAAGAAGCCGGAACCCACTGACCAAGGGCAGGGGAGGAAGCTTACCCAGTGCAGGGGTGCCACATGGATCAGTGGCAGTGGGGCCTGAGCAGCCGGTGGCTGCAGCTGGAGCATGGAGCCAGAGCAGTGGAGCCAGAGAGGTAGAGCGGAGCAGCGGCCTCTGAGCAGCTGTGCTGGCAGGGTCCGCATGGCTGCATGGCTCAGAAGCTCGAAGCAGCTGGAGCGGTAGACCCCGCGGCTGTGGCCAGTGGTGCAGGTGGCCACGGGGCCTAGCAGCGGCGCCAGAGCCAGGGTAGTGGTGGTGGTTGGCATGCGTCAGCAAGGGGGTGCACACCACCCAGCGAGCCTGTCGTGGGACCTCAGGGGGCACAGGAGAGGCTGGTGGCTGTGCTTTGCCCAATGAGCCCAGCGTGGGACTTCACGGGCACCCGGTCTGGATTGAAGAGTTTGTGGTTCAAGGACTCTTCAACCAGCATCAAAAAATAAGAGAGAGAAAAAAAACCAAAAATCCTCCCAGGTGTCATGGAACAAATGTAATGTTGAAATTGAGCTGGGGAGTCATGAAGGAGGTAAACACTAGCCAAGTTATCAAGAGCTGCTTTAATCAACTGGTGCCTTTGGGCAATATCTACCGACCTTGGGAGAAGGGATGAGCCACTCAGTCAGCAGAGTTGTGTGGTGGGGTGGAAGTACCGATATTTTATGGGGGGTGTTTGGGGGGGCTAGCAGTGTGGGAATGCCAATTCTCTCGTGACATCCGGAGTCTTGCAGCATCTGGAGTCTGTCTTGCGACATCTGGAGTCTCTGACATCTCCGCTCTCACTTTCGGGGTTCCACCTCCTGTCCCCACTGCAGGTTCCCATGGGAAAGGGAGGGACCCGACCTATCACTAGTGAGACCGTTTTCAAAATGAAGAATAAAAAGTAGGGCATGGGTGTAGTTCAGAGATAGAATGACCCTGGGTTCCATCCCTAGACCTGCAAAAAAAAAAAAAAATCACCTATTGGAACCTACTGGAGATAGAAACTGTTTACTTAAATGTGCTTTTTCTTGAGCTCTTGTTAACATATAATTTTGTTTTATCTAGGAAATGTCCTTGAGTCCTCAGAAAAGACCTTTGCAAGTTATATATAAATTGTTCCTTCTGCTTTTTAGATTATTTGCTTGCTTTTTCTTTTCTTGTCTCTCTCTCTCTCTCTCTCTCTCTCTCTCTCTCTCTCTCTCTCTCTCTCTTGCTGTTTTGCTTTTCTTGGTGCTAGAAATTTAACCCAGGGCATTCTACCTACAAGCTACACCCCAGCCCGATTTTTTTTCCGAGTTTTGTTTTTTTTTTTTTTTTTTTTTTTTTTTTTTTTTTTTTGCGGGCCTGGGGATGGAACCCAGAGGCATTCAACCTCCGAGCTACACCTACTGCCCACTTTTTTATTCTTTATTTTGAAACGGTCTCGCTGAGTTGCAGAGGGCCTCACTAAGTATCTGAGGCTGTCCGTGAACCTCAATCCTCCAGTCTCAACCTCCTGAATGCTAGGATTACAAGCGTGTGCCACCACACACGGCTTTTTAATTCTTATTTTGAACCAGAGTCTCACTAAGTTGTGGATGGCCTCACTAAGTAGTTGAGGCTGGCCACGAATCCAGATCCTCCTGTCTCAGCCTCCCAAGCACTGGGATTATGAGCATACACCACCACACCCAGCTTATTTGCTTGCATGTTTTGCATGTATGAAGTTATATTTTCATTTTTTTATTTTTTATTTTTATTTTTATTTATTTTTTGTGGTACTGGGGCTGGAACTCAGGGGCATTCTACCTCCAAGCTACACCCCAGCCCTATTTTTTTTTTATTCTTTATTTTGAAACAGGTCTCACTGAGTTCAAAGGGCTTCACTAAGTAGTAGCTGAGGCTGTCTGCGAACCACTATACTTCTGTCTCAGCCTCCCAGATGCCGGGATTACAAGCATGCACTACCACGCCCGGCTAGGAAGTTACAGATTTTTACTTTTTTGCGGGTCTGGGGGTGGAACCCAGGGTCATTCGACCTCCGAGCTACACCCCCTGCCCTATTTTTTATTCTTTATTTTGAAACCGGGTCTCAATGAGTTGCAGAGGGCCTCACTAGGTAGCTGAGGTAGCTGAGGCTGTCTGCGAACCGCGATCCTCCAGTCTCAGCCTCCCGAATACTGGGGTTATAAGCCTGCACCGCCATGCCCGGCTTTGAAGTTATAGATTTTTAATAGCATTCAGATTACTGGGGATGAGATAGTATATGCTATTCTTAAAAAAAGACTTTATTTTGTTTGGTTTGGTTTTCATTTTCTGTAGAAAGAGAGCACCCTGATCCTGTAAAAGCTACAGTTTTGTTATAAGCACTCTTTTTTTATTTGCAGAAAAAAGGGATGGACCAGCATTGTTTGTTTGAATTTGAGCTGCATATTTCCATGGCTGAGACACTGGCTATAGAAGATATTGACAACTGGGTGGGAGACAAACACTGATCTAATTCTGAAGTGTTTTATGTTTAGTCTCAGTTTTCAAATCAAGCGTGGTGGCACACACTTGTAAACCCAGTATTTGGGAGACAGACAGGAGGGTTGTGGGTTTGTGGACAGCCTCAGCTACTTAGTGAGATCTTGTCTCAAAATAAAAAATAAAAAATAGGAGCCGGGCGTGATGACACACGCTTGTAATTCTGGGATTTGGGAGGCTGAGACGGGAGGATCGCGGTTCGCAGACAGCCTCAGCTACTACTTAGTGAGGCCCTCTGCAACTCAGTGAGACCCGGTTTCCAAATAAAGACCAAAAAAATAGGGCTGGGGGTGTAGCTCGTAGGTAGAATCCCCTTGGGTTCCATCCCCAGTATCACACACACACACAAAAAAAAATAGGACTGGGGGTGTAGCTCAGAAGTACAATGCCCTAGGTTTAATCCCCAATACTGCAAAAAAAAAAAAAAATCCTAGTTTTCTCTTTCTCTTTTTAGGATTAATAAAAAAGAGAGACCATAATGTGAACAAACAAGATCATGGATAATCTGGTTCTAACCCTAAGAGCTCTCCCCTTGAGTATATATTAAATAAATAAAAAGCAAAAATCAGAGAACTTCTTAATTCATATGACTTGATTTTTTTTTAATTTGTTATAGCCAGGCATGGTGGCGCACGCTTGTAATCCCAGCGCTCGGGAGGCTGAGACAGGAGGATCGTACAGGTTCAAAGCCAGCCTCAGCTACTTAGTGAGGCTCTCAGCAACTTAGTGAGACCCTGTTTCCAAATAAAATATAAAATAGGTCTGGGAGTAGAGCCCGGAGGTAGAATGCCCCTGGGTCCCATCCCCAGTAACACACACACACACACACACACACACACACACACACACACAGAGTTAAGGGGGCCAGGCATGGTGGTGCACACCTTAATCCCAGTACTTGGGGGGTTGAGACAGGAGGAATCAAGCCAGACCCTCAGCAACTTAGTGAAATCCTGTTTCAAAAAATAAAAATAAAATAGGTCTGAGGGTGTAGCTAGGAGGTAGAACACCCAGTACACATGAAAGGCTCCATTTAGAAGAAAAAATCATAAGCCCCTAGCAGCCAGCTAATAGTTAAAAAGAAAAATATATTTTACTGCAGCTTACAGCTTAGGAATGTAAAATATGCGATAAGCCCACCCCATCTTATCTATACTGACTGGGTCAGAGCGCCTTGACCCGGGAGCTTACTGACTACACCTGGTATCTTATCTAACACCTGACTACAGAATGTACTTTTCAAATGATTCTGTAATTTTCTGTAAACGCATGCAATCTGGCCCAAACCCCTACCCCCCCCTAACTGGTGGTCTTTTCCCTATAAATATCCACACTTTCAGTTGCTCGGGGCCAAACTCCTATACGAGTCGGCCCCAGTGCACTGGCTCCTTAATAAACTTTTACCTTCTGCTTTTGCATCAAGGAGATTAAAGTTTCTCGTGTGTTCTTGCTGTCGTCGCTTATCCCGAGGCTGATTGAGGGTCTCCCCTCAGCGGGGGTCTTTCACACACACACACACACACACACACACACACACACACACATACACACACACACACAAGTTAAGGTTTAGATTTTGTGTTATGTGTTTTTAACTACACTTTTTTTAACTTTTTCTTTTTCCAGCACTGGGGACTAAACCCAGAGGCAGTCTATCTCTGAGCTACATTTCCACATTTCCAGCCCTATTTATTTTTCTTTTGAAACAGGGTCTTTTTTTTTTTTTTTCTCAATACCTAAGGCCATCTACCTCCAAGCTACACCCCCAGCCCTATTTTTTATTCTTTATTTTGAAACAGGGTCTCACTGAGTTGCAGAGGGCCTCACCAAATAGCTGAGGCTGTCTGCGAACCACGATCATCCTATCTCAGCCTCTCAAGCACTGGGATTACAGGCATGTGCCACCACGCCTGGCCATAATTTTTTTTTTTTTTTTTTTTTGGTGGTACTGGGGGTGGAACCCAGGGTCCTTCTACCTCCGGGCTACACTCCCAGACCCTTTTAATATTTTATTTGGAAACAGGGTCTCACTAAGTTGCTGAGAGCCTCACTAAGTAGCTGAGGCTAGCTTCGAACCCGTGCGATCCTCCTGTCTCAGCCTCCCAAGCGCAGGGATTACAAGCGTCCGCCACCACGCCCGGCTTGGCCATAATTTTTAATTTAAAAATTTAATTACTACAATACATATTCAACATCACTCCGTGTGTTTGGAGAGTTTGCTCTTTGGCCCTAAAGTTAGTTTTCCTTTTTGCCTCTCAGTTGCCAATACTCAGGACAGCAACGCCACCGTGTGGTCACTGCAGATACTGGACTCTGCCCCTACCAACTTTTTGACTTTATTCTTTGTGTGTGTGGATGTGCTGAGGATTTAACCCAGGGGCATTCTATCTCTAAGCTATACTCCCAGCCTTATTTTATTTTTTATTTTGAAACAGGGCCTCATTAAATTGTGGAAAGCCTTGCTAAATTGCTGAGGCTGTCCTCAAAACTGCGATCTCCCCTTCAGCTGTGCCATGAACAACTTTAACTTTATTTCAAAAGTATTATTATGCCCCTCTCCAAATAGCTGAAGTGGAAACTTTAACAGAAAAGAGAGCATTTATATGTGTACACACACACACACACACACACACACACACACACACACACACACATATATATATTTTTTTTTTATTTATTTATTTTTTTTGCGGTACTGGAGATGGAACACAGAGGCATTCGACCTCTGAGCTACACCCCCAGCCCTATTTTTTATTTTTCATTTTGAAACAGGGTCTCATAAGTTGCGGAGGGCCTCACTGAGTAGCTGAGGCTGTCCCCTCTCCGTGACCTGCAATCCTCCTGTCTCCCGAATGCTGGGATTACAAGCGTGCGCCACCACACCCAGCTCTCATAGACTTTAAACATGGTGCCGAATTACAGGAAGTTAAACTGTTTTATGTACCCAGGCTGACAGCTAAAAGTTGCTAACAACTTCCCTGTCTAGGTGAAGTCAACGAGTGACCTGGAAAGAGATCTTTGTTCTTGGCAAGTGATCTTTCCCCTGCTAGAAGCCGGGAACGGCTTCCCTTCAGCCCACCACAGCAGAAGAGCTGTGGGGGCTCCTGGGAGCTGCCTCCCTGCAGTGTGCAGAGATGGCTGCTGAGAGGAGGGGCACTTGTCACAGAGGCCAAGGAACTTCATAACAAAGAAACTCATTTAAAAAAAAAAAAAAGGGAAAAAAGCTAATTTTTTTTTAAGTTGAACGTCATCAGAACCTCCCTGGCGGACAGAAACACCCTAGCTAAGCTCAGCTGATAGGAATGAGTACCAAAGGGCCCAAGGGAACCATCATGACAAAAGGAAGGAACAGAATTACAGCTCAGGTACTGTAACAAAAGGCCACAGGCTGGGTGGCTTAAACAGCAAACATTCACGTCTCACAGTCTGAAGGCCAGAAGTCCAGATCAAGGTGCTCACATCCAACATCCAGTGAGGACGCTCTTTCTAGTTTGCAGACAGCCAGTGGATTCTCACACAAGTCACAGAGAGAGCATGAGCCAGATGTAATGGTACGTGCTTGTAATATCAGTACTCGGGAGGCTGAGACAGGAGGATCGCAGGTTCAAGGACAGATTCGGCAATTTAGTGAGACTCTCAGCAAGCCAGGGAGACCCTACTTCAAAACAAAAAATAAGCAGGGTTGGTGGCAAACGCTGGTAATCCCCGTCTTTGGGAGGCTAAGGCAAGAGAATCATGGTTCATGGACAGCCTCGGCTACTTAGCAAGGCCCTTTGCAACTCAATGAAACTCTGTTTCAAAAATTAAAAAGAAGTTGGGAGTGGTGGCTCACGCACACTTGTAATCCCAGCATTTGGGAGGCTGAGACTAGAGGATCGAGGTTAGCAGACAGCATTAGCTACTTAGTGAGGCCCTCTGCAACTCAGTGAGACCTGGTTTCAAAATAAAGAATAAAAAATAGGGCAGGGGGTATAGCCTGGAGGTCGAGTGCCCCTGGGTTCCATCCCCACACCCGCAAAAGAAAGGAAAAAAAGAAGAAAGAAAGAAAGAAAGAAAGAAAGAAAGAAACAAACAAACAAACAAACAAAGAATAAATAATAGTGCTGGGGGTGCAGGTTGGAGGTAGAATGCCCCTAGGTTCCATCCACAGTATTGCAAAAAAAAAAATAATAAATAGATAAATAAATAAATAAATAAATAAATAAAAATAATTAACTAAAAGGGCTGAGAGTGTAATGCACTGGTCGAACACTTCTGGGTTGGATCTCCAGTACTGCAAAAGAAAAATAAGTAAGTAAATAAATAAGTAAATAAATAAATAGGTAGAACCTCGGTTTTATTCCAAGCCAGTGAAACCAGTCATGAGAGTAACAATAACCATATCTCATCCCCCTCCTAAATCATGAGGCGGAGGGACCGCCATGGCCTTGGAGCAGAAGAGAACCAGCCTTCCAATTGGTCCCCACACGCGACTGCTGGCCCGCCTTAGTTGAGCCAATCTCTTTAAGACCCAGTTCCTTCATCCACAAAAGCATAAAAGCATAAGCAAGCCCGGCATGGTGGCACGTGCCTGTAATCCCAGTGCTTGAGAGGCAGAGACAGGAGGATCACAGGCTCGAGGCCAGCCTCAGCAACTTAGTGAGGCCCTTCACAATTTAATGAGACCCTGTTTCAAAATAAAAAATAATAAGCCGGGCGTGGTGGCGCACGCTTGTAATCCCAGCATTTGGGAGGCTGAGATGGGAAGATGGTGGTTCGTGGCCAGCCTCAACTACTTAGTGAGGCCCTCCGAAACTCAGTGAGACCCTGTTTCAAAATAAAGAATAAAAAATAGGACTGGGGGTGTAGCTCCGAGGTAGAAAGCGTCTGGGTTCCATCCCGGTACCACACTCACACACAAAAATAACAATAAAATAAAATACCCAGTACTTAATGGACCGGGGTGAATGAGTTCCTCCCTCCTTCAAGAAGTACCACACGTGTTTCGGAGGCTCGGTGGCCCCACATGCACTTAGCACCAAGCTCGTCCTCAGTTAACACTCAGCCACCGACCCCCGCCGCCTAAGCACCCTCAGAACAGAGCCAGATGTCCCACCAGGCTCGGGGCCTCGGGCTGCCGGGGTTGCCCAGCGCGCAGGGGGCGTTTTCTCTGGACTCTGCCCTTTCTGGGCCTCGCAACACATCCTGACACCTCCCCAGGCTCAGCCGTGCAGCTGCCTCGGCACCAGTTGGGATGATCTGTTCCTCTTTACTGCTTTTCGCTGCATTTCACCCACACCTGTGACAGGCGGGGAACTCTTGGCTCCTCTGCTTCAGGACCCTACGACTCACCCTGGGGTGTCCCCCTCCAACAGTGGGTCCTGTCTGGGTATCCCCAGTCTGTTCACTGCCCTGGTCCTGGTCCTCGTCACCATTGCTGAAGTGTCCGGTCTTGCCAGGCGTGGCGGCGCACGCTTGTAATCCCAGAGCTTGGGAGGCTAAGAAAGGAGGATCCTACAGGTTCGAGGCCAGCCTCAGCTACTTAGTGAGTCTCTCAGCAACTCAGTGAGACTCTGTTCCCAAATAAAGTATAAAATAGGTCTGGGAATATAGCCCAGAGGTAGAAAAGCCCCTGGGTTCCACACCCCAGTACCACAAAAAATAAAAATAAATTTTAAAAACTGTTCAGTCTTTAAAAACATCTTGGGCCAGGTGTGGTGGCAGAGGCTTATAATTCCAGTACTTGGGAGGCTGAGACAGGAGGATTGCAGGTTCAAAGCCAGCCTTGGCAATTTAGCAAGGCTCCTAGCAACCTAGTGAGTGAGACCCTGTTTCCAAATAAGAAATAAAATCGGGCTGTGGGTGTAGTGTGGAGATAGAATGGCTCTGGGTTCAATCTCCAGTAACACACACACACACACACACACACACACACACATGCGTGCACGCGCACACACGCACGCACACACACACACACACACACACACACACATTGGAATGGGTGTGGTGGCGCACATCTTTGCTCCAGAATTTGGGAAGCTGAGATAGGAGTGTGCCGGTATTGGAAAAGAGCTTTAAAATGTATTTAAAAATAGTTTTGGTATTAATGTGCCGGTATTTGGGGAATGGCTTCAGATGTATTTGAAAATAGCTTTGGCTTGGGTGCAGGGAAACACTCAGACAGGGAAGGGACCCTGCAGAGTTCCCAGCACGAAGGGGTGATTAGCAAGAAAATAGAGGGAGCCCAGGGCCTTTTGCATGTGTGTGTGTGTGTGTGTGTGTGTGTGTGTGTGTGTGTGTGTTACTGGGGGTGGAACTCAGAGCCTTTCTACCTCTGGGTTATACTCCCAGACCTATTTTATATTTTATTTGGAAACAGAGTCTCACTAAGTTGCTGAGGCTGGCTTCGAACCTGTGCCATCCTCTGGTCTCAGCCTTTTGCATTTTTTTTATTTATTTATTTATTTATTTATTTATTTTTTGGTGGTACTGGGGTTCCTGGAAGCCCTTCTACCTCCGGGCTACACTCCCAGACCTATTTTTACATTTATTTATTTATTTATTTATTTATTTATTTTTATTTTTTTTTTTTTTGGTGGTACTGGGGTTCCTGGAAGCCCTTCTTCCTCCAGGCTACACTCCCAGACCTATTTTATATTTTTGAAACAGGGTCTCTTACGCCAGCGCGGCTGGCTTCGAACCTTTTTTTTTTTAATTTGGAAACAGGGTCTCCTAAGCCAGCGCACGCGGCTGGCTTCGAACCTGCAGGATCTTCCTGTCTCTGCCTCCCAAATGCGGGGATTACAAGCCTGCGCCACCACGCCCAGCTAGCCTTTTGCATTTTAAAGACAAGTTTACATAGATAACTTGTAGCAGACAAGCAAAAGTTCCCCAAGGATGTGGGAAGATGCCACAACCTTCAAGAGATCTCTGACTCTAATAATCACTTAACACATTTTGGGGCGTAACAAAAGGCTTGGGATCTGTACCAAGAGACAGGGCAGACCCGCAGGAAGGAATCCCCACATCAAAAGACCTGCCCTGGAGCAAAGTAAAGGATAATGTATCTTTATAAAAATTATTCTGTATCCAAAAGCTTCAGTAACTTATTTCAGAGTCATTCCTTTAATGCCGTGCTTTAGCTCTGTCCTATCTTTCTGTCTTTGTAATAATAAAATTGTTTAAGCTTACAGCAAAAGAGAGTTCGGGCTATTCTTTTCCAATAGAGCTAAGAACAAGAACCCACGGCTACATCTCCCACGTAACTAGGAGGATCGCAGGTTGGTTCCAGGCCAGCAACTTAGCAAGACCCTGCTTCAAAATAAAAAGGGCTGGGGGATGTGGCTCAAAAGTAGAACCCTTCTGGGTTCCATTCCCAGAACTGCAGGGAAAAAAAAAATCTTGATTTATTTAAGGCAATGATTTTCTTCCCTGAAACACACAGCTTAAAAATATAAATATATGCATTGGAAACCGTGTAGGTTTGAAGATTTGTTTTGGTTTTGAATAGACTTTATTTTTTAGAGCGGTTTTACGTTCACAGAAAAACAGAGCATTAAGTTGCAGAGCCAGGCATGGTGGCTCACGCTTGTAATCCCAGCATTTGGAAGGCTGAGACAGGAGGATCGCAGTTTGAGGACAGCCTCAGCTGGCTTTGAACCAGCAATCCTCCTGTCTTAGCGAGGCAACTCAATGAGACCCTTTTTTCAAAATAAAAAGAATTAAAAAATAGGGCTGGGGGTGTAGCTCAGAGGTAGAATGCCCCTGGGTTCCATTCCCAGTACCACACACACACAAAAAAAGATACAGAGATTTTGTCGGGCATGGTTGCCTGTAATCCCAGTACTTGGGAGGCTGAGTCAGGAAGATCACAGCAGGCTGAAGGCCAGCCTCAGCAGCTTATCAAGACTCTCAACAACTAGTGAGTCTTTGTTTCAAAATAAAAAGTAAAAAAAGCTGGAGGTGTAGCTCAGAGGTGAAACACACCTAGGGGAAAAAAATGAGAAGAGATCCCATGTACCCCCTGTCCCCACACTCGCTGAGTTTGTCTTTAATGTGTCTGTCTGTGGGGATTATACCTCTGGTGTGGAAGATTTATTTATTTATTTATTTATTTATTTATTTTTGCGGGTCTGGGGATGGAACCCAGGGGCATTCGACCTCTGAGCTACACCCCCTGCCCTATTTTTTATTCTTTATTTTGAAACCGGGTCTCACTGAGTTGCAGAGGGCCTCACTAAGTAGCTGAGGCTGTCTACGAACCGTGGTCCTCCAGGTCTCAGCCTCCCAAATGCTGGGATTACAAGCGTGCGCCACCACGCCCGGCTTGGTGTGGAAGTTTTAACTATTTACATCAGGTTCATTTGCTTTAAACATGCCCCCTGCACTTGGCAACCACAGAAAGTACCGATTATGAAGATTTAATTTGTCTCTAAAACTAACCTAAATTTTACTTCACCAGGGAGAGTGTGACTGTTGTTGTTGGGTTTTTTTTAGGTCATTAAATGTTTTCAGTAAAAATACAATTAATCCGTGTACCTAAATGATATATTTGTTTAAGGATTTAGCACCTCCCTCGAACAAGAAAGTATATTGTTCCACTGAGAAATGACCTCTTGTTGAGGGACACTGAAATATCTTTATTATGTTTGTACACAGTATCCAGGAATAAAAGAGCTCCAGCTGTTAGATCCAAAAGTATTATTGCAAACTGTGTTTTAAAGAGCTTATTTTGGACTTCAGGTGTGGAAGCTGTTCTCTTGCCCCCCATAATAGCAGGAAGTGCAGCCCTGCTGGGGAGTGATGGGGACCAAGTGTCCACCCTTGACAATGAAGCCTTCCCAGCCAGGGAAGGAAAGCGGGGCTAGGGGAAAAAGGTGGGCACAGAAGCTAAATCAAAGTAAGACCTGTTTAACTCTCGCTCCTTCCTTCCCAGGAACTCTTCTGCAGAAAAACAAACCACAAGAAAGGTCGTGGGAGCTGGAGCTCCCTGGGTGGTGAGGCCTTCCTTTGCTTTCCCAATGATGGAATGCGGGTCACCATGGCGATGGGAGCTTAAACTGGAGGAGTTTATCCAGGGACAGAAGGACGGCCTCCACCAAGGGCCTGGAAACTGCAGAGAAAAACAAATGAGGGTGGGTCCAAGTTAATTCAAAGAAGCCAGGAGAGGGTGGTGGGCCAGAGAAGGATCCTAAAACAGAAAAAGAGTCATTGTCAAGGTGCACCGTGGGTGTAGATGTTGAAAGCAGTTGTACCATCTCTCTCTCTCTCTCTTTTTTTTTTTTTTTTTTTTTTTTTTGGTACAAGGGTACTGGAGTAGTGGGGTACTGGGTATTAAACCCAGGAGCATTCTGCCTCGGAGTTATATCCGCAGAACTTTTATTTATTTATTTATTTATTTTTGGTGGTACTGGGGTTCCTGGAAGCCCTTCTACCGCCGGGCTACACTCCCAGATCTATTTTTTTATATTTTTAAATTTGGAAACAGGATCTCTTAAGCCAGCAAGGCTGGCTCTGAACCAGCGCAATCCTCCTGTCTCCGCCTCCCAAACTCAGGGATTACAAGCGTGCGCCAATACGCCCAGCATTTTTTAAATTTTGAAACAGGATCCTACTAAGTTGCTGAGAGTCCCACTAAATTGCTGAAGCTGGCCTCAAACTTGCAATCCTCCTATTTTACTCCCGAAGTACTGGGATTACAGGTGTGTGCCACCATCGTGTTATAGTGGGGAAACCGTTCCGGGGGCCTGTTGGGCTCCTGAAACCGTTACTGTGAGATATAGCTGTGGGTTCTTGTTCTAAGCTACGTATAGAAAACACTAGCCCAAACTCTTGCTGAAAGCTTAAATGAGTTTATTATTACAAAGAAGGAAAGATAGGACAGAGTTTAATAATAAAACCCTATAGGGGAATTACTTGAAAATAAGTCGCCCGAGGTTTTTGGACACAGAACATTTTATACCAATAATCTTCTTTTTTTTTCTTTTTATTTTATTTATTTATTTTTTTTTTTTTGGTGGTACTGGGGTTCCTGGAAGCCCTTCTACCTCCGGGCTACACTCCCAGACCTATTTTTACATTTTTATTTGGAAACAGGGTCTCCTAAGCCAGCGCGCGGGGCTGGCTTCGAACCTGCGCGATCCTCCTGTCTCTGCCTCCCAAGCGCGGGGATTACAAGCCTGCGCCACCACGCCCGGCTATACCAATAATCTTCTGACCCAACTAGACCCACCCCCTCTGGGGCAAGTCTTTTGATGTGGGGATTCCTTCCTGCAGGTCTGTCCTGTCTCCAGTAGGGTGCGTACCCCAAGCCTTTTCCCCCAAAATGTGTTAATTGATCACCAGAGTCTGTGATCTCTTGAAGGCTTATCGCATCCTCCCACATCCTTGGGAAATCTTATCTTTACAATGAAAACAGGCCCTGGGACTATCTCTGATGTCTTGCTAATCATAATCACCCTTGGTGCCTGGAATTCTGCAGCCCTTTCCCTGAAGTTACTGGCTTTCTAGTACTGAAGTTGTTTTTTAAAAACATTTTGAAGCCCCTTTCCAATACTGGCACATTACTACATTTTGAAGCCTTTTCCCAATACTGGTACAGTTTGCTTTTTGGTTTTTGGTTTTTGGTAATGGGGACTAAACCCAGAAATATTCTACTTCCCAACTCCACCCCAGCCCTATTTTGTTATTTTTATTTTGAAACAGGGTCTTGATGTAGGATAGAAGAAATAAGTAGGCAGAAAGGAGACAGACAGGAAGGAAAAGCAAAATATAACTTTAATATAAGAACCTGAAACTGAAGTGCTTCAGCCTCTAGTCCACAAACCAGTTCTCTTTCCCAGGCCTGACTCTTCCAAAAATTCCTGGGAAACCTGCAGATCCTAGAGTTAACTTCAATATTTCCAAGAAACCTATAATTTAGGATATTCGAGCTTATCCATCAATCAGTTAATGACGACCCCAATCAACCTGAAATCATCCACCCTAAGACTGTCCAGACCTCCTGCCCACCATGAACCGCCTCAAAACTACTGGACTGAGCTCATCCTCACATACCTTCTCTAGCCCACCCCTCACAAAAGTCCCCTATAAGAACTCCCCAAAATGCCTTCCTCATCTTGAGGGGTCCACATTCTCTCTTGAATGTGTATTTACTCCCCTTTTCCCCAAATAAACCTCTGTCCATGTCTCTAACTGACACGTGCTCAAATTCTTTTCCGTCCGGTTAGCCAAGGACCCTGCAGATCCTGAGTTCCTGAGCTGAGGGCTCACTCGGACAGTTCCACAAGGTTAATGAGTCTCACTACTTGAAGAGGCTGTTCTTAAACCTGAGGTCCTCCTTTCTCAGCCTCCTAAGTACTGTGATTACAAGCATGTGCCCCTGCCCAGTTCAGGGCTAGGGTTATACTGGCCTTCTTTGCCAACTCTAAAAACTTGCAAATGGAGATTACAAAATAGGGATTCATTAGCATGAATCTTGCTGGTGCATTTCTCCTTCATGAGGCTTTTGTTAGAAAAAAATGAGAAGCGTCTCAGCTCAACAGCAAGGAGGAGGGTTTATTTGGGGTAAAAGCCTTGGGGAGAAGGGGAAACAGCTGACCAGAAGAGACCCGCCAGAGCTGAAGCCCACACCCTCACAGGCTAGGGGCTTTTTATAGGGTTAGGGTGAGGTAGGGGTGTGCACGTGGTTGTGTCAGTCACTGGTAAGTTATAAGGTTAGGAGTGGGGTAGGGTATGGGAGTAGGTGTGTTAGCTGCAGGTTGTCAGGTTTTCACTCCTGCCTTGGCTGGGAGGCAGGGTGACAGTCAGGGGCATTGTTCTTTTGTGTTCATAGTTTCACACCATTAGTTTGCACAATGTCTTCAGTTCCAGGTCTCGGGTGGCCTCTGGCCAGATTTCCGTGACTCCCACAGTTTTATACATAGTAACCCTAATTTGTATGGAGAAAATTTTTTTATTGATGAATTGGTTATTTTGTAATGGTAAATTTATTTTTGGTGCTAAGGATTGAATCCAGAGACATTCAACCTCTGAACTACACCCCCGCCCCTATTTTATTTTTATTTTGAAGTAGGGTCTCACTAAGTTGCCGAGGGGCATCACTAAATTGCAGAGACTGTCCTTGAGCTTGCAATTCTCCTGTCTCAGCCTCCCACGTACTGGGATTATAAGCATGTACCACCACTCCCAGCTTGATGGTAGTTTGTTGTTTCTTTGGTTGTTTTGTTTTGTTTTGTTTTGCGGTACTGGGTTGGAACCGAGGGGCATTCTACCTCTGAAATGCACCACCAGCCCTATTTTTAGTCCTTTTAATTTTTGAAACCCACTTAGTTGCAAAGGGCCTTGCTAAGTAGCTGAGGCTATCCGCGAACCCCTATCCTCCGGTCTCTGCCTCTCGAATGCCAAGCGAGCGCCATCACGCCGGGCTCGATGGTAGGTTTCTAAATATGATCGTGTGTTTTATGTCCACCCATACAGAAAAGGGATGCAGAGTTCATCAGCACAGAGCCTGTGGCCAACAGAAAAATTCGCTTCCTGGATAAGCAAAGCATAAGCCCCCTGCTTCTGTATCTCTCCTAGGCAGAATCTGGCCTCTACGACTATATTTCTTTTTCATGACTTTCACCCTCTATAATGTTAGAAATAATTTTTCATGGCATCAAAAAATAGGAGCCGGGTGTGGTGGCACACACTTGTAATCCCAGCATTAGGGAGGATGAGACAGGAGGATCATGGTTTTTGGACAGCCTCAGCTACTACTTAATGAGGCCTGGTCAGCTATAGGGAAGACAGGGAGGGTCAACACCTGCAGTCTCTCCAGAGATACTAATTTTGCAAAGCAATGTAAATCCCTACCGGGTTAACAAAATGGTGATTTAAGTAGGCAGCTCCTTTGACAGATAGGATACAATCACATCCTCACAATTTCCCCCCTTTTCTTATATATTATCACTCTTTTCTTCAAATTCTATTAACATTCTGCAACCCTTGCTCTCAAAGGTGTTTGACAAGAGATAATTTTGGTAATCTATGGAAGATTGTTTGCTTAGAACTGTCTCTGTCTGTTTTGGAACTAGGGCCTTAACACAGAGGATTACACAACGCCCTACTAGGATTCTAATGGCAAAAATAAAAAGGAGGAAAACTGGAAAGAAAGGAGAAAGAAATATAGTTTTAAGATTTAGAAGCTTCATTATAGCCCATCTGGCCTGTGCCTACTTAGGCAGCAATACTCATTAGGCCCGTACTTTTAAAATAATGATGGCCTACCTCTCCTCCTGAAATTCCTGTGATTTGTTGTAAACAAAGAATCCCTCTCAAAAGTCTGACTTTAGCTGGAGCCCGGGCATCACCCAGCACCAGACCAAAACAGCAAGACTTTGCATACCAGATAAGCTAACCACAAGTTTAGGCTTCTATAAACCTGCTTGCTTATTTTAGCATAAGAGATGGATCACCTGCTTGTGATTTTCTCCCTTAGAAACCCCTACCTCCAGCAAGTCAGCGTGCCCCTCTAGTCAGATTTTTAGACTGAGGGTACTGCCACTCGCCAGCTAAAGGCTTCGATTGGCACTTTCCCTTGGACTCCTGAGTCTCTCATTTCTCGCTAAACCTACATACGACAGGATCATTACTCCAAATACTGTAATAAGGAATAAATATTATGACCAAAGTCATCATTTCTCCTTCCTTTTGAAACCTCTGTTCCATTAGGCTGGGGAAAATATCATCTATCCTTGAACCCTTATGCTGGCTCAACTGTTAATGCAGTCAAGCCTCACAGGACTTTAATCTTGGGGCCATATTGTTTGGGATTCAGGTAACATTGGTCCCTTTTTATGGCACATAACTTTTCTCTATTTTCTAAGATCATACCTAAGGCTCCTCTATTTTCCAAGATTATTTTGTTGATAGCATCTAACTTTTTTTTTTGGTGGTACTGGGGTTCCTGGAAGCCCTTCTACATCTGGACTACACTCCCAGACCTATTTTATATTTTTTTATTTGGAAACAGGGTCTCTTAAGCCAGCGAGGCTGGCTTTGAACCAGCGCGATCCTCCTGTCTCTGCCTCCCAAGCGCAGGGATTACAAGCGTGCACCACCATGCCCGGGAAAGCATCTAACTTTTTTTTTTCCCCTTTGGTGGTACTGGGGTTCCTGGAAGCCCTTCTACCTCTGGGCTACACTCCCAGACCTACTTTATAGTTTTTTATTTGGAAACAGGGTCTCTTAAGCCAGCGATGCTGGCTTTGAACCAGCGCCATCCTCCTATCTCCGCCTCCCAAGTGCAGGTCACAAGCATGCGCCACCACGCCCGGGAAAGCATCTAACTTTTCAGCTATTTGATGATAGGTCGGGTCCTCCCCCTTCCTCCACAGAACCCTGCAGCAGAGATAGGAGGTGGAACCCTGGAAGTCAGTAATAGAGATATCGCAGGAATCCAGGTGCCTCAAGACTCCAGGCATCGCGAGACTGACTCCAGAGGTCGCAAGATTGTGGATGTCTTGAGAGAATTGGCATTCCCACACTGATAGCCCCACCCCAAACACACACACACACACACACACTTTAAACATCAGCACTTCCACTCTGCCACGTGACTCTGTCAGCCAACCATGAAATGGGACTATGTGTGACTCTCCGGACTGGGTGTAGCTCATCAGTCCTTTCCCCCATGGCCGGCAGACTCCCAGAAGGTGCCAGTTGATTAGGCTGATTAAAGCCGCTGTTAATAACCTGGTTGCTGTTTGCCTCCTTCACGACCCCCAACTCAGTTTCAACGTTATATTTCCTTAATGGCATCTAGGTGTAGCTGACAAACCTCTGTTGACTGTAAGATGTATCGTTCATCCAATCTACCTTTTTATTAATAGTGGACCAACTAGCCAGGCATGGCGGTGCACGCTTATAATCCCAGCACTTGGGAGACTGAGACAGGAGGATTGCAGAGGTTCAAAGCCAGTCTCAGCTACTTAGTGAGGCTCTCAGCAACTTAGTGAGACCCTGTTTCCAAATAAAGTGTAAAATAGGTCTGGGAGTATAGCCCAGAGGTAGAAAAGCCCCTGGGTTCCACCCTCAGTACCACACACACAAAAAAATAATAGTATTGGCATAACCCATGTAGCTATCTGATTTTTAGTCTTAAATTTGTTGTTAAGACCATCCCCCTTGAAACCCTGATCAAGCTGGGCATGGTGACACACACTTGTAATCCCAGCATTTGGGAGGCTGAGACAGGAGGATCACGGTTCGAGGACAGCCTCAGCTACTCCTTAGTGAGGCCCTTTGAAACTTAGTGAGACCCTATTGCAAAATAAAGAATAAAAAATAGGGCTGGAGGCGTAGTTCAGAGGTAGAATGCCCCAGGGTTCCATCCCCAGTACCGCAGAAAAAAAAAAAAAAAAGAAACCCTGATTGAATCATCATATATGTGACGGTCTGATGACCCACTAGAGGGTTGAGGGATATCCCTGTTGGCCCTATGTTGGGCCTATTGTTATGGTGGTACATCATTAGAAAGGTGCCAAAACTGTAACAGTGAGATGTAGCTGTGGGTTCTTGTTTTAGCTACGTGTAGAAAACAATAGCCAGAACTAAGCTTAAGTGATTTTATTATTACGAAGATGGAAAGATGGGAAAGAACTTAGATTAAAGCATTACATCATAGAGAGTGGCGTAGTAAGGTGACTTGAGAATAAGTCACCAAAGTTTTTGTGGATACAGAACAGTTTTATAGATACATGGTCCTTCATCTTGCTCCACCAATAATCTTCTGACCCAACTAGATCTGCACCATCTGGGGCAGGTCTTTTGATGTGGGGATTCCTTCCTGTAGGTCTGGGGTACAGACCCCAAGCCTTTTGTTATGCCCAAAATATGTTAATTATCATGGAAGTCTGGGATCTCTTGAAGGCTTATGGTATCAATTAAAGACAGTTTTGACACTTCCGGGAAGATGGCGACCGAGAAAATCGGGGCTTAAGAGCCCCACTAACAACCAATCTCCATTACCACAAAATCAGCGCCTTCATAGCCAGAAAACACCATCACCAGAGAAACAAAAAAATCACCAGGCTCCAGAGAGAAAGCGGACTGAGAACAGAGCTCAGAGCCACAGAGGAGATACACCGGCCTCACGCCCGAGGCTGCGGCAGCAGCGCCATACTGCCGGCAGCAGCGGCGACTTCACCGGACGGCTACAGCAAGCCGAGGTGAGCCGCTGCGGAACAGCCAGGCGGGATTTTTCAGCGCAGGGAACATCTAAAGCTCCCAGTGGCTGAGTTCAGCACACGCTGCAAGGACTCAGAGTCGAATTCAAAACCAAGAAGAAAAAAGCCAGCCTCACAGCCAAGGGCGTAGCAGCGGCGCCATATTGCCACCGGCGGCAGCAGCAGCGAATTCAACGAGTTCAGTACAGCTACATCTGCGAACTCAACAACAGTGAGTCAAATTGCGGGCCACAGAGGAGAAATCCCAGTACTGTACTCCCTGGGACTTGACCCAGTGGGGGAGTGGCGGTGGCAGAGATATCACACCATAGGAGAACGCCCAACCTGGCACCCCCCATAGTTTAAAGCAGCCTCTATCAACTCCCTGGGTTGGAGACTCTGTGATACAACCCAGTAAAGGAGTAGTGGGGTCTGAGATACTACAGACTCGAGATCCAGAGCACCTTAAGTGAAGTCATAGTGACCCAAGGGAAGAACCCAGAGAAGGCACAAACTTCCGAAATCATGGGAAAAAGGAATAACAATGGAGCAATGAATGCCCACAACCCCACAACATCAGAACCCGATAAAACAGAAAATCAGAGATTTCTAGAGGATCAAATCAGGAAAATAACTGTAGAAATAATAGAGGTACTTCGAAAAGAACTCAGAGAGAGCCAAAAAGAGATAAAGGATGCAATTAATGAAGTAAAGGCCTCAATTCAAAGCACAAACAACTGATTAGACCACATGGAGAAGAGAATCTCGCTCTTAGAAGATGATCATTCCAAAAATGAACGCATAGTTTCTAATCTAGAAAAAAATATCCGACAGCAGGAATCTGACATTGAAGAAATATGGGCCCATTTTAAGAGAGCTAACCTAAGAATAATTGGAATAGAGGAGGGAAAAGAAAGTGATACCAAAGGGATCAACAATCTCTTCAAGGAAGTAATAGCAGAAAATTTTCCAAACATAGAGCAAGAGGTTGATACACAGATCCAGGAAACTTATAGAACTCCCTTTAGACAGGATCGAAGAAGAGGATCCCCACGCCACATAATTGTCAAAATGACCAATGTGGAAGCCAAGCAGAGAATCTTAAAGGCAACAAAAACAAAGGGCCAAGTGAAATTCAGAGGCAAACCAATTAGAATCACTCCAGACTTCCCAAACCAAGTCATGAGAGCCAAAAGGGCATGGAGTAACATATTCCAAACTCTGAAAGAAAACAACTTCCAGCCAAAAATTTCCTACCCGGCAAAACTTTCTATCCAATTAGATGGGGAAATAAGAAGCTTCCATGACAAACAGAAACTGAAGGAATTTATGTCTTCAAAACCAGCGCTAGAGAAAATACTCAAAGAGATTAACTACAAAGAAGAAATAGGTAACACACACCAGAACCAGAGAAACAAGATTTTCCATCCAACAGACAACTAAGATTGGTTATCTGTGGAGATTCATTATTTATATTAGTCTTTTACCTATCTCTAAATTGTATTGTTTGCCTTTACTGTTGTTAATTTTTAGGATTTCTAGTTGGAATATTAATATACCTTCAGATATAGCATTTGGAAATATGTTATCCAATTCTTTTAGTAACTTTTAACTCTGTTTACATTGTCTTTGGATATACAATATTTTTTTATTTTTAGGGAGTTTGTATACTCTTCTGTTGCCTGTGCCATTGAAATCATATCCAAGAAATCACTGCCAATTTCAATGTTGTGAGGTTTTATGACCCAGATTTTCTTCTAAAAGTTTATAGTCTTAAGATTTATATTTAGGTCTTTTATCTATTTTGAGTTAATACTTGTATATGGGATTAGGTAAGGGTCCAATTTTATTCTTTTCCATGTAATTATTATTTTTCTACAATATTTAGTTAAAAGATTATTATTTCTACCACCAAATGTTCGTGGAAACCTTGTCAAAAATAACTTGATAATATAGGGAAGAATTTAGCTCTAGGCTTGTATTTAACTCCAATGGTTTATATATCTGCCTTTAGAACAGTACTACACTGTTTCAATTATTGTAGCTTTATATGGTTTGAAATCAGAAAATATATATCTTCTAGCTTTGTTCTTTTTCAAGATCATTTTGGGTATCTAGAATCCATATTCCATATTAGGATAGATTTTTTTCTGAAAAATAAATATATAAATATATGATAGTTTCACCTAAAAAAATAGAAAAAAAATATTCTCTGGTAAGAAAGAAAGCAAAAAGAAATATTGAAATGTTATCTTTAAGTCATCAAAAGCTTGGTATCAGACAAATGAAACTGTTATGTGAGATTATCATTTTTTTTGTGTGTGTGTGTGTGTGTGTGTGTGTGGTACTGGGGTTCCTGGAAGCCCTTCTACCTCCGGGCTACACTCCCAGACCTATTTTTTATACTTTTTTATTTGGAAACAGGGTCTCATAAGCCAGCGCACGCGGCTGGCTTCGAACCTGCGCGATCCTCCTGTCTCTGCCTCCCAAGCGCGGGGATTACAAGAGTGCGCCACCACGCCCGGCCCGTGAGATTATCATTTTTAATTTTGGATAAATTGCTATAATACTAGATGTCAACCACTAAGCCAAGCATGGGAAGGAGGGATGGGGAGGGAATGGGGTGGGGATCGGGTGGGGGCTGACTGGGCAATGTGTGCATGTATGTCTACAAAAGTTTGTATCCCACTATGATGTATGAATACAGTGCACCAATAAAAAATAAATAAATAAATAAATAAATAAATAAATAAATAAATAAATAAATAAAATAAAGACAGTTTTGCTTGTCTTTAAAATGTAAAAGACCTGGGATTCCTCTATTTTCTTGCTAATCACCCTTGGTGCCTGAACTCTGCAGGGTCTCTTCCCTGAGTGCCTGCCCACACCCATGCTCTGGCTCTCTAATGCCAAAGCTATTTGTGTGTGTGTGTGTGTGTGTGTGTGTGGTACTGGGGGTGGAACCCAGAGGCCTTCTACCTCCGGGCTATACTCCCAGACCCATTTTATATTTTATTTGGAAACAGGGTCTAAGTTGCTGAGAGCCTCTCTAAGTAGCTGAGGCTGGCTCGAACCAGTGCGATCCTCCTGTCTCAGCCTCCCAAGCGCGGGGATTACAAGCGTGCGCCACCACGCCCGGCACCAAAGCTATTTTCAAATACATTTTGAAGCCATTTCCCAATACTGGCACATCATGGGCCTTCTTGGAGTTTGAAATGCCAGGGTGAGAGGGGTTGGCCATTGTACTAGAGTGAAGTTCTGCTAAGATTGGCGGGTAAGGTCTCAAGTAACGGTCCTCCACGGCACCACCAGACATTTGCTCAGGCAGCTGCTAGTGCAAAGTGATTCTGTAGCTCCTCAAAGGACCAGCATTCACCGCAGCTATCATACATCACATGCCCGTTGGGTCTGCAGTCCATCAGAGTGGAAATGGTACCACGCGAGCCTCCAGCCCGCCTGCTGCACAAGTGTAAGAGGCACTTTGGTTTAAGGTGCCAGCAAAATTTCTAATCCAGGCCGGGCGTGGTGGCGCACGCTTGTAATCCCCGCGCTTGGGAGGCAGAGACAGGAGGATCATGCAGGTTTGAAGCCAGCCCCGCTGCGTTGGCTTAGGAGACCCTGTTTCCAAATATAAAAATGTAAAAATAGGTCTGGGAGTGTAGGCCGGAGGTAGAAGGGCTTCCAGGAACCCCAGTACCACCAAAAAAAAAAAAAAAAAAAAAAAAAAAAAATTTCTAATCCATTTCGACCAGGCATTTGTTTCCCCATATCCTGTCTTACTTCCACCACCTGGTGTAAATACTTTAATTTTACTATAGTGGCCTGGGTTAAGGAGTTAATATTAGCAGCTGAGGTTGAATTATTAACTAGCATAATAGCAAGCCTCTCCATGGAGTTATTCCAACATATCTGCCTGGAGACCAGCCCAGCATTTAATGGTAAGGGCTGACTTCCCTGGCCTGTGAGTTAACAAGAGTGGATTATATTGTAAGTCAGCACAGGTGTCAAGGGAAACCCCTCCAGGCCTGGTTATTTTTTTCTTTTTACCTCCTTGGCATTGGAGCAGCTCTATATAGTGGGGCTGTCCACCCTCCACATGGGGTGGTCCCCAGAGACTTGCCCCTCTAGAGCAAAGGACTTGCTTTGAATTAGTTTGCTTTATTGCCCAGATTGGTTCTGGACAGAGATACAGGACCTGACACACATTAATCTTTATAGTTAGGGAGTTTTCCCCTACAGATATATTAATAGTTAATTGGGATGAATAAGGGTTACCCCATACCTGAAAGCTTAACAAAATAAAAAAAAATAAGAATGAATTTAGTCTTTTTACAGTTAACTTGAGAGGCCCTGGGTGTTGAGGGATGGTCCGTTGTCCTTCCTGTATAGGAGCTGGGGCCCTCTTAACCTGCGTGTCATGAGTCCAGCCTCTTCCCACAGTGTGAACCGCTATCTCAGTTGTAAGCTGCACTCTCAGCCCTATTTTTTAACAGGGTCTCACTGAGTTGCAAAGGACCTCACTAAGTAGCTGAGGCTGTCCTCGAACCTGGATCCTACTTGTCTCAGCCTCCCAAATGCTGGGATTACAAGCCTGTGCTACCATGCCCAGCTTCCTATTTTTTTATTCTTTTTTTTTTTTTTTTTTTTTTTTTGGTGGTACTGGGAGTGAAACCCAGGGACTTTTCTACCTCCGGCTACACTCCCAGACCTATTTTATACTTTATTTGGAAACAGGGTCTCACTAAATTGTTGAGAGCCTAAGTAGCTGAGGCTGGCTTTTAACCTGTGCGATTCTCCTGTCTCGGCCTCCCAAGCACTAGGATTACAAGCATGCACCACCATGCCCGGCTTTATTTTTTATTTTGAAATAGTGCTTGCTAGGTTGCTAAGAGTCTCACTAGGCTGCTAAGGGTGTCCTCAAACCTGTGATTCTCCTATCTCAGCCTCAGTCTCCCAGGTAGTGGGATTACAGGGATGTTCCACCAGGCATAGATGAAAAGGAAACTTTTTTTTTTTTTTTTTTGCAGTACTGGGGATGGAACCCAGGGGCATTCTTCGTCCAAGCTACACCCACAGCCCTACTTTTTATTCTTTATTTTGAAACAGGGTCTCACTAAGTTGGAGAGGGCCTTTCTAAGTAGCTGAGACTGGCCAAGAACCTGCAATCCTTCTATCTCAGCCTCCAAGTACTGGGATTACAAGTGTGTGCCACTGTGTCCAGCTAGAAGGAAACTTTAAAGAAAGCCTTGGGACCTTGCAGACCCTGCTGCAAAGCAGCCACGTCCAGACAGGCAAGGGCCAGCTGGATGCCCCGGGGAGGGCTCTAGGCCAGGAAGATGGAAAGCTGCCTGCAGCTGGGTCGGTGGAGATATAGATACATAGATTTTCTCCCCTCTCCCCTCTCTCCTCTCTCCTCTCTCCTCTCCCCTCTCCCCTCTCCCCTCTCCCCTCTCCCCTCTCCCCTCTCCCCTCTCTCCTTTCTCTCTCCCCTCTCCCCTCTCTCCTCTCTCTCTCTCTCCATGCTGGGCACATCAGAGTTGACTGGCACTGAGCAGCCTCTCTTCTCTCTCTCTCTCCCTCTCTCTTTCTCTCTTCTCTCTTCTCTCTTCTCTCTCTCTCTCTCTCTCTCTCTCTCTCCTCTCTCCTCTCTCCTCTCTCCTCTCTCCTCTCTCCTCTCTCCTCTCTCCTCTCTCCTCTCTCTCTCTCTCTCTCTCTCTCTCTCTCTCACCATGCCGGGCACATCAGAGTTGACTGGCACTGAGCAGAGACAGCTGTGGAGAAAGCCAAGGAGCCCCTGAGAATCCCCAGGGCAGACCCCTTGCTGAGGTCAGAGGCCAAACTGCAAGTGGGGCCATTTGTGAGGAAGGAGGCTTTCTGCTGGGCAGGACACCCCGGGGAGGACAACAAACCTCCACTTGCCTGCTTGATTTTTGTTTTGTTTTGTTTTTTTTCATCAGAACATGTGAGTTTTGTTTTGTTTCCAACCAGCATCCTCTCCTTCTCTTCTCCTCCCCAAGCCTTCTACAGGCGGCTTGCTGAAGCCACCTGTTGGTGCAGGTTAACTAACACAGGCACGGTGAGGCCTCATTATGGCTCCTCAAGCTCATCTCATGCTGTTGATTTGGAAAAGAAATCACACATGCATGGATCCCAGGGGCATTCTAACTCTGAGCTACATCCTTAGCCTTTTTTTTTTTTTTTTTAATTCTTTGTCTGGAAACAGGGTCTCACTGAGTTGCAAAGGGCCTCACTAAGTAGTAACTGAGGCTGTCCACTAACCATGATCCTCCTGTTTCAGCCTCCCAAAAGCTGGGAATACTAACGTGCACCCCCCCCCTGCTCCTTTCACCCCTATATTTTGAAACAAAGTCTCTCTAAGTTGCAGAGGGCCTCACTAAGTAGCCAGGCTGGCCCAATACAGAGGGATCCTCCTATCTCAATTTCCCAAGTACTGAGATTACAAGCGTGCACCACCAGGCCCGCTCATGGACACCTTATTACCCACTGCGTGGAAAAGAACTAAATGCAATTGGCTTTCAGTATGAAATATTTTGCCATCTTGGTGTTTGCTTTCTTTTTAAGTTGGTGCTACATGACAAAAAAGAGAGCTATTTATACACTGTTATTATTATCCTGTCAAAAATGGCAGCATACGCACTATAATTGAAAAACCTGAATCGGGAATGAAGTGTGCTGAAGGTATGCGTTGTACTGAGACACTGTAGTTGGCAGAAAGATCGCAAGGGAACGAGCGGGAAGAGGTGCATTGCTGAATGGCCAGAATTAGCAAGCACATCAGGGCCACTGAGAGAGAGGCTTTCCACAGGATTCCTGCCACCACACCGGATGAGCATTCAACAGCTCCCTCAAAGGGCCCATTTATGATAAAAAACCAGTGACTCTGTGTGGTGAGTTTTACTTCATAGAAAAGGAACTTAGCTCTTCTGTGCAAGTGTGTCACTGGCTCATCTGCCTGTTCCTATGCCAATGCCAAGTGTGTTTTAACTAGGTAGGTTTATAGCCAGGCACAGTGGCACCTGCCTGTAACCCCCATACTTGGGAGGCTGAGACAGCCTCAGCAATTTACCAAGGCCCTCAGCAATTGACCGAGACCCATTTCAAAACAAAAAATAAAAAGGACTGAGGGTAACCAGTTGTGATGGTGTATACTTGTAATCCCAGTACTTGGGAGGCTGAGACAGGAAGACCACAAGTCCAAAGCCAGCCTCAGCAATGTAGTGAGGCTCTCAGCAACCTAGTAAGACCCTGTTTCCAAATAAGAAATAAAGTCAAAGAAGCTGGGCATGGTGGCACACACTTGGAATCCCAGTACTTGGGAGGCTGGGACAGGAGGATCACAGGTTCGAAGCCAACCTGACAACTTAGTGAGGCCCTCTGCAACCTAGTGAGACCCTGTTTCAAAACAAAGAATAAAGCCGGGCATGGTGGCACACGCTTGTAATCCCCGCGCTTGGGAGGCGGAGACAGGAGGATCGCGCAAGTTCGAAGCCAGACACGCTGTCTTAAGAGACCCTGTTTCCAAATAAAAATATATAAAAAATAGGTCTGGGAGTGTAGCCCGGTGGTAGGAGGGCTTCCAGGAACCCCAGTACTGTCGCGTCCCTCGACCAGCGATTAAGACGCAACACGAAGCTCTTCTTACAAGCCGTTTATTCAGGATACAAGTCGAAGAAAATGGCGGAATGGCGGAATGGCGGAATGGCGGAATGGCGGAATGGCGGAAATCTGCCTTGCGCAGGGCATTATAAACATTAACTCTCCCAATCACTTCCTGCCACGTCTCACTCACTCATTGGCTCATGCTCGTCAGGCCACCACCACGTAATGCATTACATAACTTTAGCCTCCAAATATGGAGTTGCTTCCTGCACAGCCATGTGTCAATCAAGCTCAGAGGCAGGAAGCTGGCGCCATCTTCTAGTTCAGAGGCAGGAAGCCGGCGCCATCTTCTAATGGTGGCTCGCCACACAATACCACCAAACAAAACAAAACAAAGAATAAAAGAACAGGGCTATAGCTTGGCATGGTGGCGCACACTTGTAATCCCCGTGCTTGGGAAGCTGAGACAGGAAGATCACACAGGTTCGAAGTCAGCCTCAGCTACTTAGTGAGGCTCTCAGCAACTTAATGAGAATCTGTTTCCAAATAAAGTATAAAATAGGTCTGGGAGTATAGCCTGGAGGTAGAAAAGCCCCTGGGTTCCACCCCTAATACCACCAAAAAAAAAAAAAAAAAATAGGGCTGGGTATATAGCTCAGAGGTAGAATGCCCCT